>NC_134534.1:119590228-120224062 GCF_050624435.1 Tenrec ecaudatus
AAAATGTAAAAAAAGAAAAGGAAAAGAAAATGATTAGGGCAAAGACTGTACAGATGTGCTTTATACAATTGATGTATGTATATGCATGGATTGTGATAAGAGTTGTATGAGCTCCTAATAAAACCTTTAAAAAAAAAAGACCATTAGTATCACTCGCCACATTGACATGAAAAACTATAGGAACCACTATTGAACATATCAATAGATGCAAAAAAAGCATTTGACAACATCCAACACCAATCATTTTTAAGACACTCAAGATAATGGGAATGGAAGGAAAATTCTTCAATATCATACAAGCTATATATGAAAAACCAAAAACAAATGTTGTAGTTGATTGAAAAAGATGAAACAGTCCCACTGTAAAGGGGACCAGACAAGGATTCCCCTGATCCAAACTCTTATTTAACATCGTACTGGAAGTCTTAGCTAACAGCATAAGTCAAAGAAAAGACATCAAATGTGTTCATTTGGGGAAAGAAGAGGTAAAACTATCATTATCTGCAGATCATATGATTTTATATATGGAAAATCCCAAAAGCTCCACAAGAGGAGTACTTACGAAAGCAATAGAGGAATATGGCAAAGTGACAGGATACAATATCAACAAACAGAAGTCTGTCAGAGTGTTATACACATCATACAAGACCACAGAAAAGGGGATCAAAAAGGTGGTAGCCTTCGCAATAGCCAAACACAAATTGAAAATCTAGGGATATACCTGACTAAGAAAACAAGGGTTGTATGAGGAAAACTACAGAACACTACAAGAAACCAAGAGCGACCTCTACAAATGGAAAAATATCCCATACTTTTGGATTGAAAGAGTCAATATAGTAAAGATATCAGTTCTGCTGAAGACACTAAATAAGTTCAATGCCATCCTGGTACAATTACCATCATCTTTCTTCAGAGAATTGGAAAAACTGATTACCAACTTCATATAGAGAGGGAAAAAGTCTAGAATTAGCAGAGAAATCCTCAAGAAGAAGGACAGAATTGGAGAGCTCGCTTTACCTGACTTGGGCACATATTATACAGCCACAGATCAAAAACGCATGGTGTTGGTACAATAACAGATACTCAGACCAATGGAAAAGAGCTGAAAGCCCAGAAATAAAATCATCAGCATACAGACAACTGACCTTTGATATGGGCCCAAAAAATAGCCAATGGGAAGCAGATGTCCTCTTCAACAAGTGGTGCTGAAAAAAAAAAAGGATATCTACCTGCAGAAAAATGAAGCAAGACCCTATCTCACTCCAGGCACAAGAATAAACTCAAGGTGGATCACAGACATAGAGGCAAACCCCCAAACTATTAGGACCAATAATGAGGGAATTTGGACAAACCTGAGATATTTGGGGCAGGAAATACATAGGCTATCAGAAATAGTGAAGGACAAATACAGATGAGTCACAAATTGACAAGTGGGAAGATAAAACACTTGTTTACATAAAAAGAATTCACCAAGAGAGTAATAAGAGATCCCACGGATTGGGAAAATATTTTAAGCAATGACACATCAGACAAAGGCCTTATTACTAAAATCTCCAATTATCTGCTACTTTCCAAAAAGGAAAAAAAGCAACTAATTGCCCATTGAGGTGATGGGCAAAGGACCTGAGCAGAAGTTTCACAAGGGCAGAAATCAAAACAGCCAATAAACATATGGGAAAATGCTCCTGATCTTTGGCCATAAGAGAAATGCAAATTCAAACAACTATGAAAGACCAACTAATACCCTCAATGACAGCCCAATTCAAAACATCAGAAAGCAACGAGTGTTGGAGGGACTGTGGTGAGATAGGAACTCTCATCCACTGCTGGTGGACCTATAGGTATGTACAGCCATTATGGAAATTGATTTGGCGATATCTAAAACAGATGGAAATTGAACTACCCTACGACCCAGCAATCCCCCTACTGGGCATATTCCCAGAAGAGGAAGAAACAAATCACAGCCAGACATCTGTGCTCCAATGTTCATTGCGGCACAGTTCACAATTGCAAGGAGTTGGAAACTACCCAAATTTTCATCAATAGACAAATGGATTTCAAAACTGTGGTACTTACATACAATGGAGTGCTATGTAGCCATAAAAAGCAGTGATGAATGCATGAAGCACACCGCCACACGGGAAGAACTGGAGGACATTATGCAAAGTGAAGTAAGCCAAGCACAAAAGAACAAATACACAAGTATTAAGGTGGCGGAAGGACCTTGGGCCTCTACTCAAACACTCCCTCAATGCATGAATAATTTCTTTTATTAAATTGGAACTCTATGATGCTCACTCTCCCGACACAACTGCTGAAGTCAAAGTGGGTGAACAAGTAAATGTGGTGAAGAAAGATGATGGTGCCCGGCTATCAAAAGAGATAGTGACTGGGGTCTTAAAGGCTTGAAGATAAACAAGCGGCCATCTAGCTCAAAAGCAACAAAGTCCATATGGAAGAACACACCAGCCTTTGTGATCGAGTGGTCCCAAAGGGATCAGTTATCAGGCATCAAAGAACAAAAAATCATATCATTGGCTGCACCCCTCCATGATAGGATCGCTGAAGACAAATGGGTGCATAAGCAAATGTGGTAAAGAAAGCTGATGGTGCACGGCTATCAAAAGAGATAGTGTCTGGGGTCTTAAAGGCTTGAAGGTGAACAAGCGGCCATCTAGCTCAGAAGCAAAAAAGCCCACATGGAAGAAGCACACCGGCCAGTGCGATCACGAGGTGCCCTAGGGACCAGGTATAAGGCATCATGCAAAAAAAAAAGATATATGTGTGTATATGTATATATGTGTGTGTGTGTGTGTGTGCATATTGAATGAAGGGGGGAGTGCAGAGTGGAGACCCAAGGCCCAAGTGTCAGCCAATGGAGATCCCCTCATAGAGGGGTTTAGGAGAGGAGATGGGTCAATCAGGGTGCGAGGTAGTACCGATGAAGAACACAGCTTTCCCCCAGATCCTGGATGCTTCCTACCCCCAACTACAATCATCCGAATTCTACCTTGCAGGGCTGGATAGGGCAGAGGTTGTACCCTGGTACATATGAGGGCTGGAGACACAGGGAATCCAGGGTGGATGATACCTTCAGGACCAAGGGTGTGAGGGGCGATGCTGGGAGAGTGAGTGTAGGGTGAGTGGGTTGGAAAGGGGGAACTGATAACAAGGATCCACATGTGACCTCCTCCCTGGGAGAGGGATGGCAGAGAAGCGGGGGGTGGGGGGTGGGAGGGAGAGTCCGGATAGGGCAAGATATGACAAAATAACGATGTATAAATTACCACGGGCACATGAGGGAGGGGGGAGCGGGGAGGGAGGGAAAAAAAAAGAGGACCTGATGCAAAGGGCTTAAGTGGAGAGCAAATGCTTTGAGAATGATTGGGGCAGGGAATGTATGGATGTTCTTTATACAATTGATATATGTATATGTATGGATTGCGATAAGAGTTGTATGAGTCCCTAATAAAATGTAAAAAAAGAAAAGAGGAGAGAAAAAAAGAAAATGATTAGGGCAAAGAATGTACATATATGCTTTATACAATTGATGTATGTATATGTATGGACTGTGATAAGAGTTGTATGAGCCCCTAATAAATTGTTATTAAAAAAAAAGAACAAATACAACCTGAGTCCACTGAAGTATGCTTAAAAATGCAAAAGGGACACGGGGCAAAAGCTGCTGTATACATACGTCCCTGGGGTTAGGTCCAGGTAGTATGGAGGGGCCAGACAAAATCCAGGGATACATATGGTAGTCAACTAAAAAGGAGGGGGGGGGGAGGAATGGGTAGCGGGAGAACAGGGCACTAATCCACCCAAGGGGAGGGTATTGTTTATATATCCAAAGGGAAAGAGAGACCAGACTTCAATCCGGTGCTCCAAGACATGAATGCAACATACCGGCATGAAGCAGGGAACCAGCAGAGAAAGGTCTGAGGAGCTGGCCCCAATCCAATCCACGTGGACAGCCCCTTTTCCCCTAAGAAGAATTTACTTCAGAGGGCAGCACTGAAGCTGCAGCTCAGGGAGAGGGATATGTCTGATAGAGCACACGAGAGCAAATGAAGGGGGAGGAAGAAAGTAGAGCACATCTTGGTCCATCAAGTTCTGAGGACGATACTCCTGCTCAGAGCAGCCAATGCACAGAGAGGACCATAGCATCAGCCCTACTATGAGATATGATGTCTCTCACTGACACATAGTGCTAGGGGTCACCATTGGAGACATATCGTGGGAATTGCACCCAACCTGACCCCACCACACTGGGGTGAAACCTAAGGGTGTGCAACAGAACAGCAAGGGGAGCAGAGTAATAAAGGCCCCAGAGAACACCAAAAATAGGCTTAGGATCCAAGGCGTGGCACCATATTCGATGACCAGAAAGCACTCCTAAAGGTCAACAAATAAACATTGAACTATTTATGGGTTTCCTTTTTATTTTTTGTCATTGATTTTTGTTGTTGTTTTTCTTTGGTTGCTTTGCTTAGCTCTGTCCCGTTTTTTGCACATATTATCTCTGCATATATATCTAGATAAGATAAGCGGGATAAACAATCTGGAGGAGAAAACACTGGGGCCTACGATTCCAGGGGGGGTGGGGGTCATGGGAGAGGGAAAGGAGGGGGAAGGAAGTGGGCGTTAACAGGGAAAAGGGAACAACATGTGATCTAAAATCAATGGCAAGGAGGATGTAGGAAACCTAGTAGGGCTTCATCAGGGTAATGTAACCAAGAGGAATTACTGAAACCCAAATGAAGCCTGGATATGATAGTGGGACAAGATGAAAGTAAAAGGAAATAGAGGAAAGAGGCAACTAGGAGGCAAAGGGTATCTACAAAAGTCTAAATACAGGCATGTACATATGCAAATATATTTATATATGATGATGGGGAAATAGAACTATGCACATATATTTATAGGTTTAGTATTAAGGTAGCAGATGGACATTGGGCCTCCACTCAAGTACTCCCTCAACACTAGAACACTTTGTTCTATTAACCTGTCATTTAATGATGTTCTCTTTCCTGACACAATCGCTGAAGACAAAATGGGTGCATAAGCAAATGTGGTGAAAAAAGTTGATGGAGCCCGGGTATCAAAAGATATAGCATCTGGGGGCTTAAAGGCTTGAAGGTAAACAAATGGCCATTTAGCTCAGAAGCAACAAAGCCCACACGAGGTGTCGATAGAATCAAGTATCAGGCATTGAAGACTCAGAACAAAAAAATCATATCATTGTGAATGAGGGGGAGTGTGGAGTGGAGACCCAAAGTCCATCTGTAGGCAACTGGACTACCCCTTACAGCAAGATCATGGAGAGGATGTGAGCCAGTCAGGGTTCAGCAGCACCAAGGAAACATACAACTTTCCTCCAGTTTTTACCACCACCCCCAACTGTCATGACCCCAATTCTACCTTACAAATCTGGCTAGACCTGAGCATGTACATGGGTACTGATAAGATCTGTTAGCACATGGAATCCAGGACAGACAAACCCCTCAGAACCAATATTGAGAGCAGCTGTACTGGCAGGGTTAGGGGAAGGTGAGTAGAGATAGGGGGAACTGATCACACTGATCTACCTATAAGTCCCTCCCCTACCTATAACTATGTCTCCCAGGGGTATGGACAACAGAAAAGTGGGTGAAGGGAGACATCAGTCAGTATAAGACATGAAAAAAAGTATAAATTATCAAGGGTTCATGAGGGAGGGAGGGTAAGAGAGAGAAAGAGAAAATTGGAAGCTGATATCAAGGGCTCAAGTAGAAAGAAAATGTTTTGAAAATGATGATGGTAGCAAATGTATAAATGTTCTTGACACAGTGGATGGATGGATGGGTTGTGATAAGAGTTGTACGAGCTCCCAATAAATGATTTTTAAAAAGACATAAAAACAATACCAGATACCAAGGAACAGGTGATGCACACCTGATAGCAGATTATTGTTGGAATCTTGGGCAAGATTGTCCTGGCAGATCACTCTCGGTATGAAACAAGTAAATTTTCACGTAGCATACTTTTAATTTTAAAATTTCCTTTATGCTTTAAAAGATAATAATTTAACCTCTACATTTTAATATCCTGACTTTTTTGTATTGGGCAAACAGAATTAAGAGTGGTATGTGGTATATATTCTGTATGTCAAAAACTAGAGCCCCAAGGAGATCTCAGGAAGCTGTGACCTGACTGACAGGTTGGACTCTACCCTACACTTTCACACAGGTGCAGGCTGACATGAAATCTAACTGCCACATTCATTGTGCCACCAGGGCTCCTTATTGTTAGCCACTAAAGAGACAAGTCAAAACCAAAATGACCTATCATATCACCCCAGCATTACTAGCAAAATTTATAAAAAATAAATTAAAAACAACAAATGCTGGACATGGTGTGGAGGTTTTGCAACTCTTTACAATGTTGTCAGAGCTATAAAAGAGTCCAACTATTGTGGGAAGTTGCATGGTACTCCCTTGTAAAAATGGAATTAGAAAAACCATATGATTCAATAATTCATGACTTGGTGTATATCCTAGAGAAACAAGAGCTGTGCCATGAACGCTGGTGTTCATCATAGCATTATTCACAATAGCAAAAAGATCAGAGACTAAATCATGAACTAGAAGGTAGATACATAGTGAAGGAAAAGGTGATATAAAATACAATAAAGATGAGGTCAGCACAAAATGCTCAAGATAAAGGGATACATTGGGAATAGCAAAAACATATTAAAGAGATGACATTTTATACACTGTAATCATACTCATAAATATAGTAGAGCATTGTTGCGGGTTTTTTCTTAGGTGTCTTCAAGTCTGCTCTGACACATACCACACCCTTTGTACAGCAAAAGGAAATACTTGATCATGCATCACCCTCATGGTTAGGATCCTTGAACTCATTCTTGCAACTTCCGTGTCTTGTTTAGGATATTCGTTTTTTTGCTGGCCCTCTACTTGACCAAGTGTATTAGGCTTGGTTGACTAGAGAAACAGATTCCAAGATCAATTGGATATAAAGAAACAGATGGGATATAGAGAAACAGATTCAAAGATCAATTGGATATAAAGAAAATATCACAGGCCAGTCCAGATTAAGTTCATAAATCCAATATTAGATGGTAAATCCAATACTAATCCAAAAACCCTTCTTCAGATTCACACAGTCACGTACAATGATGCAAAAAATGCAGAAGATCACAGGCTGGTGAGTGCAAAGTCTTGTGGATCCAGTGGTTGTTTCTCAGCTGCTGGTGTGCATCTCCACATGGCTCCTCCAGCTCTCCAAGTGTGACTCTTCAACAACAAGGTGAAGCAGAGAGAGCTCATGTAGGTCCGAGGAAGCCTTCTGAGAAAAACTATAAATCTAAATATGAAATGTGGGCTGAGCAATATTTAAATTATATGATGAGGAAGGGGAAAAAGTAGGATTTCTTTTACAGCAGTTGATGTACCTTTGCAGGTCTGCTGTTCCTTCTGCTAACTGGGGAATACCTCATTTAGCAGAATTTGTATTGATACTTTGCATTTTTATAACATGTTCTGTTCCCTGAGCATTTTAGTAGCCTTAAGTGTAAATAGCATGCCTCCACGTTAGGTAACTGATTATTCCAGTATCACAGAAGAAGAAGAACCAGTGCAGACCACAGTTTCACTCAGGGTCCACTAGTTGCAGTGAGAGACAAAAGTGAGCGCTCAGAGTCATTTTCCATGTTGGAAAACAATTGACCTGGACGAAAAGTTTAGATTTTTTCCTGATGTCTTCCTTTGCTACCAACAACCTGTGGTTAATTTTATTTTATTTTTATGTTTTAGGAATGCTTGAGTCCCTGGTTGGGACTCAAGGATGAGACCACAACCTAAGCGTGGCTACTCCTCTCTCTCTTTCTTATTAGCAAAACCAGGGTACTGGTTAGAACCATAGTTACAATGCTGTTGGAGTTTCTCTGCTACTGGATTTGCTCAGAGATTGAATTATAAGCTTGGTGTTACTGGGGCAAAGCTTACCACTGAGTAGAAAGAACCATTCAAAAGATAACTAGCACATCATTGGAAAAGCCAAGAGATAAATATGTGTTAAATCTTGGAACAAACTGTGCCTGATGGCAACTCTGGAAATTTTAGTTACAGGATTCACTGAATTATCTGTAGTTAACCTAACAATAGTCAAATTGGTTTTATTAATTAACTGAAGTGGTCCTATAAATGATCATTCAAGCTTTTAAACATTGATATTTTAGGTTAGGGCATAAGCTGCTTGACTGAAGCTTTTATACCCCAATGTGCTCTTCACTAAATATCAGGTTATTCATCAGGAGAAAGTCTGTTGAATCGCAGAAGGAAGACATGCAACTATTACAGCAAACTTCAACTTTTCCCCTGAAAGTCCCAGAAAAAGCCTCAAATGTATTTTATATGTGTGTCATTGTTTTGGTTATTTTGCAGAATTCATTTATAAAGTTATTCATTTTATAATCATGTCATTTCCAAGAAAGGAGGCTGTCTATTGCCTTGACGTCAGCTCTGGAACTTTGATTATTTATGTGTTTTATTGTAGACTTTTTCCCCATGAGAGATCAAATGGCTTCTTACTTTGTATAGTAGTGCTGTGAGTTCATGCATTTCCTAGTTATAGGCAGGTATTTATCAGAAGCTACCCAGATATTTGTGTTTTAAAGATCAAAGCAAACTAAGAATAAATAATGAGCTCTGATTGTATTCATGAGGCAAGTACCTCTGTGGATTCAGTTGATTCTCGGGTTTCCATCAATATATCCTCAAGAAACCTGAAAGAAATGGAGACTTCATCATTCTTACCAAATCTTACCCAGGATGAGGCTTGTTGGGCTAAAGCTGGCCCTGAAGAGCCGGAAACTGTAAGAATTGTGTTTCCCAGCTCAGTTATTACATGAACTTTGGTCTTAGGAAACCTACCTCTCATCTTTTTCTCCCCTGTTGTATATGTAGAAAAAATAGGTATATGCACTATTGGCTACATTCAGGTCCCTCAGCCTCCCCCAGGAAGGTCTACATGCCACTTTCTCTCTTGAAACTCAGAAAGGACATGAAGAGGGGTGGGCTTGAGTGCCAGGGCATAATTTGCAGGTCAATCTCTGCAGTCTATATGCAAAAATATTTTATGATTAGGAAACATGAGACCAAGGATCATAACTTTTAGTGGTAATCTGAAGTGATTTGAATTGGGAAGGTATGAAGTCACAAAACACTTCCCCATAGATATAAGGGACCCCTGATGGCATGCTGGTTGCTATGATCTGAAAGGTCAGCAGTTTGATGCCACCAGCTGCTCTGAGGGAGAGAGACTGAGCTTTTTTTAAAAACCCCTGTATATAGTTAGCATCTTAGAAACCCACAGGAGCAGTTCCACCCTGTCTATCTGGTCACTGTGAGTTGGCATCTACTCAATAGCATTGAGTTCGATTGTTTGACTTGTTGGTGTAAGTGCAGTCCTTGGGTAGAGCAAACAGTTCATTGGTGCCATTCCTAACTGGAAGATGGGAAATTCAGCCCTTGAGATCTCTCTCTCTGGAGAATCTCCCAAAGAATGCCTGTGAGGCACACTTCTGCTCTGACATGCAAGGGGTTGCTGATTTGGAATTAATAGTTAGAATAAGTAAAGGTGGTGGTGGTGGTGGTAGTGATGTGGTAGTAGTGATCATCATTTTGAAAAAACTGTGCGTGGGGAAGGCGATAACAAATATAATACCCATTTTTGGCGTGCTGATATAAGACACTGACAATTAAAATGAATGACTGCATTCTAGCTCAAAGTAACCACATGAGGGAAATCCAAGAACATTATTAGCCTCATTCAAGTGCTTTATTATCCAAGTCCTATGGATGAGAAAAACAATAATAAAGATTTAACAAGGTTCGGTAATGGGCTTCAGGTCATACAGTGATCGTGTTCCTTTCTGCATACTTCTGTCTATCTATGTCTTAGACTCTCATCTCAAAATGCACAATCTGTTAGTTGCTGCTATACGCTGTTGAGTTGATTCTGGCCCAAATCAACAGCTCAGAATATAGAGTAACTGCTATGCAGATGTTTCTATGCAGTAATATTGACAGGAGCAAATGGCTTGGCAATTTTTCCAAGGAATGGCTCAACAAAATCAAACTCACTGCCATCAAGTTGATTTTGACTCATGGTAACAGGGTAGAACTGCCCATCTGGGTTTCCAACACTGTAACTTCACAGGAATAAAAAGCCTCATCTTTCTCCCTCAGAGTGGCTATTGGTTTCGAACTGCTTCCCTTTGGTTAGCAGACCCATACATAACTCACTATATCACCAGGACTCTTAGGGAATGACTAGTGTGTTTGAATTGCCAACCTTTCAGCTGACAGGTATGTTCTTTAACTTTTGTACCCCTGGGACTTCTTTAAATCTGGTTAATGGACAGATTTGGTGCATTAAACACTAATGAGAAAATACCAATGAGCTGTGGGATGACATCAAGAACATAATGCATGAAGAGAGCAAAGGGTCATGGAAGAGATCAAAGTGGGTGTCAGTAGAGACTCTGAAATTTGCTCTTATTCATAGAGTAGCTAAGACAAAAGGAAGAAATGATGAAATCAAAGATCTGAACAGAATATTTCAAAGGGCAGCTTAAGAAGACAAAGTTAAATATTCTAATGAAATGTACATTGATCTAGAGTTAAAAAATCAAAAATGAAGAACACACAGCATATCTTAAACTGAAAGAAGCAAAGAAAAAATTCAACAGTAGAGTTGCAATATTGAAAGATTCTATGGACAAAATATTGAACAAAGCAGGAAGATGAAAAGAGCACACAGTCACTGTACCAAAAATTGATGATCAACCATTTCAGGAGGTAGCATAGAGTCAAGAACCAATGGTGCTGAAGGAAGAAGTTCAAGCTGCACTGAAAGAATTTTCCAAAAGCAATGTTTCAGGAATTGATGAAATATCAATTGAAATGTTTCAACAAACTGATGAACCATTGGAAACAATCACATATCTATGCCAAAAAAAAATTGGAAAACAATTGACCAATGGATGGAAGAGATCCACATGTGTGCTCATTAGAAAGACAGCCACAAAGATTACTACACAATAGAATGGTGTTTCATTTTGCTATGCTATGATTTAGAAAGGACTCAAAGGTACCTAACAATAAACAACAAGAAAGTATAAGGAATGGGGACTATGGCACATCAAATTGAGTAGCCCTTTAACGAAATTCAATAAGAGAGAATGAAGTTAAGAAAATAAAAAATGTTCTGCTTATTTCCATTATGATCAGAGTATTGCATATCTTCCACCTAGATTGCTTAGTCTTCTTTTTGCTATGTGCACAGTAGGGCCAGAGGTGACAGAAGGTCAGGTGTGCAGGCTGTGGAGCATCTGTGCGCATTGGTACAGCGGCCATTGGTACAGAGCTGAGTCTTTCAGCTTGCCAACCACGCTGTCTTCAATCAATGCTTTGGTAAAGTGACACGAAACCATTCCTGCTGAATTTTCCTTCCTCTCTATCTTTTCAGGATTCAGTGTCACAAATTTTTGTCTGATTTAACCCTTTCATAACCCAGTTATTTTCTGACTTGAACTTTTAGTTGATACCATGTGTTTTCAGTAATGAAAGGCATACTGAAACAAATGGGGAACGGGGCATTTTGAGGTAGCATAAATTCTGATACAACGATGTGGGGCACATTTACTTCAGAGTCACACACTTGCCTGTACTCACCCCTGCCAGGAAGCATATATGACAACTAAGGGAGCAGTTTTCTAAGAAACCTGAGTAGCTTTAGATGTTGAGTGTGGGGTCAGTAGTCATTAATGTCCCACAGGTGATGAAAGGTTAAGGAAATAATATAACCTTACCCAGGAGCGCTAGTGGTCTAGTGGTTGGCTGACTCGAAGATCAGCAGTTCAAAGCCAGCAGCTGCTCCATAGGGGAAAGATGAGGCTTTTCACTCCTATAGTTGTAATCTCAGAAACCCACAGAGGCAGTTTTAGCTGGTTCTTTCATTTTTACCTGACTCTCTTGAGTCCGAATAGACTAAATGGCAATAGGTTTGTAGTTTTCCCCCGTGCAGCTGTGGCCAAAGTTTGTGCTGAACTCTCACAGGGCAGATGGAAACTATTGCAAAAATATTCACTATGAACATAGTTTCCTCATCTCCTCATCTTACTGTCAGTCTTTTAATGAATGCTTTTAACTGTAGTAAATATCTTTATAGTAAATAAGTAGGTTAAGACAGAGGTGCTCACATTGATATACAAGCAGGTGAAATCCCGTGGACACAGCCATTTCTATCTCTAAAACCTGATGAGGGAACAGGAAAATCATTTGAAAAATTCAACATGAAACTCATTTTCGTCTATTTTTCAAATATATTTTGTAATGTTGCCATTTTCTACAACCCACAGGGGCTGTTCTACTTTGTCCTATAGGGTTCTTATTAGATGAAATCTACTTGAAAGTGCTGGGTAAATTTTCTAAACTGTGATTTGTCTGTCAGTTTGTGGGACTGTGATGTCTATTGTGTTGCTGTAATACTGAAAACTATGCCACAAAGATTTCAAATACCAGCAGGATAATTTATAGTGGACAGATTTCATCAGAGCCTCCAGCTTTACAGACTAGGAAGAGCCTGACTATCTATTTCTAAAATAATTAGCCAACGAAAATCTCTTAGAAAGCCTCACATTACAATTTTGAAAGATTATATAGGCAAAAAAATTGATTGACACAGGAAGAATTAAAATATGGTGTAAAGAATACACAGTCACTGTACCAAAAGCACACATTTTCAACCATATGATCAAGAACCAATTGTGTTAAAGGAAAAAATACAAGCTGCCCCAAAGACAGTGGCTAAAATAATTCTCTAGAAATTGAAAGAATACAAATTTAGAGGTTTCCACAGAAGGATACAATCTTAGAAGTGCTCAATTTTCTGGACAAGATTCATATTAATGTCTCTTGCAAAGACAAGTTTTTCTAATTGAATATGTAAATTATTGAACACTAGCATTAATATATGCACAAATAAGATTTTGCTGAAGGAAATTCAAGTTGAATTCAGATTAGATGTGAAACAAGAAATATTATTGTTGATAGCAGATGAATCTATGTTGAAATCATATACCAAAGAGATACTTGCCTGTGTTTCATTGTCTACACAAAAACCTTTCACACTCTGGGTGATAACAAATTACAGATAACAGGTATGTTAGGTTCACTAAGGAAACAAATCCAGTTACACACACACACACACACACACACACATATATATAAAACTTCATATCAAGATGTAATTGTATAATTAAGAAAATGTCCCAGCCCTGTCCATAACAAACCCATTAGTCTGGTATTAACCCATAATCCAATACTAGTCCACACATCCCTCTTCGGACTCATGCAGCACATGCAATGATGCAAAATGCAGGAAGATCACAGACCAGATGGTGCAAAGTCTTGTGGATCCAGTCGCACTGGAAGGCTCTTTACGTCTCACCCACCATTGCTCAGTGTGTCTCATCAAGAGGAAGGGGGAAACAGAGAGAGGGGCTCTAGCAGGTCTCAGCAAGTCTCCTTGTGGCTTGTCAACAAGAAGATAAAGGCAGACAGAGAGAGGAAGTTCCCAGAATACTCATGGGAAGGCCACACTCACAAGAAGGTATCTTCTGGCTGTGACCTGATTGACAGGCTAGACCCCACCCCTGCACTGTTTATCAAGTTGACATGAAATTATGTAACTACCACAATAGTGAAGAATGGGAATTCCAGAATGCTTAATTGTGCTTATGTAGAACCTAATTGTGGTACATAGACCAAAAAGCAGTCATTTGAATAGAACAAAGGGATGGTCCATGTTTAAAATCAAGGATTGAGCAAATAATCCAAGCAGCTGGACTATATAAAAAGGAGTCAAAATTAGAGGAAGACTTTAAAAGCCTACAATGAACAGATGACACAATTATGCTTGCTGAAAGCAAAGAGAGCTGAAACCCTTACTTTGCTATGGGTTTGCGGCCTTTGCTATGGGTTACACCTCAACATAAAGAAAACAAAATTCTCATAACTGAAATAGTAAGAAACACTAGGATAAATGGAGAAGAGATTGAGTCCTCCAGAATTTAATTTCACTTGGATCCATAACTAGTGCTCATATGAGCTGCTAGGTGCCATTGAGTTGGCTTTGAACTATAGAGACCCTATGCACAACTGAATGTAGCACTGCATGGCCCTGTACCATATTCACAGTTGTTCCTGTGCCTGATCTACTGATGCCGTCACTGTGTCAATCCATCTCATTGGGGGCCATCCTCCTTTTCACCACACATCCACTTTATCAAACATAGTGTACTTCTCCAGGAACCAGTCTCTCCTGACAATATGTACAAAGTATGGAAGGTGAAGTCTTGCCAGCCTTGCTTCTAATCACTGTAAACTTACTTCTTCTAATACAGACTTATTTGTCCTTTTAGTAGTCTGGGGTATTTTCAATATTCTTTGCCAGCACCACAATTTACATGCATCTGTTATTTTACAGTCTTCTTTATTCACTGTTCAACTTAGACATGCATATGATGCAATGGAGAATACCAAGGCTTGGGTCAGCAGCACCTCAGTATTCAAAGCAACATACTTGCTCTTTAACACTCTAAACAGGTCTTGTGCAGTACATTTACCCCATTCAATGTGTCATTTTATCTCGTGACTGCTGCTCCCATGAGCATTGATTGTGGATTCAAGTAAGACAACATTTTTGACAACTCCAAACTTTTCTCCATTTATCAAGATGTTGCCTATTGGTCCAGTTGTGAGGAGTTTGTTCTTCCTTAAATTGAGCCGCAATCCATACTAAGAGCTACAATGCTCGAGCTGCATGTGAGAATCAAACAACCCGCTGCATCTGGCGAATCTGCTGCAAAGTATCTCTAAAGTGCCCATTTCTGGGCTGAGGTAGTTTGATTCGAATCATCTTGGTTTCACTCACTCATATGCACACAAAAGATAGTCAGAAAACAAGGAAGTCCACAGAGCAGTCGACGCATTTGAAGTGCAGTATTGCTGAAGAAAGTTGACTATACCACAAACTGCCAGAAGAACGACTAGATCTGTTCCAGGAGAAGCACGGCCAGACGTGCCTTAGCAGAGAATATGACGAACCTTCATCTCAGGTCTCTTGAAAATGTTATCAGGAGGACCCGACCCTAGAAGAGAACATCATGCGTGGTAGAGTAGAGGGTTAGTGAAACGAGGACGACCCTACGTTAGATGAATTGACACAGAGGCTGCAACAACGCACCCAAGCAGCACAATAACGGTGACAACTGTGCGAGGCTGAGCAGACTATTGTTCAAGGTTTCAAAGTTCCTGACAAGTAAAAATCACCCTCTGGGAAAGCTGCGCATTATGCTAAAACAAACAAATCAAACATGCATATTATTGAGTTCCCTCCCCTTTTCTAATTCCTGATGATTAAAAAAGAAAGGCATTTACATATTATATATAATTATAATATGTGACTTACATCCTTCATAAAGCCTCCCGTTACTAAAGCATCTTAAAATAGTGGACAATTACCTCTGACTTGGCAGTCTGTCTCCCCGCACAGACCCCTGGTGCATCTTGTGATAAATGAGAATAAATATCAACTAACAGCGAGCCTAGCTGTAATTATGTTTTTGAGCCTGAACTCAATTTCACTCTTCTCTCGGACATGCACTTTACTATCACCGGATAGCTGACAAATCACCCTAGTGACTTGTGCTATTGCACAACAGGACCAAACATTACCATTGTCCCAAAGAAAGCAGTGGAATGCTCAGTAAATTCACTAAGGTGACCCAGGAGCATTGATGTGAATTTACTTTATTGTCACTTAGCTGCATAAATGAGAATGGATGGCTCCTCAAACACTAGGAGTAAATTACAGTGATGGTGAACACACATGCCTCATTATGTCAAGTCAAGGTCTATTTACCTTTTAGAGACCTAACTGGTAGAAAGCATTGTTCTTAATTTATGAATGAATATGTGCCATGATCTTAATTCTCCTTTTTACAAACACATGATAGAAAATTAATCTTCAGCCAAGTACGTAGTGCAGGTTTAGAAAATGCAAAGCACAGCTAAATTAAAAGCCATAGTCATGAAATATCAGACATCTTAAGCATCAAAATGCTTTTTATTATCTCATTGGTAAACACACAGAACTACAACTGGCAACATCTTAATGAGATTATTAGCCATACATGCAATTGAAGAAATTAATAAATCAATTAATGATGGTGAATTAAACACTGGAAAAGGCATTCAATGTTTGAACTGTAAGACAGCGTACTTGAGGAGAGTTACAAACTAAATATGAACTTTCTTAGAAGTGTGTGCTGTTAGGTTGACACTAGAAAGAATCTGTCCCGCCAAATGTATGAGGGCACATCCTTGAGTGATAAATACATTTGCCATCTTGATTTATGTATAAGACAGCCAGGTGCATATGTTTCTAGAAGTACAATCAGTTACATATTGAACATTTGCATATTCCATTGCATGTGTGTGTGTTTGTATGTCTACCTATCTATCCATCCTTCAACTTAACTATGTACACACACACAGAGAACGAGAGAGAGAGAGAGAGAGAGAGAGAGAGAGAGAAGAAAGGTAAATTCCTGAAACTATCCTTAGACCCAGGTGTCCTTTCAGCTGGGATGATCCTCCCATGATCTGGGTATATGTATTTATACATTCCATTGGGAATAAATCAATTTGAATTGTGTTTTTGCTATATGTCTAGAGCTTTCCCATAGAAATATTTTTAATCTGAAATTGTTTTTTGAGGGGAGAGAGGAGTTATGGTTCTTGTTCATGGTTCTATGAGTGTGAGTAGGACTTCCACTCCAGGTAAAGCAGAACTCTTGCTAGCCTCACTCGAAACATGCTTGGGGGAGTGTGAGGAAAGGCACAAATGGGCGTGCGGATTTACAGCATAACTTTGATATGTGTGCTAGTCCGGGAAGACAAGAGAAACAAATCCAAGAAGGTTCATATGTGTATAAGAAAGAGCTTTATATATAAAATTTAATTGTATATTAAGAAAACATCCCAATCCTGTCCAGATCAATTCCATAAATCCGATATTATCCCATATGTCCAATACCATTCTATACATTCCTCTTCAGACTCACACAACACATGCAATGATGCCGAATGCAGGAAGATCACAGGCCAGTGGGTGGAAAGTCTTGTAGATCCAGTGGCGGTGGAAGCATCTGAGCACTGGCGTGAGTCTCCAATTGGTTCCTCCAGCTCCAGGACTCTAGCATCATCAATGCAGCTCCATGTGGCTTGTCAGCAGGAATGTCCTATAGAGGCAGGTTGAGTCTGGCCACTGACACCCGTGGACCTGATTCCCAGGGACCAGAGAAGAAAACAAGAGCGGGTTCCCTGGTCCAAAGTTCATTACTGAGCACAAGGAGACTAGGCTTGTTGAGAATTTGTGACGGGCATCAAGGCCAAAAGGCAAGGCAGCCAATGAGCACCCTGGTGAGGCTAAGTGACGCCGCTCACAGTGAGTTGACCAGAACTCGACCAGATGAATAGAAGATTTTTGAGCCTATGAACTGTTGCATGTTACTCCTGACTTTATGGGAGACCTGTCCTGATTGGACTTTGCTTATGGATGCGGACTCACAAGGTCCCAACTGGAATGAAGTGTCTTCAAATCAAAGAACATGCTTGTCTCCTCAGAGCGCTGGGGAAGAAGGCAGTATAAAAATTGAATACCCAAAATGTGGGCATAAAGGCATGAAGTGGTTGGCTCACCTTGGGAGTGGGGCACCAGAGAAACAAATCATGAAGATGGAGAGTGGATGCTTGTCTGACCTCTGCCTCGTGGTAGCTTTTCTTCTTTGGCGAGCCAGTGTTCAGATATGGCCAGGCCTTTTACTGGGTGGATTTCTGGAAAGAACACAGGAAGTTCAAGTTTTCATTATTTTGTTTAGCTGTTGTCTTTGGCTACTCCAGTTTGAAATGGCCAAAATGAATGTGATTATTGTATATTTTGAGCTTAGGGGTGAAATCGTCCCTTGAATTTCTCAGAGACGATGCTGCTAAGTCAAAATGGCTGACTGAAAACCTGATTCTGGCTTTGGTTCAGTCAGAGGCCTAAGGCCATCCGTCTCAGCACTGGAATAGTTCAGATAAGGATTAAGACAAATTTCATAAGGGTAGAATTTGATTGTTTTAAGATTAAGTTTAGGATCTGACAGTTAGATAATCTGTCATTATATCAATAACAATAGGCAGAAAGAAACAGTAATGGTTTGTACTGTTCCCTTCTGCCTATTGTTATTGATATAATGATTGATAGAAATGATTATTGGGAAGTGAAAATAGAGAGCCTGTAAGATGACCTGCCTTCAGCCATTAGATTGGAATTTAAATGGATTAGGAGAGGTCTGCAAATTCTTGAGTGCTCAGGACATTTGATGGTGAAGAGACTTTAATCCACAGATTAAAGAAGCAACAAGGAACTCTCCCCTCTAGGACTGAACTGTGAAAGGTTTAGGTTTAGCCGACGGCCAGGCTAAAATACTTGACAGGCGACCACCTGGCTGCACTTGTTGAGGGAAAGTGAGAGAAATGCAGCAATAACGAGGTTGAGTCTGGCCACTGACACCCATAGATCTGGTTCACAGGGACTAGAGGAGAAGATGAGAGTGGGTTGATTGGTCTGAAGGTCATGACCTAGCACAACGGGGTTAGGCTTGCTTCTCAACAATTTGTGATGAGGCACCTAGTGAGGCTAAGCGAGGCAGCCCACATTGAATTGACCAGAACCTGACCAGAACCTGACCAGATGAACAGAAGAATTTTGAGCCTGTGAATTGGTGCATATTGCTGCTGACTTTATGGATGGCCTGGTCTGATTGGTCTTTGCTTATGGATGCAGACTTTACAAGGTTCCAACAAGAATGAAGATTCACCTCAAAGATTAAAATTATCTCCTCAGAGCACTGGGTCGATCTAAGTGGGCAGTATAGAAACTGCATACCCAAAATGGGGAAGATCAAGGAATAAAGTGGCGGGCTTACAAACTTTCACAGCTAGAGAAATATATCCATAGGATATAGTGTAGGTGTTCACTTAACTGCAATTGTTAGGCATAGACTGTTGTTTTGTTCAGTTGTACAATATTATGTTTAAATGAGGGTGGCATAAATTGAATTGTATGCTTTTTAGTTTTATCCTTAAAAAGCTATGATTTTATTATTGTTTTGTTAAAAATTGTATAACTAAAGGGTTGTATAGAAGTGTCAAGTTGACAAGGGGTAGTCTGTGGCAGTTGCATAATTGTGAAGGGGTGCAGTCTAGTTTGTGAATCAGATGGCAGCTTGATGACCTCATTTGGAGTCACTGTGGAGAAAAATAGCTCACTGGAGGCCACACACACTCTCTTTCCCAGTGAGAAATCATGTTGCTAAGCCACATGGAACCACGCTGATGGAGCCAGAGCCCTGGAGCTGGAGGAGCTATGTGGAGACCCATGCCAGTGCTGAGATGCTCATGCTGCCACTGGAGCCACTGACTTTCCACCCACTGGCCTGTGATCTTCCTGCATTTGGCATCATGGCATAGGTTGCATGCGTCTAGAGAGGAATTTATAGGTGCTATCGGACATTTGAGCTAATATCAGACTTATGAACTTGATCTAGACTGGGCTGTGATGTTTCCTCAATATTCAATTACTCTTATGTAAAGCTCCTTCTTATACACATAAAGCTGTCTATGAATTTGTTCCTCTAGTCAACCCAGACTAACACAATATGCAATGAAGCAAAATTATGTTGATTAGCACCATGTTGTTAGCACCGTCTTTGCATTTGGTAATTCCTATCCACAGAGAACAGAGATGGCACCTGTAATACGAAAGAACACATCAGTCCCAGAGGAAGTTTCCTTCAACTTCTCCTCAGCCTTCTCCTTTCACCATTAAGAAGTACTTCTGTAACACTGTCATACCCTCTTTCCATGTAGTTGGGAACATTAGAAAATGCTGTAGCCACAAGTAATTTTTCCAAGTAGAAAAAAGAACTTCTTCAGGTCATGTTACCATATTTCATTTCCTTTTATCGAGATTTCTCTGACCGCAGGCCAACATGAACAGTAGAGGCCAACAATCCTTCTACAGGAGGAGCATTCATCAGCAACTCAGTCTTGTTCGACAGTCAGTTAACTTATCAGCAACTTCGTTTGTACTTAGGTTTGGACGTATAAGGACAAAGAAAATGACCAATAATTACCTGGAATTCATATATCAAGCACCAGTAATACCATCATAAAAGTAAGATTCAGTTTAACAAAAGTTAAATAGGTAATATTTGATTTCTACCACAGAGGAAGCAAACCAATTTTTAACAATAGCTTACCTATTAGTCATCCTGTGGTAGCCTGTGTGCTGCTGTGATTCTGGAAGTTACTCCAAGAGTGTGTCAAATATCAGCAGGTTTCTGTAGAGCTTCTAGACTGTGATAGTTAGGTTTTTGTGCCAACATGGCTCCTGTAGGAACATTTGGGTGGAGTTTAGCCTGTCAATCAGGTTGTAGTTTGATGGGGGGCTACTTTAATAAATGGCTCTCTAGAGGCCAGCCCTCCTCTCTCTGCTTCACCTTCCTTTGACGAACCACTTCGACCCATACTGATGGCAGTCAGATCCTGGTGACTCCATTGAATTCACAAGACTCTGTAGCCATTGGCCTATGCTCTTCCGGAATTCTGCATCATTGCATATAGCTGCGTGCCCGAAAAGGGACTTATAGACTAGTGTTGGACATATGGACTTGATTTGGACAGAGCTGGGATGTTTTCCTGATATTTAACTACTTCTTGACATAAAGCTCTCTCTGGCACATATTTGATTATCACTGAATTTGTTTCTATAGTCAACCCAGTCTAACACCCAGACAAAGACAGAGTAAGATGAAAGACCTAGTGATCCATTTCCAAAATTTAACCAGCTAGACCTGTATTAAACAAAACACCATGGTATAACTCACTGGCTTTGGACAAGTCACCAGGAGAAATTAATTTCTAGAGGAGGCCATCAAGCCTGATGCTATAGAGGGTCAACCTGACTCTCTACCCCCAGGCAGAGGGACTGGAACAAAACTGCCATCTAGAAGTCCACGTAGCCCAGTGGCTTAGTGCTTGGCTACCTAACAAAAGTTTAGCAGTTCAAACCCACTTGCAACTCTATGAAAAAAAAGATGAAGCTATTTGCTTCTATAACTATCACAGCCTATGGGGCAGTTCTTCTCTGTCCTGTGGGGCCACCATGAATCTGAATCACATAATGGAAATGGGTTTGAATTGACTCGGTATCTATTTAGTTACCTATATATTATGGGGATGGGACTCAATACTTTTCACTCTTATTACTAATAAAAATTATGAAAGGATACTCAGACCATAGATACTAGGAGAGGAGAGAACATGTCCATTTTGTCCAAAGTAGGCATCAAATACCATCGATAGAACCAGAAATCTACCTGAAGTTCATGGTGCAGCTTGAACTTTAACTCTTTCATACATATAAATAAATACCACTTACATTTCCATCTCTGGGGTTTCTTGGGAGGCTCTGTTCCACTTATAGTATATCAATTATTGAAGCAGGAATTTACAGAACTGCATAAAATGGAAAGATATTCATGTATAATATATTGATGTTTGAGGGTTTATTGTATGTGGTGGTGCATCCTGGAGAAGTTGTTGTATAAAGCCATTTTCCTCTTTGAGCTTCTGTGTAGTGAAAAGGGGCTTTATTTTACTGTTTGCTGTATACTTTGGGGAAGGTGCCATGTTTGGGATGAGATAATATTCAAATGAACCATTTTGCCAGTCCTCTTGCCACCTATCCTACCACCAGAGTCAATCTGGACATATGTGTTCAATATTGTGTTTATCAGCTTAAATTATTCAAAGATTTTCATTAGTGAAAATCTTACAAACTCTTATAAACAAAGAGTGATTTGATAATGAAAGGGTTAAAATATTTATCGATACTCTCTAGCGTTAGGTGTGAAATTTGAAAGTAAGATTTTTTTCGAGACCCCATTTAACCTCCAGTTCATTGTCCTTTGTCTATCTTTGGCTCCCTTCTCAAATCCAGTAGCTTGAAGTCTTTGTTGGCTGCTATGGGTCATGGGCACGAGCCAAGGCCAGTGCACACAGGCTGAGCAACAGATAACCAGGGTTTATGTAGAACACACAAAACTCTTAATCATAAATAAATGCTTACAGAGAAGTTTGTTATCAGAAAACACAAATGAAATTTGGAGAAGTTCAGAACCATAATTATAGTTAAAATAAACCAAATGTATAGACATAGAGGAATCAAGTCGGACTGAATGTGAACTCAGAATACAAAGAACATGTTTCGCTTATTGAAAACTTTGTCTTTGAAGTCAGAAAACTTAGTTGCTTGCCCTAGTTTTGCCACCAATCTTAATGACATGAAGTTAATTACTCAGTTTTTTAAAACAAATATGTAGAATACTTTATAGGCTGTTTGGCACATACTAGATAGTCAATTTTTATGATGATGCTTGGGTACCTAAATACATATATAGATAACAATTTATCATGAAAGAAGATATGAGGTGCCCACTGCTTCCTAAAGTGATATGTGTGAAGAATTTGCTTTGACCTTGGGAAAGTCATCCTCTCTAGCACCTAGGAATTTAAAATGCCGCCTAATCTTTTGTTCCTCTGCTTGCTTCCCCCAAGGGCTTATGCACTCCTTAGCTTCCATCCTAACTAAAATCCCCGTAAGCATTCAGCCCTTTAACTTCTTCCAAAAGGGAAGCAATGACTAAAACAAACCATATGGAAAGAATAGTTTTGTGAAGGTTAAAGTCATACCCATGAATATAAGACTGAAAAGCCAATTGAGCTTAGAAGCTTACATTTCTAAAAGTTTTGGGCAAGCAGCTGAACATTCTTTTCATAAGGCCTACCTCCCAGGTTAGTATAAATTCTGAGTCATTTATGTATCTTTATACAAAGCTCACAAATCTCTTGGTTAATTATAATTAATTTGTTACTTCAAAGATACATAACCCAAATAAACAAGACCTATCTCAATATGGCACTTATCTAGAATTAACATGTAACTTCTTAATTTTACCTGTTACCCATTCATTTGGATCACTACAGAAAGTTATCTGCACTGTCCAGGAAAAGAGCTATAGATTCAAACGGACAATACAGAAGAGTTCATTAGATTTATTTCACTAGACTTCAGCACTAAGGAGAGAGACAAAAGAAATCGTTCTTGAGTAATTATCTTCATTATCCTTGTCCTTTCAGAATGGTTACTGTACATTTTACTTGAGCATATGTTCTGAATATTGGAAGCTATGTGATCATTGTGGAAAATGACCTATTTGATCTGCTTATATTCTTATTGTGAAAATCATTTAACTATTTTCTTAGTACCCTATTAATTCTTTGCACTTTCAAAAAATTCCTTAGACATACAGTTAAGTGTGTCTATCGAGAAAAAAAAGGCAGGTGAATATGTCTTCATTTTCCATTTTCAAAAGGAGGGAAGGTGGGGTAGAAAGGGGGAACCCATTACAAGGATCTACATATAACCTCCTCCCTGGGGGATGGGGAACAGAAAAGTGGGTGAAGGGAGACATTGGACAGTGTAAGATATGACAAAATAATAATAATTTATAAATTATCAAGGGTTCTTGAGGGAGAGGGATCAGGGATGGAGGGGTAAAATGAGGAGCTGATACCAAGGGCTCAAGTAGAAAGCAAATGTTTTGAGACTGATGATGGCAACAAATATACAAATGTGCTTGACACGATGGATGGATGTATGGATTGTGATAAGACTTGTATGAGTCCCCAATAAAATGATTTTTTAAAAATACATCCTTTAGTTCAAGAAATACTTTCTTTTTTAATTAATGCAGATATTATAGTACTGAACAGATATTGTAAGACTTTTTCAGTCACTCAGATCACATCAACACCCTAAACAATGTGGAAAAGGAGTTTCTAACTTTTCCATGAATATTTGATAATCACCATACATATTTCTAGTGTTTCCTTTCTCATAAGGAATTCCTATCGGAATTGGTTCAAATATCCTTCACTAAATGTACTAGTAGTTTACATTTATATTGAAGACCCTTGACATTTATTAATTTAATGTCAGTGATTTTGTCTATGTGCAGATGACACTGGCAGTCCATGACATTCATTGATTTGAATATGGCTGAGGCATCTGTTCAAATTAAGCACAAAACAAGCTGATATGTGAGCCAAGTCATGTAGCTAATGGGTAATTCTAGCTCAGCACCTACACTCACGTCTCAACAGATTTATGTTATTCTCTCTATGCTGAACATATGTTCAATGATCCATAGTAGTTGAAACCTTTGCTTTTTGCACCAAAGTGCCCACGAAACAAAAAAAAAATTCAATACATTTTAAAGTTATCTAAAGATATCTCACATATTGAAAGTTATGTGAACATGTAAAAATATAAAGCCGAAGTGAAACTTAATTGCAGAAAAAGTCGGCAATCTGCAGAAAGTGGCATTTGTGAAGTGGGGACTTTTGAAGGAAAGGACTTAGCCATCCCGAATTGTGAAAGTTATTTCAGGGAATACGTTCAGCTTTAACACTGAGGCTAAATCTAAGTGACTTTTGAGAATATCCACTTTATTGTACGGTTGTGTCCATTTTTCATAACTTATTTCTTGCCCCTGTGCTAAAGTAAATTGCTAAATCATAGTAAAGGACATTTACATATTTTATACAAGATCCTTCTCCAGCCCTCCCTGCTTATAACACGACAGCATTTTTAGTTCTTTTTCTAGTCCTCACTTCAACGTCATGTGCTTCAAGTTCATGGTGGGATGTAGACTCTTATGAGTCACTGCCTGTGTACATTCGTGGTCCAGAGCATCTGTCTTAATTTGGCTCTACCAAATATGAAAAAGGGCTTTCATGAGGTGTTCTTGTCTTTCTCCCTTTCTCTCTGTCTACTCTGAATCTTCTCCTACTAACTCACTCACTCATTCACTCACAAAAAGTAGACATGAATGACAGAACATAGTATTATAATTGCCATTAATGGACACCTAAAATCCAGAATATTAGTTGCCTTAGGGTGGATCTGATGTTACAGATATCAGCATCAACAGAAAGACTGGTATCTTTGGCTATATAATTGACTCATATATTAAAACACCAAGAAAATGCTCTCACTGTCAAATTCCAAACTCACTGAAGACAGGGTTTTATTATTGTAATTTTTGTGGGTCTTTTAATACACAACAAAATGTTTTACATGCAAAAGCACATATGAAATATTGATTAAATCTCAATCTAGTCACATCAACTTCTTTATTAATAAATTTAACATATCTTCCACTAAACTTTTGACAAATCTCTCTCTTTTTTTGTATTACTTTAAAACATATTTTGTGACTAGGAAGAAGGCCTTGAACTTAGCAATTCTTTTCCTAGCTGTACAAGCCCAAAGAATTGAGGAAGAGGCTCCAACAAACAGTTCTACATCATTACTACAATAGTCAAAAGATCGAAATAAATCTGTGTTCATCAAAAAAAGAATGAAAAATATATGTATGATATATATAATAGTATATTATTTTTCTAACAGAAAATCCATTTTTGAAAGTATTTAGGTATTTGGGAATATTTCAAAATTGAATGTGGATAACTGAAGTCCCACAAGACAAAAAGCATATTCAAATCTTAGTTGCAAATTGATATAAAGTTTATTGTGCCAACCTGGCCGATAAACACATGTGGGATTAATTGAAGGGTGGAGGAATAAATGGCTCAGTGAGCCTCCGCTTTCTAGTTCTTGGAGCTCTTACTTTCTGATGGTCAGACCAGGGTGAAGCTCTCTTAGCCAGTTCCCTGCTTTCACTTGCAAGGCTCATTTCCTGCAAGACATACCTAGGAGAAGCCACATGGACATAATCTGATGCAGCCCTGGGTGCTGGGGCGCCCATGTGGAGACCCCGACTAGTGCTGAGATGCTTACACATTCACTAACTCAGCTTTCCTCCTGCAGTCGGCATCATTGCGTGTGTTTTGTGAGATGGAGGAAGACTTTGTGGATTGGTGTCTGACATATGGGTTAAAGTTGGACTTGTGGGCTTGGGCAGCACTGGGTTGGATGATGTGTGCTTAACCTTTATATAATGGCATATTGAAATTTTTATATATATAGTAGTTTTATTGACATACCTTACACAATCTAGTATATCCATTCACATACAAATCTGTTGTCCAATCCCATTGAGAGGAGTTATACAATTATCAATGCTATAAGCTCCCACCCCCACCCCTCTTTCCGTACCCTCAGGGAACCATTACTCCTGTTACTGTTTCTGCATGGTTATCTATCTTGACTTTATTGTACAGAAAAATCATAAATATACACATAAACATACACAAATCTAGCATGATTAATGGGGTAAAACAAATAACAGCCTTAATAGTAACAGGAGGAAATATTAAAGAACTAGCTGATAACTATGTAGTTCATCTGAGCCATACTGCACAGTAGTTTTGTTATTCTTTCTATGTGGATCTTCTGAGAGGGACGGTTCAATTACCGTGCAGGCTATATTTGGGTCTCTATTGCATCTATGCCTTTTCACATCAATTTGGTTGCGTGTTTTTGAACTTCTGGTACTTCTTCCCCACTGACATCTCATAATCACACAGACTGGTGTACTTCTTCCATGTGGGCTTTGTTGCTTCCCTGATAGAAGGCCGCTTGCTTAGTTTCGAGCCTTTAAGACCCCAGACACTGTATCCATTCAATAGTTGGGCACTACCACCTTTCTTCAGCATATTTGCTTAGTCACCCTTTTTGTCTTCAGTGATTGTGTCAGAAATGTGAGTATCATATAATGATACATTATTAGAACAAACTTTTCCTGGTCTGAGACAGGATTTAAGTTGAAATCCAAGGTCCATCTGCTTCCTTGAATGTGTGTGTATCTATCTATCTATCTATCTATCTATCTATCTATCTATCTATCTATCTATCTATCTATCTATCATCTATCTATCTAATATAATTTTCCCTCCTACCCCTCCTACACCACAGTTATGTTTACCCATCATTCAAATTTCAGTTATTCATCTTAGCTTCAATTAAATTGTTCATAAACATCAAGAAAAGCTACCCACTCGTTGCCACCAATTTTAGAACACTTAACTATTCTCTTGTACCCATCATTATTGTCTCTCTGCTCTCCTTCCCCCAATCCCCTTCCCCTCCCTAGACACCCAGGAACTTTCGGTCCAGTCTATGTCTCCATAAGCTTGCTTTTCCTTGATTACTTGTATAAATAAATGCCAAAAAGACATACAAATAGTCATGAGTCTAATAAGAGTAATGACATAAAGCAGATAACTACCTCTGTGTTTAAGGAAAGGAAAGGACGTGGTAAAAACACATCATTCCAGTCTCCATTTCTTTCAGGATTACCTATCCCAGGTCCTGCTTACCTAACCACTCATGCATTGTCTTTAGTATTTGCGTGTGAAATGCGAGCATCCAATAAATCCACATGGAGAGGTCTAGTGCACACACACACCCCACATCCCAGCTTATGGCTTTAGTCTTTCAGTGTCACCCCCACATCTAGTTAAAAATCAGAAGTCTATGCTTGGGATTCTTCCAGAACTTTGTGGTTTCACTCACATCACTGGACTGCTGCACTCCCATCTTGGTTTGGACCCAGGTGGGCAAGTCAGACCGGCCACTCACTAAGCTGCATATACAGAGATGTCCTGGGTGGGACTATCATCAAGGGAGAGGACATTATGTCTCCAGAAAAGACCAGCCCTGAATTCATCTCTGGGAATGAGCTGTTCCATGCAGTAACATTGCCCTCATGAATTGGCACAACAGAATGTGGTCTACTCTTACTATCTCTTTGATGAGGAAATATAAACAAATCCCTCCCCTTGTATGGGTTAGTGCCCTGACCCCCCATTGCCATCCCTATTCTTCCCCAAACCTCTGTGGGCCTTAAAGGCATATGAAGTGGAGCATGGGTGGGTAGGAAGATACCTGTCAGCATGAGTGCTCTCTGAATCTGGTATTAATGACTTATGGATTATTGGCTCTACTCTGGCTCTTGCTAGAATATTTGGTTGTCAGCCTTGGGACTGTGTGTTGTGCATGTTTTCCCATGTGCCAATTCTGCTATTTGAATTTACCTCAGCATAATATCCTCCAAATCTTTCCATGAGATGAGGGCTTCATAGTTTCATCATTGATTTTTATGAATCTGTAGTATTTCATTATATATTTCTATCAGAGTTTTTTTTATCTGTTCTTTTATTGATGGAAATTTAGGCAGTTTCCAATGTTTTCCCATTGTGAACTATGCAGCAATGAATGGAGAGCAGATGTCTGGTGGCAGTCTGTTTCTTATTTCTTCTGTTTCTTATTCTTCCAGTAGTGGAATTGCTGAGTCATATGGTAGGTTGATTTCCATCTGTTTTAAATAATGTCAAATTGCTTCCCACAGTGACTGTACCTATGTACAAAACTACTAGTAGTGAATATAAGTTCCTGTCTCACCACACCCCCTCCAGCATTTGTTGCTTTTGTATTTTTGAATTGGGATATCTTTGTGATGTTAAGTGGTATTTCACAGTTGTTTTGATTTCCATTTCCCAGATGGCTAATAACCCGGAACATTTTCTCATGCTTATTGGCGATTGGAGTTTCCTCATTTGTGAACCTGTTGTTCAAGTCTTTTGCTCATCTTCTCAATGGGCTATTCATTTTTTTCTTGTTGTAAACTTGCAAGTTTCTGTCCATTTTAGTAATAATCCCTTTGTTTGTTATGCTGCTACTAAATATCCTTTCCCAGTTAGGGGGCCCTCTAATTATTCTCCTGATGAAGTCTTTTGATGTACACAAGTACTTAGTCTTTAATGGGACAAACTTGTCTACTTTATCTTCCTTTGAGTGTGTATCCTTACTTATTTTGGATAACCAATATATTCCCTGCAATAAGGTTCTTAGCTTTGTCCCAATTTTTTCAATGACGATCCTGATAGATTTGGTGTTTAGTTCTAGGTCAGTGACAGGAGATTATGGAGCTGCCACATCTGTCTAAAGTAGTGGTTCTCAACCTTCCTAATGCCATGACCCTTTAATGCAGTTCCTTATGTTGTGGTGCCCCCAACCATAAAATTATTTTCAGTGTTACTTCATAACTGTAATTTTTCTACTGTTATGATTTGGGCAACCACTGCGAAAGGTTCATCAACCCCCAAAGGGGTCACAACCCACAGGTTGAGAACCGCTGATCTAAAGTGAGTTGGAAAGTGATTTTTGGAGTGCTAGAGTTTTTTTGTTTATTTGTTGTTATGTATTTTTTGAATTTTTTCTTTATATGAGAAAACTTATTTCCCCACCCATTTTGATGGAGAATTTGGCAGGATAGAGGATTCTCAGAATACAGTTTTTCTCTTTCAGGGTTTGGAAGATGCTACTCCATTCCCTCCTCTTCTTATCTGATTACTCTTATAGGTTAACTGCATTTTTTTCTCTAGCAGCTCTTACAATTTTCTCCTTTCCCTCAAAGTTGGATAATTTGATTATTATATGCCTTAGTGTGTTCTTCTGGAGATTCCATCTAGTGTCCACTCTGTTTGCTGGATGACTATCAGGTCCTCCTTTATTATATTGGGGAAGTTTTCTTCCAGGAATTACCTTGCTATTTTAGATGTTGGTTTCTTTATTGCATTTTGATCTAGTATCCCAATTATTCAGATATTGTTTCTAGTCGTAGCTTTGCTCATTGTTCTCAGATTTTCTTCACCTTCTTTAATTATCATGTTTACGCGTCTTTCACGTTTTTTGTATTCTACTTGGATATCTTCAAGGTCACTGATTCTTCCAACCCATTGGTGAGGTCTTTTACCACTTTCTTCATTTCTGCTCCATTATCCTTTAACACTTGCATTTTCCTTTGGTATTGTGAATTCTATCCTCTCTATTTTTCCTTTTTCTGTATTGATTCCTTCGTATCCTGTATGACTCTAAGCATCATTCTGAATATTTATTTCTGTGGTTTCTCAAAATCTGCTTCTTCTATGTACTTTGCTTGTTTCAAGTCACCTCCAGACATTGAGATTTGTTTCTCTTAATTTTCTTATATTGGATGCTGATGTGGGTTGCTGTCTGCATGGAATTTTGGTGGAGCTGGAGGTGGTATGTTGTGTGTGGTGCATATAGTGCAGGGGACAGGGTTGGCCAGGTCCGCGTTTGGCACAAGCAGCACTATAGTGTAGTCTGGGATGATTGAGGCCATGAACAGCAGATGGGATGAGTGCCACATGTGTGAGGACTGGGCCAGGCTGTGGTTGCTGGTCACTGGCTTCATTGGCTGCATGGTCAGTTCAGGCTGTGCTGGCCAGGGGCCGCCAGCCACGAGCCACTCAGGATGCACAGGCGGTGCTGGCAGAGGAGTAGGACTGGCTGTGGTTGTATGGTCAGTGTAGACAGTACAACCTCAAGTTGCATGCAGCATAAGAGGTGTGGGTGGCATGGACTGAGCTGGCCAGATCCACAGGCTGCTCAGGCTCCACAGACAGTGCAGGAAGGGGCACTGGATGGACCAGAGTCATGGGAAAGGTTGACCCCAACATCAGTACAGACCCCTGGACTGCTGCGATGCCCGATCACATATCCTGGAACCCCCACTTTTCATCTCAATCCTCAAACCTAGCCATCAAATGTGTACCTCTCAATGCGGCCACCCTCACCTTGGCACCATCTTCCTGGAAGTCCATATTGAACTGTTGATTTTCATTTAGGATTTGTCCAAATAATACCCCAAGAAACCTATAAAGTTGCTCAGTTTAATTAAACAACTACTTAATTTACCAGAGAAAATCTGTAAAACCACTTATTTGATTATATTGACCACAAGTTAAATAGAAATAGCAAGCCCAACAGCCCTATGAGGATGAAATTCTTTCTCCTAACCAAAAAAATGGGGGTGTTTAGAAAACTAGTGTGTTAATTAATCATCTGATGTTTAATAAAGGCAGACTTCTGTAGGATTTGAACCCAGTTCCTTTCTCCACACATGATAAAACTGAAAGGTTAATTTAAAATTTCCAAAAAGAAAAGGAAAATTAAATGGAATTGATGAAAAGGCTGAGACCTTTCCAGAATTACAGAAAACATAGCGTTGCTTCACAGCTATGGGTCCATGTCCTATTTTATTAGCCAACTAAAAGAAAGCTGAAACTGTGTGCAAGAGATCAGAAAGAGATTTTGTCATCTGCCCTGATAAAGAGTAGCATGGGGGTCTCTTGACTGAAACATCACAAGCTACCTTTAGACTTCTGAAATTTTGACTCCTTCCCAAACCTCCCATCTTCTAACTCACCTCTGTCTTTAAGTGGAGGCCCAGCTGGCCAATAATGCTCTCCAGGAGGATCCATCGATGGACTTTTCAATGGAGAAGTAGGTTAAAGAGAACAATGGTTCGGATAATGGGCTCCATCCTGGCGATTCTTGGATTCAGGGTTAAGTGGGGAACACTGGCAGCAGGGCTGTGCATACTCTGTGGTTCAGTCCAAACTATAAGGAGCCTGAGGCCATTTTTTTTTTGTTAAAGGGTCTTGAGATGAATTGTTGATGACCAGGATGAGCAAGAAGAAAGATTTAGATAATAGCAATGTGGATAACAGATTACCAAACGGAGAGTCATAGGAAAGGAGGTATCAATATCTTCACACATGTTCAAGAAAATCATTAAAGTTGATTTTGCCCCCTTAGTTTATTGAAATGTAAATATATTTGCTGTTTCAACAATTGTCTTGCAATTATATGAATTGATATTTTAATAAAAGAGGGAATATATTTATGTCCAGACCAGATCAGGAGAAATTTTACACAGAGAACCCAGGAGAGGACTAGTACAAACACACATAATCAAGAAGAAAATAAAGAAGCGACAGAAATATAATACTAAACAGCTCAGATGTAAATGATGCAGTCACTTTGAAAAACAGTTTGGCTACACCCCAGAAATTTTAAAACAGAATCAGCACAAGATTCAGCAATTCTGCTCCTAGAAATCCAAGCAGATACTTGTACAGCCCTGTTCACTGCGGCATTATTTCCAAATCCAAAATGTGGAAATAATTGAAGTAGCCATCAGTGGGTGAATATACAAAATCATGGTACCAAGACACAATAAAATACTATTTACTACATTACTTTTAAAGAGAAATAAAGTCCTGGTACATGTTATAAGATGGGTAAACTGAAAATAATGTGCTAAATGAAATAAACTAGTCACAAAAGAACAAATATTGTATGAATTTCTTAAATGTGATATCTAGAATAGACAAAAGTGCAGGCTATCAAGAGCGGAAGGAGAGGGAAATTATTGCTTACAAGGTAGTTTCTGATTTTGATAATAAACATAATGGTGGGAAAGTACCATATTCTTTTGAAAATAAAACACACCTTCTCTATTTGTCAGTTGACCCTCTCCACTCCAAATATTTGCATAAATGTGCTCTACTAATTTATTCCTGTGGTGGCCAAATATGAAGACTTGCTGGGGACTTTGGGCTCAAGAGTCGGCAGTTGGTGACTTTTACTCTCAGATTCAAACATTACATTCTCTCCTCCTTCTCTGCTAACAGCACTCTCTATGGAAACTATGACCTTGCTTCAACCTGCTACCCACGGAGCAGCATTTCTCTTCCATAGCTAAGTTACTGTTTCTTTTTTGTATTGACATATACTTTCACTATGAAACATTTCAGTGGCTTAAACATATATATATATATATATATTAAGAGTTGTGAAATCATACCCACGATCAATTTATCATTTTCTTCATTCGTGTATCCATAACCCTAAGGGCTTATTAATTTAATTACTGTCTCTTTAGATTTGCCTGTCCATTAATTCATATAAAGAAAATCATTCCTCCCACCCCCAGAATAACTCAGCTGCAACGACAAAATAAAACACAAATAAACTTCAAAAGAAAGGAGAAAATAACGAACCTTAGGACAATTTTAAAATGAGTCAAAAAGGAAAACAAATGGTGTTTAAGTCCTGGTGGCATGGTGGTTATGTGTTGGGCTGCTAACTATAAGTTCAGTAGTTCAAATCCACTAGTTGATCCATAGGATAATGATGGAACTTTCTAGTCCCATAAAAAGTTACAGTCTAGAAAACCCACCAGGACAGTTTTTTCCTGCCTTACCAGATGGATATAAGTCTGCTTCAACTAGACAATGAGTTTGTTTGGTTTCTGTTGGTTGTATCTGCAGTAACCATTTGCAGTGCATTCTGTCTGAAGCCAAAGCAATTCATATATCCAGCCAATGGTCTGAGGGAGTTCAGTGGAGGCTTGGTCCATGCTGGTACTCTGCAAGGGAATTTGGGACTTTCACTTTCATCCATCGCCTCCTCTAAACCAAGTGCTCAGAATTTAAGCTCGGATGCAATATCCTCCTCTGACTTGGATTTTATTATTCACAATCTTTGGATCACATAGGTTGTTGTGATTCTTCCATATGGACTTAGCTGACATCTCACTCAGATGGCTGCCTATTTTAAAACAAGATCTTATAGAGCCCAGATTATATACTTTCTGGTAACCACACTTTGCTATAGCACCCATATTTCCAATGATATCAAGCTACTGTTCTTGCTTTCACTTTCTCTCTGTTCTCACAGAAACTTTAATTTGAAAACAAAGTAGTTATGTTAGTCTGGGTTAACCAGAGAAACAAATCCAGAAACACTCATATATGTATAAGAAAGAGCTTTATATCAAAGAGTAATTGTCTATTAAGAAAACATCCCAGCCTAGTCCAGATCAAGTTCATAAGTCCAATATTAGCCCCTATGTCCAGTGCCTGTCTACTAATTCCTCTTCAAACTCACACTGCGCATGCGATGATGTTGAATTCAGGATGATCACAGGCCAGTGGGTGGAAAGTCCTGTGGATCTAGTGGTGGTCAAAGCATCTCAGCACTGGCAAAGGTCTCCAAAAGGCTCCTCCAACTTTAGGCCGCTGACTGCCATCTGCCTGCCTCCATGTGGCTTGTCAATAGGAATGTGAAGTAGAGAGTGTGGTCCTCCTCCCAGGAGAAAAAGAGGAAGTTCCCAGAATCCTCTTGGTGGATGTTTCCTTGTGACCTGATTGATAGGCTAGACTCCACCCCTACATTCTATCAAGTTGACATTAAATTATGTAACCACCACATTAGTTATGAAATGTTTCAAACTTACAGCAAAGCACAGTCTGGAAGTGTTGTTAATATCTGCTCACTAAAGGATAACTTGCTGGTATTTAGAATGTACATCACTTAACTTTCAACGACACGAAATCTATTAAAGCAAGTCAAATTAATGAATAGTTAAATTGATATATAAATTCATGGTCATAAACAACATATGATGGTTTCTTGTGTTTTTATAATTTAGGTATATCTTTTTTGCATTGAAAATATCCTTTTGACTCTTGAACAGTTTGGGATTTCACAGATACTGTAATCAATTAGCAAACTTTGTGGGGAGGATTTATGCTTTTGAAAATTTTTCCAATCCTGCTTCTTTTTCTTAACAATATTTGAAAGTTTCATACTTTAAAAGTTTTTTTGCCACTTTAATATTTTAATTTTCACTATATAATTAATAGTTTAATTGAATTAGTTTTCATATATGTTGTCAATTTGGAGTTCTTCCTTTTTGAATTATTTTAAAAATTTATTTTCCTATTAGGATGCCTTTTGATATATTTATTACTTTTTAAAATTCTTTATATTTATTTTGTGATCTAGTTTTACATTTTTAAAGTTTGTTGGCATATGATTCATGTTATCAAATAATACAATATTTTAAATATATTAAGATATTGTGCATTCATCACCACAACCGATTTTAGAGCATTTTATTTATTCTTGTATCCACTATTATTAGCTCTCCATTTACCTCCCTGTCATAACCCCAAGGAACAATATTAATCTAGTTGCTCTCTTTATACCTCTCCCTCATCTCCTATAAAGAAAATTATTAAAAAATGAAACACAACAGAAAAAAATCAGACTACATATAACAGAAAGTAATATAAACTAGTTGGGGTAGAGTACATTATCTCATGTCCACTTGAGGCTACAAAGAGTGAAGGGGTGGAGTCTAGCCTGTCAATCAGGTCACAGCCTGATTATGCCTCCTTGTGGACATGGCCTTCTCTTGAGGCTTCTGGGAACTTCCTCTCTCTCCCTAGAGATGGCCACACATCCTCCCTTTCCTTCTCATTCCTGTTGACAAGCCACATGGAGCCACACTGATGGCAGGCAGAGCCCTGGGGATGTGTCTAACACCAAAGATCAACAAGACTTTGCACCTACCAGCCTGTGATCTTTTTATATTTTGCATCATTGCATGGGACTGCGTTAGACTAAAGAGTGATTTATGGGTGAATATTGGATTTATGGACTTAATCTGAAATGTGTTGATATGTTTTCTCAGTATACTATTGCTTTTTGATATAAAGTTCTCTATTACATACATATGAGTGTCTCTGAATTTGTTTGTCTGGTCAACTTGACCTAACACATTAGTACAAGTTAAAAATGGGACCAAAGGGAAAAAGCAAATGGTAATACATTGCATTTTAACCTGACTATATCTGTAGCTAGGTTAAACTATATAATATATGTTTATGGAGGCATCAATCACGAAATGAAAAAACACATTTCATTGGGTAAATCTGCTGCACAAGACTTTGTAACAATGTTGCAAAGCAAGAAATGTTATTTTCAATTGCCTCGTAGGCATGTGAAAGTCAGGTATTGAATAAGGAAAACTGAAGAAGAATCAATGCATTTCAATTATGATGCTGGCAAAGAATATTAGAAGTGTCACGGACTGACAAAAGAACTTCTTGGAAGAAGTACAGCCAGAAAGATACTTAGAAGTAAGATAGTGAGACTTTGACTCGTGTCCTTTGGACATGTCATCAGGAGAGTTGTACCTGGAAAGGAGATTATATCTGCTAATGGATAGTGGCACCAAAAGAAGAGATGTCCCATGAGGTGGGTTGGCACAGTGGCTGTAGTGACAGGATTAAAAATAAGAACATTGTGAAGACAGCTCAAGACCAGGCAGTGTTTTATTCGGTTGCACATAGGATAGGAACATGAGTTGGAGCACACTGGACGGCACTTACCAACAATATATCTGTAGAATTCCTCTTTCCATTGCACTCTGTCTGAGTACAAGGTTAGTCACATCTTTAGTCAACGGACCAAGGGGATTCAATGGAGGCTTCTTCCGTGTGGGAACTCTGCGAATCAATTTGGGGCTTTCCCTGTCATTCATAGTCTTCTGCAAACTAGGGATTTAGAATTTAAGCTCTAATATAGTGTCCCCTGTGACCTTGGATATCAGTGTTAATAATCCTTTGATCACAGCCGGTGTGATTCTTCTGAGGACACTAAGAGCTGTGGAGACTTTGCTTAGATTGCTGATTGTTTGATGACAAACCTTTAAGAGTCTAGACACTATTCTTTCTGATAGGTAGGCACTATCTTACTTCTTCAGCACACTTTGCTATATCACCCATATCTTCAAGGATCACTTCAGGAGGGTAAGTCTAGAGCAGCACTACATTCTAAGAACTAGTTTTTCTTAGGTTGGATTTAAGGTTAAATTCAGGCTCAAAATTTGTTTATCTACAGTTTATATGTGTCCCTGGTCCACCTTAGGGACATTAGAGACAGCATCATCAGTTTCTTGAGAAACACTATTAATAATCTACATGGCACATTTGATAATTCTAATTATATCATTAATTTATCCAATGGAATAAAATTTAAAATACAACTGAAAAAAAGCAAAATACACATCTGTAGGGAAACTTTTTAGACTAAAATGCGTGGACTGCTGAGTTGTACAGATCAAAACCTTGAGTGACTGCTACTTTGAGAGAACAATGAGGATGGGACACAAGGCAAAATGTCCACACTGCTCATCCTCTGAGGCACAGTGTTTGCTAGACATGAAAAGCAAACGACTCTGAAAAGAGTAAAAAACGATCGCCTTAAACTTCCAATTATTGTGTATCACTGCAAACAAGAGATTTCAAGCAAAGTCCAATGACTCCCATATCCATATAGATTTCGGCTAGCAGTCACCTGCTTTTTCTCACGAGGGCCTTTCAGCTTTAAGTCTAAAGAGGCATTTCAGTTCCTTTAATCTGCTACAAGTGTGTCTTGGGTAAAATTTAATTCTCTTAGTGGGGTTTCCCGGTCAAATCCTTCTGGTGTGGCCAATGAAGTATACTGTACACCTCAAAAATGAAAAATGTGACATCCAGGTGACCTATGACATGTAGCCTAGGTTATCCAGGGCTGAATAGAAACTCCATCAAAAGTACATGAGTAGGAACAAAATTAAGGTTGGATTCTCCCATTGGAAGTCTATATAAGTAATGGTAAGTGTTTTTGCCAATAGCAGGTTGCCCCTCCTAGTGTATTGGGTCGGTTGTCAAATCTTTTAAAATTTCCTCCTGCTAAATTTTGAAGAGTGTTAGAGTTTAAATTATGAGAACTATGCTTTCAGTGAGAGCCCTAAATCCATTTTTTAGTCTCAACACAGATTCAGCCTCCTTTCAGATCTTTCTGACAAATACCAAGACAGGTGTCCTCAGGCAGAGCATATTTGAAAGTGGATTTTGCTCCTACTCCCCCTAGCCAGTGCAGGGAGGGGTAGGCTAGCCCTTGGGGCTCTACCTAGGGAGTCCTGGATAAAATGTGAGGTGCTAACATCCTCATGGCAATGTCACCGCCGTCGCTCTAGGCAGAGGTACCCGGTCTCCCCCTTCATTCCGTTAGAAGATTAGAAAGGTCAACAGCTTGACCAAGGCAATGAAATATAAGACAATATCATTTCACTCAGCCAACCTTTTTCCAAAGCAGAAGTACTTTCCAAAAAGATGAAAGGGTAAGTCTCCTCAGAAAGGGGAGATGTAAGGATATTTACAAAACAAGGATTTTTTATTTCATTCTAACAGTTACCTGTTCACTAAAGGGAGAAATAGTTACTATATGCAGGGAGGGGAGAGATTGCTGGGGATTTCTCAGCACTAGGGGCCTCCCCTTTTCGGTTCTTATTGAGCCATAATCGGATCTGTCAGGGCTCCAGATGTTGTGTTCTAGCATAGTAATAAAGCAAAAGATAGCTCCGGGTCACTTGTGAGCCCCTACTATCCATGCCTAGATTTGGGGAAGCCCCTCACTCCAGACTTTCCTGATCTGTGATTTTAGCACCTTTTTGTAATTGGTTAGATCTTAAGGATTGCTATTTCTGGAATGGGTATCAGGTCCATAAATTCCCCGCTCTGTCCCTCACGATACCTTGATGGCCTGGGTTATAGGGCCCTGAGCCAATGTGAGAAACTTTTCTATCTGGAATAGTGTATGTATCCCACTCATGGTCCCTTGCCTGCTTTTGTAGCCCACCCGAAATGATGATAAATTAGTCTATCAATCATGATTTTTTTCGAACAGTTCCTTTGTTTTCTATACACCATGCACATGGATGTATACCTGCGATTTCTTCGACAATATTGTGGCCTAATGCTAATGGTCTCCACCTAGATGATTTGTCTCGGTCCTGTTTAAAACTTAATAAATGTCCTCTCTGTTTTATATTTGAGCTTGGGACCACCTTTCTCCCATGAGAGGAGCCTTGGTGGAGTAATGGGTTTCTTATTGTACTGCTAACAGCAAGGTCACCAGCTGATAAACTAGACACAGACACTGCTTTCTGCTCCAGTAAAGATTTAAGCCTCAGAAACCCACACAGGCAGTCTATTCTGTCGTGAAGGGTCATTATGAGTCAGAATTGACATGATGACAGTGAATTTGTTTTTTCTTCCCCTATTACAGAAGACTAATGTATATTCCATAAAATATTGTGAACATTAAATATATATGTAAATATATATGGTTCTTGAAAGTTTCTGACATAATAAAGAGATGTTTTTGATGTCATTAATTTTATCATTATTATTACTACTAAATTACAGTTGCTTTACAGTATAAGTACTCTACTCCACAGCTTATCTTACTTTATGACATATTTTGTCATATGCCAAATTTTTCTTTTAAAGTACTGTATATACTCATGTATAATCCAAGTTTTTCAGCACATTTTAATGCAGTTTTTGTGGTAAAATTAAGTGCCTCTGCTGATATTCGGGTCAGCTCATACTCGAGTACATAAATTTAGTAATGCTGATATTTGTTTTTTGCTTTAAAATATATTACCTCACCTAATATCAGATTATATTCTCCTGTGATTTTTATTGAAGATCTATATTTGGCATTTATGCTTATTAATTCATCTGAAAGTGATGTGAGATACAGATTGCATCTTACCAGCTTTCAACTGAAAAGCCATTTGTCTCAACATCCTTTATTGAACGGGGCTTTCTTTCCCACTATTCACAATACTTCTTCCTCTGTTATACTGGGTTCTATGAAGTTTCTCTATTGAACCACCTAGCTAGTCTTACAACTTTTGAAGGGCTTAAAAAAGAGTAAATAAAAATTTTAAAATAGAGCAAATTAAAATTTAGCATAGACCATCTTTAATTATACTGTATAAGTTACAAACCTTTACAGGGTTTCAGAGGCTATTTGTTGCCAGGAAAAATAAGAAATGAAACTTTCCTTGGTTTCAGACTTCAAATATCTTTCAGTGACCATGGAAACTTTCTGGTTTAGGGCAAATGGTCCGTCTATTTTTCAGTTATGATTTAATGTTTCATTTCCAATCCTTTCTGGGCATAAAAGAATATATCACATTTCACAGATTTGAGTCTGTAGTGAATTGATTTGTTTCCATGGACTTTAAAAATTCATTAAAGAAGGAGTCAGAAATAGTGAATTAACTTGAAATCCTTCTTTGGTATGGACAAAGTGAGAAAAATATTTATAAGTTATTAATCGTGCTTCAAAATATACTTGAAACTGAATCAGAAGACAGATGTAATAACTGTTTTTTCACTTTGTCATCCCCTTAGAAATCCTCAGTACTTTGGAAAGCTTCATTTAAATATTGCCAAGTATTACTCTTTTTCCCATTTTCTTTATTTTTGATAAATGTATCTTGTCATGGAGTCTTCTGTGCCACCATAAGATGGATGTTACCTAATATATTAGGTATGCACCTAGTTTAAACAAATACAAAAGTTATGAAACCAATAAAGCTTGGGGTCATAAATCAGGTCAACTATAATTCATAAAATACTTTTCCAAATCATGCCCCCTATTAGTTATTAGACTTAGCTATGCTTCAAACTTTCAACAAGAGTTTGACTCTTCCAGTAATAGTTTCAAAATTTCCTTGAGAAAAGATTTATTTCAAAATAACATTAATTGATATTTGTCTCAAGTTAAAATTAAGTGTAAACTGTGACATCTGAAATTATGTCATAATAAAGGTATTGCTAATTAATACCTAATTTTTTTTGGGGGGGTGATAATTGCTGCCTCAGCTTCTTGAGTCTAGTTTATCTTGTAGGAGCTTGTGGTACCAAGAATTTGATTTGGTTATTGTCTCTTGTTTCCTGAAACATTACCCTTCATATTTCCCAAGCAATCCAGTGTCTTTGTTTGTCATAAACAACCAGCTATCAACTCCAAGATGGACAAATGAATTGAGAGCCCCAAATCCTAGCTGGAAACTATCCTCAAGAAGGAGGGTTGTCGGGCATCTATGATACAATCGATCATGTAGGTTCATCGATCCCATAGGCCAAGAGTGTGCTTTGGGCACGCAAGCCTGCAAATGTAGCACAGGTCCAAATCCTGCGCACGCAATGTTGTATGAGGCCTTGCTGCAGGGCTCTGGTCTTTTCCGGGTTAGTGAGGATGGCCAAGTGAGGCACAGAGTGGCACATCCTGGAAACAATAGAAGCCTTGAGCTGTGAGAATCTGTCCCAGATTGTGCTTGATTTTTCTTTTTACTTGTATCTTCTCTGGGTGAAATAATTGGGCAACTGACTGCATCATTAGTTTCTGTGAATTTCTATGAACTGTTCTGGAGAATTAGTGGAGCCACCTGAGGCAATAAACCATCAAGGACTGGGGACATGCAGCTCTGGTGATTGAAAACTCTAGAAGAAATGGGCAGAAAGAGCATGTGGTACAACTTTACTGTAGGTGTTTAGGTGACAGAGAAAGGCTGTATGGCGGTCAAAGAGAAGGACAGAGTCTTTCTGACTTATCTCTTCTGACATGGTTTATGGTGGCCAGGGAAGACGTGACCCAGCCCTGAATAGCTAAGGACGCAGAGTGTTATGTGGTGGCTGGAAACAAGGAATAGGGGAACAGGGAGATAAAGTCTGGATCCATTTCCACATGGGAATTGGATTCTTGCTGATCCATCTCACATGGTTAGCAAGAAAAATGATATTTATCTACATGTCCTTTTCAGTCCATTTAGTGGCAATAATGCTGAGTTCAAGCAATCAAAATTCAGCATCAATTTCTAATTTAAAAAAAATCAAACCATTGACATTGAGTCAATCCTGACTCACAGAGACACGGTAAGGCAAAGTAGGCATATGCCAATGGTCTCCATAAGGATGGCGTGTCTCTGTCCTGTTTTAAACTTAATTAATATTTTATATATTTTATATTTAAAATTGGGACAATTATTCTCCCATGAGAAGAGCCTTGGTGGAATACTGGATTTCTTATTGAGTTGCTTCCAATATATATGGATACTCTGGTAAACCTTGCTTCTTTTTTCTGGCTCTGGCTCTGGCATCTGGTTTTTCATTTGACTTCCACGTCTTTGGACTTGAACTCGTGGCCTACTATATTGCCTGCCAGTCTAGGGAATCATCAGTAGTCTGCTGCTGACACTGGATCTGCATCTTGCCTGCAGTCTTACCTTCTGGTCTTGGTTTCATCAGTTCGTGAAGCTACGCAAATCAGGAGACGCTTGCAATCTGACCCACAGACTAAAAGCTCACAGGATCTGACCTACAAGTTTCTACAACTGCGTGAGTCATTTCCTTAAGATAAATTTCTGATATGTATACACATATAAGATTCATTAGTTTTGCTTCTCTAGATAATCCTGCCTAATACAGACTCATACAAATGCACTTGCTCTCCAAAATTTCTTTTTAGTAAGAACATATACACAGCAAACCTCACTCCCCTTCCACCATTTCTAGATCAATGGCATTGTTTAAAGTTTCACATTATGTCAACATTATTATTATTTCTGTCCTGGTTGCTACATTTAATAACCCTGCCCCACAGGTTTCACATCTATGTTATTGACTCTTTGGTCTTATATACATAATTACTTCTTTTTTAAAGATAATTTTATTGGGGGCTCTTATTTGTACATATGTTGCCATCATTATTTTATAAACATTTACTTCTATTTGAGCCCTTGGTATAAGCTCCTTTTTTCCCCTCCCTACCCTCTCTCCAACTCATGACCCCTTGATAAGTTATAAATTATTAGTAATTTAATATCTTAACACCAACCACTGTCTCCATTTCCCCATGGTTTCTGTTGTGTCCCCTGGGGCGGTGGGGGTGGGTGGTGGTTATGTGTTGATCATTGCAATCGGTTACCCCTTCCTGTCCTCCTCACCTGACCTTCTCCCTATACTCTTGGTATTGCTACTCCCATTTATGTTCCCAGGGGTTTATCTGATCTGGATTATGTGCGTCCTGGGCTCTTTTGTGTACAAGTGCACATGCTCCAGTCTAGCCCAAAGTGAATGGCAGGACAGGGTCATGATAGTGGGGGATGAGGAAACCTCAAATAACCAGAGGAATATTGTGTGTTGCAACTATAAATGATTTTTAAAATGTGATGCACCAGTAAAAGGTGACAATCATTGCTATTTGGGCTACAATGTTACTTTAGTCAAAGATGATTTCAAGGCATAGTTTTACTTCAAAGCCTGAAGAGCAACTCAAGATAATAGTCTCAGGGACTCCTCCATCCTCCAAAAATAGTTGGTCCAGAAAATCTAGTTTATTTAAAATTTTGAGGTTCTGTTCCAAATGTTCCCTTCTTTTCAAGATGTTTCTATTATGTTCTGCATCAGAGTGTGCAGTAGTAATAACTTGGCTTAATCTATTTCTTCTAGTCTCAAGGTGGCAGAGCCAGTAGAAATGAATTTTAAATAGTTTGTAAATGTGGCATTTACCTTTCATAACTACCTATACATTTAGATTTATAATGGAGGATATTAAAGGTTTTGTATACTTTATATATTTGTGGAGGAATAGATGTAAAGCACAAATGGTCAGTTTGGCTAAATATAACAAACTTATAATTTCCTGAGAAACAGACCAGTTAGCCACTATCTACCTTTACAACCTGGAAAACTCCATTTAATAACTCTAAGTCTGTTTTCTCAGATAATGCCTCTTCTCCATAGATTTTAAAGACTGGATTAGCTAATGTATGCAAAACCATTAACTCATGCTATAGTGCATAGCAAGTGTTCAAATTAATTACATGTAATTGTATTACTATTGCTACTCCTAGAAGAGTTAAGGGATGTATTAAGAGAACAAATCTGAATAATAGAAAGGCTGGCTTACTTTAAAAAATATATCAGTATCTCTCAAGCTAACTTACATACTTAGTGCATTTCCAATCAGAATCCTCATCAGTTTTGAAAAGGGAAAAATAAATTATTTTAGAGACTATATTAAAATTAAAAACAGAAAAATCAGCAAATAAATTGTAATACAATAATGATTAATAGAAACTCTTCCTGGAGAATCAAAACAACATGGATTTGTCACTATATCTGAAGCATAATCAATGTAATGGAATTGCAGTGTTTTAATCTTCACTTCAATATATTTCCTTGCTTTGGTAATCATATCTAATATTTTAATTAATTCAAAAGTCAGTGTGGGTAAGATTGCACAGACTTTGTTAGAATGAACCCTTATCAACAGTATTGCCGTCAAGTAAAATAGAATAAAATTTAAGGAGCCTCTAAAACACCAAGAATAAATTAATGTAGCTATTAGTTAACTCTTTCTACTTAAGAAATTTACATCAAAGCCTAGTGGCTTTACGCACTAGCATGTACTTTTGCACAGTTTCTGTGGTTCAACAGGGCAGGTGCAATGGAGCTGAAGTCTAAGGAGCTCTCACAAGGACTTGGTCTTATCTTGAGGGTCATCGAAGAAAGCACCCACTTCAAGATTACCCAGGAGTTGTTGACAGACTTCAGTTGCTCCAGCACTGTTTGATACAGGCTTCACTTCTTCATTAACTGCTGGACCAAGGCTGTCCATAGTTCCTGGAGCCAAGGGCCTCTCCATGATCCCATCAGAATGTGTCCCATCAGAATGAGCAAGCAGAAAGAGTGACAGTAGGGGGGAATGCTAGTATGACAAATGGCATGAATGTCGATCACAGAATGGGATATAGCAAGTGAAACAGCTTCCCACTCACAATGCACGTATCTCATGTCTCTCGTATCCAAAGCAATCACACTATTTAAGTGCACAAAATGGAACAGTACATACATAAATTGTAATATGTACGGCTTGATGGTCATATGAATCATCCAAGTCACTGGCTCGTGTATGCACTGAACTGTCCTTTCTATCTAAAAAGCTGACCTTATAAGCAATGTGTCCTTTAACTCATAAGCAGCAGCCATGCTCACATACTGCACATCTCCTGAGAGTAGTAGAATTATCGTCATGTTTAGTTTTCCTATGAAAATATTACCATGACGTTCACTGTGACTCCCCAATGCAATAAAATCAGTGCTAGTAATAACAGCAGCAAGGAACAAAGAACAAAATATCAATTTGGAAATAAGACAAAATGTTATTAATATAACTAGATGATGGACAATTGGATAGAGCTATTTCTCATGATTTAGGTATGTAACAATCACAACCATCCACAAAATGAAAGGAAAAAACAAATCTCCTTGGTGTTAAGGGTCTGGAACCACTTAAGGCTACAGTGCTAACAAAAATTCAACAAGACCTTCATCAGATATAAATTGTTAATGCTGTGGATTGCGGACCAAAGATCAGAGGAATCCCTCTCATTGTATTGATAATCATTGCCAAGACATTAGTTTGTTTAAGATGCTTAAAGAAAAAGCAAGAGAAGACTACAATGTGGTATTCATGTAATATCCAAAACCCATAACATTATTAATATGAGCATTAAATGATGCATGAATATATACATATGCATGAGGACAAGTTCCTACATGCACTAGTTTATTCCAAACAAAACATTCTTAAGCATGTCTCTACAATGAGTGAGGGGCTACAGGCAATGCATTTACCTCAGTAATGCATTTTCCTTAGGCTCTGAAAGTTCCCTTCATAAGAAGGTTCATTCAAAACAGTGGCTTCCAAGAGGATCTGCTGGGCCAGTTAAACTTAAGACAGAGAGTTCAGCTAAAAAAGATGAGGATCTTTTGGGGATCCCACAATGGTAATCATGATCAATTTCCCTGAAGGACTCAGGGTGACAACTCAGGCTTATGATGTAGAAGTTTTAAGAAAATAAAAAACCACATTGGTGAGACAGTCCTGGAAAGTTGTGTTAAGGATTCTTTTTCAATCATATCACTGTGAATGAAGGAGAGTGCACATGGAGACCCAGAGTCTATTTATAGGCAACTGGACATCTTTACAGGAGAGTCATGGAGAGGGAGATCAGCCAGTCAGGGTGCAGTGTAGCAATGATGAAACATACAACTTTCCTCTAGGTCTTTAATGCTTCCTCGCCCTCCCTCCCCCCACTATCATAATCCCAAGTCTACCTTACAAATCTGGCTAGACCAAAGGAAATACACTGGTACAGATAGCAACTGGAAACACAGGGAATCCAGGACAGATAAACCCCTCAGGACCAATGACGAGAGTAGTGATATCAGGAGGGTAAAGGAAAGGTGGGGCAGAAAGGGGGAACTAATCACAATGATCTACATATAACCCCCTCCCTGGTGGATGGACAACAGAAAAGTGGATGAAGGGAGACATTGAACAGTATAAGACATGAAAAATTATTAATAATTTATAAATTATCAAGGGTTCATGAGGGGGGAGGGGGAAAATGAGGAGCTGATACCAAGGACTCAAGTAGAAAGAAAATGTTTTGAAAATGATGATGGCAACAAATGTACAAATGAGCTCGACACAATTGATGTATGTATGGATTGAGATAAGAGTTGTACAAGCCCCCTATAAAATGATTTGGAAAAAAAAACAAGGGTTCTTTTTCAATGTAAAAATGCATTTACTTATTGTTTTGAGGGTAGAAAGAGTTATTATATTAGAATTTCATTGGGAAACCTTATCATAACCACCTCAAAACACTGATCTTGCTCCTTCAGTATGTTTTAAGTTATCTAAGTAAAAAAATAAAATGAAGAGGAAAAACAGCATGATTTGAGTCCCTCAAGAATGTCAAAGCTACCTTTTTGACCTAATTGAAATAAAAGATTTCAGAATTATTAGGGAAATCGTTAAAGAGATGGAACCACCACCGTTAGAAGTGTACATTGTTGAGAAACAATAATTTCACATTTTGACCGTTTTGTTTGATAAAGGTTTCTATGACTTTGTATTAATATTTTTTGCTCTCATGTGAGACTATTTGTGTGTCTTTGTTCAAGGACCCTAGTTCAAAAAATAGTTTGCATTGGACTACCAACCTGACATTTTCCTCACCATTGCCTGTCCCCACTCAATGGTCTTCAGTAGCCGACAGTGCTTTGGAGCTGTGCAGAAGACTTTGAGTGGCTCATCCACTGAAGTGTGCAGAGGATTCCTTCATTTCCATTCCTAGTCTGGAAGCTCTGCTGGAACCTATTCACGTTGTGCGACCCCACTGGCATTCGTGTGGCGCAGCTTGCACCATCACAGCCACACGAAGCCACCACGGGACAGCAAGCAGAAGAGCAGTGGGAATGGGCACAGGTGCACATAAGAAATGAACATAAAACAAGAGGAGGCACAGAAGACGATAATGACACATGCTACACCAACTGGATACAGGAGGCAGCCGTAATAAGGGTTTAACACTTGGGATTGAATTTAACGCTGGCAGGAAGAGCGCTCCACTGTGGCACTTTTCCTTTCTTGGTTTCATGCAAGTTACAAAGGCTAGGATTGCCAGCTATAAACAGGGCTTCGTTCTCTGTTCCTGAGATCCTGGTTGGGAAAAGCTAGAGATTAACATTGTGCCTCTGTCTTCATCATTTAGACCACCCACCTCATCTATACTTTTTCAAGATTTTGAAGTACATCCTTTAAAAAATAGAGATTCTAAAAAAGCAATAACATAGATTTTAGATGATCCTGTCCATCTCAGCAAGCATAACTACAACTGTTATAGTTTCCCAGTGAGCTCCTGCAGAACTCAGCCACTGTTAAGCTGAGCCACTGTTGAGTGATTTAAGTGACTCCAATAAACAGCATGGGGGACACATTGAACTCCTCTGGCTTCGGCTTCCCTATCGCCATGAAGCAGGGTCAGACAATCCTCCATAGTCCATTCTTCCTTCCTATTCGGACCCCATCTGTGCCTCCCACATCACTCTACCTCTCTCCTGGGTTTAATAATGTGTTTCAAAAACTACCCAGACCGCACAGGCAGAACTCACAATTACGGGAGCTTAAGGAGTGGAAATAGGCTTGATGGCAGTGAATTTGGTAATTAGGGAAGTCAATAGGTTATCAAAAGTCAGGATTATCAAATAGTAAGTGTCATAGTTACATAATCTGTTATCAATTTGAGAATTAAGAGTGATGGGGGGAGTTTAGCCTGTCAATCAGGTTGCAGTTTGATGACCTCATTTGGAGGCACTAAGGAGATAAATAGCTCACTGGAGGCAGGACACAAACTCACTCCCTGTGAGACATCCCTATGGAAAAGACACATGGAGCTATGATAGAGCCCTGGAGCTGAAGGAGCCACTTGGAGACCCATGCCAGCGCTGAGATGTTTCCACTGTCACTGGATCCACAAGACTTTCCACCCACTGGCCTGTGATCTTTCTGCATTCAGCATCATTGCATGTATTTCTTGAATCTGAAGAGCAATTTATAGATTAGTATCAGACATGTGGGCTAATATCAGACTTATGGACTTGATCTGACCTGGGCTGGGCTGTTTTCTCAATATTCAATTGATCTTGTATATAAAGTTCTTTCATATACACATATGAGTGTCTCTATGAATTTATTTCTCTAGTCTACCCAGACTAACACAGTATGGATACAGTCATTGGTCTCCTCAGTCAGAAGCCAAGTCCCTCTCTGGCTCTCAGTCTCTCAGTCATGTGGTAGCTACATCTTTCTCTGGTTTTTAGTCTCCCAGCCATGTGATCCCTTGACTTTTGCCTCCATGGGCCAGGAGACTTCAGTCCACCTGTCACTTTGTCTCATGCTTCTATATTCTCAAGACAGGTGAGCAGGGACCCCAACAGTCTCAGCACTGCTCCTCTGAGTCTCTGGGCCAGAGCCTGTGGTGCGTGGTTTTGGCATGTCAATCACTTCAGAGGTCCCTGGTGCCGCTCTACTGCTTCTTCACAGACAACTACCTTATGGGGGGCGGTTATAATAATGAAATGAAAACTGACCAACCCCCTCTACTAGTGCTACACATGCCTTATTTGCATAGTCCCACCCAATCATTTGGCCGGAGTTAGAGACTTGAGTAGAACCTTATTAAGAAATTTCACTCACCCACAGTAACTCGACCATTCCAAATATAAAACTTTAGCAGTCCTTCATCTGTAAAACTTTGAGATTTGAACAACAAAAAAAAAAACCATAAGATTTTCTCTCTGTTGTTATTGGCTTTCGTGGTGAAGTGGCTATGAGTAGGACTGCTAAATAAAAGCCAGGTGTTGGAAGCACCAGCGCCCCTGCAGGAGAAAGATGGAATTTTCATCCTAGTAAAGACAGATCTACCCTGACCTGGATGGTCGCTGTCAGACAGAATTGACAGAAAGTGATGTAGCTACTTTGTAAAGGTCTGACTGCCATTTTATAGAGATATCAGTGGACTGTATAAGCCTCTTTGGTGGAGAAGTCTTCAGTATTATAGCTCATACATATCTCGTGGAGTACTATCATTAATAGTTATAGGATTTTCCCCTATAATGATTTTAGCCCATTTGAGGGCCAGACTGAGTATTGTATTGTAGTATGTTGTGTGAGCAAATGTAACAAAGACTCTTGTTCTTTTAGATCAGTGGTTCTCAACCCTCCTAATGCCGCGACCGTTTAAAACAGTTCTTTGCGTTGTGGTGATACCGCCCACCACCCCCGGAACCATAAAATTATTTTCCTTGCTACTTCGTAACTGTAATTTTGCTGCTGTTATCAATCGGTCGAGCCCTGTGAAAGGGTCATTTGACCCCCAAAGGGTTTACGACCCACAGGTTGAGAACTGCTGTTTTAGACAGTCATAGCTTTATTGACCAATCCCTGGACAACCAGATTCTGCTAACTTTAGGATGTTAGCTTCTGGGGAGATGGTGTTTGATGATGGATAATTTAATAAATACAAATAGTACTCAAATCTGTAGAAGTTCAACATGTGGTTTAAAGAACTGTAGGTCCATCCTCCTTTTTTCTGTGACCTTCTAGTAACTGGTGCATACATGTTACAAGCAACGAGAAAGATGAATCTTTTTCCTATGTGGGGGTGTGCAGTTCATAATTTGATGGTAGATATCAGAGAGAGTTGGTGAATTTGATGAATATATAACTAAAAGTTGGAAAATCTTTATAGGATGATATATTGTTTTCTCTATTTGATCTTATTAAAATCTACTTCCCTAGCCCCACAGAGAACAGATACTAGTGGAGTTTTCCCTACACAAACCCTTTAGCCACAATGTACGTCTCCAAGTTCCGGTTGCCTGACCAACATCATTTCTTGTTCTACCCCTTTCCCACTCGGCTCTGATCGCCTTGCTCTCTCATCCTTTACCGGTCAGTTTCAAGAATGAAAATGAGAACAGTGGTAAAGGAGAGAATGGGTTGGACAGGAAGAAATTCTCTTCAGCAGAAAGAGGCAAACAGTTGATTACCTTAAAAATAAACATATCGAGCCCTGTATTACACACAATCAAAATCTATAACAGAAGAGCATTGTAAATGCTAAAGTTGTTCACAGATAAAAGAGATATCCCTGCTGTGTTAGGTAGGGCTTAGGAAAACAGGACGAGAAAGAGGGAAAATATAATAGTGATGATTATAATAACATCATATTCCTAAAATAATCAGCTATCTTGACCACTTTCTATATTCCAAGCACTGAACTAGACACATGGCATATACTGCTTCACTTTATTTTCATGGCTGGTGGTGGAAGGGAACTACCACCGTGGCTATGTCACAGGTGAAGAAACTGAAGTTCCCAGTCGTATTTCAATTATCTCAGGCTGCCACACCAGCGAGCTGTAGAACTGGACTTTTAAGACATATCTAAGGAAATCTATGTTCTTTCTGAGAAGCTGTGTCATCTCCAGAAATGGTTATTAGAATAAGTCAGGTGTGGTGAGGTGGTTGCTCAGTATCCCTTTATACCTTCTTTTGATACGTTCTCTTCTCTTTCACTGAAAGAAGGACCATCTTCCACTCCACATGGTATCTCTGGCATCAGGAGACCAGAGGGCCTATGCCTGGCCTGTCATAATGACCTGCCCAGACAGCACATGATATAAGTGCCCCCAATCAGAGTTATTCTCTGAAACATCTTATTTGGGGGAATCAAAATGTATGCATTCCCTTCAGGGACACTAAGATAGAATGGTGTAACTTAGGGCTTACTGCTATCCATACTCCCCTCAGACCTCCCTCCAATATGCAAGAAATAGTGAGAAATACCGTGAGAGGAAGGACAGTAGGCTAGAAGGACAAGAATTGGGGGGTCAGGCCAGGTCATTTCAGAAATCACAATTCCCCACTTTAGCATTTGCATTCGTTAATGGAGCAGACATCTGTGGACCAACTCACTTCAGTGGACCACTGGGAACTCCAAGGAGCATCCTCAGGAAAATTCTACTGTTAACATCAAGTGTGTCCAAATCCAAGTGAAAGGTGAAGCATAAGCCAGAAAAAAATATGAATTTTATTGCATTTGTGAAAACCAACCCAATTATTCACTGTCTGCCAATACATCTCAATTGTATACAGGGAGCCTTGGGGGAAACCCATTTCCTCTCATGTTATATTTATCATCTTGTCATATTGCTCAGCCATATTGGTCAGATACAATTTTGTCAAAACCCAAACTGATTTCCCTAGCCTGAGATTAAATATCTTCCTGAACATTACTGACACCTAAACTTAAATGTCTGTTCCCCCAAGCTAGGAAAACAGGACATTCTTCACTTCTGAGGAAGCGAAAGCCTTCAAATTGGAGCCATTATGAAGCATAACTTTGATCGTGGCTTCTCTCGCCCAGAACAAATCGTAAACCTGACAGCTTAAAACGAGAAAAACTAGTTTGTTCTCATCAAATCCATCTACTGGGGACTATTTGTTCTTTTCTAGAAAAGTTCTTTACAAACTATATCTTAATTTTAATAATCTTCTAAATTAAAAGGAACCTCAAATAAACATCTTCCAACTAAAAGTTCATCCTTGGTTCTAAGAAAAGACTCAGTTTTGAAGGTACTTGCTCTTCCACTTACTCTTGTTGATTCATCTCCTTACTTATCGTATGGCCTTTCTCTCAATATCCTCACACGGTCTTTGCAACTATGGAAAACGCTGTGAAACATTCTAGTCACTATGGCAATGGCCCTAAAGTACTAGAGAAACATGCATTGATGGAGAAGTTCCCTGTGACCCCACAGCTCAGAGTGGCCGGCAGCTGACTCCCCAAGGGGTTGTCTGAATGTTTTAAATGGCAGGGTGGCTCAGGTCACATGGCAAATCGCATGGTGAAATTCAGGCAGTACTGCACTCACATGAAACAGTAGCAGAGACGTTTTGAAAAAAAGAAGCTTGGTCTTGTCACACGCTTTGAGAAGGACATGGGAGCTAACTACTTTCCAGACCATCACTCAAGCACTTCTACTTCAGAGGCCCAACGAGATGGTCAGAAAGCAAGTGGGCCTCAGTCTCTGTGACATAAGCTCAAATGCCTTCATATCTGACCACATCTATGCAAGCCTGACGGCCGAGCCTTCCTGATAGGATATCTCCAAGCCTGGGTCTGGAGGAAGTGAAGCTTACAGCTCATATGTCTGCGATGAGCTTTTCACCTCAAAGTGTTTGCTTCTGCACTCTAGCTATTTTCACAAGGACTATATCATTTCGCACACCGCTGTCCCCAGAATGTGATAGTGTTCGCCCTACATTTAGATGGAACAGCTTACAGCTCATAAGTCTGTAATAGGTTCTCATATTAAAACACTTGCTTCACCAGTGTTTAGTGATGATTTCAGCTCCCACCATCATTTCACACATGGTTGTCTTGGAAACCTGATGGTGTTTGTGGAGCTTCAGTGCATTGGCTCTGAGCCTCAGTCTTGCATACCATCGAATACAACATGAATGAGATAGGTATTTTCTTTCAAGGAGAGTTGACTTAAAATGGATTTTTTTTAAAGAACTTTTAAGTTTGCCACCAAGGAAAGTTCTCTGATTCTCTGACGAGCCTTGTGCGCTTCATATTCTTATATCGTATGAGGCAAAAGGAATAATATGCACAAGATCCTTCGGAAGGCATTTTCCATAAACTGAGATGAGGAGGATTTTAGCTTTTGGCAATCGTGCTTAGTCGGCTCTCCTGCCACAGGTCATAACAGCTGTGGCCCTTGTCATCATAATAGGCAATGTGGTTCCAATGTCACTATGTGCTAAACACTTTATCCTCATCTCCTAAATAAACACATTAGGCAAATAATAGAAAATACAATTCACCCAGTTAGTAAGGTCATTCTGCTAGAACCAACATTTAAACAAAGGACTGGGGCAAAGTCTTATGCTGCCTGTAGTCTAGCTTATAAAGTTTCCAGAATTGATCTAAAACAGGATTGCACACAATATGGAAGGTGCTTTTAAATTCTTGAAGTGGAACCAGCACTGATATGTCAGCTCAGAAAATGTCCTTTTGCTCCCAAATGGCTATTCCATCTCGAACCGTCACTTCACCTCTCAAAATCAATGGCCTCACTCAAACTTGCTTTCCATTTTTAGAAAATAAATAAGTTGCTTTAGAGGATCCTTAAGTCTGTCAACCCCTAAGAAGTTTTGTGATTCTATGCTATGGTTTTAATTTATTATTTAAGGCACATTTGTTGAATTTGTTGGGAGCCTTAGTAAATGGAGACATTTCATGAGACAGGAACCCTGTTGAGCTCTGCTTGATCTGCTGTCTTTCACCGGGATCCACCTGCATTTTCTCACACTGCACGGAGCCTCGCTCAGGTCTTGGCCCTCAGGGGCCCTATAGAAACAGAGACACACCCTGCAGCCACCCTCACTCACCCCAAGGCCGAGTGTAGGTGATGCCATGTGGCTGCTTCTCTTTTTCAGGAACATATCTTTTGGGAGCTTGGTTTCTGTCAGAAGACCAACTTCATAAATTCCCAGTGGAGAGTCTTGAAGGCTCAGGGAAGAAAGAAAAGGATGGCATGGACTTTAACAAGTGGCACCTACAATTGCTGTGCCACCGCTCACTCTGCCCAACTTACGTTGGCCTCAAAGACTCTTATGCCAGGGCCCTTGCACCTGCTGCTCTTATCTAGATGCCCCTGGAGATCACTTATTTCAGCTCTTAACTAAAATATTCATTGTAGCTTATTCTGATTAACCTATCAAATATTGTAAAGTCTGCTCCCCAGACCTCCAACACTTCCTATCCTTTTCACTTCCTTATAGTGGTCAAGTACTTGAATACTAGCTGAAAGGTTGGCAGTTTTATTTTTTATTTAATTAAATAAAACCTTTTTATTGGGGTTCATACAGCTCTTGTCACAATGCATACAAGCATCCATTGCGTCAAGGACATTTGTACATTTGTTGCCATCATCATTTTCAAAACATTTTCTTTCTACTTGAGCCCTTGGTATCAGCTCCTCATTGTATTACCTCCCTCCCCACCCTCTCTCCCTCATGGACCCTTGATAATTTATAAATTATTATTTTTTCATGTCTCACTGCGACCGATGCCTCTCTTCACTCACTTTTCTGTTGTCAGTCCCCCAGGGAGGGGGTTATACGTAGATCATTGTGATTGGTTCCTCCTTTCTCCCCCCACCTTCCTCCTCATTTCCGGTTATCACTACTCTCATTATTGGTCCTGAGGGGGTTACCTGGCCTGGGTTCCGTGTGTTTCCAGCTCTTATCTGTACCCGTGTACATGCTCTGGTTTAGCCAAATTTGTAAGATAGAATTGGGGTCATGATAGTGGAGGGGGGCGTAGGAAGCATTAAAGAAGTAGAGGAAAGTTGTATGTTTCATCAGTGCTATACTGCACCCTGGATGCCTCGTCTCTTCCTTGTGACCCTTCTGTAAGGGAATGTTCCATTGTCTACAGAGAGGCTTTTAGTCTCCACTCTGCACTCCCCCTGATTCACATTGCCATGATTTTTTGTTCTGGGTCTTTGATGCCTGATAACTAATCCCATTGATAGACTGGCAGTTTTAATTCACGAGTGATACCTTGAAAGACAGGTCTGAAGATCTGTTTCCAAAAGGTCACAGAAAACCATATGGAGCAATTCTACTTTGCATAAATGCAGTTTCTATTATTCACAATTGACCTGGTGAGATAGTTATGGTTTATTGTGCCAACCTGGCCAATAAACACATGTGGGATTAATTGAAGGCTGGAGAGATCAATGGCTCAGTGAGCCTCACCTTTTGAGGTCTTGGGTCTCTTGCTCTCTGATGGTCAGACCTGGGCAGCTGCCTTAGCCAGTTCCCTGCTTCAGCTGGCAAGTCACTTCAAGACATCCCTGAGAAGAAGCCACATGGACCTACACTGATGCAGCCCTGGGTGCTGGAGCAGTCATGTGGAGACCCCTGCCAGTGCTGCGATGGTTACAAGCTCGCTGATTTTGCTTTCCTCCTGTAGTCAGCATCATAGCATGTGTTTTGTGAGATGGAGGAGGACCTTGTAGATTGGGTCAGGCATATAGGCTAATGTTGGACTTATGGGCTTGGACAACACTGGGTTGGGATGCTTTCTTAATGTATACTTACCTTTTTATATTAAACTCTCTCTTATACATATGAGTTTCTGTGGATTTGTTTCTCTAATGTACCCAGACTAATACACTTGGCAACTAATGACAATAAGAAAGTATGAATATATTTGTTCCATGAGTGCATGGATTTTTGTTTTTTTAATTTTCTCACCACTCTCTCTCCCTCTAGGGTCTAGAACAATCTTGGCACAGTTCAGGTCTTCAATAAAAAATTCATCATTGAATAGCCCAGTAGTGTTCAGTCTCCAACAGCACTCTCTGCTTCTTGGTGGGGTTCCATACTTCACTTCCATGGCCACTCAGAACTCACAAACATGTTTACATTTATGAGATGTAGTAGGGAAGTCAACAGGTTACAATTTGTGTGAGAAATATTGAGGCTACAGGTGCCTCTGAGTGAGTTAGGACCAATTGTGGAGATGGCACAGGACCAGGCAGTGTTTCGTTCTGCTGTGCACAGGCCACTCTGGGTCAGAGGTACCTCAGTGGCCCCTGTCAACAGCAGTTGTTGTCAACAAAAGGGCAGTTTCTTCTTTGCTTTGCCTTCATATAGGTCTTCCTCTGTCTCTCCACCTGTTACAAAGCTCTTTTATTTTGTTTTTAATTTATTTCATTTTATTTATTTTAAGTTTTATTGACATAATTCACATATCATACAATTCAATATTTTAATTTTATTTAAATGAGTTGTGTATTCATAGCAACAATCAATTTTAGAACATTTTGTTCATTTTTGTACTCATTATTAGCTCACCATTTCCTCCCTACCTCTCTTGTCATACCCCTAAAAAACCTATTAATCTTAATTACTCTCTCTCTACATATTTACTTATCCAAGATTCCATAGAAAGAACGTGGTAAAACAACAACCACATAGATTCACACACAAACAGAAAAACCTCACCCCAAAAAACAGAAAATAATAAAAACAGAAATAAGTTAAAACTGGATCAAAAGAGAAAATAAGTGATAAGGTGTTAGACAGTAACCTAACTACATCTGCATTAATCCGCTTCCCAGTGCGCTCTGTCAGAGGGAAAGGCTGGTCACATCCCTGTCCAATGGTCAGAGGAATCCACTGGACACTTAATCCACATGGGGACTCGGAACATGGATTTGGGGCTTTTGTTGTCTTTCATAGTCTTCTGCAAACTGGTTGCTCAGAATTTAAGCTCCAATGGAATTTTATCTTCTGGTTTTGGAGTTTATTATTTGCTGTCCTTGGATCATACAGATTGGTGTGCTTCTTCCATGAGGACATATTTAGCACCATGCTTACACGGGCACTTGTCTTAAGACAAGCCACAAAGCCCCTTTAGGGCTACTAATAATGTCCAGTGGGTATGCCACTCTTCCATAAAACTCAGACTGCAGGCACCCAGCCCCAGCTCTGTGGGCCTTACATCCAAGTTCCCTCAATAACATGCCTAGGGACACCCCACTCCACAAGCCAGCCTCTTAGACCAAAGCACTCAGCTTTCCTAGCTCTGTGGTCACTGCGCTGTCTCATGCTTAGCCTCTTTGTTCTGCTGCTGTTGCTTCTCCTCTGCCACTCCTCTGGTGGAACAGCTGTCTCCTGGACCAAGGCGATTCAATGTGCATGGGTCCAGAAGGCCAAGAAATACTCTCCACTTCTGGGTCTTACCTTTTGCTGTTAGTGAGAGACTGAGATGATTCATTTCATGCCCCACAGGATGAGAATCGCAGGTAACCTAGTGAGCAATCACTTACAGCTCAATCATATAATTCAACCATTATATTCCCCACCACCACCTTCTTACCAACGTCAATAAAAAAAATGAAGGTGTTTGTCCATTGCAACACAGACTATGAATAGAAGAACCACAATAAATAATTCACTGTGTTGCAAGTAGTGACTATGAAATCCTACTGTCTCTGCCTCAAGCCTGATTAAACAATTATAGTTATGAACAGCTAATATTTTATTAACATTATGCATGTGGTCGTTAGGTGCTTTAGAACACAACGCTGACTAGTCTGGGGCCATCATCCCAATTGTTCCTAAGGTTGAGCCCATTGTTATAGCCACTGTGTCAATCCATCACCTTGAATGCCTTCCTTTCTTTAACTGTCCCTTTATGTTACAAGCAGGATGTCCTTCTCCATGGTCTGGTCTCTCTGGTAACATGTCCAATATACGTAAGATGAAGCTACATTACGCATAACATGAGTATAAACATTTGTATACTTTGCTGTTCTACGTTCTCTTCATTTAAATCTAAAAATGGCATCGTTGTAAGGCAAACACTGTTGACAATAAGTTCTCTAGTTCCCTTTTCCAACAAGATTCTAACACAATGCCCCTTCTGGAGAAATCCTGGAGCTGCCACTGTGAAATAGTTGTTTGCCTCATTTATAGTTGACCTTGAAAAGAGCAGGGGAAATTGAGAAAAGAAAACCCCATCCTGCTATTATAATGCTAGTTAGGAGTGGGGCCGGCAGAGAAATGCTATATGAAACTCAACTTCTTCTATGTGGGTAATTCACTGAGAGCACTCAATTCAGACAAAAATGCTACCCCTTATTTTCCTGTTTTATCTCCAAGTTATTTTCAAGGTCATTTCCAGAAAATACCTGCATCTTATTATAGCTAAGTGCTCTTCATTCCTTAGCAAATAGGCTTCTTTCTAAGTGTGAACTCCTTACACTGTATCAGCACCCACTCTTACTAGTTTTAAGTAACAAATTATGTTTTGGAAATAGTTATGTGAAGAGACCTGTGGGTTTTATAAATATTTCAGCATAAGAACTTTAGGTATATATAATGAAGAGGGCAGAATATATGTGCCAGTTGTTCTACCCTTATTAAAATATGAAATAAAAAGTATTGTCTCAAATCTTAACCAAGCTTTACCAATAAAAATAGCCATTAAATTTTCTAAGAAAATCAGTAGAATCTTATAACATAATTATTAATCTATTAGTTTTATTAAGTAATGTGTAAAATCATTTTTATCCATTAGCTGGCACACTGCCTATAATGTATCGAATCAGTGTAGATCTGTCTATTACAATAAGCTTCAGCTTTATAAATGTAGTTTAACGTAGAAGTTTAGTACAACACAGGCCCATGTTGTTCCTCTCATCCCAGTATTCTTAAGGACTGTACCTCTTCATCCTTGTGACATTGTAAGCAAATACTTTCCAAGATGCTTAAGGAAGAAGAGGAAAGAAGATCCTATTGAGAAATAATTTCTAGATTAAATCATTAAAGGTCAGATGATCCACTGACTAGAATTTAGTCACATAGACCCACCAAATGGTAAAGGACTGGAAAAAATAACTTGACTCTTGACCCAGGAGAAAGAGGGACAAATGGACTTTGGTCCTCACTAATGGTCTGTAAGGATGTGGCTTCATTTATGTAGTTTTACAATTTTGAATATGGCATTGCCATCGCTGTTGTTGTTATTAAGTGTCATCTAGTCATAGTGACCCATGTACAACAGCACCAACATTCCCAGGTCCTGCATCATCCTCACAATTTTTCTCATGTTTGAGTACATTGTTGCAGCCACTGTTTCAATCCGTCATGTTAAGGGCCTTCCTGTGTTCCACTGCCCGTCTACATTATCCATGATGGTGTCCTTCTCCAGGGATCGGTCTGTCCCAACATGTCCAAAATACGAACGACGAAGTCTTGTCATCTTTGCCCCTAAGGAACAATCTGGGCCATACTTCTTCACAAGAGAATTTTTATGTTCTTTTGGCAGTCCATGGTACTTTCCATAATCTTTGCCAACATCATAATTCAAATGCATCAATTCTTCTTCTGTCTTTCTTATTCAATGCTCAAGTTTGATGCACATACGAGGTGACTGAAAATGTTATGGCATGGGCCAGACACCCCACAGAAGTCCACAAAGCAGTTTTCTTCGGGTTCCCTGAAATACTCCAAATGGTCTCCTGATCAGTTAAGGAGAAATTCTATCTCCAAATCTCATGAAATGCAGTCTCTCAGGAGCCATGAAAGTTGGAGGAGCTCCCTAAACTGTTTCCTAGAGATCATCTCAAAAAGTTAAACCAAAAATATCCCCTGGAGCCTTTTAAAACCAAATAATAGTTTAGATTTACCAGTTGAAAATATCTGCCTTGAGTTTTGTGCTCTTTGATGATCTATCTCTATGAGATCAGACTGACGATAGCAACTTGAAAGGTTAGGTAGAAAAGTTAGGATGTAGTGACTACGTCAAACGAGGTGTGGAACACTTTGGAAAACTAGGGTAATGGTTGCACAACTTGAAGAGTATAAACAATGTCACATGTGGACATGATGGAATGGGTGTATGTTCTGCTGTGCATATTCTCAACAAAACAAAATAAAAGATATGACATAAATTTTTTCTAAAAAGCTAATTTCCTCAAATAAATTTTGGGAAAAAAAAGGAATATTATTGTGGGAGGCACAGATGCATGCGTGAGCTGTCACCTAGTAATTAAAGGTTGGCAATTTGAGCCCAACTCAAAGCACCTTAACAGAAAGGACTGGAGACCTGCTTCTGAAGGGTCACAGTCATTGAGAACCCCGTGGAGCCTGGTTTCATAGAGTTTTTCCAGTTTGGGGGCCCTTTTTGGCAGGAGAGTGAATCTAGTCCTATTACTTCATCTTGATTAGAAGCAAAATCCCTACTTCCCACCCCTACCTCCAAGTACTACTTAATAAAGTCAGCAAGTTACCTCTCCTGACAGAATTTTCTTTTCTTTAAAATGGATATGAAGGTAGATTAAAACCTTCACATATCGTCTTCTACCCAGCAGGCTTACTATATCCACTGATGCTCCTTCATGCAGAACAATGTTAGATAAACGTAAGTCTAAGAACTTACATCCCATCTGTTTGCTTTTTAAAATCATTTTATTGGGGAATCATACAATGCTTCTCACTATCCATACATACATTCATTGTGTCAAGCACATTTGCACATTTGTTACCATCATCATTCTCAAAACATTTGCTTTCTACTTGAGCCCTTGGTATCAGTTCCTCATTTCCCCCCTTCCTCCCCCAACCTCCCTCTCTAGAGAACCCTTGATAATTTATAAATTAGTATTATTTTTTCATGTCTTACACTGACAGACATCTCCCTTCACCCACTTTTCTGTTATCCACACCCAGAGAGGAGGTTCCCCCTTTCTATCCCACCTTCCCTCCACCCTCCTGGTATCGCCACTCTCACCACTGGTCCTGATGGCTTTATCTGACCCGGATTCCCTGTGTTTCCAGTTCCTATCGGTACCAGTGTACATCCTCTAGTCTAGCCAGATTTGGAAGGTAGAATTGGGATCATTATAGTCGGGGGGTGGGGATGGGCGGGAGGGGACGAAGCATTCAAGAACTAGAGGAAGTTGTATGTTTCATCATTGCTACACAAGACCCTGACTAGCTCATCTCCTCTCTGTGACCCTTCTGTAAGGGGATGTCCAGTTGCCCATAGATGGGCTTTGGGTCCCCAATCTGCATTCCCCTCATTCACAATGATATGATTTTTTTCCCCTTGATGCCTGATACCTGATCCCTTTGATACCTCCTGATTATACAGGCTGGTGTGCTTCTTCCATGTGGTCTTGTTTGTTTCTCAGCTAGATGGCCACTTGTTTACCTTCAAGACTTTAAGACCCCAGACACTGTATCTTGTGATAGCTGGGCACCATCACATTTGCTTATGCATCCACTTTGTCTCCCATGATCCTGTCAGGAAGGTGAACATTATGGAATGCCAGTTTAATAGAACAAAGTGTTCTTGCATTGAGGGAGTATTTGAGGAAGTCCAATGTCCACCTGCTACCTTAATACTAGACCTATAAATATATACACATAGATCTATTTCCCCATTGTCATAAATAAGCATATTTACATGTGTAAATACCTATATTTAGACTTCTATACATGCCTTTTGCCTCCTAGTTCTATCCTCTATTTCCTTTTACTTTCCTCTTGTCCCACTATCATACTCAGCCTTCATTTGGGTTTCAGTAGTTCCTCTCGGTTACATTACCTTTGATCACACCCTACCAGGCCCCTTACACCCTCCTTGCCACTGATTTTGGATCACTTGTTTTTCCCTTGTCCCTGAGTTTGTTAACACTACTTCCATGTTGTTTTTAAAGAAAGAATGCCTATCATTTCCCTACAAATTCTTTCCCTAGTAAAACCTATTTTGAGTACATTGTCAGAATATCCCTGTAAATATTCTGACCCCAAAATACACCAAGGAGAAGGAAAGATGCTTCGGAAGGCCACCTATTCTGCCAGCACATCAGCCTAGCATAGTTCAGTATGTCTGCAACATGGACAATGAATACACGCTAGACACAGCCTCGCAGGCTTTTCTGAACTGCAGAAAGTTAAGATGGACTAAGAAATGCCAACACTTATGACAACTTTTTGCCCACATCGCTGGCCATTTGGCTTCACCACAGTGATATATGCCGACAGGCCATCCTGATCAAAGATGTAGCTAAAGAATTAACCGTCTTGGTGAAGCACCCAGCGACAGTGGTGACAAAGAGGCCCAGCTTCTCATCGGAGGCAGAAAATAATGCTCAACAATTTTGAAATCATTGTACAAAATATCATCTTGACAAAGGTGAATTGAAGCTATATCCCCCTGACTTATAAAGATTGTAAGCTTTCTCGCTCACTGGTGGCATAGCGTCCAGCTGTTGGGCTGCTAATGGCGAGGTCAGAAATTCAAATCCACTGTCCCTCTAGGGGAAAGGTCAAGGTTTTCCACCTCTGCAGAGGGCTGCACTCAGAAACCCACAAGGACAGTCTTATCTTGTCCTGCAGGGTCCCTGTTATACACAATGACCACCTTTAAAAAATGGCTGTACAAATAGAGATAGCACAACATTTGCCAATTTAATATCTTCCACACGCGTAATTACATCAATCATATTGTGAAGTCACCGCCAATATTCATTGCCAAATTGTTCATTACCATAAACAGAAACCCAATGCTTTCTAGACAGTAATTTCCCCTTCCTTCCTACCTCCTGCCCCTGGTGGTCATTATTAAACTGGGATCTTTATGCATAAATGAGATCATATAATATCTATCCATTGTAATCAACTTACTTAACTCAACATAATATTCTCAAGGTCCAACATCACTTTATTTGTCTTTATGACTGAATATCTCATTGTGTAGGTACAGCATTTGATTCATGGACTTTTCAGCTGTTTCAACATTTTTGATATTGTGAATAATGCAGCAATGGTGTTCATTTAGATTCAAGGCAGTTTTATTTTTGCTAAAATGAAGATTTATTGGAGCAAACTTAGTTTGCTTAGAAAATTTTTGTTAAATTGATTCTAAGATTATTCACCAAAGAGACATGCCAATTATGAATTCAACTCAATGAAGAATTTGTATCACTGTCTGTTGTGGATGAGTTTGAATTACCTTTTCAAAAATTTGGTTTTTCATGCAAATCTAGATACTTTTAGGCATATGTGTTCTTCAAAGAGCTTTTAAAGGAATATTCTTAAGATCTACACAATATTGTGATCATTCAAGATGTCCCACATCTGAACTCAAACTTACCCAAAATGAGTTTCAGCTCCCATTTTCATTCCAGCACCTTCTAGAAGTTCAGAAATGTGAACACAAATGAGCATATCTTACTCTATCAGACACGGAGATTTGTCACTTTGTTTTCCAAGCTCTGACTGATACTGGTTCATAATGAGATAAGAAGATAAACATTTTTCATCTTGATCAAAGGCACAAGTAGAAATTTTAAATAATTTTTAAACAGGAAAAAAAGCCATTTATCACTCCAATTGCAGAGCTTTAGTATTCTAAGTAAGGTAAAAGGTAAAGATGCTTTCACATTTTATTTCAAAATATGAATGAAACCCATAAAACAAATAAAACCCAAGTGCAGTATATTCATTATTAATACAAATATTTTTAAACAATATTAATAACAAACAATAATTTCTTATCATATGCCGTGGGACATGGAAGTAAAAGGAACCCTGGTAGCATAGTGGGTTAAGCATTGAACTGCTAATCAAAAAGTCCATCACTCAAACCTACAGCCTCTCTACAGGGGAATAACGTGGTAGAGAGCTTCCTGAAAGACTCACAACTACAGAAACCCTGCATGAGCTGGAATTGTGGTTTCAGTGGCTCTGGCGTGCACGCCCATGTGTGTGCACGTGCAAGTTGCTGTTGATTTAGGGTAAAGGGCCTAAAATTTTAGAATATATGAGAAAATGAATATTACTAGTAAAAGTTATTTTTGTGGGAGGTAAAAATAAAAGCAAAATAAAGAGCCATAGAATGACTAGTTTCTTTCTTTCTTTTGTTTTGTAAATCAGAAAGCTCCTGGACATTGAAGGCAAACTCAAGTCTTCCTCAGTTCTCCGATGCTTGAGTGTTTTCAGAGCTGCCCTTCCCAGTGCTCGTCCGCTCTCCTTGCACTGGCCCACCATTGTCAGATCCTTCTACTGCCGTTGTTGCTTCTGCTCGGATACAGTCTTCTCCATCTATGATGGTGCTTCTTTCTCTTCGTCTCCAGGGAGTCATTTATGCTAATTCAGTGCTTGTGGTTAGCTTTACTGTGACAGTATGTCCTCACTGTTGTTTCCATCAGACACACACACACACACAAAGCACAAGAAAAAGGGGGAAGAAAAAAGAGCCGCCTAGAGTTCCACAGTCCAGCGAGCCCTGTCAAGAACTCAGGAGTTCATAACAGTTATCTCTGGTGCCCTTGTTGAAGGCTAATTAGAAAATTAATTTATTTTGAAAAATCCTTGCATAGTTTTGTTACTGCTTCATATTTGAGGAATCTTACCATATACAACTGTACACAAGTATTTCTGTTCATTTCAGGCACTTTACACATTTATCAGGAGAGACTAATCCCTGGAGAAAGACATCATGCTTGATAAAGTAGAGGGTCAGAGGCAAAGAGAAAGATCCTCAATGAGATGCATTGATACAATGGTATACAAAATAGGCTCAAACATCACAATTGTGTGGATGATACAAGACTGGGTAGTGTTTGGTTGTGTGATACGTAAGGTCGCTATGTACAGAACTGACTGATAGCATCTAACAACAGGTGTATGGTCTAATTAAAAATATGTAAATATGTATAAAAGTCTGAGAAATTCTACACGAGTGTAATGGATATCATTTGAATCTATTGCATGTATTTTTAATGTGTATATAAACAATAAGAATTATTTTATTTGGGTAGTCCCATTTAAACAAAAAACAACCACTCTATCCACAGTTGAGAAGAAACATATTGGGTATTTGAAGAGTTTGAATAAATTCACTTCATGGAGAGTGAGTCAAGCGAAATTTATGAGGAATTATTGAAGCATGTGTCAGTGAGGAGGCGACTGAATAGACTATATGGAAAAAGAAGAAGTTGATATCATTCTTTTTTAATCGTTTTACTGGCATATACTTCACATCATGCAATTTAATCATTCAATCATATTGCCAAGAGTTAAGAAACCGTTATCACAGTGAACTTCAGAACATTTTCTCCTCGTACCTTTGTTGTTAGCTACGCATTTTCCTCCAAATATTCTCTAATATTTCCATCGATGATTACTAATTTAATTAGTCTCTCTATAGATTTACCTATCCTGAATTTCAATGCCATTATTCATGGATTCAAACATACCAGGAATCATGAAAATCAATGCATTTCATTCTGTAATGCATGAGGCGGTGCCACATAAGGCTAAGAACAACACACAGACAGCTTCCGTTATTGACGGAAGTTTCAGTGTCTAGAGGACAAAGATAGTCAGTTAACTAGAATTCTGAACCTTAAACCAAGGTTTGTCAGAGGTGAAATTAGAACATGTATTACAAGGAAATGCCTAAGCAGAGAGAAGGTTCTCTATGACTCCAATAAAAAGAACATTATAATATAGCAAAATTAAACATTCATAATCCTTTTCATTAAAAAGCTGGGTTGCCTGGTGAGATTTTGAACATTTATTAAAATAAAAAAGAACTGCAGTAAATTTCTTTAAAAGCTACTTCTTGAAGTTCAAGAGCAGAAAATGTCTCTAACTTTTAAATTTTAATTTGCTTTATTATGAAGAAAATAATTAAGATGCAATTTGAAACCACTACCTCCATTAAAAAGAAAGTCAAGCAGGGCTCGAGGAAAATATGAATGGCAAGAGCCAAACACATTTTAAAAGAGGATTCCCAGGGCTGTAACCTTTCTTAGGAATTAAAATGCAACTACTGTTTCACAGAGAAGCAACTTCAAACCACCAGAAGCTTCACAGAGAAATACAAAGCTGTCTTCTCCCCGAAAGATTTACAAAGCCTCGGAAACCTTGTACAGGGGGCTATGGTCGGTGGCAGTGAGTTTTTGTTTTGTTTTGACTGTCAATATCAATATGTATACAATGTATTTTGGTGGGGGCTGGTGGAAGTGGAGTCTAGGTATCTTGTTTAATTGCAAGTAACAGATACCCAATTCAAACTATATTTAGAAAATAAAAATGAAGCAAGAACTTCTATGTAAGAGCAAAGCTCAAGAGACAGGACTGACTTAGAATGGTTGAATTCGGGTACTCATATTTTATCTTTAAAACATGACCTCCCACAGCTCCAATCTACATGTTCCTCCTAGCACTTGCTATTGGCATCTTCTTGGGTATATTTTTTAACCTTATAACTGAGGTGTAAGTGTCTGTGCTTCATTTCATGGTGTGAATTAAATTATATTAAATATACTTGGACTCATAATGACCATTTCATAAACGCCAGAATCATTTCATGAGACTTTAGAACAGCCTGGAAGTCGAAAGAAGCTAGGATTTGACTGAAGACTTGGGACTTGGCCTGACCTCCAAAGTTTGGATAAATATTAAAAGGTCAGGAGTAAAGTGGAATATATTCTGATACAAGATGAGGAGAAAGGTGGAAGACAAAAGCAGGAGAGGCAACATGTATTCAAAGAACCTTGATAAGGTGAGACTATTGAGAGGAAACCTTCAGTTCTTTGGAGAAGCAAAGTAAGGACTATGCTTCAGCAAAACGTCTCGGGTACGAGCTTTGGAATGAAATGCCCAGTCTATTCCCAAATCCTTATGTTTATTGGAAAAAGAGAAACTTCAAAAAATCTCCTTTTAATATGAGTTGAATTATGTCTCCACAAAGATATATTTATGTCCTAAACTTTAGGACCTACTACTGTTTCGGGCATATCTCTAACACCTGTGAAATATGAACATGCTAACAAATATGGTTTTGATGTAATCCGTTACCGTCGAGCCATGTTGGAGGTGGTGGGTTCTAATTCAACATGGCTGACGTCTTTATAAAAGGAGCCATAGAAAGAAGACTGCCAGGCAAAGATGGAGACAGCAATTGGAATGACACAGCTAGAAGTCAAGGACTGCCAAGGAGTGATTAGAATCACTGGCATCTATAAGAACACTACTCCCCTAGAGCCTTCCGGGAGAGTATGGCTCTGCTGGTACTGATTTCAGATTTAGATCCTCCAGAGCTATAAAACAGTGCAGTGTTCTTGTTTAAAGCCACCTAGAATGTGGTATCATGATTTTGCAGCCCTAGGAAAATGATATTCTTTTCTTTTCAACTTCTGTAGCTTTTATAGAGTAATATGCTAAGTATCATTGTTCTTGTCAAGTAGAACAAGGGATTCGTTCACCTGTTTATTAAGTTTAATTAAACCCCATATCAACATATCTCTTGACTGAAAACCAAGTGGCACGTGTATATGAAGAACTCTTTCATTCATGTGCTCCTATTCTTATTGCTTGCATTATCCATCTCTCCTTTTAAAAAATTGCATCGACGTTTGTGTCTGATAACAGGATTAGAGAATTTCCTATTTGACCACTGGTTTTCTAAAGAGCCTCATTTAACAAGGAGAGCGAGCCATGCGCCGTGTCTGCATGCATTTGGCAACATTACGCAACGCATTGCTTTTCTGGCATTTTTGGGGTGTTGAGACGTGCTGTGCCACGACATGGGATTCTGTGAAATTATTCCTTTGCCATCAGTAAATGGCACCTGGTAACTCCTGAGCGTTGTCTGCTCCCACAAGGCCTTCCATGGAATGACAATGGCTACCCTCCATTGAACATTTTCGAAATGTCTCAGTAAGGCTCACATACTCTCTGAAGATGTCACCTACCACACTGACCCTGGGGCAGTATGTGAAATAGGCTACATGTGTAAGTGTCCTATAATATCTTCACAGTCTTAATCTTCAAGATATTCACCAAAACTCTAAGTATAAAATGAATCTCAATTGATTCTGCTAAAGCCAGAAGAAGACCTGAAGCAGAACTCTCTAGATTCCTTTTCTTCATTTACCCCCAAAGCTAGTGCCAGCGCACTGAACTCTGGGCCTGATAGAAATGCATTGTCTTTCCTTCTTGCTATGCTGGAGCTAGTGATAGGCTGGAGACAGTCAAGCAATAAAGAAATGTGAAATCTATGGGATCGCTTACCTCAGGGGCCGGGTTCTCTACAGAGATTTAAAAATAGAGAATGTGAAGAAGCAACGTATCAGAAAAGGTAGTTTGTTGGATTATATATAAGCAATTCTCAAGAAAAATAAGTAACTAAACTTGGTTTCTTTTAGGACAACACTGAAATAGTTTTGCTTGTTTGCTTGATTGTTTGTTCTCAGTCCATGATTTTTTGCAGTGTTAAAATGATACTGCTAGGAAGTGTCGGAGCTAGCTTTGCCAAGGGGGTGGCTATTAAGGATAACAGAAGAGAATTTACTTGTGATGATGAACTAGTTATGTATCCTTGCAGATATGGTCACTGGAACCCATACATATGATTCAAATTCACAGCAATGTCCACCCATGTAGAAGCTGGTGACATCTGGAGTGTTTTCTACTTGAGTTGATAGCACTGCAACACTGTCAGCTTCTTGGTTTTGACAGCTTTTTATGGCCTTCTTATGTGGTTTAATTAGGGCAGCGGAGTGCAGCCACATGGGTACCATCCTTTCAGACTTTGCAACTTCTTTTGAGATTTAAAGTATTTTAAATAAAAAGTGCTTCTAAAGAGTCTATTATTTACTTGTATGGTTATAAATATCAGTTGTTACTTTATATTTCTACTATATTTTCTATTTTAAAACATTTTATTAGATCACAATCCAGACATTATACAACTCAATAGTTCAGTTCTTTCTATCAGAATCTGTTTTAAAACATTTTCTTCCTTCTTGTACTCTTTGTTATTAGAAACCCATTACTCACCAACCTCTCCTGCCATACCCTTCCCAGGAACCCTTAATCTAATTATTGTCTCTATGAATTCACCCAGCCTGGGTTTCATATACTGAAAAATATAGAAAAAAAAACATAATAGAGCATCAAGGAGCCTACCACCACCACCAAAATACAACAGAGATAAATCCCAGTTTGAAAGGAAACAAAATATTTAAAACCAGAACAAACTCAAAATGTGCCAAAAGGAGATTAAATGATAAGGTTTTAACCATTAAAATCACATTTTTATAATCATCCCCATAATTTTTATAATCATCCCCATAATACTCTCTCTCTCTCTCTCTCTGGTGACCAGGCTATTCCCATCCCTCGATAATGTTCAGAGAGAAATCACCGGAGACTGATTCTATGTGTAGATCCTAAAAATGGATTTTTGGCTTCCACTGTCATCCCTAGCCTTCTGCAAACCAGAATTTTACACGTTCATCTCTGATACCATTCCCTCCTTCAGGTTTGGATATTATTCACAATCCTTGGATCATGCAGGTTGGAATGCTTCTTCCATAGGGGCTTAGTTGATATCATACTCAAATGGCTGCTCTTTTCAAAATAAACCTTTAAGACCCCAGATGCTTCCCCAGCCTTGTTGTTCATTCAATAGCCAGGCACCACCGGAAACCATTATGCTGTATGAAGTTAGTCAATCTCAAAAGAACGCATATTGTGTGAGTCCACTACTGTCAGTAGGCATTCCATATTCCTGCTGCTGTGGCTTCCATGGGTGTACACACATGTCCACAAGGTGAAGGCAAACCCATGCTTTCAGGTCATGCAATCCACTAAACCCAGTCTGCTAAGCAATATGGTAGAAAGTCTACCAAGTGCCCATGACGCATACACCTCCCTCTATCGATCTGCCTGTCTATCTAGCTATCTATCTATATCTTAAAACCACTTTGACAGAGAAGACCTCACTTTGACAAAGATAAGATTTTCAAGATGGAGAAAGGGAAAAGGACCATTTAGTTGTTGCTATAGAAAAATGTGCTAAGTACACCCTAAACCAACAGACATTCCTACCAGAGTGAAAAGATATACTGAAGGGAAAATCAAGTCAAGAGAGGGAAAGGGAGTACACATGGCTTAGAGAAGACAAGTACATTTCTGTTGGTAGAAGAGGGGAGAGAACCAACCTCCCAATGGGAATAAATGACTAACAATACTTATTTGAAAGAGAATACGACTGTACTGTGCTCTTCATAAGGTACATTGGATTGAGTTTTGGTATACTTCCTGAGGACCCAGGACATATGCTAGAATACTAGGACATTTGACCCTGGATTTTCGAGGTGCACACCATACTTTAAAAACCTTGTAGAGGGATGTGCTATAGAAAACCCACGAGGTGAACTGGGCTCTACCTCAAACATACCTGTAACCTGAGAACTTAAAGCTACTTCATATTGCTTATGAGAACACTAAGGCCAGTGGCAGAGACGAACTGTCCAAGATGCCTTAGGCAGAACTTGCATCTATGACCCAGTGAAACAAGAGCACCTGGTCATATTTGTTTCTCAGGAAATTCACCTCTGACATTAGTAAGACAGTCTTGCTATTTTCAGCTACCAATGAATGGAGATGGGATACCAGAGAGGTGATTGTTCTCATTTAATAGAGGGTAGGAACATATTTTTGGGTGTGTACTTTTTCTTGTTGTTAGTTCACAAACACTCCAAATTGTGGTGACTCAATGTATAATAAATGAATCATTGGTATACTTGAGTTCATTGTTGAGGCCACTCTATTTTGGCTACTTTCTGGCCTAGGTGCGTCATATTCCAGCAAACATTATATCAGGCAATATTTTATTGCAGTCATGTTTTCTTTGGCTGATTCCCAGAAGTGGATTTCCAGGTCTTTCTTCTTAATCTGTCAGTCATCTGGATACTCTCCATTGAAATATGTCCATCGGGGTGAGTCTACTGGTATTTGAATGGCAGAGTTTCAAGCATCAAAGCGACATGCAAATCGCCAGTGAGTGACAAGTGACAATTATGTTTAGAAACTGGATGATTAGAAACTGGATTGTTTGTTTCCAGCTAAGAGTCACTTTGAATTAAAATGCACTCAACAGTGAGTTTTTCTTCACATTTTTTCTAATTTGTGGAAGTATTTTCCATAAAATTATAAAACTATAAAGCAAGATTTACCAAAGATCTACTTGAGTTTCTTTGATTCTATTTTTGCTCCAGGGCACCACAAACAACAAGGTGGACATGGACTGTAAGCTCCCTGAAGTCAAGGGCTTTCTCTTAGACACTCCAGAATCACTGACACCTAGGAATACATCTGGTACATGATGTTTTCTGTAAGAAAGGCTGTATATTCTGGTCTTAAGACACTCTGCCTTTTGAGAAGTTTCTATTCTGTCTGGGGGAAAATTAGTGTTGGTCTCGGAATATCCAGAAAGAAATAAAACACTGAAGTTAGACAGAAATCAATTGAAATTCACTACAACATGGCAACTTCAAAGGAGGGGAAAAATATATGGGTACTTCCTAAAGTCAGAAGAAATATATAAAACTTAAGTCCTTCCCAGAAGTTTCTCCCCTTTTCTAGCATCTCTTCATTTTTCTCACCTTCTCTTGTAATCAGTTCTCTCTCTTTTCCTCTGATTCTTCAGTTAAAACAACAGAGCAGATGATTTACTGTGCACATTACATCATGCCACAACTGAGAACAGAACTGGCCCAGGGCAAAGTACCAAAATCAGATTGGTTAGGTATGAACAAGGTGGTCAAATTTAGCTATGGAAATTCTATATTAATAGAAATTCTAGGTGGAATCAAATAGCCAACAGCTTGTACCAGTGCCCAACCTCTGGCACTCCATATTCCTGCTGATGTAGTGTCCGTGGGTGCACGCACTAGTTCACCTCTGCCTCATCTTTCATCTGTTGTGCTCCAGTCTGCATATTCATGTCTCTCTCCAAGTGGCTGTTGGGGCTCAGAGATGCTAAGCTGGAGGGAGCTCTAGCTTCTCTTGATATTACTTTTTACTGTTCCCGCTATCTAAAACCCTCAAAACTACAATATTCAAAATCAAAATCTTCATGATTGGTTAGTAGAGGAAGCTAGCTAGGCTTTCTAACCAACTGGGCTTGTTTAGGAACCTCATCATTCTTGGCCAAAGAAATCAAGGTGCTGTGCCAAACAGAAGAGCTTCCCCCTATGAAGGGTGCACTGCTTCTTCCCAAGAATGAAGACTTGACAGGCAGAAGACAGTTCATTTCAGATGGGAACCAACATAGGAAAAGTCATTGAGGCAAAATGAGCACGGTACGTTTAATATGCCTCAGGCGAGATCAGTGATAGTTCAAGGGTAGAAGTCTCACCTTTGGTGCTGAGACCTGGGTTTAATTCATGGTCCAATGCATCTATGCACAGCCAACACCTGTCCTGTCTTTCAGTAGAGGCTTTCCTGTTGCTATGATGCTGAATATATATATGCTTGTATATATATATGTGTGTGTGTGTGTGTGTGTATATATATATATAAGCTTGCAGACTTCTGAAATTTTATGCACCACAACAGTTGAGTCTGGTTGTTGATGTGGTTTCCATGAGTCAGGGACCAACTTAATAACTGCTAATAACAGTAATATGTTTCCATAACAAGGAAGTAAAATTGACTAGGATGAGAGTGCTTTGTAGCAAAAAAAAATAGCACAGTAAGTGTTTCAGGTATATTTGAATTTGAATCTGCATTACAGGATGCCAAGATCAGTCTAGGAAGACAGACTAGTTGAAATGAGATAAAGGAAAATTAATCCAGACGGGCCTGATCTGACTTTCCTCTCCTTCCCAGCATCATCTCTCACAACACCTATGGCTCTCTCTTCCAGCAGCACACGGCTTCTCTCAGTTCTTCTGACTTGTCGCACTGTCTCACTACATGCTGCTTTAAAAATATTGGCAGTCGTGGGTACAGTAGTTCTCTTTTATTGAGGTAAAAGAGAACCCATATCCTAGAAAATCACTGTTATCCAACATTTCAGACTATTTCTATCATTCTAAAAAGAAACCCCATATCCATTAGCAGTCATTTACCATTCCCTCTCCCAGCCCTGATAAGCACTTCCGTTGCAATGGATTTGTTTCTTATAGACGTTTCATACAAATGTAGACAGATATGCTGAGTTTTTATCCTTTAGCACAGTGATTTCAAGCTTTCTCCATGTTGTATTGTTTATCAGGACTTTATATTACTCTTTTTACCAGCTGTGGGAGGACAGCGGTCAAGCACTGTAGCTCAAAGTCAGTTGTCTACTGGAGAAAGGTGTGGCAGTCAGCTGTCAGAAGGGTGATTTATACCCTTGACTATCCTCTGGGTCTGTGGGTGCCACTGAGGACAATGGGGGTGGTGTGTGTGTGTGTGTGTAAATATTTTCATTGTTGAATAATATTCTATTGTATGAATGTGTCACTTCTCTGTTCTGTCCCTCAGGTGATTTGTATTTGTGTTCTTTCAATTTTGGGTTATTATGAATAATATTGCTGAGAGCATTTTTATAAGAGTTTTTGTATGGATATATATTCTAAGTTCTCTTTGATTGTGTCTAGTTAACTCTTACTCATCCTCAATATTTGGGTTCAAGTTTCCTGTTTCTCCATGGAAATTTCCTTGGTCCTTTGTACGACCTCATGCCTTCCGATTATATCTTCTGGTGGTGCCATATACATTTTCTCTAAGTGCCTGTCACAGGTGTGGCTTACATGGTTTGTTGGATGTATGGTCAATACTAACACAATGCAAGTAAATATCTATTCAGCTAACTTACAAGATGAAAACTAAGATTCCCCCAAAAAACTTATAACAAGGGAAAAATTAACCACCTATATAATTCATCCCATACCATTGAATTAATTTTATTTAAAATAGGAAGTTAAATGATGGTACAATGTGTTTTGACAAAGGTGTTTGTAATAGCAACACACTGTAACTTAAAGCATCTGTAGTTCCTTTGGGTCTTAAAATCATCAGAGAAATTAATATTTAAAGAAAATCTCAACTTGGGGAGTATAGTTTATTTCCTGAGAAAATCTAATATAAGTTAATTCTGACTTATAACCACCCTACATAGGGTTTCTAAGGTGCCCTAGTGACATAGTGGGTTACATGCTGGGCTGTTAACCAAAAGGTTAGCAGTTCAAAACCACCAGCCTCTCCATGGGAGAAAGAAGAAACGTTCTGCTCCCATGAAGACTGGCAGTGTTGGAAAGCCACAGGGCCAGGTCTGCTCTGTCCTATGGGGCTCCTTGAGGAGGAGTAGACCCCATGGCAGTGGATATAGGGTTTCTGACTTGGTAAATATTTATGCAGGGAAATGACCTCAATGTTCTCCGTCAATCACTGACCTTATGGTTAGCAATCCAGCATGTACCTGACAGCACCACTATGGCTCCTTTTAGCAATCAACACTCTTCCCCAAAGGCTCTCAACCTGACTAGACACTAAGAGAAACCCAGTTATTCATCACATGAAAGAACTAGTTACGTTTTCAGAAAATAATCTAAAGTGATCTGTGCAGAAAATCTACTTTAAGTTCATTTTCCTATCAATTATTTCTCTCTACATGTGGTACGTCTTGTTTACTGATTGATTGATTGATTGATTGATTTCTTTGACCTCCCTGTCCTCTTCTTCAGACCCTTTTCACCTGCCCTGATTGGGTGGCCACCCTTGTCCCGGATGATAGACGCCTACATTTGCTTTTCTGAGGTGACCGCACACCACAGTGGCCATCCCTTGGGGGGCACACTCAGGAGCATAACTGAATTGCAGAGACATTGGTTGCTCTAGTTATTGTGGATGTCTTCTTTTCAAATGAGCGAAGATCCACAGGAAGTTTCAAGGGTAAAAATATATTCTTAAGTCACAGTTTTGGCTTTGAAATGTAGCATTTCAGGGAGAGCATATTTTTAATGGATGCACTCATGATGTAGTATTCTGTTTAGCAAACTCTCATAAAGCACCTCTTCTTTGCCAGACACATTTCTAGACATTGGGGGTACAAATATTGGGTGAGTTGTTAACCTACTACAAACCCAATTGGAATTTCTTCAAGGAATGAAGAAAACTGGGCATCCGTCACTATCCTGGGAGGTACCCAGGCATATTTTATGTATTTTGTAAAGAACAAAAATATGGTTAGGGACAGATGAGAGGCATGGGCAGGTACTTTATCTAATTCTTGACGTATCCAGGACCCAGATATTTTGATGTCTAAGAAAAATAACTACTCCCGCTGAGGCCTTCAGTTGTGGAAACACTATTTGTTAAGTAATTAAAGTGTTTCAAGATTTATATGTAAACATGCCCCTCACTGTGAGAAAGGAACAAGGGAAACAGGCCTCTGGTTTCAGGAGATGCAAATAAAATTTAATTTTAAAAATGAAAAGCAATAGAAAACTATCTTGCTTTATTTGTTAAAGGTAGACTTATTTCAGACTCTAGGCATACAGGTGATGGATTCTGAGTATATGGATATATAGAGAGATTTAGTCTAGTTCAAACTAACATAGATTTGTTTGACTTTGTGGGAGTTTTATGCTTTCTGGTGGACCTACTTCCCAATGATTTTGGACTCAGCAATGCTTTGTACATTCTGAAAAATGGAGTGCTTCACTCGGCTTGCCCTTTTATTTGACATTCAGAAGTCATGCACATCAGAATCGGGCTAAGCCTGGTGAATTCATTTGGTGGTAGGGCACAGTAGTGGGCTGCGAGGTGAGAACAGCTTCACATGAAGGCTGGGTTACAGTCTGCGCACTGGAGTGAGACGTGCTGTGTTCAACTTTGGTGATTTAATAATAGTTTTAAGCTAGTCACTCCCTAACGCATGGCTGGGAAGCTCTGCCTGGGAGCTGTCAGGGAACCTGCAAACACAGGCACTTGGTGGGGGAGAATTTTCATAGAAACTGAAAGTACACTCCAAGGCCTCCTTCATGCTCCTTGCTACCTTTCCTCTGATAATCAGTCAGTGTATATTTAATGAGCTTCCAGTTTGTGTGTACCCTGGGTGAGAGGGTGGTGGCTGTTAGGGGCCATTGATTTCATCAAATCTATTCAAACTCTAGAAGTTGTATGTAAGACAGAGCAGAATGCTGCCAGGCCCAGCACCATCCTCCCAACTGTCCCCATGCTTGAGCACATTGTTGCAGCCACAGTGTCCGTCCATCTCCTTGAGGACCTGCCTCTTTCCCACCAGTCCTCTGGTAAAGAAACAGAACCACAATTCTGTGGCCTGAAAGCTTCATTGTCCGGTTAGCATCAAAAACACGTCCCTAGGAAATGTGAACTAGCACCAGAGACTGTGTTGGATGAAGGGAGTAAGCAGAACAGTACACAAGTGTTCCCCAGACCAGGGATAGAAAGAACCCCACCATTCATCAAGACATTTTGGTTTGGGGGTCACTTTTAATTTTACAGAAAAATTAGGCAGACAATCCAGAGCGCTCCCATGAACTCTCTTATTTTCTCCCACATCACACACTGTTTCTTTTACTGTCAACACCTTGCACACCTGTGGTGCCAAAATAAAGTCCAACCTACTGTCTCTGAGTGCGTTCTTATTTGTAGAACCCTGTAGGGCTTCTGAGGATCGAGATCTTTGCAGGAGCAGACGGCTTCATCGTTTTCCAAAGGAATAACTAGTGGGCTTGAACTACCAACCTTGTGGTTAGTAGTCCACCACTTAACCAGACAGCACCACCAAAGTAAAATTGTTAAATGTTATGAATCAATATTGCACATTACTCTTCACAGTTGACTGTGTGGGAGTACATTCGTTGTGCTGCGCCTAAACCCCGAACCCATGGATAGGAAGTTCATTACCACTCAGTGACCAGAGTGAAACTCCTACGATGACTATAAATCTTGACAGGAGCAGAGTCTTATCACTCTCCCTCAGAGTAGATGCTGCATACAAACACATCGCACCTTTCTGGTAGCAACCCAATATCTAACCCACAGTCCCCTTGGGAAAAAAAAGAAGAAACAACTTATTTGATCCTTATTTGACTTACTGTGATATTTTCTTAACCCAAACCACCATGGCGACCCTCTAGGACAGGTACAACTGCTCCGGTGAGTTCCGTACCTGCCCGAGGCTGCACCTGTTCATGGGGGTAGAAAGTCCCATCCTTCAGCCTGTTGACCTTGCAGATTGCAGCCTAGTATGTCACCACGACGACGCCAAGGCTCCTGTTTTCAGTGAAAAACAGAGCTGACACAGGTGGAAGCATCTCTGAATAAACAGACCTCCCCCTCCCACAGGTGCCCTCTAACACATGAGTCTGCTTTCTTTCCCACACAGCATGCATCACCATCTGAAACATGCTGGTTCATTTCCCATCTCCATCGTGACAACACGAGTGAACCACTGTTGAGTCAACTTTAGTTCCTGGTGCCCTTGTTGGCGGGCTTTCCAAAGACTGACTTTGCAGGAGATCATTGGGCATTTCTCCGAAGCCACCCTTGGCGGGCTCCAACCTCTGATAGTTCAGTTAACAGCCAAGTTCATTAACTGTTTGCATCACCCAGGGACTTCAGACTATGAGTTGCATCCCATCAACAGCTTGTCAGTCTTGGCCATCGCCTCCTTTCCAGTACCCATCATTATGCCTAGCAAAAAGCAATTGCTCAACAAATAATAAACACATAATATAAATACATAAATAAAAACTTTACCTGCATAGTTTGAGAATCCTAGGGGGGTTCTTGAATCTCAGTATCAGACATTCTTATGTGTATAGTAGATTCTACACATGTTGCTACTGCTTTACATGCTGTCAAGCTGGTTCCAACTCATGGGAACCCCATGCACAACAGAAGGAAACACTGCCCCAGCCTGTGCCATCCCCCAAACGTTCTTGTGTCGGAGCCCAGTGGTGCAGTGACTGTGTCAACTCATCTTCTGAAGAGCCATCTTCTTTTTCATTGCTCCTCCACTCTCTACCAAGCAGGTCATTCCTTTCCAGAGCGGTTTCTTCTGACAGCATGTCTGCAGTACATGTGACGATGTCTCCCCATCCTTGTTTCAACATGTCTGCAGTACATGCGACAATGTCTCCCCATCCTTGTTTCAACATGTCTGCAGTACATGCGACGATGCCACCCCATCCTTGTTTCAACATGTCTGCAGTACATGCGACAATGTCTCCCCATCCTTGTTTCAACATGTCTGCAGTACATGAGACGATGTCTCCCCATCCTTGTTTCAACATGTCTGCAGTACATGCGACGATGTCTCCCCGTTGTTGTTTCTGAGAAGCATTTTGACTGTACTTCTTTGAGGACAGATTTGTTGGTTCTTTTGGCTACACTACTCTCAATATTTGCATATGAGTGCCCCCAAATGGAGGTAGGAATCTTAGGAACTAAATATAACTGGAGCTGAACCTTGAGAATTAGATGGGAAGAGAAGAAGGCTTAAATCAGGGGAACCCCGAATAGTATAGATAGGGGTCCACTGGGAAATTCAAAGTCACACTATGGTATAGTTTTCATAAAATAGATAAAGTGTGGATTATTAATCAGACCTCATTTTGTTGCATGCTATATAATCCAAAGTCAAACTCACTTAGGAAGAAAAGATTATTTATTGACTAACATGACTATACAGTATACAGTTAATTAAAATTAAATTCTACCTGGATCCAGGGACTTATTATCTGAGACATGTATAAGATCCTTGATGTTACTCGCCAAGAATATTCTCTCATCCCATTCTTCTGAATGTTGCCTTTTTTTTTTTTTACAATTTCCACATCTTTATGATAGATATTCTCTTCATCCAAGTTCTCATACCACAAATCTCAGAGAAGCAGATTATTGCCTATGTAAGTCATGTGCCTAACCCTAAAACTAAGCGGTGTGAAGTGTTCTGGTTGGCTGGGCTGTGTCACATCTGTGGGGGCCTTGTTTTTCATGTCACATAGCAGAACATTTACATGGACTCCAATATATCAATCATAATGGATATGGCAGCAGATCAGGCACCATTTTGTCCCCTTATACATAAGATTGTCATGAGTGGGAGCCAAGTAGACCACAACTGACAACAAAAAACTATATTGAATCAATTTCTTGCTAAAAAGGAGTATTCTATTACCAGAGAGCAGGTGATACTTTAAAGACTGACAAGGAACCACCAAAATGATTCTACAATGAAAGCGAAGAAAATAATACACTACTCTGTGCTGGAGAAACTAGATTTTTAAATCAAAAGGCGATGGAATCTGTACGAAAAACTGTGCTAAAAAACTTTCCTTGAGACTTCTCTTGAAATACAGGGATGTTTATTAAATTCAGCGCCAAGGTCTCTTTTTGAAGCTGAAAGCTCTGAAGATCTGCTCTATCAACATGATTAATTGAGCACAGGTTTGGGTAGAGCATTCCATATTGATGTTGTTTGCACATGGTTTTAAAATGTGGGTCTCTCAAAAAGAAGCCATTTTTCTCTCTCTGGGTCCATAGCCTAAAAGCACTCAGTTCTCAAAGGACAGGTCCACAATAGCTTCCCATCATGACATTTCTCTGACCTTCACTCCCTGGAGGAAGCTGTCATCAGAGACTGTACGCAGCCTTCCGCTCCGCCTGCCTGTCTGGGGGGTTGTTTTCGGTGAGAACTGTAAGAAGAAACACCATTAGGGAGAGCGCCAATGATGACGCTTCAGCGAATAAAGGGAGACTAAGTAAAATAATCCCTACTGTGAACATCTATTTCCATTAGCTTATTCTCTCTTCTTTAATCCAGGTTTATTAAAAGGTTTTTTTTTTATCAGCAGGTACAACATTCAAAAATCACATTACAAACAATGTGATTAAACTTCCAAAACCACATTACAAACAACACCTGAGTAGTTTTCTAAGGTGGAATGGCTGGTTGTAGAATTTGGTGTCTGTATTGGTTAGCAAAACAATAGTGCACTGGTTATATATCTGCCTTCTCGTTCTTTCTAAATAATATACCCATTAAATTTCTCAAAGGATAGTTATTGAGCACTCTGTGCTTCTCCCACCTAGGGATCGTATGCATACTAATCACTTGGGCTTTGTCTCTAGGAAAGGAGCAGGTGATGTCGTGGTTACAGGTTCAACAACACGCCCCAAGGCCAGCAGTTTATAACCAGCTCTGCAGGATAATGAAGAGGCTTTCTACTCCTACCAAGAGTTTCGGTCTTGAAAATATGAGTGGGCATTGACTGGATGGCAGTGACTTTTGTCTCAATGAATAAACCTATGGGTGTGGGGGGGTGGGGGGGAGAAGAAGTTGTCAAGTCCAACTCATGGTTACCCTGCATGCGTCAGGAAAACACTGTGCTTCATAGGGTTTTCAATGGCTGTGCCCTTTCAGAAGTAGATCACTGGGCCTTTCTTTGGGAACTCCATGTGAATTTGAGCTGCCAGCTTTTCCTTAGCACCGTGCTTAGCCTTTAGATTACCCAGCACTCCTTATCGCTAAGGAGACTGACTAGAAAATGACTCACGTCCAAAGCAGAATTTCTACAGAGGCAGAGAGCCATGTGCAGTATGATATAGGTGCATAATAAAACTCAAAATAAACCCCCCCCAAAAAAACAAACACTGCCATCGAGCTAATTCTGTCTCATAGCAACAGAATATAAAAAAGAAACAAGTGATGGATTTTGAAATGGAATGATTGGGAAAGGATTGTACAACCCTTCTTGATAAGGTGAAATTGTTGAATTGTGCGATATGTGGATGAAGTGGCAATAACACTCTTTAAAAGGGAAAAGAAAGAAAGTTGAGTAAAACTTGGTTAAGTAGGTGGCACTTGAAAGATGAATATATACATCATAGACAGAGAGAGGAATATTTTCTTTTCTTCAACATTCAATTTTGAGCTTATGGTGAATGAAAACTCAGGCAGAAGAAGATGAGATTCCACTGAATAGTATATCACTTCAGACATGTGACCCTATGATGAAGAAGAATGTACAGCTGAGGACGGTATGTTTATAGCCTATATTATTATAATTAATGCAGTTCTGTGCTAGTGACACTGTGCTTAAAGTGCTGAACTGTTAACCAAAAAGTTAGCCATTGGAGCCCACTGGACAATGATGTAGCAGATTTCTTTCATAAAGATTTACAGCCTTGGAAATGCTATGTGGCAGTTTTGCTCTCTCCCATGACCCAAAGCCAAACTCACTGCCACCGAGTTGATTCCAACTCACAGCAATGCTAAAGGACAGGGTAGAATTTCCCTTGTGGGTTTATGAGACTTTCACGCTTCATGGAAGAAGAAAGCCCCCATTTTTCTCCCAGTTCACTAAAAATAGACTTAACTCAACAGCATTGGGTTTAGGGTTTGATTTTGTATGTGTTATATAGACTCGTAATTTTCACTATTTTTTTTCAAAATTAGACATGGTTAACCAGAATATAATAAAATTTTATTTTCTCAAAAACTGCCATTAGATCATAGCTCCTCTACTTGGGTCTGTCTACACAAGCCTTTTCTGCCCTGGTTGCTTGAAATGATGTAGGAAGTTCCTACCCAGAAACCCCTCTGGTTTTCAAACTTTTTCTTGAGTGCCTCATGATTTATCTGCTTATATGTAAGATAGAGTCCACTGGGTTTCCAAAGTCACGATAATTGGCAGATGGAAGAAGTTCTATGCCATCAACTTGGAGAGAGACTGGCTGCCTTCCTGACTGACGGGGCAATGAGAGGGATGAGGTCGGCTTTAACTGGCAGTAGGATACATAACAAATAGCCCAAGTTATCGAAAGATACTTTGAGAGCTCAAGCTATCAAAGTTTATCCAACATGCATTATTTCTCCCCCAAAGTAAATCTCTTCTTTATATTTCTTAGTCCCCTCAACATGCACTGTGCTTTCACTGGAAATGGCTCCTTTACCTGCCCTAGCCTTTCTGAGTGGACACTTATTGCTGGAAGTGATGGATGCTGTCACTCCCCAGCATATCTTCTTTGCTTCTTGTCAGCTACACTCAACAGGCTGCAAAGCTCTTCTGGTCTGACGGACTGTCCTCGGCTCCTCTCTGTTAAACTGGAGTTATCAGTCTTAAGTCTAGTGATTTGGTCTCTCATTAACAATTAGTTTTTCCTGTTTCTAGTTAAATTTTCCTATCGCTATCAGGTCAGCCACTGATTCATGATGATCCCATTCATGGTCGAATGAAACACTGCCTGGTCTTATGCATCCCCAAGACTGGTTGTGTATTGGGCGATTGTGATCCAGAAAGTTTTTACTAGCTGAGCTTTAGGAGCTCGTCAGACCTTTTTCTGTAGTTCTGGAAGCTCCTCTGACACCTGTTCAGCATCATAGCGATATTCAAGTGATTCTACTGACAGACAGTGCTGGCAGTGCCTGAGATGCATTAGATGGGAATCAAACCTGGGTCTTGTCCTTAAAAGGTAATAAATATACTACTGCACCACCAAAAGCCCTCTCCCTAGTCTCTTTGATTTACCTGCAGACTCAAATCCTTATGAAAGTCTTGAGTGCCCAGGCTGGGCCAATTGCTGCCTTTCTGTAAATGCTCACCATGGCATATACTTCCCTAGCTGGCTTTACTGGCATGCAGCTACATTCTATAAAGGGATTGTGTTCTAAAACCTTATGTAAAGAAAAACAATTATGTTGAATCAAAATTACCTTTGAAATTATAACGTTGGAGATCAACGTACCACTCTCAGTAGGCCCAACACAACAAAGTTTTCTTCCAGTATTGGTACAGATAGCTATTTCTTCACTTATACATGAGATGGATTATTTATTTTTGATTTTTATAGCCATTGCATAAAATCATACCTAGCATAGCAGGATGCTAATTCTCTGGAAAGCAAGGGAAAAGGAAAGCCAATTTTTAATGAAACCCAAGGATGGCTCACCTCTAATGTTCTTCCAAGGACGTAAATCCATTCAGGAGAATGGCCCCTGGAATCACTCACAGTGTCTTTCACACTTTTGTTCTTGTTCTCTTGATCTCACTGAGTTTTTTTTCATCTCTTTCTTCTCTATCCTCTCCTCAGTTTTCTCCTCTTCTTTACCTCCTTTCTTTCTTTGCCCTCTTCAGCCTATGTGCTTCCCCACTCAAACCGTTCTGCCCCCCAACCCAAATCTCTGCACACGCTAAAGAGTCAAGTATTGTCCTATCCCACCTTGACTTCTTAGAATCACACCACTGAAGACGTGGCTATAGCATCTCCAGTGTTCACCTATGTCTTCTTTGTCCGCTGTCTCTTCCTCCCTCAATGACCTGCCCACAGCCATCTTCCATTGCCACAATGACTTTCTCTGAAGTCTTGGTCTCCTTTCCCATTTATCACGCTACAAAAATACCTGACCGACAAGCTTACAGTGGATTATAAGCAAGCTCGTGAGGAAATGTGTCTTTTATAACCTGTTGTCCTGGGATCTCACTGTTTATAACAAATACTGGCTGGACATCTGGAGTAGAGGCAAACTATCTATTCAGCAGAAATGCACTTTCTGTTCCTCAGATTCTCTAGCACAAATGGACTTAGACTCAGTCTGCTTGAACAAGCTCCACTCTCTATTTCAACACCCCCATATGCTTCAGATATGCCCCGCCCTTCCATATGGAGGAGTCCAAATGAAGATAGGAGTTTGTAGAGAGGAACATTCTGTGGCCCAGTGGCTCAGCCAGTAGTTGTCAGCCATGTGTGATAGGGAACCCACAGACTGTCGGTTCCAAAGAGGATGTTCTGTAGCCTCAGTGACAATGTCTTTTTTCTTCATTTCCAACTTGGTCTATCCAGTTCTGCTTTCTTCATGGCTAGAAGATATCATGTTCATTCCTAGTAGTAAGAGCTTGGTCTCCCATTCCTTATTTCTTACCCAAAATGCTCCCTTTACCCTTTGCCTATGTAAAAAATACTAATTTCTCAGCCAAGAGTTAAACATTTTTATTGAAGCTTCCAAGACAAATGATCAATCTTTTTTTTCAACTTCTTCACTACTTAAAAGGATATATTTATGGCTTGGTGATAAATGATGTCATTTATCCCACAGATCCCAATGTATCCAGGTTTGCTTAGCAGATGTGTGCATTTGGTCTAGGGACAGCAGCCCAGCTGCCTTGCGGTCAGTTCTGAGCGGTGGCGACTCATGACATCACAATGGATAAGTTCTCCGCGCAGTGCTCAGAGGCTGGCTTCAGAAGTATCTTGCCAGACGTTTTTTCTAAACTACCTCTGAATAGCCTCAAATTGACAACCTTTTGTCTAGCAGTCATGTTAATCTTGGTACCATCAAAGAACCCCATTTTCTCACTACCCTTTAAAAATAGTCAAGGCAGTGTCTATTATGATAAAATGAAGAGAGTTCATATTTAAATTGTGATTGCTTGCTTCTCCGTACCCTCCAGAGGAAAGCCTTTGACAGCCGTCCTACAGCGTCTTATGGCAGAAATCAGCTAGAGCACAGTGTGAACGGCCGCACTCATAGGAAGCACACGGTCTTCAGCACCCACACTCCCCATCCAGCTCCATTTATTCACATATAATATCTGTCACACGCGTATTATTAGATCACTTCACCAAACAATGGTTGCCACAGTACTTATAGAATTGCTTAGAGCAACTATTATGAAGTATCTCATGTTTATTATTAATTTACAGATTATCTTCCAACTATACTGTGAGTTCTGGAGAAAAGGAGTCATAATAAGGAGACATCTAAAGGCTATGTATCCAGGGGATTCATGGGGCATATTGAAATTGGCACAAGATTTTCTAAGAAGACTATCATGTTACTTGGGTTGTTGCTGTTTTTTTTAATCATTTTATTGGGGGCTCATACAACTCTTATCACAATTCATACATACATCCCTTGTGTCAAGCACATTTGTACCTTTGTTGCCCTCATCATTCTCAAAACATTTGCTTTCTGCTTGAGCTCTTGGTATCAGCTCCTCATTTTCCCTCCCTCCCTGTTCCCCACTCCGCCATGAAATTTGATAATTTATAAACATCCCTGAGATGAGGTCCAGGGGCCAGACCAAATCCAGTGGTACTTGTGGTAGTTGCTTGAGTTTTTATGAGGAGAACAAAGTGAGGGAGGTGAACATGCTTCTGGCATGGGGGTAAATTCAGGATTCTCAGTTGTAAAATTAAGAGATAAGGATAATCTACTTGCCACTTCCCCGTGGGAGAAGCCAGAGGTGTTATTGTATAAATGTGCCTATCATCAGACTGGTGTGTTCTGTAGAACCCATAGGAATCATAGGGATTCCAACTCACAGGGAATCCTATCATACACGGTAGAACATCCCCAGAGGATCCTCAATGCTTTACATCTTTGCAGAAGCAGACTATCCTACCTTTTTCTAATAGGGCAGCTGAAGGGTTTCAACAATTGACTTTTCAGTTAACAGTTCAGCACTTAACCACTGTGCCACCAACTGTCCTTAAAATGAGACAAGTATGATTCATGTTAGTAATTTGGCCAAAGAAGTGTATGGTTATGGAACTTTTATATATTAATTATGTGTGTCTTTTCTTTTGCTTTGTAAAAAATTTATTAACTCTTTTTAAAAATCATTTTTGGGGGCTCATACAACTCTTATCACAATCCATACATACATCAGTTGTATAAAGCACATCTGTACATTCATTACCCTCATGATTCTCAAACATTTGCTCTCCACTTAAGCCCCTGGCATCAGCTCCTCATTTTTCCCCTTGCAAAAATGAATGATGCAAAGTCTTTGCAATCATACTAAAAATGGAATCAAGAAAAGAAAGCAGCCATTAGTTTTTCAGATTTATTTACTACCCCTTCACACGGCTGGCGAATGGCACAAACAGACCTAGACTCAGTCTTCTTGAAGCCCAGGAGCTTGCCCTTTACATTCAATCTCACTCCTGCCAGGAATCCAGGAAGAGAAACTCATGGGTAGGAGTTTTCCAAAGGAGGGGGAAGCTATGATTAGCCAAGCACATGATGCCCTCAAAAGAAAATAAAGAAGACTCGAGGGAATAACATAAATTAGAAATCAGATATCACACTACCCAATGCATCTTGCCCAACCTGATTTTTTTAACTAAGAGATAGCAAAGTGTGGTACACATAACACCAATTTGAGAAACAAGTAGTTGTGGGCTTAAATTCCATATCTGTTCCTTATTACTGAGAGGTGAGAGAGAATAACTGAAAAAGAAAGAAGCGATTTGCTGCAGGGTTGGTGTTGGAAGAACATTCTTGCTGAAAGGATCAGCATGTGTGAAGGCTCCCAGGTGCGTAGGAGCATGGCCCCCTCAGGATACTTAAAGATGGCCACACCTGCCGGAGCCAAGAAGGAGGGAAAAAGTAATACAAGAAGACATGGACCGTGTGTGTGCGTGTGTGCGTGTGCGCGTGTGTGTGTGCGTGTGTGTGAGAGAGAGGGGGGGAGGGGGCCTGGCAGTTGTATAATGATTCCAGGGAGCAATGGCAAACTGTTGTGGAACTATAAACAATGTGCTTATTGGGGACTCGGAAGAGATCACATTTTCCATTTGAGCGTGCAACCTCAGCTTCAGTCAGGAGAGCAAATGGCGAAGACTCGAGTGGCTGTAGGAAGACCAGTTAGGACACAAAGGCAAAGGAAGATGGTCCCTTGATCTCAGAAAAGGTCATTACAGAAATAAGCGAGGAGGTATTTAGGAATTACAACTAGCCGGATTTGCTGAGTGCCTGGATACGGGGGAGTGACAGAGGGGAGTCCCAGGACCATAGCAAGCGAAACCGGCACGGTTGCGTCCTGTCGTACCCACAGGGTAAGTGTGCGACGGACAACTGCTGTTGGATGGAGCATCGCGAGTGGGAGCGTGAGGAGCTGGGGGTTTCATCCCCAGACCTGTAGAGAAGAGCAATTCCAATTTGCTTCACTTCGCAAACCTGGCAGGGAAGGAAGGAGCAGGTGTGTGCCCCAGAGTCAAAGCAATTTTTTTTTTTTTGGCAAGGGAAGACATTAAAGGAGGCTCCAGATCCATCGTGCTGACCTTATACAATATGTTCTCCGAAGCAGCAGGGAAGAAATAAGGTCGCGGGATAAAGGCCAGAAATCATGTAATAGCAAAGCTTCTTCAGGCACCAGCTTGGCTCTGGCTAAATAGTAATATCAGAAAGGAAAATTACTCTTTTATCAGAATCCTATGCTCAAAGCCTGACTTAACCACAAGCCAAGTGCTTTTATGTAGCTGATACCTGTTGAGTGTCTGCTTCATATGCCAGCTATTTTGAATTTGTGGAGCTGAAAATTTCTTAGGACAGACAGACATTCATCAACTCTTCACACACAATGTGTAATTGCAGTCTGGGGTGAGTGCTGTGTCTCCAGTGGAGGGCGTGGAGCTGCGATCGCATCTAAGGACATGCTGATCGAGGCTGGTGGAGGGTAAGTGGCTGCTGCTCGTGTGAAGGGTTGGAGGACCAATTGTGAAAGAGCCTTGCAGGAGAAGAGAAGGCCTTAGCAACGGCTTTGAAGCATGTGCTCTTAGAATTTGCATTTCCAGCACCTTGCTCTAAAGATCCACCAAGTAGACAAAAGCCTCCACAAGAAGTCTGTAGGACCAATAACGCTATTAGTGAATAACCACGCAGGACCAAGTGTAAGGATGAAAGACAGAATCAAGTTCTGCCAAATGTCTCCAGGCCTGACAAGAACACCCCTTTGCCTCAATCCACTGGGGACCCAAGCAAGACCTGAAAGTGTAGCTTGTCAAGAGGGCACAGTCAGCAGCCTTCACCCTGTAGGCTAATCCCCTCTGATCTACAAACGTTCTGAGGAAAGAAACTGTGTCTGTGCTGTTGACATCTGAATCCCAATCACATAAAAATGTCAGACTTTTTGAGATGTTTTCATGAAAATCTATTCATAAATACTGCTACCTTGAATTTCCACTGCTACTCTGAAATATAGGAACTTAATTAAAATGTATAGTACCTGTAGAAATCCCTCATCTAGTTTATTATCATTGAGAGATTACTGTAGTGGGTATCTGTGTCTTGGGTCATTAATTCAACAAATAGTTATTGAGCTGAGATAGGTATATAGAGGATTAATTAAATAAAACCTAGAGGGATTTATCACACAAGAAAGAAGTGTTCTACTCACAGGTAGTCCTTACTTTGCATGGCTCTGCTATGCACACATCTCCATTACCAAAGTTTAGTTAAGTAGCACAAGTCTCCAGACAGCTTGGTTCACACTTCATTTGCCACTATATACTAGCCATGAGTAATTGTCTAAAGTACAAAGATGCTCAACACAAAGATCAATCATGTTGCATTTTTCAGTGTTTGGCAGTGATCGTCACAGCCCCTGCTATTCAGTTTACACATTGACAAGAAAGTACGGAGTTGTGTTGCCTCTTTGCCTTTCAGTGATAAACCCATGCGTCACTTTACAGAATGAAGAGTGATTGAAAGATGAAATGGGTTAAAGGATGAACGTTCAGCATAGAAATGAGTAGTTCAGCTGGAAGTGAAATTTAAGGAATATGTAAATGGAGTTACAGAAGAAATAGCTAACGATGGAAGTGTTGGCTCTAGATATGCAGCCAGAGGAGCTTTGTGAGCTTAGCAGCAAAAGTGATGAAGGACAACGCAACAATAAAGTGGCTGTGACAAAATGAACAAAAGTGCCCCAGTAGAAGTAAGGCGGGCAATAAAACTTCCCTGAAAGGGACTCCTGGAGCTATTTCACAACATTGAAAGCACAAAAGATGCCAGGCTGAAGCTAATCCAACGTCAGAAAGAAGAATGAAATTCCAAAGGCAGAGAACAGATTCTTGCCACGTGTCGTAACTTACATAGCATGAAGAAGTCACGCACCATCCAAACTACTCTTGATCATTTCTATACAAAGACTACAATACTTGATTTTTCCATTTTTCTAATGGTCAACGTTGGAGTATTTAAGTCAGCATCAGTGTTGGCTATTTTCAACTACCCCTGGCCATCTGTGGAGGAAGCCTTGGTCGCTCTGTGGCTACGTGTTTTTCTGCTAGTGGAAGGTCAGTGGTTCCAGCCCCACAGCAGTTCCAGGGGATGAAGATGCACGCTTTGCTCCAGTGAATGCTGACATCTCAGAAACCCCAGGGGCTCTTCTCCATCCTGGAAGGTACCGTCGACTATTTGGCCATGCATCCTAATTGATTTTGATTTAGTACCAGCATTAAGATAATTGTTACTATTCAGACAAAAATAAGTTTTAAGGTATGTTGTAACCCTGTGAGACTGCATAAAGGAGCCTGGTGGCACAGTGGGTGCACACTGGGCTGCTGACTGCAAGGTCAGCAGTGTGAAACCACCTGCCACTCTGGGCTTTCTACTCTCATGAAGACTTAAAGTCTCAGAAACTCACAGGAACAGTTCCACCTACAAGGGTCACTATTAGTCAGCATTCACTTGATGACAGGGAGGTGTTTGTTTGTTTGTTTGTTTGTTTGGTATAAGACTGTATAAAGCTAGGATAGCCAATGCATCTGTTTGTCTTCACAATAAACATTTTAATTAAATTACATGGATATAAACATTTACTCATTGTAAATGTACAACTTGAAGAATGTCTGTGAAGGAAATATTTCCATGTAACCAACTACCCACATCAAGAAATAAAATCCTGACTGTGTCTCCCAAGTCACCTTATGTTGCTGCCTTGAGCTAAGCCACATTTTGATACCAAAGACAGGTTAGTGTCGTCTGTTTCTGCCTTGTGAAAGAGGTTCCACATTAGAGGCCCTTTGGGGCCTCTTTCTTTTTCTCAGTGTGTGCTCCTCACCCATGTTGTTGTTTTGCCTGGCAGTAGTTCATTGATATTTACTCTGTTTAGAATTCTTTTGTACAATCATCTCCCATAAATTTAAATCCATGCTGTGGCTGAGCATCCTTGTTGTGTCCAGCTTAAATTATTACAAACAATGCTGTGGTGGACAACCCAGTGCAGGTGTTTGTGTGCACATATGTACCCATTTCTGTTGTGTATACACTTATGAGTGAAATGAATAGGTCATAAATTGTGTGAGTGCTCAGATGTAGTAAATACCTAAATCCATTTTCCAAATTTATTGTTCTAATTTTTCTTTGCATTTATAATAACAGGGTAAGTAAAAAAAACTATTGCTAAAACTATAGACGTTTTATTCAACAAAAAGAACTTAATTTGAAGCCATGGTTTCTCAACATCTCCTCTATCTGGGTCGAGGCACTTCTGGAAGCACTTGTCCCATCCCTCTATCCTTTCTTGGCAAAGCAAAAAGCCATGGAAAAAACAAAACCCTCCTGCAGAATTGACAGAGTGGCTGCAGAATGGGCTCAAATGTAACAGCTGTGAGGCTGGAGCAGGACGTGGCAACATTTCATTGTGCTGAAGGTGATGCATGAGCTGGAATTCACTCAAGAGCTGCTAACAACAATAACAATAATGTCACCTAAGAGTTACATGATGTCAAAATGGGACTTTGACTACTTGAAGGACAAGCGGCATTCCTTAAAATAGGATGCAAAGCTGGAAACTTATTTAATGTGGCCCTTTTAGCCAGAACTCTGCAACTCCCACCAAAAGATCTTTTTGGGGGGTCTGGTAAGAGGGTAAGAGAGAGAGACGCAGAAAGGATTCAGTTGCGAGTGCTTGTTAACAGGATTCATAGTAAGTTCATCTGCTGAGTTGAAAATGGACCCTCTGCAAAGCAGGAGGTGGGGGTTTTACTAAGCAGCAAAATCCTGGCGTGGAGTGCACATTCTGGACCTGCACAGAGAACTTCCTTGGTGCAGAAGAAGCTTGTGAGACCAGGGAGTAACTGAGAGAGCGCAGCATGAGACAGAGTGGTGGACTTCCCCGACCCCCAGAGCAAGCTCAGCACAGTGATTTGGGGGCAAAGGGCTAGCTGTGGTATGAAGGGGCTTTGGCACTGAACTCAGAGATCTGGCTGCCCTTGGGTGGGTTGAGGCTTACAGTTGAGTGCCCTGCCCTTTGGCCATTTATTAGCTGTTCTAAAAGAGTTTGGACATTGCCTGAGCAGGGCAGAGGACAAAGAAGCTGAGGGTCAGAGCGAGGCCTGCCTGTGCGCATGGCAGAAAAGAAACTCCTGACTGAGCAACTGTATCCTGAGCATTCCTTACCTCAATTGTAATGGGTTAGCTTCCTGATAAACCCTATAACCATGCGCATTATCTGGGAACTCTGTGTGGCCATTGCAATGAACTATCACGGCCCAACAAGGATCTTTTTTCTTGGTGTCCTGGTTCTTAGGCCTGTTCCTGGAGTTATTTGGGGGGCACTAATTCAGAAGATTGCACTGGATAGACTGTATCAGTTCTAGTTTCTTAGATACGGTATTCCATTATATTTTCAGCTGTTAAGTTATACTAATATATTGATTTATCATCCTACTTTTAAATATTAGAATAATTCAGACCCACAAAGAACAGGATAAGACAAAAAGATAAGAAATCATTGAAAAAGAATTCGGCATTACGGACTTCCAGTGGAAGCTCTATATAAGCCCGTGATGGTGAGCTGGATGCATAGTGAGTGGACAATCAGTGACTGAGGCCCACCAATCGCTCTGCAGATGTTAAAAGGTTTAAAGGTTTGAAAACCCAAAGGGAAAGTTCTTGGCTATCCTACAGGTCTCGCATTATGAATTGAAATTAACTAGATAGCAGTGGGTTTTCTTTTTGGTCTGGAAGGCTGTGAAACATATACAGAGACTGCAAGTTGGATCCTATAAAGCCAGAGAACAGCTTGAGAACAGCAGGAAATAAAAGAGAAAATTGGAAAGACACACATGTGAGGGCAATTCCGAGCTCAAAAGAGTAAAGCTCCATAGAAAGTTTTATAAATATGTTGAAGATCCACATTATTCTTTTTCAAATTATGCAGAAAACATTTTGGAACACATTTTAATATATAGAAGTCAATGGATAGTTCATGTCAATTTTCTCAGAGGTGAGATTGACTCCAAGCTTCTTCTTTTTTTAACAGATCTCAAAGGATTTTTAATTTTAATTATGTTCATAGCAAAATAATGAACAGATTCATTGAACGATTAGAAAAGAGTTCATTGCCATTTTCATATCACACATCCAAATTCTGGTAAATTATCTAATGGAATGAAACAAATGCATGAAATTTTAATGTAATTTAGTATTCCAATAAAAAATTAGATTTGTTTATAGAAAATAGGATGAAAGGAAACTATAGACATTGTGATATAACAGTGTAACAATAGTTCTTGAGCCAATGACAACTCTTAAATGAGACTATGTAAATGAACCCATCCATCAACCCAAACACTTTTATTTAAATATATAAGGGACTTAAGCTTTTACCTTAAAAGAAAAAATAAAGATACATTGTGAGGCCATTTACTAAGCTTAACAATATACTGAGGAGTTTAGGTGTGGGTTTGGAATTTATTATTTTTGAAATCATATTGGGGCCTCTGACAGCTCTTATAACATTCCATACATCAATTGTATCAAGCATATTTGCACATATGCTTCCATCATCATGTTATAAACATTTACTTTCTATTGGAGCACTTGGTATCAGCTCCTCTTTTTATCCTCCCTGCCCCCTCCCACCTTCATGATCCCTTTATAAATTACTGTTGTTTTTATGTCTTACACAAACCTCTGTATTCCTTCACCCATGTTTCTGTTGTTCATCCCCCCCGGGGGGCGCAGAATCATAAGCATCAATTATTGTGATTGGTTCCCTGTCCCTCCCCTCCTCACCACCAGTCCCCCACTCCCACATACTACCTACCCTCCTGGTATCACTACTCCCATTTCTGTTCCTGAGGGATAGAGCAAGACAAGTTGTCTGCACTCCAATGTTTACTGCAGTTCAATTCACAATAGCAAATAATTAGAAACCACCTAAATTTCCTTCAAAAGATGAGTGGATGAGAAAACTCTGGCACATACACACCGTGGAGTACTATACACCACTGAATAGTACTGGTGATCACATGAACCCCATCACCTCGTGGGAAGAGTTGGAGGAAATGATGCTAAGTGAAGTTAGCCAATCACAAAAGGACAAGTACAACATGAGTCCACTGCGGTAAGTATAATCAGCACAGTGGGTATAGAAGAAAGCCATTCATCTCATACTTTACAGGCTGAGGGACAGGCAATTTGGTGGGTGTGGCAGGGGGAACAGACCAAACGCAAGGATGTACTTGTCATTCCAACAAAAAGAAGGGGAAAGGGAGTGGGGAGAAAAGATGGGAAAAGAGGAAGATGATGGCACTGGAGGAGTAGGGCACTAATTCACCCAAGGGAAGGATTTCAATCACATCTCCACAGAAATGGGAGTGTGAGTGCAGCCTCCACCACGGCACGCCAAACTATGAGGGCAACGTAACCACACGGAGCAAATCATGAACAGAGAGGTCTACAGGGAAGGTCCCGATCAGAGCCAAAGGGACCCCACCCTCCATCCTAGAAGTATGTGCTACAGTGGACAACACTAAATCTGCCGCTTGGGGAGAGCAGCTGGCCTGCCATGCCCATAAAGAAGCAAACAAATCAGGAAAGAGAAAGAGCGTGAGTCTAGACCCCATACTGGCAAACCTAGCCCTGAGGATGACATCCTTGCACGGAGCTGTAGGGCACAGAGAGGACTGTCGGGCCGACGACAGCTCAAGACATGATTTCCCCTCGCTGGGGCATACCATGACAGGATAATCCTGGGGACACGAGGCTGGGAGTGTGTCCTGTCTGACCATTCCCACAGTGGGAAAACCAAGAAGGAAACATAACAGACCAGCAATGAAGCAAAGAAAAGCCACAAACCTCTGAGGAGCCGAAAACATAGACTAGGAGGGGCAGTTCCCAGATTTCCCCAGGGCCAGTGGAGAGATAGTCATTAAGGTTAGTGTTTTCAGGTGGGGGTTTTTTGGCTAGTTTTTTTCTCTTTTTATTCAATCTTTTTTTCCTTTTTGTTTTGTCTCGGTTATTGTTGTTTTGCCTGCCAATATAAGATAGGGGTGGGAAGCAAGCCTGAGGAGAAAGCAACAAGATGGAAGTTTCTGGAAGGACCTGTGGCGAGGAGGTGGCAGGGGAAAGGACCAGAGACCAAACAACACCATTGACAAGGGAACAACTAGGGAATTAAAAGCAACAATGAGAAGGATGTAGAGGTCCCAGGTGTGTTGGAGCAACAGCAATCTAGCTGAGAAGAGTTACTAAGAGGCAGAAGACGGGTGAGTGTGATGATAGGGCAGTGGTAGGAAAATAAAAGGAAACAAAGGAAAGATCTAGGAAGTTATGGCTAGAGGTATAAGCAGAGGTGTGTATTTATGTAAATATATTAATTAATAAAAATATAGATATTGGTCTATGTACATATATTTATATGGTAATACATTTTGAGGAAGTGGACAAACTTTGGGCATCTGCTCAACTCTCCCTCAATGTAAGAACACTTTGTCTGACCAAACCGCCATTCTGTGATGCTCACCCTCCCAACAAGATTGCTAAAGACAAAATGTGTGTGTAAACAAATGTGGGGAACAACACTGATGATATCTGGCTATCAAAAGGTACAGTGTCTGGGCTCTTAAAGTTAAATAAGTGACCATCTAGCAGAGAAGCAACAAGCCCACATGAAAGAAGCACACTAGCCTGTGTGATCATGAGGTGTTGAAGGAATCAGGTAACAGGCACCAAAAGACCGAAAATTTAAAAATATATATTGTTGAAAATGAATGGGGAGGGGGAGTTGTTGGAACAGGGACCCAAAGCCCATTTGTAGACAATAAGGCATCCCCTCACAGAAGGGCCACAAGGAAGGGATGAGTCAACCAGGGCATGGGATAGCACCAATGAATCACACAATATTCCTCTGGTTCCTTGAGGCTTCCTCACCCCTCACTATCATGACCCCAGTCCTGCCCTTCAGTCCTGACTAGACCAGAGCATGTCCACCGGTACAGATAAGAGTTCATAACACACGGAATCCGGGTCAAAGAAACCTCAGGCTTCTTGATAAGAAAAATTCTAGCTTTTTTTTATATATCTGTGCACAGAGAAATTGCATCATCTTATATCAAGCCTGGGCCATTTTAAAATTTGTAAAGAAGTTTGAACTCTGACAGATCCATTTTGAGAAACAGAATATTTCAATTGCATTTATTGTACCAAATTCACTACCAGTTTGTCGATTAAAACACACGGTGATCCTATAGGACAAAGTGGAACTTCTCTCGTGAGTTTCTGAGAGTGTAAAACTTTATGGGAACAGAAAGTCTCATCTGTCTTTTGCAGTGGGGCTGGGGGGCTTGAATAGCTAACCTTGTGGTTGGCAGTCAAACACATAATTCACTATATCATCAGGACTCCTTATTTATTATACAGTGACTCTTATTTCTGGCCCCATTTTAATATACCAAATTGGAACTGCCTGCCATTCTGTTCTTAATAAAAGTGAAGTGATACTTGGGGAAAATTCCAAATTCATGTAATTTTCACTGTTCAAATATATCTTTGAATCAAAGGACACCATGTGAAGTATAACTTGACCCAAATATTTAGTACAACACAAGCTACTTTCAAGTCAACATACACTTCCTCTTGCTTAGACTTGCTAACACAACATTAAAATATCCTGAGTATTTCCTGGGTGAACAGAATCAAGAGTAATATATAATATATGTTCTATGTTTCAAAAATTAGCTGATAGCGGAAAACTGTTTTCATTTTTGAATAAGTAGGTCAAGTATTTCCCAAGCACGATGTCACTCCCCAGGGACTGGACTCTCATGACAACATGTGCACGCTATGTAAGACTGAGTGTTATTGTCCTTGCGTTCCACAGAGCACTCTGGCCACACTGCTTCCAAGACCGTGGAAGCTTGTCATTTTAGCAGGGCATAGCACTTTTAATATTCAATATCCTCCCCCAGCACAATAACTCAAATGCATCAGCTCTCTGGCCTTCCTATTCAAAGTCCAATTTTCACAGGCAGTGGAGAATACCATTAGGCCTCCAAGTAACATCCTTGCTCTTCAATACTCTCAGGAGGTCTTGTGCAGTGGACTTACCTGATGGCAATTCATGGTTTGATCTCTTGACTGCTGCTTCTATGAGCATTTTTTGTGAATCCAAGAAAGACAAAGTCTTTGACAATTTCAACCTTTCTCCACTTGTCATGTTATCTATTGGTCTAGTTGTGAGAATCTTGGTTTTCTTTACATTGGCTAGGTTGCAATCCATACTGAAGGCTGCAAGCCTTGATCTTCATGGGCAAGTGCTTCCAGTCCTCCTCACTTTCAGCAAGCAAGGCTGTGTCACCTGCACAGCAACCTTAGAAGGTAGGGTAGAAATGCCCCTGTGGGCTTCTGATTCTGTAACTCTTTATGGAAGCAAAAGCCTCACCCAACACAAAACCACTGTGCGACCAGGACTCATCCTTGAAGCAAGCTGATAGAGGTGTGTGAAATCTCCCACCATGGTTTCACATATTTTACTTCCATGTTGGTATGTCAGTTTGTTGCACTAGTTTGAGGCTGTCATAGTAAGGTAGGAATGCAGAAATCTTATCGTTTGCTAGTGGGTGGGTTTATCTACAGATTTCTCCATTTTGCTCCTCTTCCTTATTTCTGGCAATTTCGTTCTTCGATTTGAGGTCATTTTTGTTTTACATTAAGAGCTGCCTTTACCGTTTTTTCAGTGCAGCTCAGCAAGTACTAATTTGCCTCATCTTGTTTGTCTAAAATGTCCTTATTTAACTTTCATTTGGGGGTATCAAAATCTATATTGAAAACTTCAACACTGAAGATTTTAGGACTTGGTCATCTAACATCTATTATTTCTGCTAAGAACTCAACCATTAGTCTCTTTCTATTTCTGCAAAGGCTATTTTTTTCCTGTAACTGCCTTGATGATTATTATTTCTCTTTGTTTAGTAGTTTTATGACAATATGCCCAGGTATTTATCCTGCTTTATATTACTCCTTTATACAAATTATGTTTATATTCAACTTACTGACATCGAGTTGATTCCAACTTTTAATGGCCCTACATAACAGGGGAGAACTGCTCAAGTGCGTTAGCAGACTGTAACTCTTCACTGAATTTTTTTTAAAAAGCCCTATTTGTATCCCGGTGGTGGTTTTGAACTACTAACCACGCAGTTAACATCCGACCCCAATCAGACTCTTTGCTTTGTATGGCTAGCATGTATTAAACCTGTCCTAGCACTTACTGAGATATTTCAGTACTTTGGAACATTCTCAGTCAGTATCTTTTCAAATGTCGTTTCAGCCCTCATTATTTCTCCTTTCTAATTGGAATTCTAAATACGTGCTGAATCTTTTCATTGTATCCCAAATACATTTTTAATACATTGTAGCTCATATATTTTCTACATTTTTATACTGTATTATTTCTCTGTTTCAGCCTACAGAGTTTTTTCTGCCTTAAATTCTAGTTCACTACTCTCTATTCTCCTATATGTAATTTTCTGTTAAATTTATATGTTCAGTTCTTCATTTTTGTGTTTTTTAATTGGACCATTTAAGTTTGAATTCTATAGATTTCACAAAGAATAATTTTGTCACTTACAGACCTATGTTCATACATAGGTCTTGCAACCAGATATTCACATTTAAAATTTTTGATAAATGTTGAATATTTTGGATAAATGTTAAATTTTATTTGTAAGATACTATAAAGGTATTTTGAGCTTTTGTGTTGTATTATATTATTACAGGGGGAAAAGCTAGAAAGGACCATAAAGCAACTATCAATGTGAGGGAATTGTGAGGAAAAAGAAGTCTCAGTGAAAATGAAGACAATGTGGTTATAAAACTTTATTAGGAAGGCAATAATGTTTTCGGTGGTACCTCACAGATGTTTTCAAACAAAATCTCCTAAGAATCTCAAGAGAAAAAAACCCACATAGCTCCTTTAAACACTGGAGCTTTGAAGAATATCACTTGGGTTGTCCAAGGACCCAAGGAGTCCAAGATAGCGAGAGAAACTTAATTCAAAACAATGTGTGGGCATTCCCTTAGTTTAGTGAAATGATTTATATATCCATACAAAGGTGCAGGGTTTTTAATAACTGTAACAACTTGTGCTGAAAAGGCAGAGAAAGCACCAATTGAATAAAATCAGAAAGTAGAGTAAGAGTAACAGTTGTGAATACCAGTCATTTCTTATAAAAACAGAAGAATGTCAAAAATAGGAGATGGCATTGTGGAATTAGAAGAAAGAAATGAGTACATTTTGCATGCAGGAGAAATGTGAATAATTTGTACCCAGAGGAAAGACTTTTAAAATGTCGATATTTCTCTGGTTGAATGGTAGACCTCCGTGTGCCCTCCCCTTGAATTTGGGCAGGGTTGTGACACTTGGCAGAGTGATGTAATGTGACTTCTGCGTGTAGGCCAGATAGTGGGGTCTTGCTTCCTCCCATTGAATTGAGACATGCTCTCTGGGGAAGCTAGTCACCATGTGTGAAGTCTGACTATTCTGAGTGATTTCGTGGAGGGAGCCTGATTAAATTCACTTAGCAGCGGCTCCAGCTAAGCTCCTGGCATCAACTAGTCATCTTGGATGTCCATCCCAGCCCATCCTTCAGATCAGTGTAGCTTTGACCTTAATAGGGTCCATTAAGACCCAAAGTTCCTCCAGGTTTGCCCTAAGTCCACCCTATAAATCATGCCCGAGGCTGACCTTATAAACAGTGCTGCGCACACAGCAAAGAATGTGCCTTTGTCGGGAACCAGTGAACAAGGACAGTGACGACCACGGAGGAATCGTCAAACCACGAACGATGACGACTGAGATGGCTACCTGGAGCTCCCGTGATGCTGATCAATCAAGAAGACGCCACCCTGTATGTTCCAACCTAGAGGGGCCAATCCCTGTCCTCATTCTGTACAGTGCATACGGGCTCCCGTCCCTGAGCTCGGGCTGATGCATGGCACGTCGCCTCAGCCCATCTGCACCCAGCTAAAAATAGACTTCGCGGTTTGTAACCAACTGGCCCCGTGATTGAACTGAGCCTCTTTCCTCGAGCTTACATGGCCTCTATCTGCCTCTAACTGTGTGCAAATCCACGCTACGGAACACCTCATGGGAGCCATTCCTGAATTTCTGACCAACAAGACAGAAAGCGAAATGAAACGGTGCCCTAAGCCGCTGGGTTTTGCCTTAGTTTGCTATGCAGCCGGAGCAGCCATCGTACCAGGTGTGGCCAGGAACACACATTTAGCAAGCACACGTAGTGATTCTTTGGCACAGCACAGTCTAAAATTTTACTGCAGACTAATGTTCACTGCATCAACCTTATTCAGTCTATTTCCCTTCTCTTTTCCATGCTGGTAGACGCAGCCAGAGAGGGAAGAATTGAGCCCCAGCTCAGTCTTCCTGAAGGTGAACCCAAAGCAGTCGGTACTGGCATAATGAATCACTGCCGGACTCCTGGAGAAGGGGACTCCAGACTTGCCTCAGGTCTCTTTGATTTACTGCTCTGGTTTTCTCTCACAGTCTGGAGCCCCTGCTGTTAACCCATCACATCTGGAGCGTAAAAAATTTAACTCCATTTCTTTCTCATTCCTGCTGCTTTCTTGGGCCAAGGAGAGGGCAGAAAGCAGGGTTTGAGTCATTCATTATCCAGGAGCACTGCTGTGCTTGTCTCTGAGGAAAAGTCATTTGTGAAAGCGATTTAGCATTAAAATGGCCTCCCAGATACATGAATGCTACCGCTCTGAAAAGCTGAGTTATATTAGCATGTGCATGCTGAAAATTCAGTATTTTTCTAGCACGCTATAATCACATGTTGGTTTTATTTACAATCATAGGAATTCTGTGGTGGCATCCGTCATTAGTTCTTGTTAATGAAATAGTGCACCTGGTACCTTTCAGCCCCAGTCCTCCTTGCTGTCATTTGCTTCCTGACAGTCATTAAATACGATAGGGAAACACAGGAGAAAAGCGCATGGATCAGACGGAGAAACCCAATGCTGGGAGGGTGAGACTGGAGTTACTCATCTAGGCTCATTCATCTTTCTCCTTTCTGATTTTCAGAAAACAAATAAAATTTTTATCTCAAAATCAGTACTTGCTTCTCTCTGAAACTGTTCTCTATCTTTCTGACTTCGTGCTAATTTTTCTAAAAGACAGGAGAGGGAAGAAGATAGGAAGCAATAGATACTAACAATCTCTTCTGGCTTTATGCAATTTGCTCATAGTGGAGACATTTTTATATTGTACTTCCATCTCCACAGACTTGAGTATGTCTACATTTACCAAGCCTCTTAAATGCTCACCAAGCACCTTGCCTTTAGTAACAACTCACTGTGGTTGTACACGTTTTCCACTTTTTCTCCCACCTCCATCGTATTTAAACGGTTCATAATCATACAGACAGAAAGCAAACAAAAATAAAGCCTGTATTGCTATCATAAGTGTTAATCCGTTGATTTCATTCATTCATTTGTTCATTTATTTATTTATTTTTGATCATTTTATTTGGGGCTTGTACAAAACTTACCACAATCCATACATACATCCATTGTGTCAAGCACATTTGTTCATTTGTTGCCATCATCATTCTCAAAACATTTGCTCTCTGCTTGAGCCCTTGGTATCAGCTCCTCATTTTCCCCCTCCATTCCTGTTTCCCCCTCCCTCATGGACCCTTGATAATTTATAAATTATTATTACTTTGTCATATCTTCTTAAAATCATTTTATTAGGGGCTCATGCAACTCTTATCACAATCCATACATCCATCCATTGTGCAAAGCACTTTTGGAATAATGTCTCACGCTCCATGAGATGGATTGACACAGTGACTGCAACAGGGGCTCCACTATACGACACACTTCTGAAGACAGTACAGTGTTCCCTTCGATTGTACATGGAATTGCTAACAGGGCTGATTCGACAACACCTGCCAACAGCATCCACTTTATGAAGATAGCCTAGTGTTGCAGTGGATTAAGCATTGGACTGCTAATCACATGGTTGGGAGTATACACACACACACACACACACACACACACACACACACACACACACATACACACACACACCGCTGCCGGAGAAATATGATGCTGTCTGCTCTTACATCTTACTGCCTCGGAAATTCTAGGTAGCAATTCTATTCTGTCCTAGAGTGCCACTACAAGTCAGAATCAAGTTGATGACAGTGGCGTTATCTACTTTATTGACCTCAAAGGCACTTAAACATCATGATGTGAGTAATCTCCCTAAACTGTGTCATTGTGTTTGCATTCCAAACCTAATTATAACATATTATAATTATAACATATCATATAATAATACTGTGTTAGGCCGGGTGAGTAGAGTAACAAATCCAGAGAAAGTCATAAATGTGTAACACAGAGCTTTCTATCAAGAAGTAGGTATATATCAGGAAAACATCCCAGCCCAGTCCAAATCAAGTCAATAAGTTTCATATGAGTCCATAAGTCCAATAATAGTCCATAAATCCCTCTAGTTCATAAATCACTATTCCATAAATCACACAGCTACATGCAATGACACAGAGTTCCGGGAAATACCTAGCCAGTGTGTGCAAAGGTGTGTGGGCCCAGTGGCGGTGGACACATCTCCAGAGCTCATACAGGTCTCTGAGTGGCCCCTCAACAGGAAGGTGAAGTAAGAGAGAGATAGGCATGTTCCCAGGACCCTCCTTATGAGGAGGTCACAACCACCAGGAGACACCATCAGGCTGTCACCTGATTGACAGGCTAGACTTAACGGCCACACTTCTAACGTGCACACTAAATTGTGTAACTACCACTAAAGACACTAACTTGTGTAACTACCACAAATAGCAAGTTTCAGATGTCTTCTAAAACTTTTACTTTTCATCCTTATTATTTAAGACCTTATTACCGAGTAGTGGTCTGGTAAGCTAAAATTCTGGGTCAAGCAATTTTTACCATTTAGTCATTAAACAGAAAGTAGAGGAGCACTTCAGCTTTGGGGATATCCTGCCCCCATTCTATAACTGGGTATATTCTCATTAATAAAAATATTCATTCCAGAATTACCAGATCACAGAACTATTTCATCTACTTAGTGGACTCCAAGCAGTACCCCAAATCTGCCCACATATGTGAAGGTATTTAGAAACAATCAATTACTTGCTTTTCTTCCCAAATTAGTTGTTTGTTATGCACCTATAAAATCTGCCTGGATTCTATACAAAAATAGAAAGAGAAAATGAGATAGTAATTATGTTTTGCATAGACTAATTAAAAAATTTGAAGAGAATTGCACATCCACAGAAAGGATGTGATGTATGAAAAATGTTCTTAAAGAGATTCTAGAGAAAGGGAACAGATTCATTGGTAAATTATCCCACTAGCTCACTGTTGACCTGTGGCTCTCAACCTTCCTAACACCGTGACCCTTTCATACAGTTCCTCATGTTGTGGTGACCCCCCAACCATAAAATTATTTTAGTTGCTGCTTCATAACTGCAAATTTGCTACTGTTATGCATTGGGCCACCCCTATGCAAGGGTGGTCGTTCGACGCCCCCCCCAAAGGGGTCACGACCCACAGGTTGAGAACCACTGCTCTAGATCAAAGCCCTGAACTGCAAGTCAGGACACAGGCTCTATCTAGTTCCAAACTGAACATTTGGGATAAGTCTCCTCACCTCTAAACCTGAGAGATTGTATTCTGGAACTAGCTATTTGAAAATCATGATTCTCAAAAAGAGAAAGTATAACTGTATCATGTCTTCATTTTCATGACATAAATAATCATAGAAAGCAAAGTAACTAGTTTATTTGGATGTCCAGGTTGCGGCCAGCTGGGAATGAGACCCAGAGGACACGATTAAGCAATTGATTGTAAGGGCCGTCATTGCCTCTTCATCTCCTGAGTCGCCTGGATGGATTCAAAAGCTGCATTTGCTGCCAGAATCAGGGAAGGGACACATGGGAGGCAGTTGGAGTTCCCTTGTCCAAAGTTTAGAACATTAGATAATTAGATACAGCGACTGTGATGGACACTTTACCTCGAATGAAAAGAATTCTACCATCAGAAAATGCATTCAATTAAAGGGCATATAGGGAAACAAACTTTCCATATATTTAAAGGCATCCATTTGCCTAGCCATACGAGACAATTATTAACCTTCACATAATTTATTCCCAGCACCACGATTATTTTGCTCGCTACAGAATGCTCAGAACCTAGCAAAATTCTTGACATGAATACAATGCATTACAAGCATTAGATGGAAACAATAGGCGTTTCTTCTCACGTTCAATATTACTATTATTTGAATTTATTGAAAAGATAATAAACAGTAAATCACAATTTAATTGCAAACAGACATAATATTCTATTCTCACTGCATAGAAAATAAGATGTTAGCCCTTTTATATATCTGTCCAGAAAAAATGTATGGAAATGTGTGCATACATATACATATGTTTGTATTTCCATATGCATATGTTGATATACATTACAACTTTTTCAAAAATAGAAATAATTTATGTTTTTCTAGTTGTAAAGATTTCTGTAAAAATATAATTTATCATATTGTTTATCAAGGCTATAATGAATGCATTGGTATGTGTTTACAATAATGGATTTATAGGGCTTAAGTAGAGAGCAAATGTTTTGAGACTGATGAGGGCAAAGAATGTACAGATGTGCTTTACACAATTGATGTATGTATGGATTGTGGTAAGAGTTGTATGAGTCCATAATAAAATGTTTTTTTAAAAATTAAAAAAAGAATAGACTAGAAAAAAAGATAAAATGACATTAGAAACTAATTTAAAATGGCAAATAAACAAATAAGTAAATAAATACTTCTGATACAATAACTTATGAATTAACAAATAACTGGAGTCAATATTGTACTAAATATCTTTTTTATATATTTGTAGAAATGAACTTGGATATTTTGAGGAAAAGAGCATATATTAATTTGGGGGAGGTAAATTGTCCTTCAGAGAAGTGTAACCAATTTATACTGTCTGAGAACGCCCTGGTGGTTTCTTGGATCACATCTTGGCCTGCTAATCACAAGGTCATTAGAATCCACCATTCGCTTTCCTGTTCCTGAAAGATCTACGCCTCTGACGCCCACGGGGGCAGTTCCATTGTGTCCATAGAGTGGTGGGAGTCAGAATCAACTACTGGAAGTGAGTGAGCAAATGCCTGTTTCTCCTCAGCCCTGTTAACTCGGGAATAATCAATCTTTTACATATTTGCTAGTCTGATATTTAAAAGGATGCTTATAAACTTTTCTGAAGTTCTTGTGAAGTTAATTCTGCTTGTCTATTTTTATCAAATTCTTGAAGATTCTTTCCCACAGTGCCTTGTTTCCTTGTGGGCATATTTTAAAGTATGAATTGCTCATTGTCTATAGAAAATTATGTGTGGGTTTATTTTTAATTTAAGACTTAGTGTTTTCAAATAGAGAAATTTTGTGTTTACTCTTACCAGGCAACAAGTGATATGAGGATGGCTTTCTTGTGAAACTGTTTCCACACAGCATTCTTCTCCCAATCTTATATTGAAGATATCATCCTGGCAGTCACTTGGTGGGGTCAGGTGAGTTTCCCACAGGACACTGACCCAAATGAGGTGTGCTTTGGATTGACTACTTTATTGCCCCTGAACATTGATGGCTGGAGACGATGAGACTCTCAAAAATCTTCCCTCTACTTCTGAGTTTCGACCCAATGCCTGAGAGCTGAAGTAGGTATATTCCTCTGTTCAGCTTTCTAGATTTCCACGTTTACTTAGATGCGGACTTGGTAATTCATTGGTGCCTTCCCAGCCCAACGTTTCTGTTACCCATTTTCTTAAAATATTTTACCCATCACTTTTCACAGTTTGTTAGACAAAAGCTGGTCTAAATAAAATATTAAAATAACAAGAGAGAGAAAATATATTTCATGCTTCTTTTGCTTTTGGATGTTGCATCGCTTCCTCTCTGTGTGCTTTGTTTCATGTGATATTCGTCAGATCAGCCTCCAGTTCTCACATTCTCTTGCAATCACTATTTCACTACCATGTGTTCAGCTGCCCAAACCAAGCTCCCCAAAACACAGTGTCTGCTTTCTGACACTTCTGCTGCCTCTCTCCCTCTTGAACAGCAATTGTTTGCTTTACTTTATAGGATGGTTAAAAATGGTTTCCTTTATTCAAATTTTCTCTAAACACTGGATTTCATGGGTTAAGTTACTAGGCTCTGCTACTAACTCCAGGCTGAACATTCAAGTTCACCCAGAAGCACCTCAGAAGAAAGACACATCAATCCCTTCCTGAAAAGCCAGCCATTGAAACCCTATGGACACAATCCTACTCTGACACGTGTAGGGATGCCAGTGTTCAGAGATGACTCAGCATCGCTGGAGTGATGGTGGTGGTGGTTAAGTATGGGCACATGTTGATTTTCAACTGTTACCTTTAGATCCTTGGTAATCTGAAGAAATATATTTTACTTGTAATTTCTGCTGAAGAGGAAAGGAAAGTAGTTCATTATTTGTTCATTTCTCTATCAATGAGAGCATTTTTTGTTAGGTCATTGGACATTTGGACTTTTTATGACATCCTGTTCTTGTGTCCCCCTTTGTTCACTGGGTGGTCTTTCTTTTCTTTTTCATTTATAATAGTGCTTTATATATTAAAATGAAAGTAGCCTTTTATTTGCCCTACCATTTTGTCATTTTACTTTTTACCACAAACTTAAGTATTTTAGAAGTTAAATGTATCTAGTTTCTTCCACTTGATTTAATTCATTATCCAGAAAAAAAAATTCTTGAAGCGAAATAAGAGAGATAAATACTGTGCTAGGTACTTGGTATACCTCGGAGAGCAAAAGGAGCAAATGTCCTTGCTCCGTGAAGCGCATGCACATGAGTGCGGAAGCAGTAATAAGCATACGATTTCTATAAATTATATGCATAGTAGAAGGCATGTGCTGTAGTAAGGAAAATTGAATTCAGGGCAAGTATCTTAGTAAAGTAAGGGCACTTAGGGAGGGAGGTCAAGATAGTCATTGAAAAAATGAGACTTGAGCAGAAATCTGGAGAATGATACTGGGTTTATGAAGTAGACTTCTAGGGAGGAACTGACAACCAGCTTCTGGCTAGCTGATTACTACACATGATGGCCCCATATTGTGTCACAGTAGATCTCTGTCCTAAAAGGTTATCAATGATTGATTTTTCTGAAGTAGATCACCAGGTCTCTCTTCCAAGGAAATGGCACAGGCTCAAACCTCTCATATCTAGTTATCAGTCAAACACATAAAGTGTTTGCACCACCTAAGACTAAAGAGAAGGAGCACTATATTCAAAATCAGATCATAATCAGGTGCCAAGCACACCAAACACCATGACTTACTGGAGCAGAGTTAATAGATGGTGCCTCCTGGGAAAGAGCCGAAGAGGTGTGAAGACCAAGGTAGATCACACAGATCCTGGTAGGTCATATAAAGCATGAGTAAAATGAAGAGACACTAATCTGACATATATATATATATATATATTTAAAATCATTTTACTGGGGGCTCTTACAGCTCTTTTAACATTCCATACATCAATAATATCATGCATATTTGTACAGAAGTTGCCATCATCATTTCCAAAACATTTTCTTCTACTTAAGCCTTTGGTATAAGCTCCTCTTTTGTCCCCTCCCTCCCCTGCTCTCTCTCCTGAATCCTTGATCAATCACATATTGTTATAATTATTTTGTATCTTACAAGGTCCATTGTCTCTCTTCTCCCACATTTTTGTTATTCGTCCCCTTGGCCGGGGGTGGAGGTGGCGATATATCCAACTATGTGATAGATTTATTGCACGGCACCAGTAAGCCCACACTTCAGTTAAGCAACCCAAACTATTAAATCCTTTGCTAACCACTGAGCTAAAATTCCTGAATAAAGAAGTTGTGCTTAGTGGGGTCATGCCAACATGCCAATCCACTCAGCCCATCTGATTTTGTGTCCATTGAATCATTACATCACACACATATTCCTCAGGTTTTTGTTTGTATATTAGAAAAATCAAACAATTTTTGATACTTTTCTGTTTATTAAAAAATCATTTTAGCAGGGACTCTTATACCTCTTATAACAATCCATACATCAATTGTATCAAGCTTATTTGTACATATGTTGCCATCATTATTTTCTATATATTTACTTTTTTTTAAACAGTTTATTAGGGGCTCATACAACTCTTATCTCAATCCACACATATACATACATCAATTGTATAAAGCACATCCGTACATTCTTTGCCCTAATCACTCTCAAAGCGTTTGCTCTCCACTTAAGCCCTCTGCATCAGGTCCTCTTTTTTTTCCCTCCCTCCCCGCTACCCCCTCCCTCATGAGCCCTTGATAATCCACAGATTGTTACTTTGTCATATCTTGCCCTATTCGGAGTCTCCCTTCCCTGACTGTTCAAACAATTCTTTTAGAATGTAGTATATTTCTTCCTGGGTCATGCTTTATACATCACCTCGTAGAGCTCACTGGAACTAAAATCTAGTAATAGATAAATCTAGAAGCAAAACTGTGTAGGGTAAGGACTGGGAACATGCAGCCATGTCTTGTAAACTGCATTCCAAGCACCAAGGCTCCAGAAAATGCCCAGGCATCATTTCAAAGATTCCTGCAGGGCAGCTGGGGATAAAATGGAGATTAAAAAGATAAAGGCTTTCCTGGGTATGGTGGCTTAACAAACAAAGATGAAATAATCTCTTCAGATGAGAAGTGTGTTGTTTTGAGTGTTTCAATGAAATTAAGGAGACCAGTGCTTCCTTCTTCCTGATTGTCTACCCATATGTCCCCATCTCAAGTTTCAGAATCCCATTTTCCAATCGGTGCCTTCACAATTATTGTAGGCACCAGTCAAGTTTGGGTGTCAAGCTGATGATAGAATTCAACCACTTTTACAATAAGACAATACTAGCTGTTACAAAAAAAGGAAAGATTTTCTTTCAAGACACAAGTGGCAAATTTATTTTATGCACCTGCTGGAATGGTGCCTCTGAAGTCAAGAATTCATCTCTTTCCTTTACCGCTTTTTTGAGCAAAACTAGATGAACAACAAAATTTTTTATACTTCTCATCCTGACAACATTGAGGAAATTACCCAGTGGGAAATCATACAGAGCTTGTTTTCACTAATACTGATTTACTCATAGTGATATTTTGATTATGTCTGTTGCCACCTGATGTTACATCTTAGCAGGGTTCTCTTTACTACTGGAGACAGTCATCACTGCTTTATGACTAGCTAGACTTTAGAATCAACTTAGAAAATTCATCCTTACAAGAATGTTTCTATGTATAACCACTTTTTTCCCTAGAAAAGCAAAACCAGTGAAGTATGTGTATTCTGAGAAAAAGATTTTGAAGCAATTGTTCACATGGTTGTACAGGTTAATAAGTCCCAAGTCAGGTATCAAGCTGGAGGCTTCTTATTCAGGTAGCTATGGATGCTGTTATATCCAAGATCAAGAGTGCAGGATGATGGTTCATAAGTGTCAGAGGCTGATAAATTCAAGACAGACAGATACAATAGCAGATTGTTGTTTCACAGGGTACAGAGGCAAATGAATCCCAACTCCTGGAGGTAAGAGGATGATGAACCCGATTTAGGATCCAGAGGACGTGATTGAGCTTTTACAGAATGTCCATGTGTATCGGATACATGACAAAATGAAGGAAAATCACCTTGTACTTGTTTGGCTGATCACATCAGACCATGGGGGATTATGACATCATTACATGACTGCCAATAACTGGGAATCATGGCCAGTCAAGTAGACACCCAGCCTTAGCTATCATATCAAGAATAAGTATTTCAGATAACTATTTTTATAGAGGAAGTGAAATTGGGACAGGGTTCATTCTTTCTTTCTTCTTCTTCTTGAAAGATGGGGGAAATAACAGCATTTTAAAATGATAGTGTAATATATTATCTAGTAGTGAACAAAGCAAAATATATTATAACAGAGAAAAAGATGAGTTACTGGAGTGATATCATTGAATAAAGAAGGGGGGTGTAGTATTGAATAATAACATGGTTAATTCATCTGAGAATGTGGAAGAAGTGTTGGAATGTGAGTCATGTGATGTTGGAATCTAGAAGTTATCTTCGGCTAGTTTCTTTTTCTTCTTACTAAAGTATTAAATGTGAAATCTTCACTCTAAGTAAAGTTGGTGGCAGGAGTGCTGAAATTTGAAGGCAGAGGAGAAAGTATGAAATGGTGCCCCAGGGGTATTGTTTATATCTCCACAGGGAAAGTGGGACCAGACTTCAACCCAGTGCCGCAAGGTGTGAATGCAATATACCGGCGTGGAGTAGGGAACCAGTGGAGAGGTCTGGGAGGCTGGCCCCAGCACCATAAATTAAGTGGATTCCTGCCCCTCCCCCGAAAAGAATTTGTTCCAAAGGACGACATTGACTCTGCAGCCCCGGTAGATGAACATATCTGATCAGAGCACACGGGAGAAGATGAAGGGGCAGGAGGAGAGAGTGGAGCACAGCCTGGCCCACCAGGCCGTGATGATGATGTTCCTGAGTAGAGCAGCCAGTCCACAGAGAGAACAACATGGCTGGCCCCACTATGAGAAATTATGCCAATCGGTGACTAAGGGCAATACAGGGGACTGAACCGGAGACACATGTGGGAATTGCACCTGACCTGATCCCACCACACCGAGGCAAAGCACTGGGGGAGTGCAGCGGAACAGCAAGGGAATGGAGTGGCAAGGTCCCCAGGGAATGCTGAAAGTGGACTTTGGGGCCAGGGCGTGGTGCCCCAACAGACTGGACTGGAAAACGCTCCTAAGGGCCAGCAAAGGATCCCTGAACTAACTACAAGCTTTTCTCTTGTGAACTGTTTTGTTCTGTTCTTTGTCAGTGGTTGGTTTTTGTTGTTTTGTTGTCTGGTTGCATACTGTTGCTTTGTTTTCCTCTGTCTTGTTTTCGTGCATGTTAGTGTCTCCACAGGTCTGTCTGAATAGGACAGGCTGGATGAACTATCTGGAGGAAAAACAACGGGACCGACAGTTCCGGGGGGACTTCGGGTGGGGGTTGGGGGGGTAAGGAAGTGGTGTTAACAAACCCAGGGACAAGGGGAAAACATGGGACCCCAAATGGTAGAGAAGGGGGAGTGGCAGGCCTGGTGGGAAATGATCAAGGGTAAGGTTGCTTAGAGAAGAGGTATACTCTAGCCCAGGTGGCGACAAAGCATGGTAGTAGGGCAGGAGGAAAGTCAAGGGAGATGGAGGAAAGAGCTAGGAGTCAAAGGGCATTCATGGAGGTCTAGACAAAGACATGTACATGCAAATATATACAGGAGGATGAGGAAATAGATCTATCTGTCTATATTTATAGGTCAAGTATTAAGGTGGCGGAAGGACCTTGGGCCTCTACTCAAACACTCCCTCAATGCATGAATACCTTCTTTTATTAAATTGGAACTCTAGGATGCTCACTCTCCCGAAACAACAGCTGGAGCCAAAGTGGGTGAACAAGTAAATGTGGTGAAGAAAGCTGATGGTGCCCGGCTATCAAAAGAGATAGTAACTGGGGTCTTAAAGGCTTGAAGATAAACAAGCGGCCATCTAGCTCAGAAGCAAAAAAGCCCACATGGAAGAACACACCAGCCTGTGTGATCGAGTGGTCCCGAAGGGATCAGTTACCAGGCATCAAAGAACAAAAAATCATATCATTGACTGCACACCTCCATGATAGGATCGCTGAAGACAAACGGGTGCATAAGCAAATGTGGTGAAGAAAGCTGATGGTGCCCGGCTATCAAAAGAGATAGTGTCTGGGGTCTTAAAGGCTTGAAGGTGAAAAGTGGCCATCTAGCTCAGAAGCAAAAAAGCCCACATGGAAGAAGCACACCAGCCAGTGCGATCACGAGGTGCCAAGGTACCAGGTATAAGGCATCATGCAAAAAAAAAAAAAGATATAAGTTTGTGTATGTATGTGTATATGTGTGTATTTGTATTATGTATATGTGTATATATACCATATTAAATGAAGGGGGAAGTGCAGAGTGGAGACCCAAGGCCCAAGTGTCGGCCAATGGAGATCCCCTCATAGAGGCGTTTAGGAGAGGAGATGGGTTAATTAGGGTGTGAGGTAGTACCGATGAAGAACACAGCTTTCCCGCAGATCCTGGATGCTTCCTCCCCCCAACTACCATGATCCGAATTCTACCTTGCAGGGCTGGATAGGACAGAGGCTGTACACTGGTACATATGAGGGCTGGAGGTACAGGGAATCCAGGGTGGATGATACCTTCAGGACCAAGCGTGTGAGGGATGATGCTGGGAGAGTGGAGGGTGAGTGGGTTGGAAAGGGGTAACTGATTACAAGGATCCACATGTGACCTCTTCCCTGGGAGAGGGACAGCAGAGAAGAGGGGAAGGGAGACTCCGGATAGGGCAAGATAGGACAAAATAACGATGTATAAATTACCAAGGGCACATGAGGGAGGGGGGAAAGGGGATGGAGGGGGAAAAAAAAGAGGACCTGATACAAGGGGCTTAAGTGGAGAGCAAATGCCTTGAGAATGATTGGGGCAGGGAATGTATGGATGTGCTTTATACAATTGATGTATGTATATGTATGGATTGTGATAAGAGTTGTATGAGTCCCTAACAAAATGTAAAAAAAGAGGAGAAAAAAATGATTAGGGCAAAGACTGTACAGATGTGCTTTATACAATTGATGTATGTATATGTATGAACTGTGATAAGAATTGTATGAGCCCCAATAAATTGTTAAAAAAAAAAAAGAAAGAAATGGTGCCCCAGAGGAGTGGGAAAAACACAGGCTGGTGGAAGGTGTCCTGAAATCACACACAAGAGATATGCAGAATCCAAATGGGCTCCACTTGTATATTATAAGAGAGTTAAATAAAACCAAAGTCCAATTGAAGAAGCATGTCAACTATAGGCATTTTGAAGGTATATTGCCTGATCAGACTTCTGCATGAATCATATCTTAGAGGTGTTAGCTTCAGACCAGTCCGTTTGGAGAAATTGAACTTAAATTTCCTGTTTTGATGAAGACTTTCAGCTGGCTTTCTGTTCTTTCCAAGAAAAATCATTTGACTTTAGTTTGCTGCAGCTCTTGATTTCCAGAATTTCTGGGTCATAGTTATTTCTGGTCAACTGAAAAGATATTTCCTCAAAACCTTTTTGATTCCTCCACCACAAAAAGAGTTAGGATTAGCACATTGTTCTGTACATAAGAAAGTGTTTTTAAACTTTGGTCAAAGGAACATAAAACCTAAAGGTTTTGAAGTAAACATAGTGTATAATAATAATAATAATGTTTCTGCTTCAGAAACTAACCTTCATAAATCTGGTCTAGTAGAGTCATAAGGTACTTGTGATTCTAATAAAATATCCAGTAGAGTCACCTATTGATCTGAAATTGGAACGTTCACTGGAAATTTGACTCAGATCATTTCACGCATTAACAATAATCACATGACTTGTGACACTTAAAAGTTAATTATTATTTTTTAAATTTACTTAAGCACTCATGAAGTCTTCATACATTAATAAGGTTCTTGAGAGTCTAAAATTCAAGTTGGGTATATTTTATATATATGACTTTTAATACTAAGTGTAAGTTTATAAACAAAACACACCTTAATATGTTCACCATATGAAACCCTCCAGAAGAACTAGTTTTTGGTTTATTTTCTTTTTATTAGTAACTACAATTAATTGAATACGTTTTTTAAAGATCAGAATAGCACATGAATACTTTATTCTAGATGCAATTTTTCCTTCAAGTCTATCTCAAAATTCACATTGATAGATTTGTTAACTTTTCTCTCATATCTTTATAGTTTTGCCTTTGAAGGTTTACATCTTTGATGTCCAAGTAAAATTAAGACGTATACACTATATTTTTCCATGGAGTCAATAATGCAAATACTCTTTTTAACCTATTTTAATCATATGCTAAACCCCAAGATATATTTATTTCTTGAATATTGACTACCAGTATTCAGTCTATTATTTTCACAGTACACAGCCATATTAATTATTTCCACTCCATATTTCTGTACTATTTTGTAGGATAAAACATTTATACATGGATTATTTTATATGATACTTCAGGACCAGCGGTGTGAGTGGCGATACTGGGAGGGAGAGTGGGTTGGAAAGAGGGAACCAATCTACATGTGACCTCCTCCCTGGGGGATGGACAACAGAAAAGTGGGTGAAGGGAGACGTTGGACAAAGCAAGATATGACAAAATAATAATTTATAAATTATCAATGGTTTATAACGGAGGGAGAAGCAGGGAGGGAGGGGGAAAATGAGGAGCTGATGCCAAGGGCTTAAGTGGAGAGCAAATGTTTTGAGAATGAGGAGGACAATGAATGTACAGATGTGCTTTACACAATTGATGTATATATGGATTATGATAAGAGTTGTATGAGCCCCTAATAAAATGATTTTAAAAAGTTCAAGATTAGATTTCCCAAATAATCTTTTGTATCATTTTGTCAAGATAAAAATTATGAATTTTAATCCTATAATTAAAGGTCATTGGATTTTAAATTTATTATACACAAGTGCATATGCATATTTAAATCAGGAATCGTAGTTGTATTATGTTAATTAGCTCTTTGACGCTTAATGGGATGGTGGGTTTTTGTTTCTCCTTTGGCCTATTAATATAATGGATTTTATAGTGTAAAACAATTTGCATTTCTGAGATAAATTCTAATTGATGGAGAATCATCCTTCTCTGCATTTTAAAAAAGCAAGAGAAATGAATAAAATAAATGAAGAAATAAAGGAGACAAAATAAAACAGTAAAAAAGAAGAAAAAGCAGGAAGAATAAAAAGGGAAGCCCAAAGTTCATGCGAAAACTAACCCAGAAAAGTGTTGCTTCAGCATTGCTGATTGCAGGCCCCACAGGAGCGTGTGCCTATAGGTAGAATCAGCATCTGGTACGAGCGCATACATGTGTGCCTCTCTACTGGCAGAACATGTAGGCTCCAAAGTTAAGTTTTCTGAGAGCATGGCCTGCCAGGCACATGGGTTCCGAAGGCACAGACTTGGTCTGTAAGGAATTGCTTTGGTGGGCGGACACTGGTACTGAGAGGTGGCCGATTGGATCAGGTGTAGGGCAAGCAGGGGCTTGTCTGTAGCCACTGGCACGGGGTGGGGTAGGTGGAGGTGAGAAGATCTTTGGACACCAAGAAGTCTGGTGGGGAAAGCGGGAAGGAAGTGTGTCCAAGTTCACTAGCAAGAGCTATTATTCAATCCCCTTCCAGATTGAATGCAGAGAGGTGGTGCCCAGAGACCAACTAGAACCTAGTACCTCACACGTCTCCTCCATGTTGCCTCTCAGCCCGATGTACTAGAGCTTGCTACTACTGAGCTGCTTTGGCCTCTTCAGGACCTCCCTCCTCAGCTAGCTACCACCTAGCGTTTTAGTGTTCTCATCTGCGCTTTTGCATCCCCTCTCTAAGATCCAACTCTTACTCTGCTCACCCTTTCACTCACTCTGTATCCCTGGCCTAACCGAGATTCAGTCAAGTTGGCTTCTCCTCTTTACAAATGTTGCCTTCTTTTCCCCAATATGGCACATTGGTCCCCCTCCACATATCTCCTCCATCAGTCTGTTTCTCTTTCCAATTGGTATTTAATTTAGTTCTTCATCTTGTTTGATTCTCAGAGCTCCATGATTACTAGTTGCATGTATTTTACTCATTTTTCGAATCTCTGTTTTAGAGGGATTGAGTAGAGTATATTACTAGGATGTCATCTTGCCTCCACCCCCAGAATTTCACATACTTGATCATCTTTTTCTAAATTATATTAACTTTTTGGATCTATTAAATGTATGGGTCTCTCAGGATTAATATTCCATATATGTTTTAATAGTAAGTCTTTCATCTTAACCAGATATTAACAAAGTTGTTTTGATTCAATTTTTTAAGGTTGTGAAATTTTCTTTATTTACATTTCTGCCAATGCTTTCGCCTCTGACACAATATCAGCATATTGTAGCACAGGGATGTATTTAATATAACCTCATAGCTGTAGTCCTTGGAATGCCTGCCAAGTGTCTGCTAAGACTCTGCACGTGAGCTGCTTGGCCCGCCAAGTAGATTTGATCATTTCCTAATACAGTAGATAAGGAGCCTGGCACCCTTGTGAGTAGGGTAGCCTGTAAATAAAGCCTAGGAGCTAGTGTCCCTAGAGGCAGGAAGGATGAACTCAATACTATCCAGAAAGAAGAGTCCATAGGAGAGCCTGTCCCTTGGGCTTGAGGTCTCTGCCCGGAGTGTCTTTGATCTCGGAGCCAGAGCTCTGTAATGCTGTCTAATTGTTGTTTTTCTTTATAGACTCATCATCCTGTGGTTTGTTCTCAAAGTATTTCTGGGATTCATTTTTTACTTTGTTCCTTTTCTGTCTTTTTTTTAATCTTTGGTTCCTTCTTTATAAATTATTTTTATTTATAACTCTTTTACTTTTGCTTTCACTGAGTTCAGTTTGTGGGAGCTTTCCCCCTGAGATTTTTTTTAATCATGTTATTTGGGGCTCATAAATTCTTATCACAATCCACACATACATCAATTGTGTCAAGCACATTTGTACATTCATTGCCCTCGTCATGCTCAAAACATTTGCTCTCCACTTAAGCTCCTGGCATCAGCTCCTCATTTTTCCCCTCCCTCCCCACTCCACCCTCCCTCATGAACCCTTGATCATTTATAAATTATTAGTTTGTCATATATTGCACTGAGTTTTTATACTTAGAACCTTACTTATTTTCCATATGTCTTGCTTAATAACATGTGTCTCTGTTTTTCTTTGATGTTGACCTTAGTTTTATATCGCGGCTTTGTGTTATTATTGTTATCCAGATAGTCTTATTTTATTTCCATTTTCTTATTATACCAGTAATTCTGGGATTTCCTTTCATTTTCCAGGAGGGTATCTATTAATTCTCCATTCTAAATAAAAGGCCTATAATGAAAGTGTATTATTCATGTTTCTTGATCCTAATGCATGGCTGAATATTATGAAAACAAACATAATATTTTGTGGAACTAGAAACAGAATGTTTTACATCTGCATGATACCAACATGAATAGCATTTAAAGAAAACGTTTAGAAAGTATTTCCCCACCTGAGCAACAGGCCCAGTATTTAAAAACCCATGCATTGGCTGATTTTCTTCAGTTTTACTTTTACTTTTATATGAATTACTGTAGAGTTAATAATTAGAGGGTTTAGAAGAGAGAGACTCCATCATTGGTCGTAAGGCAAACGTGATACTGATGCTCATTCAGAGCAGTAGGCTACATCCTCAAAGAAGACACATTTGACTTAAAAACTTTCTCTTTTTGGAGCATAAAAGTTCATCCAGTAATCTGAGTCCTATTAATCTCTAATCATTCTTCCCACTCTATCTCTAATCTTCTATCTACCAGACTAATACGTTAAAACAGAAAAGTGGAAGAAGGAAAGAAAAACTGCCATTATTCTCCCACCCATAGATGGTATTTTTAACATTCCAAAGATCCAATTAATATCACTTGCATAATATCACAACCATTGAGAATAATCTTAGAGATTTGAGACAATTTTTTCTCTCTTCATATTTTTAAATCTGCATACAGACACCATATTCAATTAGAAAAAGAAATTGTTATAAATACTATAATCTTTAATTGAATAAGATGGTGACTTGGAGTACTCATGAGAAAAAAAACTAATTTGATTTAAAAATCAATTACTATAAATGTTTTCATTTTCCTGGAATTTTAAGAAGATAAAATACAATTCATGCATTCACACTTTATTGGCAGATATTATAAAGAAAAATTTCCCTGTATGACCAGGAGCTCAATGCACAGTGCAATGTCTCTCTTTAGGGTTGGAGTTGTCCTTAAAATTAAAAAAGCAGAACCTATAGGATTGGGTTGTCTGTTAGGCTGGCTTCACTAGAGAAGTAAAAGCAGCGATACTTATGTGTGTGTATATGAAGGGGTCCCATAAAAGACTGGAATTTTTTTCCAAAGCTTTGTATTTAGATATTTTTTTTACAAAACAACATTATCACCTTCAAAGTACTCTCTGCTATGCTTAATATATTTGCTAAACCTGTGATTCCATTCTTGGAAACATTTGTCTTTTTTTTCTTATACTTTTATTGGGGGCTCTTACATCTCTTATCACAATCCATATTTTCATCCAGTGTGTCTAGCACATATGCACATATGCCACCATCATCATTTTCAAAACATTCTCGTCCCACTTGATCCCCTAATATCAGCTCCCCATTTGTTCCCCCTTCCGCCCCAACCCAAACTCTCTCACAAAGCCTTGATAAGTTATAGATTATTATTTCCATGGCTTACATCATCCTCCGTCACCCCTCACCCAATTTTCTGTTATTTGTCCCCCTGGAAGGGGTTTCTAGATTGATCCTTGTGATCAATTCCCCTTTTCTCTGCCCCACTTTCCTCTAATCCACCTGGTATCTCTACTCTCATTGTTGGCCCTAGGGGGTTTATCTATCCTGATTCCCTCTGTTGCAGACTCTTATCTGTATCATTGTGCATGCTCTGGTCTAATCCGATTTGTAAGGTAGAATTGAGGTCATGATTGTGGGGGAAAGGAAGCACCAAAGAACTAAAGGAAAGTTGTGTGTTTCATCAGTGCTATACTATACCTTGACTGGCTCATTTCTTCCCTGTGACCGCTCTGTAGGGGGATGTTCAATTGTCTACAGATGGACATTGGTCTCCACTGCATCATTCCCCAACCCCAGTCACCTTGGATATGATTTCATTATGGGTCTTAGATGTCTGATACCTGATCCCATCAACACCTCAATATCACACAGGCTGGTGTGCTTCTTCCATATGGATCTTGTTGCTTCTGAGCTAGATGGCTGTTTGTTTACCTTCAAGCCTTTAAGACCGCAGGTGTTATACCTTTTGATTGTTGGGTACCATCAGCTTTCTCCACCACATTTGCTTATGCACCCACTTTGTCTTCAGTGATCTGTGCTGGGAGAAGGTGAGCATCACAGAATGCCAGATTATTAGAATAAATTGTTCTTGTGTTGAAGGAGTACTTGAGTTGAGACCCAATGTCCACCTGCAACCTTAATTGTGACACATAGATATGAGTACATAGTTCTATTCCCCTCTTGTTTTATATATATATTAATATATTCACACACACAGAGAGATTGAGACCATGAACATGGATCACCCCGTTATAGAAGCAAGTGAGTCCCATTCCTGATTGTTTTCAAGTCTATGTGTCATATGTTAAACTACAGTCTTCTCCTGACTCATGTAGCTACAGAAGCTGAATCCAAGATCAGCAGGTCAAATGGAAAACCTCTGATGACTCCCAGGATTGGCAAGAAATATGGCAAGATGTTGCCTCAAGTCCAAATAACCAGAGGCCAATGGGCAGATGTTGATTCTAGATCCAGCAAAAAGCCAACAAGCTTTTCTCCAGCTTCTATGTATATAGCAAGCAGATCACACCCCTGAGGAAACTTCCTTTCATTTAACTGAATGAGGGTTCGTCCTAAGTGTGGGTGTTGCATCTCACCACAATCTTCTTAAAAGTAACTGATTGCTCCCAGCAGACCCAATTCTGGAGTTAACTACAGTGTGCTAAATAACATCATAGGATATTATTAGGTCTTAACTGCTAAACCAGTGAGAATCCTGGCCTAGCCAGGTTCACACAAAAGCTAAGTGTCACCGGTTCCATCAGATAAAGCAAGTGAACAGACACCAGAAGGACCTAGTGCTATCAAGAAAGAAGAGATGGGAGTGAATCCCAACCTTTGGACCCACCATACCTGGGCTGGGAAACTCTTTAATGCAAACAAAGATGATAATGTCTTTCCCTTCGAGTCAACAGAGAGACAGAACCTTCCCATAAAGCCAGCATTCTTAATTCAGAATCCTTGCCTCCTAAGCTATGAAAGAGTACATTTCTATTTTTTTCTAGCTATTCACTTGTGGACTTTCTGTATCAGAGTACTACATAACTAAAATATTTTGAGAAATATATTAAGATTAAAAATATTTTCTTACTATCAGTCAATGATTAAAACAAAACAAAATGTATTTCTTTCCTGCAAAAGGGACTTGCCACCTCATTCTATAGTTTGATGAAAGAATTTCAGGTGACCCAAAATTTTCTTGTCTATTTTTAAGATGTTAACCTATCAAGATATTAAGATAAAAAACTAAATGAATCAAGATTTTAGCATAAAACTCAGAAAAAGGAGCTCACAAACTGGTCCTGGTCAAAGCAAACATCATAAATAATGAACGATATTATGAGAGCCAGAAAAGCAGAAAACTCAAAAAAGCAGAGTGAAAACACTAACTACTTTTAAAAATAAAACAAACCTTATAAGGAGGCTATGAAGGAGAAGATCAAGAGGACCTTAAGAAGACCGAAATATTTTCACTGACATTCTATCACTCAAAAGAATGGTCATTTTGATATTTTTATGTAATCGCTGACATCTCTTCTGACATGGCTAAAACAGATGATACAATTGGAAGCACGGTTTGGAAACGCAAGGCATTGAACAGCTCCCTGCACAGCCCAACAGAGACATTTGGGAATATTCCCCGGAGGCCAGATGTGCCAAAGCAATATGTGATTTCCCAGAAGTTAGGGGTCAAGCCACAAGAAAACTGTCTACGCTAAGGTGAATCCTAACAAGACTTAGTCTCCGGTGTTGTTTAATGTGACCATAAATTTTGATCAGCTCATATTGGCAAAAGAAAGACAATAAAAACTTTGTGCAATCAGTGTGATGGCTGGGGGTTCGGACAACCTGGCAGAGAAGCTGGTGTGGTGATCGCTCACGTTACTGAGCTTTTACGAAGTACTGGGTGTTGAGCAAATGGTTAATTGTTCAACTACTAACTGAAAGGCTGGCAGTTCAATAACACCTAGAGGCACCCTCAAGAAAAGAAAAAGGACCCCCTCCCAAAAAAAAAGTCTTGGCCATCTGCTTCCAAAACCTTAGGGAGCCAAGTTCTACTCTGATACACATGTCCTCGCCGAGAGCTGCGACAAACTCCGTGACGACTGGTGTGATGCTGGTGTGTGCATTAGCCAAGGTGCCAAGTGCTTACTTGTAAATAGCTCCTGAATGGCACAGGATTATGTATGTTCTGCTGACAGTGCAAAAGAGATGCCATAACTCAATAGTAAACACATGTGTCGTGCTGGGGAGACAATAATGAACCCACATTCTCAAATATGAACTAAAGCAAAATATGAACTAAATATGAAACTAAAAATGAACTAAATATGAAACAAAATATGAACTAAAGCAAAGCCAAGCTACCTTCACATTGCATCTTCCATAAGGTATCAGTACATTTGGTTTCCCACCAAATTAATGATCTTTGTCTGATTGTTAGCCTGGGTCCTGTGTAAGGCATATAGCATGATGGGCTTAGATGGGAAAGTGTTTACTAGGGAAAAATATCTATAAAAATGTGGGAGGAGAGGCTGAGAGAACTAGAAGGTCACAATGCAGTTCTGACCTCTGTAAAGGAGAGAAGGGATGAAGAAGGCTAGGTAGTAGAATCCTAATCTGTGGTGAAGTTCTAAGGAAATGTGACAAGGGAAGTGGGGGCATTCTCCATCCACTGTTGGCTTTTAGAGGGGTTCAGCATCTCCAAAGAAGAGTAGGGCCTTGGTATTGCTCAATCATGGGCTCACAGCAGTTTGTGGGAGGCATTGCCTGGATACAAAAATGGTAACGGATTTCAAAGTGCAGCAGCTGGGCCCTCAATCAGTTGCAGTACCCATTCGCCCCTACCATAGATCTAAAAGGGCATTTTCATGGCTGCCACAGAGAACAAATGCAAAGATCTGCATCACTTTTATATTGGCCACGGATCAAAAGAGCACAATTTATTTTCCCATTCTTTCAACAAACATTTAGTGTGCACGTATGTGCAAAATACCACGCCAATTTCATAGGAAACTCAACCACGAGGCAAGTAGTAGCACAAATAAATGTAAAATTATAGCTGTGTTAACTGCTATGATGGAAAGTTTCACATTATAATAGAGAAATTGAATCTAATCTTGAAGTCAAGGAAGGCTTCTCTGAGAAAATGGCATTTCAGCTGAGATACGTTGGGGGTGGGGGGCTGCTACTGTGTTATTCTTAGATTTGTTTTGAAGCCTTGGCTCACAGAAACTCCAAGCACCCAGATTTCATTGCGATCAGTTGGGGTTTGTGGTAGGGTTTTTCAAGGCCAGTCTAGAGTTCCTTGTTGTCTGGAAACTCCACGGAAAACTTTTTAAACTTCACAGCAACTTGAAAGAGAGGTAGCTGCTGGGTGTAGGTATACTGTCCAGGAATCAACCCCAGATCGACTGCATGGTAGGTGTGACTTTGGATCATTAAATTACCACTGTCTTCTAAAGGATATGTAGAACTAGGTGTAAAAGGACCAAAGGGAAGTCATGCAAAAGTCCCTCGAACAAAGAATGAAGGTAGATATAATGGGAGACCTTGAAGTCAGTCCTAAGCAAGTTGGGTTCATGGCATCTTTGAGATACCCAAAGAGGATTCAGAGTAGAGTCTGGATGTTAGGCAACACAGAGACAGCAGCTGTAAAGATATAAATATCCAGCCATTTGCACATTGGTGGTAACTGAAGCAGGTACATAACATAACATGTTACCAGTTTGGTGCGTTATACACATTCAACTCTAACTCCACAATCTTTTGTCTTTATGAGAAACCCCACAATTTTGCAACTATTTCCAGATTGCTTTGTATGAAAAGAGCACAGAGTTAGCTTTCAGCACTTATTTTCTGGATTCCAATGCATCAGGCACTTCTGTGCTTAGCAGATAACTTATCGATATTTTTCATGGTGGAGAAAATGTTCTCCAAGTTACACAGTAGTTCTTTGTCACTTTAGTATTCTACTTTTTACTATAGAATTTACAATAACCCTTAAAGATTTTCCCTGTCATCAGCAGAATGGGAATAAAGAAAAGGCAAATTTTAAATATTGTTTCCTAAAAATTAGTGGCAAGCTTAATTTCTCATTTAAGAGTCTCGGTTTACCAAATTTAGGTCTCGTTCTGAAATTTTCTAAAATATATTTAAATATGAAATCTCCTTCTGGTGGCTGAATAAAATGTGTACGATGACAACTTGCATTTTCGAGCAACTGTCTATAACTAACAACAACTAAACAAACACACATACAAAAACCTCACTGCTGTCAAGACAGTGTTGACTTATAGTAACACTATCAGCTAGAGTAGAACTGACTGTGGGTTTTTGAAATATTCAATATTTGGGGGAGTAGGGCTTTCTTAATGAAAGTCAATGCCATCATTGTAATGTATTAAGTGACAATTGCCTGCAGATGGTGCATTCTTATATAGTAATTTTATGAGTGTTCAGGAGCCTGTGGTAAATTGGCTTGTCACATAATGATTTTTATTAGAATGAAATCAGCATTTGATCTTTGGGTTTGATCAAACTCTATCTGCAGCTGTGCTTCAACTAGCAATTATCTCCTCCTTGGCTCTTTACCCAGGCAAATGGGGTTTGTCCTTGTTTCATATCTCACTGGGCTTCCTGATAATAGGCTTAGTAACTGCGTGAACGATTGTTTCTTCTCAATTTCATGGCCTTCTAAACTTGAGAAAGGAAATGTTTCTCTCTCTCTTTTTTGCCAACATAATAACAGCATGCTCTAATAAAATTGAGAGTAACATTTTTAGTTAACAAAGAAATATTTTAAATCAAGATGGTGGGAGCAACACTCACATCTGCTGTCTTCTTTCCTTACTGAGAGTCTTTCAGTAAGGCATGATATTCTTATTGAAATCACACGTGTCCTCCATCTGCCATGCGCACTTTGATTCAGGAAGAAACCAAAAGAATTTCCTTTTCCTTTTCCGTATTCTTTTCATGAGTCCTTTTTTATTCTGTACTGCTCCATAATTAAGAGAACCAGTTCTATTTTAAAGTGTGGCGTTTTGTCCTTTTGTGATTGTTTTAAGGCATTTGTGAATGAAATAAAGCTGGGATCAATGTTTTTCTTGTGTATGCTGTGGTTGCTGCTTTCAAATGCAACACATTGAGCAAAATCAGTTTTGCAGATGGAAAAGTTCATAGGATACATACAGTATCAATCTTCTCTACTCGTGTGCACTAAGGCCTACATCTATATTCTGAATGGCACAATTTCCCTACCTTCCTCATTAAGAAGATAGCATAATTAAAATGGTAACTATCCACTAACAATGGCTAAAGCTCCTGCCAATTTAGATCACATATGTATTGATCTGGGAAAATGACTCTATTTACCAAATCTTATTAGTTATCTGCCAAAATGGCTAACTGTCTTCCTGTGTCTACGTCATTATTGGGTGACGGCCAGGAATCGTTAACCCCAAGAAGTCACGCCCCCTTGATCGTCACAGCAATCCATGGTCCCAGGCTTTCCAGAGATGTGAAGTGGGCTGTCTCACAGCTTGCCTCCCTATGCATTTTCTGCCTGGAGAAGACAAAACATTTCTCTCCTGCCTTCTTCAAATGCACTGGGCATGAGGAGCACTACCATTTGTTCGTGGTAAGTGTTGGGAGGTCTTTCAGTTATAGGAAAGACATGCTCTTCAGACATTGAGAGCTAAGGGAATGGAATGTATTTCCCTAACTATTGAAATGATGAATTATTATAGCATCTTAACATATTAGGGGAATATACTCAAGAAAACATTTCCACTTTTTTTTCAATTATTGCCCTTTAGAACATTTTTGTAGGTCCTTCTTTTCCATCCTTTGACTTCATAGTTCTCGTACACATAGATTTTACAAAGACTGGTCCCATACAAATCAAAGCTTCAGTTCCCTCAGGAGCCCATTGCGAAATAATTCAGTATGAAACATGCTGCCTTCAGCAAAGCCTTACAGATGAACATAGATGATGTAAGTCAAGCCTGTAACACTAACATAGCACCGTCCTTGTGTGAACTCCCACTGCGTTCTCCTACTCATTCTGCAGAACCATAGCTAGTGTTTGCTCCATTGTGGAGCTAAGGACCGAGTTGCGGGGTTATTGTGAGTTGCTGTTGACTTGGTTCCAACTCAATCAACCCTATATGCAACAGAAGGAAACACTGCCTGGTCTTGTGCCATGCTCACAATTGTCTTTATGAGTATGGCGCTATGTTACTTGCCCTGGGTTGCAAGCCTATGAAGGATCCTAGTTAAACTCTCAACTTCTAACCTGAACATTGGCTGTTCAAATGCACTTGATGTCTTCACAGGTGAACAATTTGCCAATCAACTTCCAAATTATAGATTTTTTTTAAAAATGTGTCAATTCCAAATCATAATTACCCTATAAAATAGACCAGAACTATTCCATGGTGTTTCCTAGAAAATAAATCTATGTGAGAACAGCCAGTTTCATATTTCTCTTTTGGAGGGGTTGACGGGTTTTAATAAACATCATAGCAGTCAATGGCCCAGCACTTAACCTGCCTCATCACCAGGCATACTGTATTACAGAATATAACCTTGCAAGCCCAATTAAGCGCTTCTAATCTGTCACAAAATGCTATTGTGTACAGGAATCAATTCAAGGGCGCCAAATAAAAGTGCCTAGTAAAAGACAGAGAGGAGATTGGCATCCAAGCAGTGCAGCCTGCAAGCAAAGGAAGCAAGATTTTAAAGTGGAAACATTCCCAGTAAGCAAGTTGGGAGTAAGGCTTATTTTTAAGTGAATGAGCTCTGGTATTAATTCACTGTGACCTTGATCACTCTAGAGCCCCTTTGCACCTTAGTGCTTTTACCTGAAGAGATGTTGGCATCAAATCATTGTGTCATTCTCTCTAGCTTAAAAGATGATGACTCAATGATTTGCCAGGGGGTGGGGGGTGGGGAGCATCAAAAAACAAAAAATCCCTTCACTGCCGGAGAGTCCACTCATAGTGACCCTAAAAGACAGGGTACAGCTTACCTCTAGGAATTTTCAAGACTGTAACTCTTGAGAGGAGAAGAACGTCCTGCCAGTCTCTCAGAGTGGCTAGTGGTTTCAAACTGCGGACCTTGGGGATCGCAGCCCAAGGCATAGCCATTATACCTCCAGTCACAGCTGCGCTGAATAAGCCAGTCACCGCCACTCAGAACCCTTCTCTCGGAGTGGCTCCCAAGGGATTTTTCTGCTATAGCCTCGTGTCTGCCCCAGAGAATGTCTCAGGCAGTTATAGACACTCAGTGGTGGAGCGGCACCCCAAACATGTAAATGTGGATCGAAGAACGACAAAAAAGAAATTCAAGCAGAATCCCGTTTGTACCTTTAAGGTGCTTTTGCTTGCTGTGACTAACACATCCTGAGGTTAACAAATGCTAGTGTGACGAACTCGTAATCACTCTACCACGATTTAAATGTTCACATGTGCAGCTCATTTGGTGTTTGCAGTGATCATGGACCTGCTGCTATGACAACTCCACTTTCCAATTAAGGGAAACGAAGGGCCAACTGGAATCAGGTGCAGAGCGCTCTCACTCCTAGAGGTCCCTCTCAATCATTCCCCTGTGCTCAGTGTGAATATGCCCCAGTGCAATGGGGAAATGGAACGGGGTTGATGACAGACAACTGCATTACCAGCTGGGGTTGCTTGGAATTCTCCTCTGGAACAAAACTCCTCTGATTTGGTGATCATGTATTCATACAAAATAGTTTCCTCTAACAATGCATACACATGCCCACATGCAGAATTAGCTAGACATTAAAAAGTCAAGCTTGTTTCATAATAGTTTATTCTTTTTGGTTACTGTGCAATAACTCTATCTTCTCCAAACTGGCCATCTGATTGCAGGAAGTGAACAAGAGGAAATGTGGGTGCTAAACCAACCAGGTCTCCTAAGAACAGTGGTTCTCCACCTTCCTCAGGCTGCAACCCTTCAGGACAGTTCCTCATGTTGTGGTGTCCCCGACCATACAATGATTTTCATTGCTGTTTCATAACTGTCATTTTGCTACTGTTATAAATTGGATGACCCCTGTGAAAGGGTCGTTCAACCCCCAAAGGGGTCGTGATCCACAGGTTGAAAGCCACTGCCTTAGAGGAAATTCGGAGGCATGACACCCTTGAGTGTGTCACAGGAGAACTGCTCCAGATGGCATTCAATGGCCGGTTTTTCAGCAGGAGATAGCCAGAGCTGTCATTTAAGGCATTTCTGGGTAGACTTGACCTCCGACTTTTACTCTACAGCCAAACATGCTAAACATTTTCACCATCAACAGAGGTACCAGTAAAAACGTATTGATGTCAGAGCTTTTTTTTGATAGCTTATCGATGCCATATAGCGATAATCTCCACCTATACTTTCCTACCAGTATTTTATTCCTGTAAGCTCCTGAACAATGATTCGCACTTTCACATATACCTGTCACTGAGCTCTCGATGGAAGAGATAATTATCTTCAATAACTCTCCGTAACACCAAACCAGAGTCATATTGACCCTACAGGACAGGGTAGAACTGTCTCATAGGGCTTCTAAGATGAAGTCAGTATGCAAACCTCCTGCTACTGTGGCTCCTATGGGGGAGCCAGTGGCTTCAAACCACGCACCTTACAGTTAGCAGCTACGTGCTTACCCATGGCATGACCAGTGTTCTTTAGTTATCTGTGTTGTTAGATGCCATCAAGTCAATTCTGACTCAAAGTGTTCTCAGTCGTTGCTAAGTTTGAGCCCATGGTTGAAACCATTGCGTCGATCCCACTGCTTTTCCTTAAGTTCACCCGTCTTCTGCCCCACCAGCCATCAAGCCATTCTCAAGGGGCTCGTCTCTCCTGGGAGCATGTCCAAAGTACATCAGATGAAGTCTTGCCATGCTTGCCTCTGAGGAGCAGGCTTGTCATACGCCTTTCCAGTAGGTGCTGCATAATTACTAAACTTATAATCGGATGGATAGATAACTGACTGACTGAATGACTTCATCTTATCTCTCCCATTATGTGTCTGCTCATGTACATTCAAGGAGCTCCTTGACCTACTGACAGTTGAAACTGGAAACATCAGCTCACGAACCATGCGTGAGTCAAGTCTTTGAATTCAGGTTCATTTTAAACTTATTTATTCAAGAACACAAGGGTTGGACCTATAAACCTAAGATTCCTTCCAACTTTAAAATGATCTTTATTTCATTCCAAATGGTGTGGTGTATTCAGGAGGAAACTAATTTGAGTAGTGTTGATTGTGTGTGAAAGGGACAAAATTGCACATACTAAGTAAGCATTTTCGATATGTTGATAAATACTTTTATGGCAGGTGCAAGAGAAAGTGCCAATTAAAAATTAGCTGCCATACGCATTTATAAATTGTGTTGTTGACTACAGCATTTTGCTCTTCCCTCTTAATGCAGGAGTTGACAGGTAAGTGTGCTCTCAGAGCCTTCTGTAGGTCAGCGAACTGCCATGTACGGCTTTTGAAACTCATCCAAGCTTCATAAGGAGTTCTCCTTGGGCTATGAATGCTGTAAACCAATCATTTTGCTCTGTTAGAAACTGTTCTTAAAAATGTAAATATAACATTACATGTGTTCATAAAATCGTGGAAATACAGGTGCTCTCCTGGAATACATGTCAAAGGTCGTATGGTCAGCAAGTCACATTAAAGCTTGTGTTCCTGCAGAATCCTTGTCAATGTGTTTCCCATATTGCGATGAGAAATTCATTATTCAGGCTGACTCTGGCAATTATAAATCTGGCTCTATTAATTGTTAGCCTCAATAAGAATGTGTGATTTGATCATGCAAACATCAGAATCACTTGGGGGCATCGGAGCATCATCTTAAAATATCGTGAGGTCATAAGTGCTCCATCTCCAGAGATGGCACTCATGCACACATTCCTCCTTAGCAAAGTATATAGGCTTTTCATTTGGTCAGGGGACTTTAACCTGTAGCAGTAGCCATTTTCCCCATGCATTCACAATCCTTTCACCAGCTTATTAACATAACACCTGCAAATGACCCCAAACCTTCAGATAATTGAGAATCAACTTCTTACCCCAGGGCTACAAAGCCATCTAGAAACTGATGCCCATATTTTTTTTCTTTTTCTTTAAATCATTTTGTTGGGATCCCATACAATTCTTATTACAATGCATACATGCATCCATTGTGACAAGTACATTTGTACCTTTGTTGCCCTCATCATTCTCAAAACATTTGCTTTCCACTAGAGCCCTTGGTATCAGCTCCTCATTTTTTCCTTCTCCCTCCCCCATGCCCCCTCCCTCATGAACCCTTAATTTATAAATTATTATTATTTTATCATATCTTACACTGACAGACGTTTCCCTTCACCCACTTTTCTGTTGTCCATCCCCCCAGGGAGGAGTTTATATGTAGATCCTTTCTACCCCACTTTCCCTCCACCCTCCTGGTATGTTTAAATCAACAGGGAACCTTGTTAAATTGTGAATTAATTCTAATTTCAAAGATAAACCTGAGATTCTGGATTTCTACAAGCCTTCAGGGAGGATTAATAAGTGGAAATACAACTTTATAGAAAGTATCAGGATTTTGGTGGCCATTTGAATATAAACAAGATTCTTTAATTGGATTAGTTTCCTTTTGCTGCCGTAACAGAGTACCATAAACTTGGTAGCTTAAAATACACTGCATCCTCTGGCAGAACTGGAAACAAGTTCAGAGTTGATTTCCCTGGGCTAAACCACAGTGCCCAGCAGGATATCTTCTCTTCAGAGACTCTAGAGAAGAATCTATTCTATGCCTATTCCAGCTTTCATTACTTGACTTGTGACTACATCACTCCAACCTCTGCCTCCAAGGTCACATTGCCTTCTCCTGCCTGTGACAAATATCGTTCTACCTCTGACTTTTGATTGGATCTAGACTCACCGGAATTAGCCAGGACCATCTCTTCATCTAGAGAACTTTAATCAGGTACCAAATGATCACTTTTTCCATATAAAGGATTGTTTGGGGGGGTTGGGGAATGGGAACAGATGTCTCTGAAGGCTTTGATGTAGTAAAGATACTTGGTATGACTTTCTATCCATGCCATCGGACCTCCTAAGGACCTTCTAAAGACGATCCCTTTGGTGTCTAAGACTATAGCCCTTTATGGGAGTAGAAAAACCACATCTTTCTCCCATTGAGCAGCTCTTGGTTTCAAACTTCTGACTTCGGGGATGCAGTCCAACACAACCCACTCACCACCGGGGATGTTTCTTCTATGCATGCTCTAGAATTTCCATCAAATGATTGATCGGAACCCTCCAAAAAGGAGTGTGAAACTCGAATAGAGGAGATGGGCCAGTTTTGCCATTCCAGTGGGCATAAAACGAGGCCTTTCGGAAGCTAGACAGAAAACCCCCTGACCAGCAGGAAAGCGGAAACGAGAGTAGAATGCATCTGCGATTCCTGCATGGAGAAAGAGAGCAAAAGCAGAAGAGGCGCAGCCCTGAAACGGAGCAGCTGCAGAGCAGGAGCACTGAGCCCAGGAGGTGGAAGAGCAGCCCTCTGGCCCACATGATGCGTAAAGCGGAGTGCCTCTGGAAAGGAGGCTGGCTAACAGAGTGATGGGCCCTCTATTTCTTAGAGGAATTTTGCAAAACTTGGCCTAGCAGGGCTGAGACCAAGGGACCACATTGCTGAGACCATGAACCAGAGAGAGAGGCGGGTAAGGGGAACCTGTTATCATACAGCTGAGAAGAGGCACTGCTTTGGGGAAAAAATAAATTCCATCTTTCTGGCTTAAACCTGAAGTAACATTTTACCTTCCCTAATAAACCCACATCGCTATGATTACTGTCTGTGAGTTCTATGCGGCCACTACAAAGGATCATCAAGCCCAGTAGGGAAGCGGGGTGTGTCCTGTGAAGGAAGGTTTATGTTAGAAGAGGGTAAAGGGATTGGGAAGATAGAGAAATGCCTGGCTGCTGCCTTACTTATGGAAACTGGCTTTGGACTGGTGTGGAGTCGGTTCGACGTCCCCTTTGTATACCCAAAGGAGGAAGGCAGATGTGTGCCAAAGTGAAGTGGTTTGGTGGCAGCGGCTTATATTGTTTGTCTTTGCATTGTTGTAGAGTGTTTATTGGTTCATTTATTATCATTCATGTGCCCTTGTACCAATTAAACAATCAGCATGCTCATCTGATAACTGAAAGGCTGCAAGTTCTAGTCCATGCAGGTATAGCTTCACAAAATAGGGCCTGGTGGTCTACTTCCAAACAACAACAAAATCAGCCACTGATAAACCCTAGGGAGCACTGGTCTGCTTTGACAAATATGGGGCCATGAGTTAGAATCAATTCTAAGTCAACCTCTTTAGTAATTCAAGAGGCATTTTAACTAAGTACTAGGCTCAGGTCTTAGGAGCGATAAAAGTGTCCTGACTTAGCTCCTTTCCTTCAGGTTCACCTGAAGCATTAGCTAAACAAGAAAACCAAGCAAAGGTACAAAGTCATTCATGTTAAGTACTGAGGGTTAGAACAAGTTTCTGTTTCAAAATCTTGTTTAAGCTTAAACTAAACTGCTGCCCAATGCAGAAATTTTGCCAAAAACATGAACCCTCCCAAAACCAAGAGACCATGTCAATATAAAACAACCAAATACCTACTTATATGTATCAATAGGTAACATTAAAATACTATCCCTTCTTTCAGTAGTTTATATCTATAATTTCAAATGGCATTGATCTTTCTCTTCTTGATCAGACATGTGAAACAGCAGAGTTGCAAACAAAAAGGCGCTGTTTCCCACTAGCCTCTTGCCTCACAGTGTGGAACACATCTCAGGTCCTATAGCGGCTCCGAATTCAGTCTCACAACTGAAACAAAGCTACCAGCCATATGGACTTTGATCCAAAGGGAATTACATGCTGAGAGACTGAAAGCCTGCGACATCATCTCATCCTGATGATTTGGATTATTTACTCTGGTGTATAGCCTAATATAATTATAATAGAGGTCTATTGATAACAGAGTATGCTGCTGTACAGAGAAAGAGAAATCATTTAAAAACCATTAGCACAGTTTTCTCTGATACGAATCATTCATCTGGGTGATAGGTAAGTAGGTAGGTAGATAGAAAAAGATAGGTAGATAAACCTTCCTCTCCATACACAGATAGAGCATCCCTGGTTTGGCTTGTCTAGAGAATTCAGCCTACAATGGAAAGCTATTATTAGCATGCTCCTCATTGTGTTCCAGGCACTGTAATACTCACTTAGATATGTCACTAAGAGTTAACATCATACTAATTGTATACTTCTAGCAACACTATGAAATTGGCTCCTTGCAAGGCTTAATTGGTTAATTGGTCAAGAAAAGTTAGGCACTTAGGGCCTGGGATTTAAATGTAACCATTGTGATACAGGTGGCCAAGTTCTTGTTCATTCATTAAACAGATATTCATTGCAACCTACTATGTGCCAGGTATTGTGCTAGACTGTGGAGAACAAAAGCACATGAGAATATTCCTGAGGAGTTACAAATTGTGGTAATGTTGGGAAGAGAAAACAGCAAATCCTAAGAGACAGAATGGGGGGCAGAGATCCATGAGGCCAGGTTGATCAAAGGAAGCTTCTCTGAGAAGATGTTACAAACGAGATGACCATAATCCAGGCAGAGGAAATAGTTTGTATACAATTATTGGTCCTTGAAAGGTCTCATGCATAAGATGACAAACATTACATATTGGGCTGCGATGTGTAAGGGCAGCAGTTCAATACCACCAGTCACTCTGAAGGAGAAAAAAGGGGCTTTCTACTCTCTTAAAGAGTTAGTCTCAGAAACTCAGAAGGGACCGTCTACCGGGTCCTATAGGATCACTATAAGTAGGCATTGATTTGATAGCAGTGTGTTTGGTTTTGGGTTTTTTGGAGAAAGGGTTTCAACAAGCAAGGGATGTTTTCCAGTGGAATAGCATTGTTGAACTAAGATGGGTGAATGGGAAATAAATAAGCAGAATATTTAAATTCAAAGCACTGTGTCTTGGGACCTTCTCTCAAGCACACAATTTAAGAGAAGTTTAAAGAATTTAAAACCACTTTTAATGTTCTTGGATGCAGACAATTGAGCACACCGCTGCTACTGAAAATTTTTCCATTAAACTCTGTCCAGAGGTGCCTTGAGAGACAGGGTTGGAAATTTGCTTCTGAAAAGGCAGCCACTATTCCATGATGCTCACCTTCTGAACAGGATAGCTGAAGACAAAGCGGGTGCGTGAGCAAATGTGGTGACGAAAGCTGATGGAGCCCAGCTAGCAAAAGATATAGTATCTTAAAGGTAAACAAGTGGCCATCTAGCTCAGAAGTAACAAAGCCCACTTGGAAGAAGCACACCAGCCTGTGCAATCACGAGGTGTCGAAGAGATCAGCTATCAGACATCAAAGAACAAAAAATCATATCATTGTGTGCTCACTACCCTGATATGATTGCTTCAGACAAATGGGTGCATAAGCAAATGTGGTGAAGAAAGCTGATGGTCCGGCTATGAAAATATATAGCATCTGGGGTCTTAAAGGTTTGAAGGTAAACAAGCAGCCATCTAGCTTGGAAGCAACAAAGCCCACATGGAAGAAGCACATCAGCCTGTGTGATCATAAGGTGTCAAAGGGATGAAGTGTCAGGCATCAAAGAACAAAACATCATATCATTGTGAAAGAGGGAGAATGCGGAACGGGGACCCAAAGCTCATCTGTAGGCAACTAGATATCCCCTTATGGAAGGGTCGCAGGGAGAAGATGAGCCAGTCAGGGTGCAGTGTAGCAACGATGAAACATAGAACTTTCCTGTAGCTCCTAAATGCTTCCTCTCTGCCCACTATCATGATCTCAATTCTACCTTACAAATCTGGCTAGACCAGAGGATGTACACTCATACAGATAGGAACTGGAAACACAGGGAATCCAAGACGAATGATGCCTCCTCCCTGGGAGACTGACAACAGAAAAGTGGGTGAAGGGAGACATTGGACAGTGGAAAATATGACAAAATAATAATTTATAAATTATCAAGGGTTAATGAGGGAAGGGGGAAATGAGGAACTGATTGCAGGGACTTATGTGGAGAGCAAATGTTTTGAGAATGATGAGGGTAATGAATGTACAAATGTATTTTATGCAATCGATGTATGTATGGATTGTGATAAGAGTTGTATGAGCCTCCAATAAAATGATTTCTTTTAAAAAGAAAAGGTAGCCACTGCCAACCTCTATGAAGTTCATGTGGCCTCTGGTATACATGGGGACATAAAAATAAGGATCGACTCAATGTGAGTGGGGGTTTTTATGTTCTTGGGCTCTCACTGACTGTTTTCTCTTGCCCAGGTGTGGCAGAGGCCAAAGGGAACATTCAATTTAAAGTAGGTTTGGAATTTTCCCATTAAACACCGGATTGATCCATCCATGAGCTCATGTGAGGATCATCATGAGCAAAGGAGCACAAATTAAGATGAGTGAAACTTAGTTTCTCCCACACAAGGGAAATAACATGCTAGAACCCAGATATACCCAGGTAGAAGTTCTTCAAGGGGACTTTTAAATGGGACTAAAAATTCAAGCATATAAACAATAAAGTGGGCCAGGTATTGGGAAAATGTGGCTAGACTCAAGAGTCAAATCCACCTTGCCACCTGGCTTTGATTGAAAATAAAATTTAAGGTTTAATATTTCATGTGAAATTTCAGTGGCCAACGATAGAGTTGCATTGGATCATCCATGCACTGGTGGTTGCTCTGAGCTGTGGGCCACAGCTGAGTTGTTTCAGAAGACGCCTTATGTGGCATATTGTGTGAAAATATTTTATACTTGGTGTTTTAGCTGTTTTTTCCTCTCTACATTTTTGGAGACACAGTCAAGAAAAAAGGATATATTTCTATGGCAAAGTTGGAGTTAGGGCTTTAGCAATAAGAAGTGTTTGTTGTTAATGGTTATTATTAACTGTTGATACCCAACTTGAGGAGAACCAAGATAAAATGGAGTGAAACCACTTAGCTCTGCATCAATCCTGTGACAGTTTCAGATGGAAGCATTACTACTCATGGAAGTAGATTGCCAGAACTTTTTCCCTAATCTCTCAGTCTGGGAGCTATACTGAAACCCGCTCAGCACCACAGCAGCACAACATCACAAGCCTCTACTCAGATAGTAATTATGCATGAGGGACCTTTACTGGGCATCCAACCTAGGTCTCCCTCATGAAAAGTGAGTTTCTCCCACTGACCCCATGCAAATACAGTAGTGTCTTAATAGCTCCATCCCACACGCATATAATGTTGGTCACATCATTTGCCTGACTTACTCCATTACCAAATAAATGGGACATGGAACAAAGGCACATTCAGTGCTCAACTCTGAATGCAGGCAGTATCTGAAAGAGTTCCCACCTGTGGATGAAGAGCTAGTACCTGTCCAGACTGACAAATCTGAACAAGCCGGGGCTTTCTCAGGCCAGTGGACCTACCTTAACACAGCTGCCTTAACCTTTGTATAAACAGGAGGTTTTCATTTAGTTATCTGCACATGATTCAATGGAAGATTTCAAAGGAGTTAAGTCATGGTTAATGCTCCTCAGTTTACACTAAAGTGGTACTTCTCTTGTGTATGTGTGGAGGAGGATGTGGCCTTCAAGGAAATTACCAGGAAACCAAATCTAGGCATTTTTCTCATGAAACATCTGAGCAACACAAGCCAATAGGCCCACATGAGAACCCTGGTAGACAGAGCAGGTGATTAGCAGCTGTAGGGCGATTGAAAACATACACAGATAACATGGCTTTTCATTAATAACTGTTCTGCATCTGGCCATTTATCTCAAACACCCTGGAAAAGCTGAAAGTCCTCGTCTCCCCATAACTCTATTACATGAGAGTATGGGATTAGCAAGGGTCATATAAAAGTAAATTGTGACTTCCAGAAATTATGAAAAGCTACAGCCAGCTTTCCATACCTTAAAGCTAAATTAGAATAAATTTGAACTTCTGAAATAGATAAGAAAATATTCTGAAGAGAAATAATGCTTTCAATGTTTCCTATTTTATGGAGACAGAATTCAGAGTTCTGTGTAACCCCCAAAGCTTAGAAGGAGATGTCCAGGGTTGGGAGTTTCTCATCAAATCCCTGGCCTTCAATTTCATCATCTGAAAACTGAAAAGCTGACCAGAGGGTAGAATAAACTGACAAGAATTATTTCTCTGTGTGTGAAAGATAATCTTAGGTAAAGATGTGATGATTTTACAAGTAAAGTGTAAGGACTTTAAACAGTATTGAATCACATCATCAAAAAAAATATTCCCTTTTCCCCACTCTCCTTTGGTTATTTCTACATCAAATAAAATAATACAGTTTGATGATAGAATATATTTAATGCTTGCTAATCTCTCTTTTTAAAAGAGGCAGATGTAGACTATGATCTTTCTGCATAGAATTGTTAGACAGCAAATAAAAACACAGGATGCCCAATTAAATTTTAATTTCAGATGAGCTACTAATACTTTTCAGTACAAATATATCCCAACAATAGTTGGATACATTTGCATTATTATTTATATGAAATTCAAATTTAACTGAGCATAACAAAATTTACCTGGAAAACCAATTTCTGCTAACATAATATTTAAATATTTTTATGAAATTATTGTATTTATGATCCCCTTTCTACATGTGGTGGATATGATTATTATTCAGCAAATCCACACTCTCTTCTTTCTATTTCTGGCTCTATCTTCATAAAATGTGTATCATTCTTTGCCCCGTAGATGCTGATTCAAGTCATGTCCTTATTTTGCCCAGTGGAATGTGGAGTGTCATATTTGAACCTCAGATAGTACTGTCCCCTTACCCTGGGCTTCAGAATGAGACATGAGGTGGAGATTAGCAGCATCAATCTCTTTCACTAAGTCAGTCACACTGAAGCCTCTGGAGCACCCAATGTGCTTATAAATCCATGAGTTGAAGGCAACACACCAGCATGGAGCAGGGAACCAGTGGAGAGGTCTGAGGGGCCGGCCCCACTCCCAACAACATGGACACCAGCCCCTCCCCTGAGAAGAATTTATTTCAGAGGACAGCACTGAAGCTGCAGTTCAGGGAGAGGGGCATGTCTGATCAGAGCACCCAGGACAAATAAAGGGGGAGGAAGAGAGAGTGGAGCACATCCTGGCCCACCAAGCCCTGATGAAGAGATTCCCACTCAGAGCAGCCAATGCACAGAGAACATCATTTGGCCGGTTCCACTTTGAGACACAACATCCCTCACTGACCCACAGCCCTACAGGGGACAGCACTGGAGACACAGTGTGGGAATTGTGCCCAATCTGATCCCAGCAGACCATGGCAAAACACTAAGGGTGTGGAACAGAAAAGCAAGAGGAACAGAGCAACGAAGTCCCCAGGGAGTACCAAAAATAGACTTTGGGGCCAGGGTTTGGCACCACATCAGACTCGACGGAAAAACACTCCTGAAGGCCAACAAACAGTCTTTGAACTAATTAAAGGCCTTCCTCTTTTTTTGTCATTGTTTTGTTTTCTTTTGTTGCTGTGTTTTGCTCTGTCTTGTTTTTTGTGCATGCTATTATCCCCGCAGGTCTGTCTAAATAAGATAGGCTGGATGAACAATCTGGAGGAGAAAACAATGGGACTGATGGTTCTAGAGGACATGGGAGAGGGGGAGGTGGGTGAAAGGAAGTGGTGTTAACAAACCAAGAGACAAAGGAACAACAAGTGATCCAAATCGGTGGTGAGGAAGGTGTAGGAGACCTGGTAGGGCATGATCAGGGTAATGTAACCGAGAGGAATTACTGAAAGCCGTATGAAGGCTGAACATGATAGTGGGACAGGGGAAAGTAAAAGGAAATAAATAGAGGAAAGAGCTAAGAGGCAAAGGGCATTTACAGAGGTCCAAATACAGGCATGTACACATGTAAATATATTTATATATGAGAATGGGGAAATATATTGATGTGTATATATTTATAGGTTTAGTATTAAGGTAGCAGATGGACATAGGACCTCCACTCAAGTACTCCTTAATGTAAGAATATTCTATTAATCTGGCATTCCATGATGCTCACCTTCCCGACACAATTGCTGAAGACAAAGTGGGTGCATAAGCAAATGTGGTGAAAAAAGCTGATGGAGACCAACTATCAAAAGATACAGCATCTGGGGTCTTAAAGATTTGAAGGTGAACAGTGGCCATGCAGCTCAGAAGCAACAAAGTCCATACGGAAGAAGCACACCAGCTTGTGTGATCATGAGGTATTGAAGGGTTCAGTTATCAGGCATCAAAGAACAAAAAATCATATCATTGTGTGCTCACCTCCCTGAAATGATCGCTGAAGACAAATGGGTGCATGAACAAATGTGGTGAAGAGAGCTGATGGTACCCAGCTATCAAAAGATATAGCATCTAGGGTCTTAAAGGTTTGAAGGTAAACAAGCAGCCATCTAGCTTGTAAGCAACAAAGCCCACATGGAAGAAGCACACCAACCTGTGTGACCATGATGTGTCAAAGGGATGAAGTATCAGGCATCAAAGAACAAAAAATGAAATCATTGTGAATGAGGAGGAGTGCAAAGTGGGGACCCAAGGCCCATCTGTAGGCAACTGGACATCCCCTTACAGAAGAGTCACGGGACAGGCGAACCAGTCAGGATGCAGTGTAGCAACGATGAAACATACAACTTTCCTCTAGTTCCTAAATGCTTCCTCCCCCACTCCCCCCCCTACCCCGACTATCATGATACCAATTCTATCTTACAAATCTGGCTAGACCAGAGGATGTACACTGGTACAGATGGGAACTGGGAACACAGGGAATCCAGAACAGATGATTCCTTCAGGGTCAGTGGTGAGAGTGGTCATAGCGGGAGGGTATGTTGGAAAGGGGGAACCAATTACAAGTATCTCCATATAACCTCCTCCCTGGGGGGGTGAACAACAGAAAAGTGGGTGAAAAGAGACATCAGTGTAAGATATGACAAAATAATAATTTATAAATTATCAAGAGTTCATGGGGCAGGGGTAGTGGGGAGGGAGGGAGAAAAATGAGGAGCTGATTCCAGAGGCTTGGTTGGAGAGCAAATGTTTTGAGAATGATGAGGGCAATGAATGTACAGATGAGCTTTACACAATGGATATATGTATGGATTATGATAAGAATTGTATAAGTCGGGGTTTAGGAGAGGAGATGGGTTAGTGAGGTAGTATCGATGAAGAACACAGCTTTCCCTCAGATCCTGGATGCTTCCTCCCCCCAACTACCATGATCCGAATTCTACCTTGCAGGCCTGGATAGGACAGAGGCTGTACACTGGTACATATGAGGGTTGGAGGTACAGGGAATCCAGGGTGGATGATACCTTCAGGACCAAGGGTGTGAGGGACGATGCTGGGAGAGTGGAGGGTGAGTGGGTTGGAAAGGGGGAACTGATTACAAGGATCCACATGTGACCTCTTCCCTGGGAGAGGGACAGCAGAGAAGGGGGGAAGGGAGACTCCGGATAGGGCAAGATAGGACAAAATAACGATGTATAAATTACCAAGGGCATATGAGGGAGAGGGTAAAGGGGGGGGGGGGAGAGGACCTGATGCAAGGGGCTTAAGTGGAGAGCAAATGCCTTGAGAATGATTGGGGCAGGGAATGTATGGATGTGCTTTATACAATTGATGTATGTATATGTATGGATGGTGATAAGAGCTGTTTGAGTCCCTAATAAAATGTAAAAGAAGAAAAGAGAAAAAAATGATTAGGGCAAAGACTGTACAGATGTGCTTTATACAATTGATGTATGTATATGTATGAACTGTGAAAAGAATTGTATCAGCCCCAATAAATTGTTAAAATAATAAAAAAAAAGAATTGTATAAGTCACCAATAAAATGATTTTAAAAATGCAGAAGGAAAAATAATTATACATGCAATACAAATTTACAAAAATACTAAAACATATGATAAACAACAACAACCAAACAAACATGAAACCAAAGAATTGTTTCAACCCCCTATATGAGGGAGTACCTCCCAAAATGCAGACTGTCCAAAGCTGTATATTTAAATTTTTACAAAACAAACTGTTGGCAACTTTACATGGGCTATCTGTCTAATATCTTCATATGTAAGATTCTTTAATATATATATGTGTATGACATCAAGAAGTGAGCTACCACTGAATTGACTGCAGTTCATGTGTATGTTAGTCCAGGTAGACTAGAGAAACAGATACAATGACACTGATAAAAAAGTGTAAGAGAAAGCTTTATATCAAAGAGTAATTGTATATTAAGAAAATGTCCCATTCTAGTCCAGAAACCCTATATTGGTCAATAAGTCTAATATCAGTCCATAAATTCCTCCTCAGACTCACACAGCACATGCAATGATGTTGAATGTTGGAAGATCACAAGCCAGTGAGTGAACATTTTGTGGGTCCAATGTCAGTGGAAGCATCTCAGCACTGGTGCAGGTCTGCACATGGCTCCTCCAGCTCTCTGAGAGGGTCTTCCCAACAGGAAGATGAAGCAGAGCGAGTGTGCTCTCTTGGGTCTCAGTAAGTCTCTACACGGCTTGTCAACATACGTGGCTTGTCAACAGGAAGACAAAGGCAGACAGAGAGATAGAAAGTTCCCAGAATCCTCATGAGAAGGTCATGCCTGCAAGGAGGCATCATCAGCCTGTGACTTCAGCGACAGGCTAGACTCCACCCCTACACTTATCTATCAAAATACAATAACATTACGTAACGACCACAATGTGTTTCAGAGTAGAATTGTGCTCCACATGGTTTTCAATGGCTGTTTTTGTTCTGCTTGATCTTGTTTTTTAAGTAGATTATCAGGCCTTATTTCTGAGGACCTCCAGGTGAACTTGAGCTTCCAATCTCTTGGTTAGCAGCTAAGAGCAAGTTAACTATTTGCATGCACATATGTAATAATGTTGTTTTATTCTACTAATCCTACATAAGACGTTTTCTTCCATACCAGTTTTCTTTGGGCTAGGAAAATTATCCTTGTACATCAGTGTTTTACAACCTTTTTATCATTATCATGCCCCTTTCTTCGAAATGTCTTTTAGAAATAATATATCTCAGATATACCGTACCTTTGCTTATGAATTGTGATCCTTTGACGGCTCGCAAACCATTGTATTGCCTAATATTTTTTCACTCACCAAGAATGAACCGGATGATAGAAAATCTGCAGAACACTTACCATGCACCAAAGCCAGACTGTGAGCCAGACTTGAAACCCTCGTTTATGCAGTGCGATGCCATGAAGTATTTCGCTTACCTACATCGGAAGCCCTTCTCCAGCAACTCATTCCCGTGTTCATCATTCTCCGTTCTCATCTGATCTCTCTTCTAAGCAGCAAATATTTCTTAGGCACAAACCATTAAGAATACTGAGATAGTTTATTGTGCCAGCCTGGCCGATAAACACAAGTGGGATTAATTGAAGAGATAAATGGCTTGGTGAGCCTCGCCTTTCTTATCTCTTGCTCTCTTCATTGGACCAGTGTGCGGCTCCCTTGCTTGTTCTGTGCCTCAATTTAAAGGGCACACTACCTGTGGGACGCCTAGCCTGTGGACTGTGTCACTATAAGTTGAGGTCCCTTTAAGACCACAGGATTGATGGTTGGTGACCTGCCTTGCTGTTTGCTGCCGGTGTTGGGATAGCCTAGCTCTCTCTCTCTACAGAGGACGACCTAGTGGTTCTCAAGACTTGAAGGATTGCTAGTGTCTCACAACTCTCTCATGGGGGTGATTTACACTGAGTCATTTGTACTGCTTTATAATTTAACTGTTCATTTCTTGTATTATATATGTATTTATCTGTATATAATTTAACAATTCATTTCTTGTGTTATATATCTAACTATATATATATATAATTATCAGCAATCTGGTTTTATCTCTCTAGAAAACACTGTCTAACACAGATATGAAAGTTTATTTCTAAAATTAAAATTCAGAGGATGCCTGCTGAGAACAATATGCTCTGCTAAGCACTCGGAGGAGTCTCTAGATTGCACAGACAGTTAAGTACCGAACTATCAACAAGGTTCAAACTCACCTAAAGGAACGAACTTTGGCCAACAGGCCTGACCCACTGCTTCTGATCGGCCTGCGGAGGGTCTCGTACACACGAGCTCGCCATGAGTAAGGATTGACTCGACGGGGCTGGCAACAACAAGCGCTAGAAAGGATTGGAAGTTGAATGAGCTGTTGGTTCACTCTCCAGGGGAGTTTGAAACTAGTGGAATAAGAGAGGGAATGCTAGTAGGGAGGGGAAGTAAACTGAGCAGAAAGTAGAAGAACCTAGCCTCCAAATGCCCAACTGAAATACTGTTATTATCATTTTGTGATTATGTTTACTCAACATTTCTTGAGCACAAAGTGCCATGCTCCTCCTAGTTAAGAGGCTGAAACCTACCCCACGATATCTCAGAAGAAAATGCTGGTGATCAGCTGCTGAAAGGTTACAGCCACGAACACGCTACAAGAGCAACATTTTCCTCTGAAGCACATGTGGTCGCTACGGTTTGTTTAATTTTCTTTTTTTATCAGTTAAGACAGGAGTTGGGAAAGAAAGAAAGAATGTTCATTCAATCACTCATACATTCATTCATTCAACAAATATTTATTGAGAACATACCGTGTCAGTCATTGGGTAGGGGCCGAGGTGAAGAGCCAGTGTAAAGCACTGAGTCTTTATCTTCACGGCAAGCCTCCCCCAGAGGCTGGGAGAGCAAGCAGAATTGGAAGCAGCTCCCCTAGTTTGTGGGAAATTGCCATGTTGTCCCTGCAACCCTACTCCTGAACGGAATGTTCTTTCCCTTCTCAGCTCTGGCTGTCAGCAACACAGTAATGAGACGGGCTCATTGGGTAACAATCCAGTCTCCCCTGCTGCTGCCCGCAGTGCCAAGGTGCTTAGAACCATTTGTCACACAGCCAGACAATGAGCCCGTTGCCTTAGCAAGGTGGCAATTGAGAAAAGTCAAGCATATCTCCATTTACCCGGGGGAATTCTTCATTCTTGACAGTTTGTGAAATTACAATGTTAAGTAAAGACATCACAAGTATGTTCTTATTTGAAAACTCATTAACTAGCAAATAATGAAGCACTTTTATACATCTAAATGGTGTTTGCAATTATATGGAATGTCTGGATTTTTTTCTTGCTTTCTTTCTTTTTCCTTCCTGCTTTTCTCCTACTTTAGTTTTTCTCTTCTTCCTTACTTCCGTTCTTCCCTCCTTCCCACTTTCCTTCTTCCTTTCTGTCTTGTTTTTTGCTGTTGTCCTGTGGACTTTAGGAATTCCTCTTTTGTTTTATCTGTTTTCTAGTGGCGCATTGAATCTGATACTGTATAAATTCAGCTTACAGTTTCAGATCCTGAAATAGAAGCCAAAAAAAAAGCCTAAATCTCTGGGCTAGTAATTGATGAAGAAGTGTGCACTGAATTATCCCTACAAATGCAAGTGGTCCACAGTATGAAGAATCCAAACCACGCTGTTGTTGCTAATGGGTTTTGCAATACAAGTCAACTTAAAATTTTGTTAAAGCAAGGCTTCTCTGCATAAGTATTGGCTTTTTCCCCTTCTTTTTATAGTTCATATACAGTTGACTTCCCGCCCCCCTCCACCCCACCCCATCCTATGCCAGTGTTGGATGTTGTAGAAAGAGTCTGGGGATGAAAACTAAGGCCCCAAATGGCTTTGTTAGTAGTCCTGTAGGTGACCTTCAATGGGCGCTGGTTCTGAGTAGTAGCTAGTGACAAAGATTTTGCTTCACATTGCTATGAGTTGGATGCAGCTCAGCATGCTTACTTTTTCCTCAGAGACCCACGCTAAAGGACCAGCCCTATCGAGGAATACGTGGATTCCTATGTAGGATTCTTATGCAGGATTTTGTGCAAAGGAGTAGGTACAAGGCATGACAGACCATGTGATGGATTTAAAGCTTTTGCTTGACATCAGTGTGTGCCATGTCCACTCATGTTTTATCAGCCTAAGCAAATATTACAGTCAGCCCTGATGGCAGAGGTGCACTGTCTCTTACCACAGGGGGAAGCATATACCTTGAAAGCTAACAAACTAGCAAAACAGCCTTGGAAAGTCATTAGACTTGTTTCCTCCTCCATAACAAAGCAAGATAGTAGGACTGAGCATCTATGAAAAGTCTATGCCTCTAATATAAAGAGAATGAAATATTTGTGAAGCTGAAGCAGATGCATAATTGGACAATTCAGGCTGACTTTTCACTGAAATGGATTTCTTTGTTAACCTATTTAATACTGGTGTCATGTGAGATGAATTGAGGAGCCCTGGTGACATAGTGGGTTATGCATTGGGCTGCTAACCACAAGGGCAATGGTTCAAGCCCACCAGCTACTCTAAGGGAAAGAGATTAGGCTTTCCACTCCTGTAAAGATTTATAGACTTGGCAACCCTAGAGCCCCTTGACTGGTAGGGTCATTATGAGTTGGAATTAACTCAATAGCAGTGGTTTTATTAGAAAAAAAGACTAATAATAAGTGCTTGATTTTGAGAATGGGAATTTCACCAAGGAGCTGAGTATGACAATTAAATGATGCTGTGTGTGTCGTGCTAAGATCTTCCCCTGCAAGTAAACCTCAGAGCCAGAAGTCACCACAATTAAAAACACCCTTCTGCTGTAACAGTCCCCGTAAGGACAGGGACAGGGACACGACAACCTAATGTTAGTGTGGGAGCTTCTGGGCAGTGCACGTGGTTGGCTAATGCGCTCGTCACCAACTGAAAGGTTCTAGTCTACCAGAGGCACCTTGAAAGAAAGGCCTAGCGATCTATTTCTAAACCAGTAGTCACCAGAAACCTTTGGGGCTCAGTTAGTTCTAATTTGACTCCCAGGGGTCACCATATGCTATAATCAGCTCGAAAGCAACTATTTATAAGATGGGAAAAGTCTGAGACTTCTGTGGTCACTCAGACTCTGGGAATTTGGAAGTCGGAAGAGACTGGAATGCCTGTGGGCATGACTTCAGAGGGGAGTGAAAGACAGAGGGTGTCAGGGGTCAGATCTAACTTTGTAGCCTTGATGACTGCACCTCAAGCAGCTGGACTGTACAAGTCCAGCCAGCCCTGAGCTTTTCAGTAACTCACTTGATGACCAGCCAGAGGCTGGTGTTTAGCACCCGACCCCCACCCCCCGGAAGATGCCTTAGCAGACAGACCAGGGTGTCTGATTCCCAAAGGGCACCAGTCTTTAAAACCCAATGGAGCAGTTCCATTTCACACAGAACAGGTCTCCATGGCTTGTAATTGATGTGAGGACAACTAACAACAACAACAGAATCCAGGTTGATTTTTTCCTAGGTAACCTATTAAAATAAAATATATTTTCTCTATCACTATGCAAATGCCACCATATATTAAAGAAGCTACCAAAGACACAAGAAGGTAGCGGGGGAAATTTGTATGACTTAAGGACGTGGGCACCTAACAGTGAATGTGGTGGGGATTTTGCCGTGCTGTTTGAATGATCCTGCAGAACGGTCCTTTCTCTGCATATGCAACAGAAGGAAAATTGCATTTATGACTGCTTGCAATGTAGACAAGCAATATTTGGGTGTAAAGCAGATGCTTTCTAGCACATCTGTTCAATGATTTCATCTTGTTGTAATGCCTACGCCTTTTGCCACCTGCCTCAGAAGTATTTTTTATCACAAAGACCGAATGCTCCAGGTTTCAGGGCTCGGAGAAACTAGTCAGAACATAGTTCCCAATTGAGCTTCCTGTTGGCCAGCGATGTTCAGAGCGGCCTTCCTCTGATACATTAGGTTATCGGTCCCTGCAGCGGTGTCTCTCAGTCTGCACATGGGTATCTGTGATGCATGCCTCTGAACTGGAGAAGAGAAAAAATTAGAAGAAAAATGAGGTGATTTTCCAAGACCTTTGTACAGAATAGATTCTTCAACTGAATGGATTGTGGATGAGTCATTTATCTTGGATCATCATTTGCACCCCTAATCCAGGTACTCCTACAACCTACCTTTTGCGCTGTTATCAGGACACTTTATTACCCTGGGGCAGAGTGTGCTGACATTTAAGCAGTTGCCATTGATGCATTCTAACTTGTGGAGACGTCATGTGTGTCAGAGTAGAACTGTGTTCCACAGGGTTTTGTTGTTGTTTTTAATTATAGTAAATATTCATGTAACAAATTGTCCATGGGCCTTTAAATGGCTGATTTTCCAGCAGTAGATTGCCATTTCTTTCAGACCACCAACCTCCATTAGCTGCCGATCATGTGAACTCTTCCTAGCACTAAAGGAAGCCTTCATGGACATTTGTTGTTGACGTTATAAGAGGCGGGTCTTCTGTTTTGATGCGCTTCACCTTTACAGGGACTGGGATTGGATAATCCCATGTCATAGGGGCTGCTTCTTGGCATTGTACTATGCATAACAGTATCCTGGGCCTCTACGCCCTAGATGCCAGAAGTGTTACACAATCACCATGTATCAGGGCAACCACAAAGGGTCTCCTGACAACTCCCAGAATCCACTGGAGGAGATAAATTCAGCCAGGGTTGAGAACCACTAACCTAGAGCATGAGAGTTTCTAGCTTTCTGAGCCAGCCACCTATGGGTTGCAGCAAACAGTTGTGGGCCCATGTAGTGAAGGGATTTTATGTCCTTTGTATTTAAAAGTGTAAAGCAATGAGAAACAGTTTGGCTCTCCCAGGTTAGTAATTACCTCTGTGGATATTAATTTTCCAAAGCAGCCTAGTCAAATGAGTCATTATTACCTCAATCCTTCCACCAAGGCTGATTGATTTCTCTCCCCTATTGCTTCTAATTTCACGCGATGTCTGATTACAATAGAGAAGTATTCAATACAATCCTCATGTAACAGTAATTACAACAGGTTTATTCCTTGGCTGTGAGTGGGAACGGACTAGGGGTTTTATATCACTTTATTGAAATAAATGTCTTAGTAGAAGTTAAATGCTTAAACACTTTATAAATTGATCATGTTGTACAAAGGTACACAAAACCAATCCAGAGACTAGATTATTTTAAAATGCACTAAAGATGCATACATATGACTTACTTTCACTTGCATTATACAAATTAAAGGTATTAATTCAATTAAAAACATTCCTAGATTATATCATTTTTCTCATTGGGATGTATGAAATATATCTGCTGGAACTGTGTGCTATTTGTAAATATATCAGGGGCCCCCTGCCCGCATTAGGGATAACACTTGACAGATAAAAAGTAGTGCAAAAATAAGAACTTTTTCGCTTAATGGGTCTCAGTCCTTAACAATAAATGAGACAAGTTGGTGGTCTCTTCCCTTGCTCAGTTCCCATGATGCCTTAACATTTCAAGTATTGCCACATGAGCACCTGGCTAAAGCATGTGCTCATGTGGCAATATGAGCAGGTGTTTCTTGTTAGATAGCAGTGCTGTCTTTTCGTGTTGTGATACAACAGTGAGATGACCATTACCTGCCAGTCGTGGAGGAACAGTGGTGCAAGCAGGGAAGGGTGGTGAAGGGAGCATGGCAAGGTGAGGACTCTGTCCTGAAGCACCAGCTGCTAGATGGTATTGAGACATGAAAGAGAGGTGTGATCGCCCAGATTGTTGTTGATAGGGGCCATCAAGTCAGCCCCTGACTCCAGGCACAACAGCATGAAATGTGGTGCCATCCTCATGAATGGCTCTGGATAAGACCATGCTTTATCCTTGGGCTGGCAGTTTGGGTTAGACAGACTAAGCAAAAAGTTAAATGCCAAGTGTGATAGTTAAGATTTTGAATCAACTTAGCTGGGCCAATATTCTCAGTGGTTTGGCAGTCATTACCCCATGATAAGTTTCCTTAAAGGGTGGCCTGCTTGCAATGTAAGGGTGCATTGTGGGAAACTCTTCTGGCTTGTAGCCAGATCTGATTCCTGCATATGGCTCATTGACCTGTAGTTCTCTGAACTTCAGTCAGTTGTATCCCCTGCTGATCCTGGGACTCATCTGCAGTCAGCCATCTTACTTGCTGATCTTGGATTCATATGGCTCTCCTGACCAGGTGAGTTGGTACTCACTCACCTCTGCAGCCAGGAGTCTTCATCTGACCTGACAATCTTGGGTTTATCAGCATCTGCGGCTATCCAAGTCAGGAGGAACCCTGCTCTGAAATCCGATGTGTGGACTGAAATGTGCTCACGTCTACAACTGCATGCAGCATTGCCTTGATGTACTAGAGACACGCACTCTGTAGACATGAAAATAAGGAGCCCTGGGGGTGTCTTAAGCTTAAGCTGATGACCACGAAGTCAATGGTTCAAACTCACCACTGCTCCACACGAGAAACATGAGAATTTCTACAGCCATAATTATTTAAAGTCTCTCAGACTATCAGATCACGAGGAGTCACCTCGGTGGTAGTCAGTTTTGGGGGAGGGTTGTATATGATGGGGCACCCCCACCTCCGAAAAAACAAAACAAAACACAGATAAAAAGTTCTCCTGGGCAGAGGTTTTGTGGTCTCCATTTTTCCCACTAGGCAAGCATCAGACAACTCACTCTGAGTTAGTGCACCCAGTGCCATCTCCTGGGACGGTCTGCTCTGGTCACAGTGGATTTTTCATAAAAGCAGTTTCACTCAAACCTCATTTTTTGTGATAGTCAGTTTAAGAGAACAGCATGCAGCTGTGAAATTTTGTTTCCTACTCAGCAAAAATGGTGCAGAAACTGTTGTGATGTTGAACACAGCTCCTAAGGACAGCACTATGGAAAAAACTCAAGTGTACAAGTGGTTTTCTCATTTCAAAAAGGTGAAATGTCAATTGATGACATACTTTGATGGGGACACCCATCAACTTCTCAAACAGATGACAGTGTCGACTCACAGTTCATTTGTAATTCGTTCCACCGGGTCACACTATTAATCAAGCTTTCCATTTAGAAGTTCTGAAAAGTTAGCATAACAGTATGGGACAAAAAAGACCTGATTAGTGGCAGATGGGGACTGGTTTTGCCACCATGACAATGTACCTGCTCACGTAACCATCTCAGAGAGCCAAGTTTTGGCCAAAAAAACCACATGTCTCTCTTGCCCATGCACCTTATTCACCTGACCTCACTCTGTATGATTTCTTTTTGTTTCCATGAATGAATAGGAACATGAAAGGGAAATGATTTGATGATTTAGAAGAGCTGAAGAAAAAAAGATGGAGGTACTCTCAGCCCCCCAAACAGATGACTTTGAAAATGATTCCAGAAGTAGAATTGCAAATTTGACAAAAGTATTAAGGGTAATGGAGAGTACTTTGAAGGTGATAAGGCTGTCTTGTAAAAAAAAAATAAAAAATTCTGGGTTTTGAGTGGTGCTCTCTTGATATGCATATAAAGCTTCACTGCTTCTGTTTCTCTGAAGGACCCGGCCGAGGCTACCTGTACTAAAATAACCAGGATAAGATGTTTCCTTCGTCACTGGAAGGCACAGATCTCACCAGCACAATTAAGTTGTGGTTGATGCGCAGATTCTGCAGCCAACTGCCTATATTCCAATCCTGATTCTACCACTTACTCGCTTCTGAATTGGCCAAGTTATGTATTTATCTCAGTGTCTCAGGTTCCTGCCCCCCATACACACCGCCTTTGGAAAAGGAGAAAATAAAGCCACAATACCTCCCGCATAGGTTTTTGTAAGTATTAAGTGAGTCAAAATTGAATGAAGATGCCCAGACCGAACTCAGCAAAGAGTAAGTGCCCTGTGGTGTTGGCCTTCCACTGAGTGTGTTACTGCTTTCAGACGCCCTTCTTCACGTGGAAATGAAGCTGTGGCGTCCATCTCACTAACAGTTCACACCATGCACCATGGTATCGTCTTCAATAGGATAAGTGATAGAGTTCTTTTGACCCACAAGTTTAAAGTGCTTTCGTTCACCACTAATTAAAAATGTGATTCCTCCAATATTCCCAAATTCATACCTTACCTTCTAGAAAATATGCCTTACCTTCTTGAGAACCACACCATAAACTCAACTGTTTCTGTCATATTTTTCTGTGATTAATTCTATCTACCTTTCTCACTCTTTGCAGTTATTATGCTATTTGTTACAAAAATTAGCAGTTGAGAACGCAAGATGGCAGCCACCACGGGCTTGGGAGTAAAAGTCCCTCGCAATTTCCGACTGTTGGAAGAACTTGAAGAAGGCCAGAAAGGAGTAGGAGATGGCACAGTTAGCTGGGGTCTAGAAGATGACGAAGACATGACACTGACCAGATGGACAGGGATGGTAATTGGGCCTCCAAGAACAATTTACGAAAACCGGATATACAGCCTTAAAATAGAATGTGGACCTAAATACCCAGAAGCACCCCCCTTTGTAAGATTTGTAACAAAAATTAATATGAATGGAGTTAATAGTTCTAATGGAGTGGTGGACCCCAGAGCCATATCAGTGCTAGCAAAATGGCAAAATTCCTACAGCATCAAAGTTGTCCTGCAAGAGCTCCGGCGCCTAATGATGTCTAAAGAAAACATGAAGCTCCCTCAGCCGCCGAAGGACAGTGTTACAGCAATTAATCACCAAGAGAAACCACAGGCCCTCCCCTCCCCCATTCAATTTAAGCAGTCTTCATTTTCCACAGTAGTACATTTTTTAGATAACGTCTTGTAGACCTCAAAGTACTGGACAGGAAGCTCCCATTCAAGGGCAAGTTATCTTAAGACACTGTACATGATACTAAAAAAAAAAAATTAGCAGTTGATTAAATGTTCCTTTGAAGTATTTCCTTGATGTCTTCCATGGACATCCAATGAGTAGCTTTAAAACTTGAGGTCCGAGTTATGTCTAATTTATACTTTCCTAAATGGTCTGTGTTTCTTAACTGTGCACACAGTGCGTGATGAGAAGGGGCTAATTAGTGTGGTACACACAAAGGATGTCACACATCCCATGGCTGCTTATTGGCTCATGTTTTAAGTGACATCATTCTGAAGGGCAAAATGTAGGTTATCATCTGAATATAATCCATTAATAAGAAAATATTTTGATCTATTGATTGGCAAGTTCTGGCCACATGCATTCCCTTTTCTCAGAGCCAGATTTGCTTTGGGAAAATATGAAGGCATCTGTAATTCACAGCTTACCTCTTGGGTACATTGTACTGACTTATGCCCCAAAGTTTCTGGTAACACGACAATATTATTCCCCTAAAGAAGCTGGTAGTAAAATAAAGCAAGTGGCTCTTTTCAAGCTGTTCCAGCTCATCTCGTGCTCCTTTCAGACAGAAGACCTGCCGGGAAGCGTGAGCGTGATAATGCTGTGCCACTCCGAGGGGCCCCGAAGGGTGATGGTATGCCCCAGAATATGCTTTCTCAGATTCTGGTTGCAGAAGCAGATGATAAGATCCGGTACCAAGAGTCTGTTTCTCAACATTATGCAGTCAGGATGCTGATGATCTCATGTTTTATCTGACAGTCTCATCGAACGCTGCACCTGAAACTTCTTTACCCACCACCCCCTGCTCTCCTGATTTTGAAAAACTGACAGCTGATGTAGCTTCCCAGGGTCCGACAACTTGAGATTTTGGTTTTCTTCCTTCCTTACAAGTTTAGAGTGAAGGGAAAAAACCAAATCTACATTAGGTTCACTGACCTCTTTAGAAGAAAATGACATCGACATGTAAGGAATTTGTTCCACTACCTTTGCTCTAGTCTGTAGATAGAGAGTCGCAGTAGCTCCAGTGCAGGGTTGTGAGGGTTTCCTCCTGCCTTGGAACAGAGTGTTGGCAGAAATGTAACAGCACAGCAGGATGATTCAGGGAGGAGTCTCTTAGGGACATGGACAGTCCTCAGCACTCTTTCAGGTGCAAAAGACAGACTCTACCTCAAATGAAAAATGGTGTTCACATAAGTAGAAAACCCACGTGTTAGGTTCAAGTATAGCTGCATCCAAGTACTAAACAATGCCCGTGTCGCTCCATCTTTGGATTCTGCCTGTTGGGTTTTATGCTCATTTGGGCTCTCTCCATGCACAGACAAGGTGGCTCAAACTTACATTGTTCCATGATTCCAAAGAAGCAGGGCATATTTCTGATGGCACAACGAGAAGGTAAAAGGGTCCCCGCATTGGCATTTCCTCAACCAGCCACTAGTCAAAGGAATACAGTTATATGTTAGCCAGGCTTGAGGCACGTGGCCAAACCTAGAGCTAGAAGGAGAGAGCTCCACCAGCTCCACATTCACGGGGGGAAAGGACTGGGAAATGGCCTCACAAGAGGAAATCAAACAGACCAGAGATGTGCCTCCTATCACCTGTCTAACTACCAACCTACCTGCCTACACACACTTATGTCCTACGTAGACCAATGTTTACCGAAGCTATCCTGGAATGTAGTCAAACCTAGTCCCAGGGTTGTGAGGACTCAAAGGACATATGAGAAGTACTTGGGGTCAAGCTCCTTCAATGACTCTGAACTAATTGAGGATCTGTTTTAATTCTCTCACCAACAGCCTGTGTGGTTCCACTTGTACATACTTTCATTAGCTAGAAGTTCCTTCTCTCTCACATAACTGCAACGTGCACTTAGTCTCGCAAAGTTGTATCCATAATGTCAGTGAATGTATTAGGGCTTGTCTTAAATTGGGTTATGTAGAGAAGCAAGGCCACGAAAGCTTGTATGTATACATATTTAGAGAGATTTATTTCCAGGAAATTGCTTGCACAGTTATAGAGGATAGCAAGGTCAAGACTCAAGTCCATGAGTCTAATGTCAGGCCGGAGGCTTCTTCTGACTCACATAGCTGCAGGGACTGGTGAACCCAAGATCAGCAGGCTGATGGCTCTCCAAATATGAATAAATCTTAAGGCATCAGATCAGATGGCGGGTGTGTGACATTCCTAGGATTAGTTAAAAAGCAATACAGCAGACTTATGGCTCAAGTCAAAAGAACCTTAGATCAGATGAGCAAACTTCAGTATCCACATCCAGCAAAAAAGCAGGGAACATATAAGTGAGATCATACAGGGCTCATAGCCCTAGCCCATACCCTCAAATATTCACCTGACACGCAACCTGGGATTTTTACCTTGAGGTACATTGTGTTTTTTAAGATAGGTTTGGGAGTTCATTCGTTTAACAAATAGTTATTAAGCGCAATTATAAGACAGATATGGATTTATGCATGGAATTCTTGATGTCAGTAAAAGCAAACAGGGTAACTTTCTTCTCATCACTTCTGGTACTTGGGGGAAAATTAAGCAAGCTAGGCAAATATGAAAATAAGAATTAGGTGCTATAAGACAGAGCCTCAGAGGGCAATTCTTAGCACAGTGGTTAGGGAAGAACTCTGAGCCAGCACATAAATGGCAGGGAGTAGCCACATAGTCAAAGGGATGGAAAGGGAACATTATGGCAGAGAAATGATCAAAGGCTCAGGGGCAGGAAGATGTGTGGGTTAAAAGAAATAAAAAAAAGAAGTTGAGTGATAAATATTTACCATCCTGTGCTCCCTGTTTGGGGGAGAATTTTAGATTTTGCCTATACGCTTTAATCCTGATCTTGAGTTGAAGCCTGTTGATCTTGATCCCGGGTTTTAGCTGTTAGTTCTCTGATAAACTCACAATCATGAGGACCATTGATCCGGTGCACGTGGCCATAGCAACAAATGATCAAAAGCAAGCAGAGAAGTGGGTAGTGCCATGGGAGGAATGGCTGGTGTCAGAACTGGCCGAAGGTTGGAGGGTGGAGGTATGTCTGACCTCTACCTCATAGGAATCAACTTTAGGTTTCCACTGATATCTTGATAATTTCCATCTCTTCACCTGATGTTTGACAAGGAGTTATGATACAACACCATTTTTAAAAGTACAAATTAAGAGCACTTATAAGTAGTTTAAAAGCCAATCCCTCACCATGCAGATGAATAAATTTTCAGTAATTTCCAAGCCCAATTCTGGCTGGATTCAGTGTTTTATCAACCGTAATAATTCAGGGTGGATATATATATATATAGATAGATAGATAGATAGATAGATAGACAGATATATATATATCAGTTACATAGGGAACATCAGCAACTGGAAGAGGTAGACAGATCAGTGAGGGAGTTGATATGAAGATTTCTAATAAGGCTCTCAAAGTTGATGTATAGGGAGTCTAAGTCTGAAGATATTAAGGGCACAGCATCAAAAGCACCAGGAAATACCTTTACATTAGTACCTGCTCAGAGATAAGGTCAAAGAGTAGGTTCAACAAGTATCCACAGACATATCTCTTGACACTGACTACATGACTTTCCAGGGTCATCTCAAAGGGGCTTTGTTGAGGGGAGGATAAGGTCGGATTTGATGGTAGGAACCATGATACTGAGAAGAATGACTAACCATCTTGATTTACCTGTGACTGAGGAGGTCCCAGTACATAGAACTAGGATTTCACGTTTTAAAACTAGGATAAGTTACCACAAGTTAACCATCCCTAATGTGAGACGTGTCAAACCATGTCATATGAGGATACACTGGATTTTTTTCCCATCAGATACATAGTGAAAATCACAATATTAGTATTATAACTACCATTTGTCATCTGGCAGATATTCTGGTAAGCACTGTAGACACACATCTTTTGACAACCAGCCTATCAGTAAGACGTATTGTAAGTGGATGTATGATGACACATAGCTAGCTATAAAAGAGAGAACAGCTGTAAATCTTTACACAGCAGACTGCCTCATCTTTATTTCATGGAGCTTATAGTGAGTTCAAATCACCAATGCTTTACTTGGCAGTCCAATGCTTAACCCACAGAGCCACCAGGGAGCCTTACCCAGAAGCACCCATAATTATTTCCCCTGGTATTTCATGAGGAGGAGTTTGCGTCTTACAATGACTGAAAAGCAATCATGGTCTCAAATCAAGTAAGTGGTAGAACCTGAACTGTATCGGAGTTAATTGACTGCAGAACTAGCCCTCTGAAACCCTTCCTAAGATTTAGAGACTCAAAGCTCCTTTAATTCTTGAAGGGTTACCATATTAAAATACGGAGATTATTTTATGAAATCTAGAAGTAGGCTCATAAATTGAGTGTTTAAAGTTGTACAGAGACAGAGATCTGAACTCCTAAACAATTTCAGAGTGGAATATGATGTTCTCAAAATATAACTCAGATCCCCTCTGTCTGCTGGGAATGGGTAAAGAAAAAACCAACATCATACAATGGGTGTGATCTTTAAAATCTCTCCTAACAATGGGATGCTATTTCTCTAGTTTCCCACCAGGGAAAGAACTCCCCCCTCCCCACAAACCTCCCCCATACTCACAATATTGTTTTTAAAACACAAAATAAAGGCAATTTATTTTCTTTTACAGCAAACTAAATTGTCATAACCCCCGTGCTTTTTAAATAAATGATAAAGTACCATAGGCCCCCTTCAGCTCATTTGAGTGTAAATCATTTTAAAAGTTCATAATTTAAAACTTTGTGATTTTATCACCACAGAAGGCTGCTTTTGCCTTCCATTCATGATTAATATTTTTGATGGCTCCCTCTAGATCTTAGAAAATAATTAAAACTAATGAACAATTCACAATGACAGCAAAGCAATGAGCATATTTTTTCCTGTCTGGGCTGCAAGCCTGATCAAAGACTGGCTGAGCCTCTGTGGCACAGATGCCTAGTGCTTGGCTTCCTCGCCACCCACTGAGACCAAATGACAGCTTCAGGGGAAACCATGAATGAAGATTTTTTTTTTTAGCACTTTAAAGAAGAATTAGAATGTGCAGAAATACAATTAGTCAGTGTAACTGCTGACATCCAACAGAGAAAGAGTTTAAGCTATGCACTTTTATTTTCTCTTACCACTTTGCTGTATCATCACTCAAATAATATTTTCATTAAGCCAGATCTCCTGATAAAGTAATGTTGCTACAGACAAAGGTATGGGGCAGCAGGAGTTACAAATTCATCATAACTTACCATGTCTCATTATCTGTTGTCAGCAGATATTATAGAAGATGTCTTATTTAAAAGTATGCACAGGCAACTGGACCAATAGGTAGCATCATGATAAATGGAGAAAAGATCAATATTTGCAAGGATTTCATTTTACCAGATCCACAATCTATGCTCATGGAAACAGCGTTCAAGAAATAAAACGATACCTTGAATTCGGCACATCTGCTGCTCGAGATCTCTTTAAAGTGCTGAAGAGTAGGTATGTCACTTTGAGGACTAAGGTGCACCTGCCTCAGGCCATGATACTTTCAATCTCCTCATATGCATGTGAAAGCTGGAAGTTGAAAAACAAGAATGAATGCATTAAGAAAGTATGGAATGCCCAAAAAACAAATAAATCTATACTGGAAGAGGAACAGCCAGAATGCTCCTTAGAAGCAAGGATGGTGAAACTTGGCCTAGTGTACTTTAGACATATTGTCAGGAAAGACCAGGCCTTGAAAAGGATATCACAGTTGACATAGAACAAGGCCACCAACAAAGGAGGCAAAGGTTTCATGAGTCTGATTGACACGGTGGCCGCAACAAAAACAGCAGCAATGGGGAGGGCGGGGCAGCACGGACAGTGTTTCCTTCCATTGTCCAGAGTGACTATGGATCTTGATGGGACCTAGCAACAACAACAACTCAGACAGGGAAAAGGAAAACAGGAAAGCACTGTAGTCTATTGAGTCATTGGTGTGAGTGGACTGGGAGATGTTTCTGTAGAAGGTAAGAAGGAAGTGAAACTCAGGAGTGTGTGAATTTCTTCCATCTGTTTGTTCCATGATTTATTTTAAGGCTACGTCAATAGACAGATAGCTTGACTATTTTTTTAAATCATTTTATTGAGGGCTTGTACAACTCTTATCACAACCCATACTTCTATCCATGTGTCAAGCACATTTGCACCTTGGCTGCCATCATCATTCTCAAAACATTGGCCTTATACTTGAGCCCTTGGTATCAGCTCCTCATTTTCCCCCTCCCTCTCCCGCTCTCCACTCCCTCATGAACCTGTGATAATTTATAAATAATATTTTGTCATATCTTACACTATCCAACGTCTCCCTTCACCCATGGCTTGACGTTTTTGGTTAACTAGGCATTCACCTCAATTTGATTTGACCACAGAGCTAGAAGCTGTCTCTTCTTTTATGTATTTATTTATTTCTGAAAATGGCTTTTAAAAAAAGTAAATCCCATGTATTAAAAATGCAACCCAAATAAATTAGCTTTTAACATCATCAGCCACAAAGGAGATTCGAGTGTTACTATTAATAATAAAAAAATAAGTCAACTCTTAATTGCTTTGAAGCTAATTATACCTGGAAGTCTTCTAAATCCCTTGAGGAGTTTCCTGATTGCTTTTCCATGCTTTATGAGTTAGTTAAAGTTTATTGTGGCACAACCTGGCCAATAAACACATGTGGGGTTAATTGAAGGGCGGAGAGATAAAGTGGCTCCGTGAGCCTCCCCTTTCCAGTTCTCGGGTCTCTTGCTTTCTGATGGTCAGACCAGGGTGCAGCTGCCTTAGCCAGTCCCCTGCTTCAGCTGGCAAAGCTCACTTCCTGCAAGACATCCCCGAGGAGAAGCAGCATGGACCTACCCAGATGCAGCCCTGGGTGCTGGAGCAGCATTGTAGAAACTCCTGCCAGCGCTGAGATGCTTACAAGTTCGCTGATTCAGCTTTCCTTCTGCAGTCGGCATCACTGCATGTGTTTTGTGAGATGGAGGAGGGCTTTGTGGATTGGTGTTGGACATTTGGGTTAATGTTGAACTTGTGGGCTTGGGCAGAACTGGGTTGGGATGTTTTCTTGATGTGCGCTCACCCTTTATATAAAACTCTCTCTTATGCATATGAGTTTCTATGGATTTGTTTCTCAAAAGTACCCAGCCTAAAACACTTTATTGATTCCAAATGAGGAGCTCCAGCACTTGTTAAGAAACTTTGATATAACTGCCAGGAGTTGGTTAGATTTTGTTCACCTAAAGCTTGCTCCATTTGCTCATTGGTACAGCAAATGGAAAGTTGGCATGGCAGTTTCAGAACACTGTTCAAAGTTTCCACTGATTTTCCACTAGGCTTGACTCAAGTGAGGCAGCGAAAGGAGCTCAGCTGTTTCCCCCCCAGCCACTCACACCTGCAGATTTGCTTTTAGATCTTCTTACTATAGGAAATAACATCAAATATCTATAAGTTGGTATTGAGGATGTTCAGAGCTAGAAAATACCACAAATGCTGAAATCACATTTCCTACACTACACACCAACTTGGTATATGTGAGGTTACCCTTGTTTCTTATAAACACATTTCAGCAAAACTCTTAACTAGAGTTTCTTGCTGAAGTTCTACATTGTTGTTGTTAGGTGCCATTGAATTAATTCTAACTTCTATTGACCCTCTATATAACACATCACATATACTTTGGACATGGTGTCAGAGAGAGCAGTCCCTGGAGAAGGACACCATGCTTGGTGAAGTATTGGAGCAGCAAAAGGAAGGAAGACCACCAGCAAGCGGTACTGACACAATGGCTGCCTTGATGGACCCAAACAGAAGAACAACTGTGAGCACAGCACAGGACCTGACCGTGTTACCTTCTTTTGGACATAGGGTTGCTATGTGTTGGAACCAACTTGATGGTACCTAACAACAACAGGGAACCACTGAACAAAATGCTGCCTGGTCCCGCACCATCCTTATAATTGTTAGGGCTGAGCCCGTTGCTGCATCCGCTGTGTCAATGCATCTCACTGAGCATCTTCCTTTTTCACGGACACTCTTCTTTACCAAGAATGGTGTTCTTTTCCAGGAACTGGCCTGTTCTGATGGCATGTTCAAAGCATGAAGACTGAGACTAAGTCTCGCCATCCTCAACTCCAAAGAGCTCTGTGGCAATCTAGTTGTTCCTTCAGAACAGATATGCTTGATTTTCTGACAGCCCGTGGTTCTTTCAATATTCTTCATCGGCAGCATAATTACAATGCATCAGTTCTTCTTCAGTTTTCTTTATTCATTATCCAGCTTTCACTTAGATATGAGACAATTGAAAGGTCTAAATAGGAACTAGAAAACTATAGCCCACATGTCAAATTCATCTTACCATTTGCTTCTGTGTGGCACATAAGGCTTTCTATAATTTTAAGATTGGAAAAAATTAGGAGAGACTGCAGATCTGTCTAAATAAGATAGGCTGGATGAATAATCTGGAGGAGAAAACAATGGGACCGATAGTTCCAGTGGGACATGGGAGATGGGGAGGTGGGAACAGGAAGTGGTGTTCCCAGGGACAAGGGAAAAACAAGTGATCCAAATTGGTGGTGAGGAGGGTGTGGGAAGCCAGGTAGGGCATAATCAAGGTTAATGTAACCAAGAGGAATTGTTGAAACCTTGGTGGGGACTGAACTTGATAGTGGGACAGGAGGAAGGTCAAGAAAAGAGCTGGGAAGCAAAGAGCATTTATAGAGGTCTATATAAAGATATGTACATATGCAAATATATTTATGTATGAGGATAGGGAAATAGATCCATGTGCATATTTTTAAAATTTTTATGTGCATATATTTATAGGTTTAGTATTAAGGTAGCCGAAGGACATTGGGCCTCCACTCAAGAATTCCCTCAATTCAAGGATACTTTCTTCTATTAAATTGGCATTCTATGATGCTCACCTTCCTGACACAACCGCTGAAGACAAAGCGGGTGAATAAGCAAATGTGGTGAAGAAAGCTGACGGTGCCTGGCTATCAAAAGATATAGCATCTGGGGTTTTAAAGGCTTGAAGGTGAACAAGCGGCCATTTAGCTCAGAAGCAACAAAGCCAACATGGAAGAAGCACACCAGCCTGTGCGATCATGGGGTGTCAAAGGGATCAAGTATCAAGTATCATCAGAACAAAAAATTTGACCATAGTGAATGAGGTGGGGAGAGCAGAGTGGAGACAGCCCATTTGTAGGCCACTGAAGATCCCCTGGCAGAGGGGTCTCGGGGAGGAGACAAGCCAGACAGGGTGCGATGTAGCAATGATGAAAAATACAACTTTCCTCTAGTTCCTAAATACTTCCTGTGCATCCCCCCCCCCTGCCACCCCCACTATCATGATCTGAATTCTCTCTTGCAAGTCTGTCTACACCAGAGGATGTACACTGGTACCGATAGGAACTGGAAATACAGAGAATCCATTCAGGACCAGTGGTGTGAGTGGGTTGGAAAGGGGGAACCAATTACAAGGATCTACGTGTGACCTCCTCCCTGGGGGACGGACAACAGAAAAGTGGGTGAAGGGAGACATCGGACAAGGCAAGATATGACAAAATAATAATAATTTATAAATTACCAAGGGTTCATGAGAGAGGGAGAAGCAGGGAGGGAGGGGGAAAATGAGTAGCTGATGCCAGGAGCTTAAATGGAGAGCAAAGGTTTTGAGAATGATGAGGGCAATGAATGTACAAATATGCTTTACACAATTGATCTATGTATGGATTGTGATAAGAGTTGTATGAGCCCCTAATAAAATGATTATAAAATAAAAAAGGAGGAAATTAAAAAAAATTTTAAACTAGGAGAGAATAATATGGGGCAAAAAGGGAAAATTATGTGAAATCAAATGCTGTACCAGAAATAAAGTTATTTTACAATAGATGCATGGACTTCTGTAGGTATTGTTTATAGCTGCTTTAAAATTAAAACAGCTGAGAAATTTCAACAAAAACCATGTGACCCCCAAAGGTAAATAATCATAAAATACTCTCTGGCTCTTTAGGAAGATGTTTACCAACCCTGGGTTTGGATCAATGGTTTGAAAGCATTGTTCTAAGGATATCAGCTATCAGTGTGTCTTCCTGTGTTGCTGGTGTGTTGCTGTGATGCTGGAAAATATGCAACCAGAATTGCAAATACTAGCACATTCATGCATGGTGAGCAGGGGTCAAAGGAGTTTCCACAGAAGATGGACCAGGAAGAAGAAACAGGCCATTTATTTTTGAAGGATTAGCTACTAAAACCCTATGACATTATCTGATGTACTACAGAAAGGTGAGCCCCACAGCTTGAAAAGCACTCTAAGTACAATTGGGGAGGAGCTTTAGAAAAGGAAAGATGATGCAGTCCACGCCCATCATGTTTTAGAGCCTTGGAAACCCCATGGTGCCATTCTGCTCTGTTCTATAGAATTTCTATGACTTGATATTGACTCAGTAGTGAGTTTTTAATGCCATTCATGAAGTAAAATGTTCAGGACCTTAATCAGCTGATGTTGCACAACCCAAAATGAGAAGAGACAGTTGCAAATATCTATTGATAATTTTCACATGAAAGTTATAATATATGAATCTAGAAAAAGTATAAGTTGTAAAAAAATAAAGTGAATGCATAATGGATAATGCTCTAGGTGAAGTTAAATGTATTGCTATAGACTATTTTTAAAACAAGACCATATTTCTATAGTCTATCATATCAGATATGAAAAATTAAAGAGGAATGCCACCATATTCATAGTCCAATATAACATTTCAGTATAGAACATTGCACTATCCTGAAGTACAATGTTATTATATAATAGCATAATATCTGTGTTTATGAGAAAGACCAATTAATATGACTATTATTCAAATTTACTGACCAACAACCATCAGAGACTAAGAAATTGAAGATTTTTACCAAATTTTTATAGTCTGAAATTGATAAACCCCACAATGAAGTTATCGGTGCTTAAAATGTGCACGTTGGGAACAAAGAAGAAGGACCCATAATTGGAAACGTGTGGCCTTTGTGATAGAAATAACAAAAGAGATCACATGATAGAATTTTTCAATGCCACTGATTTCTCATTGCAAATAGCTTTTTCAGCAACAGAGATAACAACCATGCTTGTGACCTTCTCAAGGTGGAATGTACAGGAATCAGGCTGACTACATCTGTGGAAAGAGATGAAGGAGCGCAGCAGCAAAAATGGAGAAAATCTCATTGGTAATCTGTGATATGCAAATGACACAACCTTGTTTGCTGAAGCTAAGAGAACTGGAAGTACGTACTGATGAAGATCAGAGATTACAATCTTCCATTTGAATTGTACCTCAGTATTAAGGCAATCCACCACTTGCATGTCATTTTGTCATACTATGGTGGCTGTGTTTTGCTGTGATGTTGGAAGCTATGTCATTGGTATTTCAAATACTAACAGAGTCACTGAAAGTGAACAGCCAAACATCATGAGGGAGGGGGACCCAGGAAGGGAGGGGAAAAATGAGGAGCTGGTATCAAGGGCTCAAATAGAAAGCAAATGTTTTGAGAATGATGATGGCAACAGACGTACAAATGTACTTGACACAATGGATAGATGGATGGATGGATGGATGGATAGATGGATGGATGGATGGATGGATGGATGGATGGATGGATGGATGGATTGTGATGAGTTGTATGAGCCCCCTATAAATATGATATTTTTAAAATGAGTATACAAAAGAAGGAAAAAATATAAACTACAAAAAAAGAATAGGTTGTCCACTTTTGAGTAATACATCATGGAAAACCTTAGGCATCACATTCAAATATTGTCAGTTATTGAAAACCTCATTAATTGAAGAGGAACATTTTCAAAGATATTGCTGGAGATGAGCCCCTCAGGTCAGAAGGCACTCAAAATAGGACTGAGGAAGAGCTGCCTTCTCAAGGTAACATGAATGGAGTAAAGCCTGTGTGAGCAAAGTCTTCAGGACCTTTACTTGCTGATGAAGCATCATTGAAAATGAGGAGAAAGAACTGGTAAAATCTATTAATAATCATAACTTGGAATATATAATGTATGAATCTTAAAATTAAATGGAATGCATAAAGATTTAAATTCTAGATGTTAGTGAGACAAAATGAAGCAGCCTTGCCATTTTGAATCAGAAATCAGATGGTTTACTATCCAGAGATTACACTGGAATTGCATTTAGTGTCCAAAAGGACATTTCAAGTTCTATCTTGCAGTACAAAGCTGTGATAGGATTATATCTATCCACTTTCAAGGAAACCCAAACAATACTACTATTCTTCAAACTTATGCACCAATGACTAAAGCTAGTGATAAAGATTTCTAGCAACATCTTAGGCCAAACCTGATTGACATGCAATCAAGATGCATTGATAATTATTGGTGATTGAAATGCAAATTTGGAAGCAAAAAGAAAGGAACAGTAGTTGGGAACTATGGAAACAAAACTGGAGAAAGCATGATCGAATTTTGCAAGACCACCAACTTCTACATCAAAAATACCAATTTTGCAACACTACAAAACGCAGTGATACACATGCACTTCTCCAGGTGGAATACACAGAAATCAAATTGATTACATCTGTGGGAAGAGATTATGGAATTGCTCAATACCAACAGTTAAAACTGACCCAGAACCAATAAGAGAACACCATAAATCTCTCAGATGTAAGTTCAAGTTCAAGATGAAGAAAATTAAAACAAGTTCACAGCACATGACCTAGAGTCTATCCCACTTGAATTTTGAAAAAATCTCGAATGCCATTTAACACATTAAAGACTAATGTCAGATGACCTGATGAGCTGTGGGATGACATCAAGAATTTCATTCATGCAGAAAGTAAAAGATCATGAAAGGCCAGAAGGAAAGAAGAGATGAATGTGGATGGCAGACAAGACTCTGGAACTCGCTTTAAGAGTAGCTAATGCACATGGAAAAAATGATTAAGTGAAAGAGCTGAACAGAAATTTTCAAAGATCAACTCAAGAAGACAAAGTAAAAAAGTACAACAAAATTTGCAATACAACCAAGAGTTTGAAAACCAAAGTGAAGAACTTGCTCAGCACATCTTAAAATGAAATAACTCAAGACAACCTCAATCTCTGAGTTGCAATATTGAAAGAGTCTATGGGGGAAATATTGAATGCTGTAGGAAGCAGACAAAAACGATGGAAAGATTACGCAGAATCACTGTATCAAAAGGAACTAGGCGACAGTCCACCATTTGAAAAGAGAGCATATGAGTAAGAACCAATGGTACTGAGAAAGAAGTTCAAGTTTCACTGAAAGCACTAGCCAAAAATAAGGCTCCAGAAATTTATAGAATACAAATGGAAATATTTCTATAAGTTGATGAAACACTAGAATCGCCCACTCTTCTATTCCAGGAATTTGGAAAACAGCTACTTGGCCAACTGACTGGAAATGATCCATATTTGTGCCTATGCCTAAGAAAGATGCCCCCAAAAGCTCAAATTATAAACTAACATCATTGATATTACATGCAAGTAAAATTTTGCTGAAGATCATCCAACAATGGTTGAAGCAGTACAGTGATAGGGAGCTGCCCAGAAGCTCAGACCAGACTCTCAAGAGGACATGGAATAAAGAATATCATCACTGATGTCAGATATCAGCTGAAAGCAAACAGAGAATATAAGAAAGACGTTTACTTGTGTTTTATTGACTATGTCAAGGCATTGGTCTGTGCAGAGCATAACAACCTGCGGATAACCTTGAGAAGAACGGAAATTTCAGAACACTTGATTGTGCTCACAGAGAAACTTGTCCATAGATCAGAAGGCAGTTGTAAGAACTGAATAAGGGAATAATTCATGGTTCAAAAATTTTTAAAAGGTGTGCATAAGAGTTATATCATCTCACTATACTTGTTCAACCTGTATGCTGTGCAAATAATCAGAGTCTAGATTACATGAAGAAGAAGAAGATATCAGGTTTGGAGGAAGACATTAAAAATCTGTGATCTGCATATGACACAAACTTGCTTGCTGAAGGGGGGAGGACCTGAAGCACTTGCTGATGAAGATCAATGATTGCCACCTTCGGGACTGATTACAACTCAATGTAAACAAATCAAAATTCTCATGACTGTGAAAAAATTGAAGTTGTCAAGGATTTTGTCTTGCTTGGATCCACAGTCAGTGCTCAAAGAAACAGCAGTCCAGAGACCAAATGATTGAGTAAATCTGCTGCCCTTTGCAGTGTTGAATGTTTAAGCATATTACTTTGAGTAAGTGAGGCATGCCTGACTCAAGCCATGGCATTTCCATTCACTTTCTATGCATGTGAGAGTTGGTAAGTGAATAAGGTATAGTGAAGAATAATTGATGCATTTCAAGTATGGTGCTGGAGAAGAATATTGGAAGTACCCTGGACTGCTAAAGGAATAAATAGATCTTTGAAGAAGTAAAGCCAGATGAGCCTTAGAGGCAAGGATGACAAGATTTCATCTCACATACTTTGGACATGTCAGAGAAGGAACCAGTCCCTGGAGGAGAACATCCTGCTGGGAAAGGGTCAGCGCAAAAGAGGAACAGTCTTAATGAGACCGACTTCCTTAAGGGCAATAGTAGCCCCAGCAAGACCATTGTGAAGCTGGATCCGAGGCAACAAATCGACAAGCCCAGACAACTTTTCATTCTATCATACTTAAGGCCAAGCCTAACAAAAACTATAGATAATACGCTTTGTAAGAAGTGAAGACCTGCTGGCATGCTTTCATTATTCATGTACTAGAAGACGTTAATGGAGGAGAAGAACATTGGCAACTGTGAGGGCACACACTTCACTAGGCATTCTCCCTCGACTCTCCTTCTATTCATCTCAGCTCTGTGTGCTTCACTTTGCCCTGTATCTCTTCTAGTTCGCCTATTTCTCACTCTACTTACTAACATTTGCAACATGTTTATTGCTCTTTCTTAAACCAAGTTAATGCATGTCTTTGGCCTGCCCTGGAATTCCGATAACTTCCACTCCATTACTATTTTGTAAATGTGTATCTCTAAAGATAAATATTGTGGTTAGGTGAAAAAGTGTTGGAATTAGACTAACCATGTTTTAATCACTATTCTGCTAATTAGTAGCTAAGCAACTTACTGAAGAAATCTGCATATTTATTTCTTCTTGAGCAAGGGGGCAATAACAACTATCCCTATCTTGTAAGACAAGGTGATAATTAAATAATATATTCAAGACAGAACAATACTTGGCATTTAGTAAGCATAATATAGGTGTTTGGCACTATGGATGATTGATTAATTCAAGCTATGGCTGGGCAATTGGGTAACATAAACGTACTCTTTTGCAATGACTGATCATAGATCTGATAAGTAGAGACAGGATAATAAAATATGGTCGATTTCATTGCAGACCCCAATCTTTTGCTCTTCCCTCCCAATATGCTTTGTTTTTGTTCTGAAATTTTGCGGTGACCTCATACAGGGGAAGGGCACACTCACCTGCCTTCCCAGTAGGCTTGGTATGCGACTTGCTTTGGGCAGTGGGAAGATAGTAGACATAAAGCAATGGTTGATAAGTACTTAAAGAGTTGGTCTTGCTATCTAGATCCTCTGCCATGCTTATGAGGAGGTCATGTCCAGTCAAGTTAGCCTGCTGGTTCCAGAAGGAAGGCGAGAATCCTGTGGAGCAGACTCATCCGTGGCAGAGCCCAGCCTCCGTGAATATATCCAATCAATCAGTGGAGATTCATGAATAATAAAATATGAGAGTTTTGTGTTTCATGGGATTTCGTGTGGTTAGTTAGAAGGTTTAAAAATTTAGCAACAAAAAATATGCAGTTGAGCCTAATAAAATATTCATTTAGGCAATAAAATATTACAGGTGCTTCTATAACATTTTTCACTAAATTCATCAGGTGTTTTTGTTTTGTTTTGTTTTCATTCCAACTAGGTTCCTCAGGTTAACCATCACCTAAAGGTCAATGTTAAAATCTTCTCAAGTTATGTTCCCCCACGAACTCCATAAGTGTTTCAGAAAACGGCAACAAGATGTCTTGCCTTGCCAGTGCACATGCTCTTTGGGACTTCCTTAAAATCAATCTGCTGTCAAAGGGCACTGCAGGTGGTTTGCATATTCATTGAGGATGAAATCAATCTTCATCAGACAAATCAGCATGGTTCCCATGGGGATAGCGCAACGCAGGTGAGGAGGTCACATTGCTGAAGGGGCAGGCTGACACCTAAATATTTGCAAAGAGAGGATCCGAATGAACTAGACAGATACAAACACACATAAACAACTGCTTCACTTCAAATCTAATCCTTCTTTATAGAAAGCCTCTTATTGAGGCTGCGACTAGAGAAATAGACTCCAAATCATGTCTATAAATTGAAAGTCAAGATGTTTAGTTTAGCTTTTATGATCAGATATGTATGAGTTCCAAAGAAACCAGGCTATCAGAAAGCAGTTTGCAATTTATAAGCAACTGAAGAGCATGGGAAATGTAGTTTCGCAGCTGATGAGGAAACACCTTCAGGGAAGGAAGATTAACATTGCCTGTGTTTGTCCCCATCCTCCTGGCATGGCCTCGTGTGTTTTATTGCCTAATGTCTGCGAAGAGACAGTGCTGAGCAATGGTTAATAGGATTAACTCAGGAACATAATTGTCTAGGTTAAAATTCTGGTTCACTGCTTACTTGTTGTTGTTGCTGTCATTGCTGTTGTTGTTAGGTTCCAGCAAGTCCACTCTGACCCATACTGACCCTTTGCACAATAAAATGAAATACGGCATGGTCCTGCACCATCCTCACAATTGTGCCTATGCCTGAGTCCATTGACACAACCAATACGCGAATCCATCTTCTTTTTTGTGCCCTTCCCCTTTATCACGCAGGGTGTCCTTCTCCAGAGACTGCTATCTTTTGATAACGTCCAAAATACATAGGAAAAGTCTTGCCATTCTTTCCTCTAAGAAGCACGCTGACCTTACTTCTTCAGTACAGCTAGGTTTGTCCTTGGAGTGGCTTCAATGTCCTTCTCCAGCACCATGATTCCAATGCATCTATTCTTCTTGGTCTCCCTTATAAAATGTCCAAATTTCGCATGCATATGATGCAATGGAGAACACCATGGCTTGGGCCAGGCACACCTTAGTCCTCAAGGCAACATCCTTGCTTTTCAATACCTGAAAGAGGTCTTGTGCAGCAGATTTACCTAATGCATAGCTTTAAAAAAAAAACTTGCTCAATCTCTCTGTCTTCTCACGATAGTAGAAAGTGCCACCTTGAAATTTTGTCCTTGGCTGGTGCTTTAAACCATATAGAACCTAAGCTTTTGTGGAAGATAAAAAATGGCATCAAAAGAAAGCAGCTTTCAACTTCCCCCTCATGAGACTTAGTGTGACAGTTTCCTGCTAGATGAACTAGATAATGGAGTCCCTTGACACAGTGACTTCATTTAAACGTATTGTCAGATAAATAGACTCAGTTATCCACCTCACTGAGAGGCAAGATTGGAAATTATCCCATCTCATAAACATCCAAACAAATTAAAAATGTCTTCTAAGAAGATGAAATTGTGATGTAGGGATACTCTACCTTCTTTTTCTCTACTTACCGAATGTGTCTGTCTTCTCCTTCCTCTGTTCAATTCTTGTCCTTATGTCTAGGAAAAAACTCCATCTTCACTCTTCATAATCATCCAAGTCCCTGGCCCCAAGGGTAGAAATCTACTCCTGGCTGGACCAGTCTCTTCCAGAGCTGCAAAGTTTCATCAGGCATGTGAGCCAAGGTGAGCCCAATACAATCCTTCTTCTATAAGATTTACCAGGGACCTTCAAAACATGTTTTTTTCAATATTCTATTATATTTCAACTAAATTTCCATGAAGTCCTTTAAGTCTCCTTATATAGAATTAATTTGGATCTAAAAAAAAGGGTCCTTTTCTCTGAGACACCAGAACTCTTAGGAGATGAATCGAGCGTTGTGTGCTCTCATTGAGAAAGCACAGCAGTAGGAAGGACAATGTCTTGGGGGAAAAGCAAAATGTAGAGAAGAATTCTTAGCAACACACAGGACCATAGTCTTGAGCATTCCTGAAGCCAGCTCTTCCTTTACTTTTCCGTAAAATTGTGACATTGGTAAACAAATGTTGTTTCATTTCTTGCTGAAAATGAGGAGGACCAGAAGCACTTGCTAGGGGAGGTTAAATATTGCAACCTTCAATATGTAGTACAAACAATGTAAAGAAGGCCAAAATCCTCATGGCTAGACTAATAAGCGACATCACAGTAAGAGCAAAAATATTGAAGTTGTCAAGGATTTTGTCTTGTTTGGATCCACAATCAATTCTTATGGAAGTATCAGTCAGAAGATCAAATAACATGCTACATTGAGTAGATTTTCTGCACAAGACTTCTTTAAAGTGTTGAAAGGCAAATATGTTATTTTAAGGAGTAAGTTGTACCTGAGCCGAGCCATAGTATTTTCAATCGTTCAGATGCATGTAAAATTTGGACATTGACTAAGGAATTTGAAAGGAGATCCAATGCATTTGAATCATGGTGCTGGCAAAGAATATTGAAATACTGTGGGTGGCCAAAAGAACAAACAAAATTGTCTTGGAAGAGGTATAGCCAAAATAGTCCTCAGAGGCCGAAGTAGTACTTTGGACAAGTCATCAGGATGGACCAAAGCCTGGAAAAGGACCTCATCGTTGTGAAAGCAGAGGGGTCATGACAGGGGGAACATCCTCCATGACACAGTGGCTGCAACAATGGGCTCCAACATCCGAACAACGGTGAGGACAACACGGGACCAGGCAGTGTGTCCTTCTGTCGTGCATGGGGTTGCTATGAGTTGAAAACAGCATCTCACAAAAATCTCAACAGGCCAAGTAAGATTGGAGACCTATGCGCTAGGTGAATGTGATGCCTCTGGAACCCATACTTAGAGTAAATGTTGAGCACATCCCACCTTCCAGCTGGATCATAAGTCATCATTTTAAAGGCCTACTTTCCCTTACAAGAATATGCTATCCCTGGTTTCCAAAACAAACAACAAAAAATAGCAAAAGGCATGTCAAAAAGAGAAAAAAGAAAAAAAAAACAACCATCTGAAAAGATAAAGTAAGCCTCAGCCTCAGATATGGCACTGACGTGCAAAGCACTGTTGCTGTTGCTGTTTTTAGGTGCCTTCAAGTCAGCTCCAAGCCATAGCGGCCCTGTGCACAACTGAATGAAACGCTGCCCTTCTCCTGGCCCTTCCCCACAGGTGTTCCTACGCCTGAGTCTGCTTATGCAACTGTTGTGTCGGTCCATCTCGCTAGGGTCTGCCTCCTTCAGCCACATTTCCAGTGCCCTCACGCCTAAGGGATCCAGCCTCTGGCAGGATCTCTGACAATTTTCTGTTTCCCTTGTTTAAGCTTTCAGTATTTGAAAATGCATCACATCTATACATAAGCCCTAATGGAAAAGACTATAAACATGCAAGAACAGATATATAATAAGAAATCGAAAAACATAAATTCTAAGGAAGAATAGAAGTTAAATGCAAGAAAAACGAAACCTTGTAACACAAACTAAGAATTCCTTACCTGGGCTCATTGATAGACTCAACACAGCTGAGGAAGTCATTTATTTCACTGAACAATGGGTCAATAGAAACTTTCCCAACCGAAAAACAAAGACAAAAATAAAAACAAAACTCACAACAGAACGTCTCTGGGCTCTAGGACAATTTATAAAGCTGGCGCATACACGTGTGTTAGGCTGGGCTGACTAGAGAAACACATCCAGTGACACTCAGACATGTGTGAGACAGAGCTTCATATTAAGAAATAATTGTATATCAGGAAAGTATCCCAGCCAGTCCAACTCGAGTCCATAAGTATGATATTAATCCATATGTCCGTCTTCATACTCACAAAGCCACATGCAATGATGCAGGAAGATCACCAGCCACTCGGTACAAAGGGCTCTGGATCCAATGGGGTAGCTGCATCTCCAGGGCTCTGGCAGCAACCAGGGCCAGCCATCAGGAAGGTGAAGGCAGAGAGAGAGGGGAAGGTTCCCAGGGCCCTCTTTATGAGAAGGCCACGCCCACAAGGAGGTGCCATCAAGCTGTGACTTAATTGACTGGCTAGACTCCACCCCTACACTGTTATGTGCGGAGTTGGCATGAAATTATGTAACTGCTACGCATGTAATTGGAGTACTAGACGGAAAAGCAAGAACTGAGTAGAGGAAACTGTTTGATCAACAACCAAGAACTTACCAACATCTGTGACAAACACCAAGCCATAGATTCAGAGAATCCAGAAGAAAGATAAAATCTTGAATTAAATAATGATCAAGATGAAGAATAGGAGGAAGCTTACCTGAAAAAAAAATTTAGTACCCACCCCCAGCAATTAAAATTGTTGTATGATCACCCACACTCCAGAATAAAGTGTCAAACACTCACTGCCATGGCGTCAGTGCTGACCAACGCCAGCACGTAAGCCGAAGTAGAGCTGTCCCTGTGGGTTCTCAGGCCTGTCACTCTTTACATGAGTAGTAAACCTCATTTTTCTTCCAGGAGAAAAGTCTAGGTACCTGCTTTTGCAACTCTTCTGGATCTTTCCCGTGTCCTTCAAGGGGATGGGCATCTGGAGATGAGGGTGGAGGTGGAGTGAGACTTTCGCCCACTGTGGAAACATTGCTGTGGAGAGAAAAGGAAAGGGCGTAATGAGTAATCGTGCAAACAAGACAAGATGGAGTGAAATATGTAAATTGCTCCAGAACAAAAACTCAACAACCTAGAATTTGATATCATGTAAAATTAACCTTCAAACATGAAGGGAAGACAAAGATTTTCAGAGATGGAAAATAAATAAATAAATGACCCCTGAAGAAATCTAGTCAACAGCAGAGCTGCCTTGAAAGAATGTTAAACTTAATTCGTAGACTAGGAGGAAAATTAGATACTTCAGATATGTGGATACACCTTAAGAATGGAAGAAATTCAAAGCATAAAATAAAAATATTTTGTTTCGAATTGATCTAAAAGATAACTTTTTGCTTAAGAAAATGATTCCAATAATGTCTTGACTGAGGGTGGTGGTTGTAGTGGTGGTGGTGGTGGTGGTGGGGGTGGAGGTGGAGGTGGTGGTGGTGGTGGTGGACGTGGTGGTGGAGGTGGTGGTGGTGGTGGTGGTGGTGGTGGTGGTGGTGGTGAAGGTGGTGGAGGTGGTGGTGGTGGTGGAGGTGGTGGAGGTGGTGGTGGTGGTGGAGGTGGTGGTGGTGGAGGTAGAGGTGGTGGAGGTGGTGGTGGTGGTGGTGGTGGAGGTGGTGGTGGTGGTGGAGGTGGTGGTGGTGGTGGAGGTGGAGGTGGTGGAGGTGGTGGTGGTGGTGGTGGTGGTGAAGGTGGTGGAGGTGGTGGTGGTGGTGGAGGTGGTGGAGGTGGTGGTGGTGGTGGAGGTGGTGGAGGTGGTGGTGGTGGTGGAGGTGGTGGTGGTGGAGGTGGAGGTGGTGGAGGTGGTGGTGGTGGTGGTGGTGGTGGTGGAGGTGGTGGAGGTGGTGGAGGTGGTGGAGGTGGTGCTGGTGGTGGTGGTGGTGGAGGTGGAGGTGGTGGAGGTGGTGGTGGTGGTGGTGGTGGTGGTGGTGGTGGTGGTGGAGGTGGAGGTGTTGGAGGTGGTGGTAGTGGTGGTGGTGGTGGTGGAGGTGGAGGTGTTGGAGGTGGTGGTGGTGGTGGTGGTGGTGGTGGTGGTGGGGGTGGTGGCGGCCATGGTTCCTGACACAGGATGGCCATGAGTATAGAAAAGAACGGCCCCATTAGGTGTTCACAGGTGTGCCTTTTCTAGAGCAGATCACCAGGCCTGTCTTCTGAGGTGATTTGTAACATTCAACCTTTCTTTCAGTTATCAAGCATGTAAGCACCCAAGGTTCTCCATTGATTGATGATTACAGCACATAGACAAGGACAGTGAAAATGACAGTAAAGTCGCCAGGAGCAGGAAGGGAAATTAAAACACTCTGAGACACGGTAACTGTACCAAAGTGACGCCATGGACTCTAAGTCCAGGATTCTAATCCCATTTGTAAATTGGTTGTCTTTATTATGTTTCTGAAGCAGAATTAGTGTAGGGTATTTTTGTAGTCAATCTCTTTTGAAGAATAAAAGAAATTGAACAATCAAGCTAGGAAGCAAACTGTAGGGAGATGTCAAGCAACATGAAAATGGTCCAGGACAGGAGCTCAGAAGAGACAGGACCTTCCTCCAGAGTCCACAGAGAGAAGAGGCCATCCCTTAGATTCTGCACCCAGAATTTGGACCTCTAATATCCTAAACTGTGAGAAAATAAATTTTTGTTTAATGTTGAAAAAAATTAGGTGCTGTGGTCTCAGTTGAAGTTAGATGTAGAATAATTAACAATGTGTAGTGTACTCCTCTCAATAATTGACAGAGCAAAATAGGCAGAAAATCATAAAAATATCACTGACACGAAGAGCACTGTTTATCATCTTGACCTAACTGATTTAACATATTTTTCTCAAATCTACATAGGATGTTATCTAAGATAAACCATTTCCTGGGACATAATACACACCTTAGCAGATTTCATCAGAGATTAGAAATCATACAAAGTACAGTTGCTTCTAGTTCTGTAGGTTTCCCGTGACCACTGAAGTTTTGAATTCTAAACCTGCCTTGTTTGACCTGAAATGGGAGTTTTTCAATGCTCTGCTCAAATGCATGTTTGCAAATGACCAGTATTTTGATTTTGCATTGCCAAAATTTTTAGCAAATAGGAAAAACTGCTAATAGGGAATTGAAATACTGAGATTGTCTAAATGTTATCAGACCAAAATATAATCAAACTAGAAATCAAAAACATCAACATACTGGAAAATCCCCAGGTATCTGAATATCTAAGTAACACGGGGATCGATGAGAACGTATTAAGAAATATGTAAAAATATTGTGACCTGAATGAAAATGAAAATACAACTTATCATGGATGAAGGGAGACATTGGTCAGTGGAAGATATGAAGAAAAAAAATTATAAATTATCAAGGGTTCAGGAAGGAGGGGAAGTGGGGGAGGAAGGCAAAAAAATGAGGAGCTGATACCAAGGGCTCAAATAGAAAGAAAATGTTTAGAAAATGATGGTGGCAACAAATGTACAAATGTGCTTCACACGATGGATGGATGTATAGATTGTGATAAGAGTTCTACGAGCCCCCAATAAAATGATCTCAAAAATTAATTAAAAAGAAAATAAAATACAACTTATCTAAATGTGTAGGGTGCAGTGTTCAGAAAGAAATGCAGAGCATTAAATGCCAATGTTAGAAAAGAAGAAAGCTTGATCATTAATAACCTCAGAAAATTAAAGAAGAGCAACTTAAACTTAAAAAATGAAGAAAATAGGTAATAAAAATGAAGTCTGAAGTCAATAAAAGCTAGCACAAGCATATAATAGAGAAATTATGCAAAAGGAAAAGCTGTTTGTTTGCAGAGATCATTCCTTAAGGTAGCTTAGACTATGTTTCTGCCACAGAGAAATGTTCTGAGTAGACCATACTGTGGTTATTTCCACCTTTAACATTCTCTGCAGGTTTTGCTTTTCATAACTCAATCTTTTCTACTTCTACAGAGGAAATTATTTTTCTGATAAATAAATTTTCACTAAGGTATTAATAATCACTATGTTAATTTCCCTATAAGTATGACCGGCATAGCGGTCATAAGTTGGACTGCAAGGTCTGCAAGTTAAAGCCACCAGCCTCTCCGAGGAAGAATCTACTCCCCTGAAGAGTTACAGACTCAGAAGCCTATGGAGACAGTTCTAGCTTCTCCTTGAAGGTCGCCGTGGTTCAGCATCAACTCGATGGCAATGAGAGCGAGCGATCAGCAGTGCTAGTATGATGCAGGTACTCACAAATGTTCATTAAAGGGATAACTGATTTACATTTTAAAGAGGAACCACCTGAAATCATAAGATTATCTTTTAATACTAGGATTTAGAAAATGGCAGGATCTAGACTGGGGAGATTATTTGTGCAAGTCTCCTTGCATTCAGATTACACATAATAATCCATCTCCTTAAATCAGTCCCCATTCAATATTAGATTACCAGATTCATCTTCATGATAAATATTTTTATAATTCCAAAATCTGTGCCAGAGATGAGATTTAATATCATCTGTAGTGAACAGATTGGTAATATACTTTCCACTTGTTTATTCAAGTCTAAGGGTATGGCTATAAGAGGAAGAGGCACATGGTTAGTCTTTAACCACTAGCCCTTTACCACAAACAGATAAAAAGAAAGGATACATTACCTAGAGGTGCCTCTTAGGACAGACAATCTGGAAAATCATTCACTGAAAATCCTAAAGGCAAATTATACTCTGACATCCACGAGATCTCCTCAAGTTAGGAAACTGACCAGATGACAAATGAACTGGACAAAACCTATGGAAAAGAAAAATGCTGCTATTTGGAGCCAGAGGATCAGTGCTTATTATTATGAGAGGTCTTTATGAATTCAGAAATTGCCCTTGGTTTCTGTTATTTGTTTAATTCAATCACATGGTATAACCTTGTATGGATCTGAGATGTTTTTCTGTATATTTGTTTGCTTACCTTGATATATAAATATAAATCAACTGTTCCATTAGAGAACTAGTTCACAGACATTCTCTTCATAGGTAAATCAAGTTCACAGAAAATCAGTTATCAAACCCAGTGTCTGCCTGTTCACCTTGAATGGTAACCAAAGCGTATCCAGTGTTATTAGTGATCCATTCACACAGGCAGGTAAAATTATTTCTAACAATGTTGCAGCCAAATAATTTTAGAATTTGTTTGGTGGAGGGTTTTTTGTTGGTTTGTTTTTAACTCTTAACAGAAAGATTAAATTAGATGGAAAAATATATCCAATTGCTTTATGATTGTTCAATTTCATAAAATATATAAAATTGTGAGAAATCTCATTCCTTACCAAAAATTTTTAACTAAATGAAAATGTCAGAATTTGTGACATATCGCTAAAGCTGTTCTTGGAAATGCATAGCATTAAATGCATTCATTAGAAAAGAAAAATATTTGATTAATAATGTAAGCTTCTATGTTAGGAAATTAGATAAAGAAAATAAATGTATGCCTGAATTGAAAATATAATAACTGCTGTTTATTAATTAAATCTTACACACAAAATTCAATGTTAATCCTGAAGACATGGCTGTGTCACAGTACCATCATAGAACAGAGTCAAACTTCCCCATTGGGTTGCCAAGGTTATAAATCCTTATGGAAGCAGATTATCTCATCTTTCTCTTGTGGTGTAGCTGATGGGTTCAAACCACCAACCTTTCAGTTAAAACTTCAGCTGAAGTTCCACCAAGGTTCAGTGATGACAATACTAAATATCATTGCCTCAGTCATCAGTCCTATAAGACTAAAGGTAATAACCTTAATTTAGCAGATGTACAAATTCATTGGAAGATGCTAAATTCCTTGATGAAGATGGAGGCTGAGATCAAATCTGTAATTAACCTGCTATTTTTGAACATGTCAAAGAAATTTTGAAAGTTATATGTGAAAAGGAGTAAAGGTGTTGAAAAGTCAGGGTGCAGTTTGTATCTAGAAATGGGGACCACAAGGGGCTAAACAAGACCTAGTCCCAGCTGTTCTCACCCATCTGTCAATGGAAGTTTGAGTTCTTTCATTACTTTGTTGTCAGTCCCTGACTCTTGCTGATTCCATGTGCGGAAGAATAAAGAAAGTGGACGATGCTTGGAAACAATGTCTAATGAACCAACGGACTACACGAACATCAGCCTCCCCCACCTGAGAGCAGCACTCTCACAAAGAATCACATTACAGGATCCTGGATAGAACGGGGAAAAATAGAACAAAATTCACAATCATAAAAGAGACCAGGCCTACTGGTTGGATAGACACTGGTGGAGCCCTGGGATTATGTGTTTTAGTCACCCTTCAGATCTAGAACTGAGTGCACCCCAGGTGGCTCAATGTTCAGCCAAACAATCAACTATAAGGGGAATAATAACGTAGACTCATCAACTAATTGTGATCAGAGGGACCACATTGACCCCAGGACAAGGTTGACCAGAGTTACAAAAGACAGAGCAATAAACGTAGGAAGAAGCACAGTAAGGAAGTAGAAGAGCCGGCAGTACGTTGAGATGACAGTGAATAAAACGAAACAAAGTGTGTTTGCATTGTTTAACGTCAAACTTCAACAAATTCACGATGAGAAATGTTTACACATTGTTCAATGTCACAGCAACATGAAAACCTCTATCGACAGATAGATGGTGGATGTGCAATAACTGGGAATCAAACCCCGGACTCCTGAAGGGAAGCAAGAAATGATACCACTGAACCACCAGTGCCTCATTTTGTTAGTGTAATGTCTGTTAATAGGCAAGTCACAGCCTCTGAACAGAAAAAAATTGTAGCAGAAAAGTTGTGGAACTTTTTCTCAGTCTCTGTAGGGCGATGTGTTCCATCAATAAATTGGGAGAATTATTGGGTTCTTGCAATTTCCAGAAAATAAAACTTAATGGATAGAATTTTCTCAATTTAAAGCTTTTCGTTGCCCCCCAAAAAACATCAGCACTTTTTTTGGGGGGAGGCACCTGCTGCTGCTTGGCTGCTGATGAATGCTAGCTGATAAATCAAGCAAGTAAGTAACACGCAAAGTTCATGCAAACAGCCAATCACTCTTCATTCAACAACATTTTTATAGAAGCGTGTACCTGTGGTTATGATTCTATATTCTGACAGACAATGCAGTCATATTTTCTGCCTAAAATTGTTCCTAGAGTTAAATGTATCAATATTTCATGGTGTTCTGGGAAGAGTGCTGTAACTTGGAAGTGTTCTATCATTCAAAGAGTTCTTTGAAAGAGATCCCACAAAGTATTGTTTTTGTGGAATATAACATTTGGATATGGAAATCACGCTGTCTGGTATACCCTGCGAATCACCAGAGTCAGCTCAATAAAAGTGCAGGGAAACGCAGAACACAGTTGAGTCTTCTATGCCACATTTCTGGCCCAGCTCATAGAGAGAAGTTGAGAGACAAAGGACTTCCCCATTGTGTTGGGCAGGGTTCTCTAGAGAGATGAAACCAGATTTCTGATATATATATATATATCACAAGAAATGAACTGTTAAATTATATAGAGATAGATAGATATATAATACAAAAAATCAACAGTTAAATTATAAAGCAGTACAAATGGCTCAGTGCAACTCACTCCCATGAGACAGTTGTAAGACACTGACAGTCGTTCAAGTCTTTTTTATTTCCTTTTTAAAACATTTTATTAGGGGCTCATACAACTCTTATCACAATCCATGCATATACATACATCAATTGTATAAAGCACATCTGTACATTCTTTTCCCTAATCATTTTTTTTTCTTTTCCTTTTTAGTCGTTCAAGTCTTGAGGGCCACCAAGTAGTCCTCTGTAGAGAGATTCAGGATATCCAAGCACAGGCAGCAAACAGCAAGGCAGGTCACCAATCATCAGCCAGGTCACCAGCAGTCAGTCCCCAACTCCAGAGATGTACATTCCAATTCTCTGGCGAGGCAGGTATTAAAGGGGCCTCAAATTACAGTGACATAGTCCATGGGTTAGGTGTCCCACAGGTAGTGTAGCTTGCAAATTGAGGCACAGAACAAGCAAAGCAGCATCACACTGGTCTGATGACCAAAGAGTGAGAGACAAGGAAAGGTGAGGCTCGCCAAGCCATTTATCTCTCCGCTCTTTAATTAATCCCACATGTGTTTATCGTCCAGACTGGCACAATAAATTAACTATCTCACCCATCAAAAGAGAAGTTGATCTGGTGGTCATTAAGTGCCCAAGATTGGGCCATAATTTGCAGATGAACAAGATACCTGTGCAGAGTCAGTCATGGACCATGCCCCACTTCCATCATGTCTTCCTGCCCTGTCCTGAGCACATTCTCTTCCCACTGCCTATTTAACATCCTGTAATGAAAACAGTAAGAAGTTCTTCAAAAGCCAGACATTCAGATTCATGTTCCAATTTGCTTAAGTACAATAGGGAAAACCACTGCCAGGTCCTGCTCCACCCCACAATTGTTCCTTTCCCTACAAAGGGAAAAACACTGCCAGGTCCTGCTCTACCCCACAATTATTCCTTTCCCTACAAAGGGACGGCATAGCTGCTAAAGGAGAAGGTCAGCAAGACACGGGCGGACCTTCAAGGAGATGGATTGACACAATAGGTACCACAATGGGCTCCAGTGTGGCACTAATTGTGAAACTGGCATCAGATTGGGCAATGTGTCCTTCTGTGGAGCACAGGGTCACTATGACTCAGAATTGGCTTTACTGGACCTAACAACAACTCCCTTTTAAAAACTTCACATCTCATCATTTTCAACATAGCACTATACATGGTTTCTTCCCACTTTTATGACCACTAGTATCTTGTACTGGCTTATTTTCCTCTGCATTCCATCAATGTCCCTGTCTTCTGATTCGATGTGTTCTCTCTGTGTTCCTCTCTATTTTTAGGACATCCCTGGATCTACCAAAAAAAATCTAGGTACCCCAAAATGGAACTCTCAACAACTTACCTATAGATTGAGTTGTGTCACTCACAAAGATATATTAAAGTCCGAATTCATAGCACTGGAAATGTGATGTTCTTAGAAACAGGAACTTTGATAATATGTTCAAGTTAACTAGAAGTCTTATTGGAGTAGTGTGGGTCATAATTTCAGCTGAATGGCATTCTTATAAAATAGGAGAGACACATAGACAAATAGCAAAGGGAACGTGGTCGTTTGATAATGGAGGTAGAGGTTGGATCTTCCAGGCAAGAAACACCAAGTTTGCTGGCCATCCCCAGAAGCTAGTAGAGCAGCATGGGATATGTTCTCATTTGAAGTCTCAGAAATAATTAACACAGCCTTCCCTTTGATTTCAAAATCCCAGCCTCCAGAATTAAGAAAATATATTTTTCCTTATAAGCTACCCAATTTATGGTTAATGCAGCTAATATCCTCTAAATTTCTCCTTCTATAATTTTGATGATGATTATAAAAATAATAATGATGATAACCAAGTTATAAAGGTGGCTCTGACTCACGGTGACTGTACAGGATAGAATAGACCTTTCCAGCATTGGTTTCCCAAACTGTCTTATTTGTGGAAGCAGACTGCCATACCTTTCCTACGTGGTAGGTTCAAACCACAGACCTTTCTCTCAGCAGCTGAGAGCAGTCCAGATGCACCTGCGCCAAAGCATAGTATCTTCAATGACCTTATATGCTTGCAAAATGTGAGTAACCAGAAAGAATTGCTACTATTGAGTTATGGGGGTGTGGTCTGGCTCTAGAATATGAATGAATGGTTTGGCAGAGCTCACTTGTTCTCTGTAGACCCTTTGCTTTCCTACTTGTTTGATATCCAGGTCTCAGAAGAGAAGCCTTCAAAAGTCTCTGACATCTGGCCTGCAGATTTGGAATTTGCCACCCTGTAAATCCTGTAAACCAACAAACGTCTCCAGTCTGCTACCATCCCTCACAGTTCCATAAGCCATTTCCCTGGAGTAAATCAATCTCTATAAATCTTTATAAAGACTTGTTTCTTATAAGGTAATATTTACCGGTGCCAGGGCTTAGGACCTGATATTTTTAGGGGCATATTATTAGGCTCTTGACAGGAGGCTTGGAAGCGGTGTGGTGTAAGTGGTGTGCTGCTAAAAATAAAAGATCATTGGTTGAAGATGGAGGACAGGATGGAAGTGTTGATTGATTGAGAAAAGGACTTATTTCTCTCCATAACAATCCAACACCTTTAAAGAGAGTTCATTCTGCCTTCGTTCACAAAGATAGTTCTCATACAAGTGGGTCTATTACAGCAATGACTGATAGTGGCCTACTTCCACCGATGGGACAACAGCACAAAGGTCTTTTGGCTGATTTGTATTCTTCTGTCTAATCTTAAACATATTTTGTACATTTAACCCTCTGCATAAATATGCTACATGTAATTTTGTGTTATAACTTATAGTCAGAAATCTAGCATGTGTGGTGTCTAAACATGGTTGATGGTAGAATGAATTATGGAGATATTTAGATGCGCTCTTATCACAACTTTTAAAAAGCTAGCACTTATGTTATCAAGTGGCATAAACTCAACTCAAACCAGCTACAGCAAATGCAGAAGCCACAGAAGGTACTCGCTTTTTTACTTGGGGAGAGAAAGGGTGGGTTTCACTCCTAGCTGCACGGACTGAATAAGGTAGCAGTCTCTCGTCGCTCTACTTCTGACTCTGTTCTCTTTGGATACTCATCTTCTCTTTTCATACCCGAGCCAGGCTCTTTCCACGTGGTGCGAAAGATGGGTGCTGAATGTCCTGGCTGAAGTATTCATAAGAGCAAACTTATCTCCAACTAATTTGATAAAGTGCAAGGGAGGAATCTAATTGGCCTGACTTTTGCCACATGCTTGTTCCTACAATCACTATTCTCAGAAGAAAAACTTTCAGTGGCGAAGCCTGGTTTCCATGCCTGTATCAGGAGTGTTGAAAGCATCAGGGGATGCTAAGATTGACAACCAAAGACCAGAGAACATGGTGGAAGACTTTCACAAAGGAGATGACATGCAGTTACCAGAATAGGGGAGAGAGGAATAATTCAGCCAACAAAATTCTAGCAGAATATTTTACTGCTGTGTTCTGGGGTAAAGCCAAGGAGATGTCCCTCTGAGAGCATTGGCTAGCCGAGACATCAGCGTGATCTACCTGCTATGTTGAATGTGCCCACAGTACTCTTTGGTAAATCCACTGCATTTCACCCTGCTTCTTCCCTTTTTCTTCTGGAATAATTTCTCATCACAGGAGAATAGCAGACGTCTGATGAATAGCAGATACAAATGAGGAACATCATCCATTCTGCCATATGAGAACAATTAAATTAAGTGTCACAATACACTCCATCAAACCAATCACATGAGAGATTTATTGTTCCAAAAGCACTATGGATGCATCTATACTTCTTGGGTTAGTGAAGTTCAAGTCTTAGATATGGAAATTGAATTCAGTGTGCTGATTCCTAAGAATAAGATGCAGTAAATAGAGTCCAGCTGCAAATAGGACACGACTATGTGGAGTCACCTGTCCACCAACTGTTGACAGGCTACTGCATTTCCCAGGTCTCTGGAGGGTTGCAATGCAGTGGATCACTTAAGATGGGTAGGAAAAATAAAACTGGGGTAGACTTGGAGATTTTAGTAACATACAAATTCTTTCAAACATAAAAGGAAAGAAAGTGGGGGGGGGACTAATTTCTTGCTCTCATAATAGGCCAAATACTGAGGCATTAGTTCGGGAAGCTAACATGCCTAAAGAAAAGGAAACCCCAAAGAAACGCAAGCACAGGAAGCAGTCTAGTTATGGAACTAGTAACCAGTTTGTCTCAAGAGCATTGAGAATCCTATTGGGACCCGTATTGGGAGTCCACTGGAGCAGACACCACTCACACTCCATGTGAGGTTGGCCATAGAAAGGGAAAATTCACCCCTGACCAGTCTCTACTAAGGCTGAAGAGACTTGTGCAACGGAACAGAGATAATATCTGTAGGTGAGAGACTATCGAGTTTATATGATACTTCCACATGCGTGATCTCATTTAAGCCTGACAGAAGCCTTGCAAACTAGTTAGTATTCCCACTTTAAAGATAAAATAAAGCTAGAGGTATTTTTGCCATCCATAATCTTAATAACAAAGGCAAGATTACCATAGTCATCATATATTTCAAGTTGTTCGCTCTTCCTTATACCCTAATATAGTATTTATCTCTGGCTCTAGCTTTGATATTTATTTTCTCTGTTGATGAGGCATTTCATTGTTCCCATGTCAAGTTGTACTACTTTCATATCCTTCCAATTCAGCATCAATTTTTATTTTGATTTGTATAAAAATTACGGAGTACATTCATGTTCCATTCATAACCCTTTTGTTTGTGACACTACTTGCAGTCCCTGACTCCAGTTTAGCTCTTGCCATCCTTTTACACAGTAGGCTGGCTATCATTCAAAACCCAGATCCATTTATGTCATCTCTTACCTATAACCCATTAATCTTGTCCTATGGGTCAAATCTTAAATATTTCCCTTCAAGATAAGAAAAATGATAACAATATATAATTGATCAAGAGCTCATGAGGGAGGTAGGGTGAGGAGGGAAGGGCAAAAGGAGGAGCTTATACCAAGAACTCAAGTAAACAATTATTTGGAAATGATGATGGCAACCTATGTACAATATGCTTGATAGAATTGCTGTATAGAATGTTATAAGAGCTGTAAGAGCCCCCCCCCCAATAAAATGGCTTAAAGAAATCTAGATTTTACAGATGCCCCCTGCTAACACTTCCCTGACACGCTCTACTCCGGTCTTATTGAATCACTTTCAGCCAGTCCCCGCTCCTGCTCACACCCAGGGTCTGGTGTGTGTTTGCAAAACTCCCTCAGCTTGAAATGCTCACCTTCTCTCACCGCTTTCTAGCAAAACCAAATAATCTGCTTTTCATCCTTCACCTTGCTAGTCACCCATCATTGAGCTGTGGCTTACACTTTATTCCATTGTGGATGCCTTCCGTAATCATCCCCAACCATTTTTTGCTGTGATCCCATAATATTAAACACTTTAGTCCAGATCATGATAGTGGGGAGGGGTGCGGGGGAGAGGAAGCATTTAGGAACTGGAGGAAAGCTGTATTCTTCATTGGTGCTACATCGCACCCAGACTGACTCATCTCCTCCCCTAGACCCCTCTGCAAGGGGATCTCCAGTGGCTGACAAATGGGCTTTGGGTCTCCACTCTGCACTTCCCCCTTCATTCATTATGGCAAGATTCTTTGTTCTGATGATGCCTTCTACCTGATCCCTTCGACACCTCGTGATCCCATACGCTGGTATGCTTTCTTCCATGTGGGCTTTGTTGCTTCTGAGCTAGATGGCCGCTTGTTTATCTTCAAGCCTTTAAGATCCCAGATGCTATATCTTTTGATAGCCGGGCACTATAAGCTTTCTTCACCACATTTGCTTATTCATCCGCTTTGTCTTCAGCAGTTGTGTCAGGAGGAAGAGCATCATAAAATGCCAATTTAACAGAAGAAAGTATTCTTGCATTGAGGGAGTACTTGAATGGAAGCCCAATGTCCTTCCGCCACCTTTATACTAAACCTATAAATATAGGCACATAAATCTATTTCCCCATCCTTATATATATTTGCATATGTACATGTCTTTGTCTAGACCTCTATAAATGCCCTTTGCCTCCCAGCTCTTTCCTCTATTTCCTTTGACTTTCCTCCTGTCCCACTGTCATCCTCTGTCCCTACCTGGGTTTCAGCAATACCTCTTTGTTACATTACCCTTGATCACGCCCTACCAGGCCTCCCACACCCACCTCACCTTGCAAGTCTGGCTAGACCAGAGGATGTACACTGGTGCAGATAGGAGCTGGAGACACAGGGAATCCAGAGCAGATGATCCCTTCAGGACCAGGGGTGTGAGTGGCAATACTGGGAGGGTAGAGGGAGAGTGGGTTGGAAAGAGGGAACTGATTACAAGGATCTATATGTGACCTCCTCCCTGGGGGATGGACAGCATAAAGGGGGGTGAAGAGAGACGTCGGACGGGGCAAGATATGACAAAATAATAATTTATAAATTATCAAGGTCTCATGAGGGAGAGGGTAGCGGGGAGGGAGGGGGAAAAAAAGAGGACCTGATGCCAAGGGCTTAAGTGGAGAGCAAATACTTTCAAAATGATGAGGGCAATGAATGTACAGATATGCTTTACACAATTGATGTATGTATGGATTTTGATAAGAGTTGTATGATCCCCTAATAAAACGTTTTAAATTTAAAAAAAGATTTTAAAACATATTAAACACTTTAGTAATGCCACATTCTGTTGAACTTGTCTTTTACATCAAACAATTAAACTTAGTTTATATAGCACAAAAATTCTACAGCCATCAAGTTAATTCCAACTCATGAAACCTGCGACAACAAGGCATAATAGCTCCCATTGGGTTTTCGAGTCTGCAAATCTTAATCATAATCAAACTGACCCATTTTCCTCCCCGGGATCAGCTGGTGAGGTAGAACTGCTACCTTCTTGGTTAGCAGGTGGGCACGTTAATCACTATGCCATTAGTGATTATTTCCTGTGACTGAACACTATGCCATCATTGTGTTTGTATGGCACATACGCACAAAAATGTTCATCGCTGATACAGTATTAATTTATTTTTGTTTAATAACAATCCAGGACAGGTGTTCAAAGTGCTGCTCTCTGCTTAGGGATTCAGGGACACTGGCTCCTTCCATCCTGTGGCTCCACTGTCTTCAACATCTGGCTTCCAAAGTGATGCACACTCTAGCATTCACATTCCATTGGCAAGAACCAGGCATGTGATTGCATACAGCTATGAAGAGAGTGTGGAAACCACTGGCTAAAGAGCTGGTCCTAACAGCAAAACGACTTTACTGAATAACAGCATGAAGAGTTGACTAACAGGACCTCTCTGCCTTTCCTGTCTTCCTGGTCTTCTTGACAGAATAAAGGCAGGGACCATGCCCGTAACTCTTTCCCCCAAGCTATACTATGTCAATAGGGCACCACTAAGAAGATGATTGTCATGTACCTTTGTAAATCCATGAACTTTTACCTGCACTTTGGTATTTAACATCTCATTAAATAGTAAAATTATTGCCTGCCTTCAGAAAGAATGAAACTACACCCAGAAGATAAGTTCATACATTGAACCATTAAGACGTCATTAAAACCGATATTAAACACTGTGGTTTATGAATACACAGTATGAACAAATTCTTTTTACCTTAGTTGATACAAACATAATTTTAATTCTTCAGTAGCACCACCTTGTCATTAACTTTTCTACCCCTACCCCTGTGTTCCCAAGGAATTCCCTGCATTCCCCAATTGGGGCCAATGTATTTAGAAATCAGTCTTTGCCCAATATAAAACTCATGTCCCTCCAAAAATCCATGTCCACCAGCACTTGGGAATGTGACTTTATTAGAAAATAAGTTATTTGCAAATGTAATTAATGACAATAGTATGAGGTCGTACAGGAGTAGGGTTGGCCCTGGACTAGTTTTATAAGAAGAGGTGAAAAGACAGACACAAAAACAAGGTGACTGTGGTGACAGAGGCAGAGCTTGGAGTAATACTAATACAGTCCAAAGTGCATCCAAAACCCAGGAGAGAGGTATGGAACACATTCTCCCTCACTGTATCCTAAGGAATCTACCTTGCTGACACCTTGATTTCACACTCACAGCCTCCAGATCTATGAGACTAGAAATTTTCTGTTGTTTTAAGCCTTTTGATCTGTGATAGTTTGTGACGACAGCCCTAGGAAAATAATATAACCACTTCCACTAAGCTGATTAAATCCTGCCTAACACACAGTATCATGCACTAGACATGTCTTGAACAGAATGAACACCTTCACTTGGTGCTTACACGGCAACATGTAAATCATCCCAATAGAGAGAAAATCCAGCAAAGCACAGGAGTGACTGGGGGGACACTTACCGACCAGAGTAACTAATTCACAGCTAATGGGCGAAGGAGGAATCCATCTGGAAAACAGATGGAAGACTCCCCTTTGAGCGCTAAACATAAATTAAATCTCACTAGCTGGCAAAAACAGTTGACATTGATTTTGTGCTTTTGCTCCTTAAAGTCATTTTGTTTATGAAGTAAAGCTTTTTTGCTCCATATTATGATTATAACACCAAATTTCCTAATTAAGCATGCGAAATGTGAGTAGTTACTGAGCGTAACCACAAAGCACAGAAGTATAATTATGTAATAAAATGATTTTATAAACTTTTGTGGGAAAGAGGGTAGGCTGAGGAGACAGCTGCCCTCATAACCATGCTACCAAGGGACTCGCTGTATCTGAACTGCCAGTGGGCGACACTTACAACTTGTCTCCATGCTTGAGTCGTTCCAACTTTATGTCTGAGAAGAGCTCTTTTTGTAACTGATAACATGGTGACAGAACTACCTGTTGGAAAAGAGACCACTTCAGTTCACCATGGCCAAATCTATACCAAACCAAAACCAAATTCACTGCCATCAAGTTGATGCCAACTTATAGTGACCATATAGGACAGCACAGAACAGCCCCGTATGAGTTTCTGAGACTGTAGCTCTTTACACGAGTAGAAAACCCAGCCTTTCCCCCACAGAGTGGCTGGTGGTTTAGAACTGCCGACTTTGCCATTAGTCACCCAACCTATAACCACTAGACTACCACAGGGACTTTAAAAAGTTCATGAGTTTCATTGTCCCGCAAAATTATTGAAGCTCTTTCATGTTAAGTCCACATTTCTTTCTCTAATCAGTAGGCCCAAGTTTAAGAGAAGTTAATGCTTAAACTAAAGTATATAAAATGAACTGATTGAGAAATTGAAACTGTGTGGTGTCAACTGCCTGGCACTGGAGTGCCTCGTGATCGTGTTCCTGTGGCTCCATGCATGGAGCTGTGCAATCCTCTCATCAAAGTGTGCCTTTAAAATATTACCCACGAGAAAAACTGTCAGGTTAGATGGTTGTTGTTTTCCCATTTCACTGGATGCACATAATTGAAACTGTAGACCAGCAGTCATGAATTAAATGTCATTGCGTTGACCTGACAGTGCAAGGTAGGAAGGGGTGTGGCACAGACACGCTGATGACACCTTGTCAAGATTTCTGTCCTGGTTTGTCTCCCCTATGAAGTGAGAGACTCACTAGGGCTGACGCTACACAGGAAGGCTGGTGTGAGAGCATGGGCTCAGGTATCTGTTGAGAAGAGCCATCGGCAATTGGATGTATTATCCAAAGTGGAAGACAGCAGAAGCTTTCCAAACGTTGCTTAATCAGTAGAATCCAATGTAACACTAAGAAAGAAATAAAACTCTCCAAATCCAATCGGGGAGCAGCCTGGCCAGAAATCATTCCTTACTTCTATAAATATTTGCAGTTTCGGAGACTCACATGAGCAGTTTTACTTGTCCAATAGCATCCCTATGAGCCAGCACTGACTTGATGACAGTGGAAGTAATGGCCCAAAGAATGATGATGTTTTGTAACATGAAATGACAATGATGACTTTAACGTAAACCAAAGGCGTACATAAACCATAGATGCATGAGTGGATTTTGGACTAGCACTTAATTCCAGTCCCAGTGTAAGAACAATGAGGTCTTATGACATGAGCCTACTTGACACTTGCCCTCTTGAAAGATCACTGGAGATGATATGGATACTATAGGGAAGTGTGGTGAAGAATTGAGACAGTTCCCAGCTCTCAGAAAGAATAGTATCTAGAGTCTCAAAGCTCTGTTTTCAATCGAGCAGCCATTTTAGTGAGGCTTCCACTAAATCCCTCTGGTCATATGGAATAGGAACACCACCGGCCTGTGTGAGCCAAGGATTGTAAGTAATATGATCCAAATCTAAAGGAGGGAATGGTATCAGAGCCTCAATTGTGAACATCTACAAGAATATGGATGACAGTGGAAGCTCCAATTCCATGTGCAGACCCGATACATGGATTAAGCCTCTGGTGAATTCCATGGCTGAAGGGTGTGAGTAGCCCTGTCGTCAGACAGAGAGCATTGTAACGTCAATTATGGCAGATGTAGTTCAAAAATGTAATGTCTCATCATTGGAGCTCTCTTTGACCCATTTTAAAGCTATTTCAATTGTTTGTTTGTTTTTTGGTAACAGAAAAATACAGGTTGATTAAGCCCCTGGTGAATCCTTTCTATAAACCCGAGATGCTAACAGCCTTACTATCATACAAAATTCATCAGAAAGTGGATTTTTGCAGATGAAGTTAGATTAAAATTTAGCACCCTATCATTTGATCTTCCTTATGATTCATTTAAATTTATTCTATGCTCTATTCTGAATTTCTTTTAATATTTCTGCATTCTTTTCAATTGATATTTTTATTTGTTTTACTTTGTTATTGCTAGTTTTTTATGTTATTATGTTTGTTTGCTTTAAAATGTTCTTCTGTAATGGACATTGGGCCTCCACTCACGTACTCCCTCAACAAAAGAACACTTTGGTCGACTAAACGGACATTCCATGATACCCACATTCCCCACACGATGTATAAGCAAGTGTGGTGAAGAAAGATGATGGTGCCTGGCTATCAAAAGACACAGCATCAGGAGGCTTAAAGGCTTGAAGGTAAAAAAGCAACCATCTAGCTCATAAGCAACAAAGCTCACATGGAAGAAACACACCAGCCTGTGTGATCATGAGGTATTGCAGGATCAGGTATCAGACACCAAAGAACAAAAATCATCATTGTGTGCTAACCTTCCCCATACAAACACTGAAGGCAAATGTGTGCATAAGTAACTGTGGTTAAGAAGGCTATTGAGAGATATAACATCTGGGATCTTAAAGGTTTGAAGGTAAATAAGCAGCCATCTAGCCCAGAAGAAACAAAGCCCACATGGGAGAAGCATACTATCGTGTATGATCATGAGGAATGGAAGGGACCAGGTATCAAGCACCAAAGAACAAAAAATCATATCATCATGAATGAGGGGAAGTGCAGAGTGGGGGCCCAATGCCCATCTGTAGGCAACTGGACATCCCTTGCAGAAGGGTTGTGGGGAGGAGACGAGTCACTCACGGTGTAGTGTAGCATCAATGAAACACACAACTTTCCTCTAGTTCTTAAATGCTTCCTCTCTCCCCCCACCACCCTCCTCACTATCATGATCCCAATTCTACCTTACAAACCTGGTTAGACCAGAGGATGTACAATGATGCAGACAGGAACTGGAAACACAGGAAATCCAGGACAGAAGAGCCCCTCAGGATCAGTGGTGAAAGTGGTGATACCTGGAAGATGGTGGGAAGGTGGGGAAGGATCTACATATAACCTCTTCCCTGGGGGATGGACACCAGAAAATTAGGTGAAAGGAAACATCAGACAGTGTAAGATATGATAAAATAATAATTTATAAATTATCAAGGGTTCATTAGGGAGGGGGAGCAGGGAGAAAGGGAAAAAAATGAAAAATGAGTTGATTCCAAGAGCCCAAGCAGAAAGTAAATGTTTTAAGACTGATGAAGGCAATGAATGTACAAATGTGCTTTACACAATTGATGTATGTGTGAATTGTGATGAGTTGTATGAGCCCCCAATAAAATTATTTTTTAAGATGAAAAATAAATGTTCTTCTGTATATGAAATCCAGAATAGGTAAATTTTTAAGAGACAATAACTGGATGAATGATTTTGTAGGGGTATGACAGCAGAGGTTGGAAGGGAAATAGGGAGTTAATAGCGATGAATACAAAAATGAAGCAACTGCTCTAAAATTGATTTTGATTATGGTTGTTCAACTCTTCTTGATGTGATTGAACTATTTAATTATATGATATATGTGAATTACACACCAATAAAACTATTAAAATAAAATCACAAATCAAAAAGAAAAGATATTCTTGATAACATGGTACCTAACTCATTATGGGAGACTCACAAAGCTTTGTTGAAAGAATATGTTTAAGAGGAAAATAAAGTCCCCATTGGTGGTGATGATTAGTTTTTCTTCATATTTTGTGCTTATTACAATAAATGCTATTTAAAAGTTCCTGTTTCAGGAAATGAAAGAAATGCTTTCTTTAAGTACCAGGGTCAATAACATGTTTCTGGATTTTAATTCTTAAATGTATGTTTCAGAAGCTATTTATTTGAGATAATTTTAGATTTAGAGAAAATGTTGCAACAAAAGGTCAGCAAATTCCCATATTAGGAGACTTCAGAAAAATCATGGAAATTTTTCATTATCTTCTAATTCCATTCTTTTCTCGTGAACTTTAAAGTTCCATTTTGCAACTTTCAAATGGCTTACCCTTATCTTAACATCTTACATAATCCTAGAACAATAAGCAAGCTTGTGAAATCAAGCTACTATACCCCAGATGAGCAGCTGACTCCTAACTACAAGGCCACGCCATAGGAGACAGAGTAGGTTATAGCTTCCATAAAGATATGCCAAAACCCTACATAGGGTTGATTTAAGTCAATTGTGTAAAGTCAGAAAGTACGAGAGGAAGGGATTTGTGGTGGTGGTTGTGGTTGTGGTTGTGGTTGTTGCTATTGTTTAAGAGGGATGCAGGGCTTATGAATATTACTACAAACAAGATTGCAGGATTTATTCAAACATTACCAGTTTTCCACTAAGATCCCTTTTCTGTCAAGTATCCAATCGAGGTCTGCATTACATTTAGCGGCAATGTTGCCTTTCTGATCTATGATGATTGCTCAATTATCCCTTGACTTTTATGACCCTTTCCAATAATATATCACTTCAATTTAATAATAAGGAAACCTCAGACAAATCCATGCTGAGGAACTTTCTAGAAAACAACCTTTGTGATCTCCCACTGAGTTAAATACTGTCCTACCATGAATAGCTTTTCTTTTCTATTATACAAAATCCTTCAAATCTCAAACTCTGTCTCTTTGCAATATGAAATAGGATTTTTCAGGACTAGTTTATCTATTGTCTGACAAAAACAAACAGTTTCTAATCAGGTTATACCCTGATTGCCTATGGATAGCTTTATTCCAGGTGCCAGTCTAAGAGGTACAAGACACCGAGGGATACTTGTAATGCTAACCTCCGTCGCTAGATGACATCTCCCAGATTCTGCTCTCTGAAGTTACTGTTTTCACTCTGTAACTACCAAATATTTTCAAGAGATCCCTTAAACAGAGCTAAAGATCCTGTTACAGGTTACGTGGTCATGCACTTCTTTCGGCATTCGCCAGTGGCTCTTGCCCACAGAAATTATTGCAGGGTGTTCCAATGGTGATTTCCCATCGCCCTCATTCCTTTTCTCTCTGTTATTGGGAGCTTATCCTCAAAGAAACGTGACAGTGCCTCCACCATTCTTTGTGAAGTTACTTATATCATTAGGGACTCTTGGACACCTATTTTATTATTTGTCTTATTGTCTAATAGTGCCATTATTTCTTTTATTCCTAATGTTTTTCCAACTTAGCCATTCAGAGATCTTTCAGGTGGTTTCTTGTGCCCTTTAAATATGTGCTCATCTTTTCTTTTGTTTTTTTAAGCACTTTTAAAAATATATGTAATCTAGACTTTCAAGATTCTCCAGGCTGTTGTATTTGCCTTGCCCTAGCCCTGGAATTTATGTTTTAAGTATCAGGACAGCTGTATATGTGCATACCAGTTGTTGTTGTTGCTATTAAGTGCCAATAAACCTGCTCTGACTCATGGTGACCCTATGCACAACAGAATGAAACCTCACACGCTCCTCTGCCATCCTTATAATTGCTGTTATTTTAAACCTATTATTTCATCCACTGTGTCAGTCCATCATCTCATTGAAGGTTTACCTCCTTTTCATTGACCTTCTACTTTACCATGATGTCCTTTTCCTGGGACCAGCCTCTTATGGTAATTGAGCTGAAGCATATGAAATGAAGTACATGTACATGCTACTTGCTTCTAAGGAGCTTCTGGCTGTACTTCTTCCAAGATAGATTAGTTCTTCTGGGCAGTGCATGTTACTTTAAATAGTCTTTGTTAATAATGTAATTCAAATACATTAGCCTTAATACCTTACAACGCTGTCCTTCTGCAAATAAGATGCTAAGAAATCCTGCATGGTGCAAAGGATTAAGTGGTTGACAAGTAGCTGAAAGGATTCGAGAGCAGGTCATGTTTTATTCCATTGAGTATGACGTCATTCCACACCTAACAACACGCGTGGTGGTATAGTGGTTGCTCGTTGGCCTGTGATCCACCTGGCTGGCAGGTCAAAACCACCAGCAGCTCCTCAGAAGAAAGACTGGGCTTTCTACACCTGTACACAGTCACAGTCTTAGAAACCCACAGGACATCACTATACATCAACATTGACTGGATAACAGTGAGTGAGAGTGACCACAGAGGTACTTCAGAAGACAGGCTTCCAAAATATCACAGCCAGTGAAAACCTGATAGATCCATTCTATTCGACAAATATAGGGTCCTGTGCATCAGAGTCAACTCACTGACAAGCAACAGCAACAACAAGTTCAATGTTAAATGATGCTGAATAAAACACATTTTAACCCCTTATCTGACAGTCAGGACTCGACTTGGGATCTTATTTCCACAATATATCGGCTGTGTAATCCTAGTCACATTACTCAGCCTCTCTGAGCCTCAATTTTATCAGTCAAAAGAGTGTATGAGAACACACACCCCTGAGCATTGTTTATATGAACTAATCTACCTAAAGTACTCAGCACCATACCTGACAGGCATACAATAAACGCTCTACAAACTTTACTACTGCTGTAATAGTAACACCAAATATTAATCCATCACTGAGATGTCTTTTTTCTATTATCAACAGTCAGCACAGTCCAGACAGATGTTCAAGATGTTGCCTGCAAAAGAGGAGAGACGATGGTATTTTCTCAAGATGATGAGACAAGAATGAGATGGAGAGTTCCACTACCTGCTATTAAGTACTCAGCATATGTCACGTAACTTATCAACTTTGCATGGAATGATTAGATAATGACATTTTGCTTTGCTTTGTCCTTGTGAAGCCAGAAGCTATAATTGCATGGGAAAAACTACATCTCCTTTGGCATGATTAGGCAGGTTATTAATTAGTATTAATGCTATAAATACATACCTTGGGCACAACCTCAAATTTTGCATTAACTGTAATTTTAGAATTCTGGGGGCAAGAGAGATATCAATGATAATTTAGTTTGACAAACTTATTTTTGCACAAAAGTAATTGCATCCCAGAAAAGTAAAATGACTTTCCAAGGTCACCCTCCTAAGTAGGTTTTCCACCTGATACTCCAAAGCTTTTTATAATTCTACAGGCCATTTATTAATACTTTCTACCTAGGAGTTAAATGTTTGTCCTAATGACTTTAGACTTCATCTTCATTTTGTGTTGTCCCCATCTCTTCCAGCTGGTAGCAACTTATAAGGAGATAAAGACTCATAAGAGTGATTGTAATGTCTTTGAATATGTCTCATATAAGTCATTGCATTCGCAGAATAATCCTGTAGTCATATTGCAGATTATAAAGTTTATGCTCTGGGATCCAGGATCTCACATTCATGTGATAATCAAAAAGACTTCTCGGGAGAGATAGCTTTAGATAGATGCGTTGGATTGTATCCACGAGAATAGAACAAAAATGGGGAGGCACTCCAGGCAGAGAGACCAGCAAAAAGAAACAATATAGTAGGGTGTTCATTAAAAATACCATCTCATGCCTTTGTTTAATGTATTAACCATTGCACGGGAGGTAGTAAGTTAGAAAAGTAATTTTATTTTAATTTATTATTAGTTGGAAGTTAATATATATATCATATAATTCCATAGCTCAATCACATCAAGGATTATTGTGCAATTGCTACAACAATCAGTTTCCAGACATTCTTTTTCTTCCTGAATAATTGACTTTGTCTAACTTTAACCCACCTCACCAATGTACTCCCCCACAACAGGTTCATCACCCTGGGTTTCGTATACCAGAAAACACAAAGTCACATAACACAACTACAAGAGGGTGGCCCCAATGACATAACACCTCTAAGATAAACCCAAATATGAACCAAAAAAATACAGAAAATATTGGAAACTAGATCAGGTCCAATATGCACCAGAGAGGGATCAATGAACAGTGTATCCCTTTGATCTTCTATTCTCACTTCTCCAATGCCCTCTAGTTAGGACAGTTTAATACTTTTATTGGTCCTGAAATTTTAAGAACTTATCAAACAGTTAAAGAACAAGAATTGTGCATGTCCTGTGGTTACAAATGTAACTAATAGGCAAAGAGGGAATTTTAATTTTGTCTTCATGTGCCCATAAAATAGCATTGTGGTGTTAAAAGTATTAGAATAATCATTAAAAACAGTTTAGTTAAGTTTACGAAAGCCTAGACACATGAGTGCACAGTGTCTTCATCAAAGCAACTCAAGTCCAGAGAAGTCAAATGGACTTTGTTCTCTAAATAGCAGTGAGGGTTCATCAGGTTAAACACCCATGTATAATGAGTTCTATGAGCTTATTTCTAGTGGCTTTTACTCAAAGGTAATGAACCCTCGTGGTGCAGTGTGTTAAGCATTGGGCTCCTCTCCAACAGGTAGGTGGCTCAAATCCAACAGCGGCTCCATAGAAGAAGGATGAGGCAGGCTGCTTTTATAAAGATTTACAGTCTCAGAAACCCTATTCTCAACAGAGTCCCTATGAGTGGGTGCAGACACAGAAGCAGTAGGCTTGGGGTTTGGTGTTAATTTTCTTTTGTTTGTGTTTTTAATATTAAAAGACATGGCAATAATAGAATGATTAAAGATAAAGATTTCATATCTAAAGCCCATTTAGATTAACTGTACAGGAAACTAAGGTATATGAAAGTTGTTAAACAGAGGGAGCACACAGCTCACTTCTGAGATTCTTGGCCCCAAGGTGCAAAGAGAAACACAGTAAGTGACGGTGCTTTCATAGTCCAACCACAGTCCCAGGACTGTCAGGGTTTTTTCTAAAATGAAATTCCAATAGAGTTTAATGAGGTGCTGTTTATGAGCATATTCTTTGCAAAGGTGTAGAAAGATTATGTTCATGTCCTCTAAGAACTCCTTGTTCTCATTCTTGGTGCAGCATCGGGGAAGGAGAAGCAGAGGCAGCAAAGGCCCTTTGGATGGGCGATCAGCATCCTTACATCTGTCTGCCTTTAAAGGTTCTCCATATGAAGCCGTTAGCAGGCAACCTCAAAGCTAATGATTATTATGAGGACATAATCAGGGAAGCTTCGCATTAGATGCAGGGCAATTCACCAGTGCCCCAGTCCCATAAACACAGTTTTAAAGACACAGGCATACAACCTGGGGAGAATGCAGAGAACAATTTTGCTCTACTGTGGGAGGCACTGCAGCATCCTTTAGATTACCACCTCCAATATGGCAGTATAAAAACCCAACTGCTGAAAATTGGATGACGTGTTTGGAGTGCTGTCAAAATACTTATGAGAACATTTCTCGAAGCTTAAAAGAAATACTTATCTCTAGATTAGTAACTGTCCAGAAAGCCATCCATAAATGTTGTTGCTAGGTGTTCGCGATTCTGTTCCAACTCACAATGACCCTATGTACAACAGAACTTAACACCGCCCAGCTCTGTACTATCCTGACAACTATTCTTAAACTTAAGCCCATTGCGGCAGCCATATGTCAATAGATTTTGTCGAGGGCCTACCTCTTTTTCACTGCCCTTGACTTTACCAAACTTTAAGTCCTTTTGCAGCGACTGGTCTCTGGATGGCGTGTCCAAAGCATGTGAGATGAAGTCTCCCCATCCTTGTCTCTAAGGAGCATTCTGGCTGTACTTCTTCCAAGACGGATGTTCACTTGCCTGTCCCTGGCACTTACAATATATGTCTTAATAGAAGGGAAAAAAATGATAAAGCACAAAACCATAGTACCCAGCCCACAGGTTTTATCAATTCCTTTTTTACATTATGGAACTCAACGAGTCTCTGAATGGTGTAAATGGTTAAGGGCTTGGCTACGAATCCATCCAGAAGAATCTCGAAAGAAAGGACTGACGCTTTTATTGATTCACATGTGACCCTCAAGAGACAGAACCAACTCAAAGGCCACACATTTTTTTGTTGTTGTTTATTTTTTCATTTGGTTTTTGATAATGCAACATTAAAACTGAGTAAAACTAATCAATCCCCCAAAGAAAGAGGCTATTTATCAAAAGGAGTGCAAGTAGTCCATTTTAGGACTATTTTATTTAGTAAAAAGTAGATGCCTTAAATAATTCTCCTCTTTCCTGTTTGTTTGTTTTTATTTTGTTGAGGAATCTTACAACTCTTATAACAATCCATACATTGTGTCAAACACATCTGTACATATGCTTTCATCATCTCTTTCAAAATATTTTCTTTGGTATCAGAGCCTCATTTTTTCTCCCTCCCCCACCCTCCCTTGATAATCCAAGTCCCCTTGATAATTTAGAACTTTTTTTCATGCCTTACACCGACTGCTGTTTCCCTTCACCCACTTTTCTGCTGTCTGTCCTCCTGGGAGGGGGCATATCAATAGGAATGATGGGAAGGGTAGAATGGAGATCCAAAACCCATCAGTAGTCAATTGAACACTAGTTATTTAATGTTTCCTTCCCCACCACCGCGCACCCCACCATCATGACACCAATTACAAATCTGCCTAGATCAGATATGTGTACTGGTACAGATAAGAGCTCACAACACAGGGAATCAAAAACAGATAAACCCCCTCAGGACCAATAAGAGGAGCAGTGATACTAGGAAGGTAAGGTAAGGGAGTTGGGGGAGAACGGGGAACCGATTGCTGTATGTTTTCAAACTGTGCTTTAAACCCTGGTAGTTCACACCAACAGATATCACCAGATACAGCCTCTCCCCAGGAGGAGGCAGCCTCAGAGGCAATGTTGCTTGAGCTGCCAAGTGCTCTGGAAAAGAGAGATATCATTTCCTCACCCGGTGTATCTAGCTCTGGGCCAGGACTCATATTGCTACTTGCGTGTGGGCCTATTTCTCAGACTATGTTTGAAATAATCCAGTTCAAAGTGAAACACCTGAAAGATTACTTATCTTTTGAAAATTTGACACTTACAGTTAGAAGTTACCATTCTGTTTTATTCTTTTTTTAATGTATCTTAACAAATATTTTACTTCTCTGCTGTTTCTGTCCCAGTTAGAGAGGATTTTTTTTTATCATACTATAGTCTCTATGTGAAACATTTTGGGGCTTCTGTATGCTGAAGACACCTCTTTCACTGGATCAAACATTCCTATTCCTTTAAGCCATTTATTTATTCTCTGAAACGACATAAATTTCTTCTGCAGCGCAGTGGGTTGTTGTTGAGTTGGCTCTGACTCATAGCAAAGCTAGGTAGCACAGAACCAAGTACGGCTCAGGCCCACACCATCCGCACAGCTGTGGCTATGGTTGAGCCCGTTGTTATAGCATTATGTCCGTTCATCTCCTTGAGGACGGTCCTCTTTTTCCTTACTCTCCGGGGTCTGCTCCCTCCTGATACCATGTCCAAAACATGTAAGAGGGGATCTCCCAGCCGTGGTTCTAAGGAACATTCTGCTGTGATTCTTCCAAGAGACATATTTGTTTTGCCTTCTAGCAATCCGCAGTATATTTAGTGTTCTTCATCAATGGGCAAAGCTGCCGCAAAAGAACTCTGTAAAGTGTTTACAAGCAAAGATATGACTTTGAAGACCTACACCACCATATTTTCAATCACCTTGTAGACATGCAAAAGGCACCAATTCTTCTTCATTTGTCCAGCTTTTGCCTTTCTTTGGATGTAATCTCTTCTCTTCCAGCACTGGCTTGCTTGATAGTATTGTGATTCCCTGCGCTATATTCTGGCGGGGCAGATGCTTCTACTCTGCAATTTCCTGATTCAAATCTCACCTTCTCAGCTACACCTAAAACCTTCTCATCTGCCTGAAACTCATTCTGCCTGCTTCTCACCTGATTTAAGTCTGCTTAGCTTAGAGATTTCTCACTACTCTGCTGGTCTTGATCTTTTGCTTTCTCACCCTGCAGAGCTTCAACACTGCTTTAATCTGCACCCACAGCTCCCAGGTCTCCATGGGTATTCTCTGTCCTTCCCTGTGAGCTTTTCTTAAATTAATGGCTACCTTATCCCAGATCTCCATATCAAAGGTTCCTGACTCTGGAAAAGAAGGATTAAATTTCTTTACCAATTGAAGAAACTCCTTCATTCTCTTATTTGTTACCACTACATTTTGTTTCTTCAAGAGGTGGCAAAGAGTGATACCATACTCTGTATCCTTGCTCTTTGCCTGACCCATATCTCACTCAGACTAAAAACTTCACACTTAAAAATAAACTCAAAAAAATCTTTCCCGATTCACCCTCACTGTCCGATGAAGCCGTACAATTGTTACACGGGACATAACTCAAAAGAGTTCTTTTCCTACGGGGCCCCACGTAATGGGCGCCATATGTCAGGGGAAGCCAGCCCCTAACACATCATTACGGGTCTGGTAGGCACAATTGTACAGCGATAATAAGTAAAGATCATAGTAAAGTTATAGAGAGCATGAGAGATAGAAGTATTGAAATAAATGGAGTCAGACACGATTCATGGTAGCATGGTCACCTCAGCCCCGCTTGGTGGTCCACGTGGAGGGAGAGAGCAATTTAATGCTATCCTAGGCTTTTATCTTCTCTGGGGAGATGCAAGCCCCCTAATTGCAGATGAGGACCTACATCACAGGAAGGGGTTGTGCTATAGGTAATACAGTAATGAGAGGAGGTGGTCTAGGGAAATACATGCAATAAGAAGAGGAGGGATTGGGGGTATACATGTGATAAGATGGGCAGTCCTAGATTTAGGATGGCAACCTAACCTTGGTCATCCTGGGGTGGGTTTGACCTCTCTGGTGTCTCCTACAAGGAAACAGACAACTAAGATCCTTATCAGAAGGGAGTGGGCCCTACTTGTTGGGGAATAAACAGTGGTGACTGCTTGTTTTAGATTACTGATAGCTCTTAGGGAGAATGCCCCCCAAGTGTATAGTCATTCGCAAGCAGCTAAGTTTGCCATACATATATTTGGGGGAGACAGCTTGGGAGAAATCCTTCTGTTTCCCACAGAGACCCAAAAGCATTGCTAAGGAAGATTCACATAACGATTAGACATCCACTGTCATTCCCTCACTCGCTCACACTGCCTAAAGTTGTTGTTGTTGTTGTTGTTGTTGTCGTTAGGTGCCTCAAGTCTCTTTTGAGTCATAACAAGCTACATGACAAAGTACAACTTCCCGCCAAGGTTTTCTAGGCTGAATCTCAACAGGAACATATTGCTAATTCTTCCTTCCTTGGGATCATTCAGTGGACTTAAACTGCCAATTTTTCAGTTATCAGCTGAAAGTTTAACGACTGAGCCACCAAGGCTAGTTCAGTTCCATAAGTGGAAGTAAAATGTGTCCCCAAACCATATAAAAGTGCAGATTCTCAATGAGGTTTAAAGCTCCCAAGATGACGTGCTCCATAAAATCCTCGGGATGAGACTAAACCTGGAATAATTGTAGCCTGGAGACTCCTCTGACTGCTGATAAGTGGAGAGAAGGCGGCTTCCAGCCAAATGCACTTCTCCACCTTTTTCACCTTCCTTGACCAATAAGGTTCAAAATGCCATTGACCGCATTCATTGTAACTTGTAAATGACCTCCACCTTATCTCTTTCAGAGATTGGGCTATGGAGAGAAAACAGAACTCCAGGACAACAGCACAAAAGTGAGGGTCCACAGGGGAACACAAAATCAGAAATGATGCTTCCCCAAAGATAAACACCACTTTTCCACCGTTTTGCCTAATGCCTCATGAGCAAGTCCTACTGTTCCTGTTAGTTGCCATTGATTAACTGATTAATTATAGCCTTATGTATTGTAGTAATAAAATATTTCCCTGTTCTGCACCATCTTCATGAACATTTACGTTTGAGTGCATTGGTGTCGCCATTGTTTTAATGCGTCTCACTTAGGATTTCTCTTGTTTGTGCTGGCTCTCCACTTTACCAAGCATGATGTCCTTGTTTAGTGACTATAAAGAGATCTTTTCTGGCAGATTTTCCCATTGCAATACATTGTTTGATTTTCTGAATTCTGCTAATATTTCCTAACGGTGCATAGGAATATATCAGATAATAGTCTATTATAGTCCATAGGGTTTTCATTGCTTACATTTTGAAAGTAGAGAACTAGATCTTTCTTGCCATTTTCTTTGTATGGAGCTCCATTTAAACCAGTACTTCTCAATCTTCCTAATGCCTTGACCCTTTACTACAGTTCCTCATGTTATGGTGACCCCCCAACCATAAAATTATTTTTGTTGCTACTTCATAACTGTAATTTTGCTACTGTTATGAATCGGGTGACCCCTGTGAAAGGGTCATTTGACCCCCAAAAGGGTCATGACCCACCAGTTGAGAACCACTGACTTAAACTAATGGACTGTGGTCATGCTACTGGGATTTGAAATACTGGTAATATACAGCATCATAGCATAAGCCAACTCACTACAACAAACAGCTGATGATAGAACAACAAATAATTAGTTTAAAGTTGTTATGATAAATCACTATACATTTTGCTAAGGATTTCCAAGTTATAATGTTTTATTTAACTTTGTAAGAATCAAACTACTAGGCTTTATTTTTCAGTTTATGTTAATTAGATACTTACATAAATTCATGATTATTTATGTTTATTATCTGAAAGGTCAGAGTATGTTACAAATTCAGTAGCTTCTAAACTTTTTTGAAAATTCTAGCTACTTTCTCTTTTTTATTATAAAACTATTAAAATACGATATTTTCCAGTTCAACATTTTCCTTGTATAATTTAATGTGACCAATCACATCAATCATATAGTAAAAAGATCTTTTAAGACGGGCTTTGGAACCACTCATACATATTATTTTATATAGAGAAAAAGATACACTAACCAAGCCAATATTACTTGAAAATATTAAATTGATATTAGGATATATAGGTTAAATTCATTAAGGTTAATAAAATGGAAGAGAATGCTGAGCCTCTCAAAGGAGCTGAGAAAAGAGTGTAACAAGGATCACCTGTAAGCTCCTTTTGAGATCCCAGCATTTTGGCTCAATGTTTCCCAATCAGATATCCCTCAAACAACTATTCTGTAAACTGGTCTGAGTGCTAAGAAAACAAGGTCAAACATGTTTGGAAGCCAATATAGTAAGACTTCTTACTACATTTTTTGTTGCAAGACATCTTAGGGTCAATAATATGCATAACAAATCTCTAAATGAGAGTAGTAGTTATATTGTGGGGGAATTGATACCTCTGTTGTAGTCTTTAGCTTTCATCCAGGAAACCTGTGTCAATTCCTGGCCAGTCACCATTCTTTATGCACAGTCACCATTCTTCTGTCAGTGGATGCTTGAGTGTCAATATTTTGCTGAACAAATTTCAGAAAATCTTGCCGACTAAGATGGATTAGGAAGAATGTCTGGTGATCTGCTTCCTAAAATTATCTAGTGAAAACCTCATGGAAGATAATGAAATATTGTCAGAACCATAACAACTCATGGGAATGGAAGAGCCAATGTTTTGTTCTATTTTGCATGGGGTCAGTGGTAGCTAACAACAACAATAATATGGTATCCCTTAAGTATTTTTGAAGGTTTTTAATTCCTTTTTAACACCTGGAATCCAGGATTAGTGAATTTATAGCTGATCCTACTTCTAGGTGGCTGAAATTCTCTTAAAACACTACACCTGTATCTGTAGACCCTTTCTTCTTTCTGCTCTGAGGGACTGTAAATTAAACCTAAAAGACAAGTAATGCAAAAAGAAAGGAACAACCAAATACTTAGAAATACATCATCTACCCAAATTAACACAGATAGATCTGGAAAATCTGAAAAGATCATCAAGAAACTTTCAGTCAACAAAAGCCCAGAACCAGATGGTTTCACAGGGGAATTCTACCAAGTATTCAGGAAAAGACTGTCACCCATTCTAAACAGATTATTGTAGACTATGGAAAAGGACAGCACTCTCAAACTCAATATAATAAACAAGGGTAAATCTGATACCAAAACCAAGCAAAGACAGAAAGCTAAAGATCAACATCCTTAATAAATATAGGCAAAATTCTGGCCAATGAAATCCAACAACATATCAAAAACATAATTCATTATGAAAAAGTGAGATTTATAAGTCCTCACTATTTGTGGGCTATGTGAATTATATATTTAGAACCCCAAGGCCTCCATAATTTTTTTAATTTTAGAAACAATGGAGGATTTACTAAAGTATCAGGATACCAAAGCAATAAGCAGAAGTCAATCAGAGTCTATATACAAGCAGTAAAAGCCTCTGAAAAAGACATCAAGGAGACAGTACCATTCAAAATAGACACACAAAAGTTGAAAGGATTAGGAATAAACCTAACCAAAGAAACAGAAGATCTGTAAAAAGAAAACTACAGAACATTATTATAAGAAACCAAAAGAGATCTTCACAAATGGAAGAAATTCTTTTGTCACTAATAGGAAGTCTTAATATTGTAATCATGTCAATACTACCTAACAATCTACAAAAACAGTATTTTTCTGATTCAAATCTCAATTTCCTTATTTAAATAAATGGAAAAATTTTATTACCAACTTCATATGGCGAGGGAAAAACTCCTCAAAAAGAAGAACAAAATAGGAGGCCTTGCACTACTACATCAAAATACTAACAAGTGATTTTCAACAAAACCAAACTTACCTCCATCAAGGTGCATAGTGAACCTATAGGACAGAGTAAACTGCTCTTGTGGGTTTCCAAGGCTATACCTCTTTACAACATTAGAAAGTCTTACGCATGATAGTGGGACAAGAGGAAAGTAAAAGGAAATAGAGCAAAGAACTAGGAGGCAAAGAGCATTTATAGAGGTCTAAATATAGGAATGTACATATGTAAATATATAGGATGATGGGGAAATAGATATACGTGCATATATTTATAGGTTTAGTATTAAGGCAGCAGATGGACATTCGACCTCCACTCAAGTACTTCTTCAATGGAAGAACACTTTGTTGATGGTGTCTGGCTCTCAAAAATATAGCATCTGGGGTCATAAAGACTTGCAGGTAAACAGGCAGCCATCTAGTTCAGAAGCAACAATGTCCACATGGAAGAAGCACACCAGCCCATGTGAACACAAGGTGTCGAAGGGATCAGGTATCAGGCATCAAAGAATAAAAAAACATATCATTGTAAATGAGAGGGAGTGCAGAGTGGAGACCCAAAGCCCATCTGCAGGTAATGGGACACCTTACAGAAGGGTCTCAGGGAGAAATGAGCCAGCCAGGGTGCACTGTAGCAATGATGAAACATATAACTTTCCTCTAATTCTTAAATGCTTCCTCTACCCCACTATCATAATCCCAATTCCACCTTACAAATTTGGCTAGACTAGAGGATCTACACTGGTACAGATAGGAAGGGGAAACACAGAGAGTCCAGGACAGATGATCCCTCAGGACCAGTGATGAGAGTGATGATACCAGAGGGTGGAGGGAAGGTGGGATAGAAAGGGGGAACCAATTACAAGGATCTACATATAGCCCTTTCCCAAGGTGATGGACAACAGAAAAGTGGGTGAAGGTAGACGTTGGACAGTGTAAGACATGACAAAATAATAATAATTTATAAATTATCAAGGGTTCATGAGGGAGGGGGCAATGCGGAAGGAGGGAGGAAAATGAGGAGCTGATACCAATGGCTTAAATGGAAAGCAAATATTTTGAGAATAGTGAGGGAAACAAGTGTACAAATGTGCTTGACACAATTGATGTATGTATGGATTGTGATAAGAGTTGTATGAGCCCCCAATAAAATAATTTTTAAAATAATATAAACTCTTATCTTTCTCCTGTGAAGTAGCTTGTGGCTTCACACTTCAGCCAAACACAAAATCACTACACCACTAGGACTCCTGATTTTTTAAAAAACAGACCAAAGTAGTATTAACTGGGAAAAGGTCAATTATTCAACAAATACTGCTCTAAAAATTAGATCTCCATCTGCAGAAGAATGAAATCCATACTTCTTAGGACCCATATGTCATCTCATGAACAAAAATGAACTCACTGGTGACCAAATGTAAACTCTAAAGCTATATTAATCATTAGTGAGAAAATTGGGACAAACTTAAGTGTCCTATTGCAGGGCATACACAGATTACCTAATATAATAAGGAAGCACACACAGTGGAAGACAAAATAGCTGACTGGGACAGATTAAAAATAAAACATGCATACATATCAAAATGTCAGAAGCTGCTCTGAATTTTGCTTTTAATCATAAAGTAGCCAATGCAAATGATAGAAAGGATGAAATCAAGGAGCTGAACAGAAAATTTCAAATACTATAATGAAATATGCTAGGACTTAGAACACAGCATACATAAAACTGAAAGAACTCCAAAACAATGGAAGCCTCAACTTGCAATATTGAAAGACTCTATGGGAAAAATATTGAATGATGAGGGACGCATCCAAAGAAGGTGGAAAGGATACACAGAATAATTATACCAAAAATAATTAGTGGACATTCCACCATTTAAGGAGGTTGTCTATGAGCAAGAACCAATGGTGCTAAATGAAGAAGTTCAAGCTGTATTGAAAGCACTAGACAAAAACAAGTTTCCAGGAATTGATGGAATAACAATTGAAATGTCTCAACAAGCTGATGAAGCACTGGAAACACTCACTTGTCTGTGCCAAGAAATTTGGAAGAGAGCTACTTGGCCAATCAACTGTAAGAGATCCATAGGTCTGTCCATTCCAAAGACAAGTGACCCAATAGAATGTTCAAGCTATAGAATAGTACCACTGATTGCACATGTAAGTAAAATTTTTCTGAAGATTGCCCAATATTGGTTGTAGGAATACACTGACAGGGAGTTGCCAGAGGTCTAGGCCAGATTCAGAAGAGAACTTGGAACAAAGGATATCATTGCTGATGTCAGATGGATCTTTGCTCACAGTAGAGAATTCCAGGACGATATTTACTTTTTTGTACTGGCTATGAAAGGACATTCAACTGTACAGGTCATAGTAAAGCATGGATGAAATATTCTTTAGAGGCAAGGATGGTGAGAATTCTCCCTACGTACTTTAGACATGTTGTCAGGAGAGACCAGTCCCTGGAGAAAGGACATCATGCTTGGTAAAGCAGAGTGGCAGTGTAAATAAGGAAGGCACTGCAGGAGATGGTTGCAACAATAGGCTCAGGCATAGGAATAATTGTGAACATTGTGCAGGACGATGCCGGTTTCATTCTGTTGTGCATAGGTTCTCTATGGGTTGTAACCAAGCCAATGACACTTCAAACACAGCATATAGACACCAAGAGGAGTTCATACTGGGCAACATATATGCCCAGTATTATGATCCTAATTGAACCCTTTTGACCTAGTTTCTATATAGCCCTTGCTACGGTGTGCTACAGACTACTGGGACTGTGGACTCTGTCCTTTCAAGGAGCGCAACATCCTTCATAAGTCGCACAAGAATGATCCAACTTAGAAATCTATTAAGAAAAATAGGCTTAACCTCAAACTCACCTGTAGAAGATTTAAGGAAGTGGCATACTCTCTTGGATTTGATGCGAAAACACACTAATATGAGAAGAAGCAGATGACTACTATCCCAAGGTTATGGAATTGGTCCTTACACTTTGGCTCTCTTGCATTAGAATGTTCAATAAATGGTGGCCCAGGACTACCATATATTCACTATTCTTATGCTGGCAAGGTTCTGTCTTTGTGAATGAGAATTATTGGAAGTTTTTCCCTATCTCAAACCTTCATTGTTCATGTAAATAGTGTCTGGTTACTTAAGCTTTTAGTCTGTACAAGTCAACAATTCAGGTATTGAAGTTTGAAAAGCTGGCCTGTACCTGTATAATTTCCTTTTCTCAACAGTATTTTAAATTCCAAACAACTGGCTAAATTAATGATACTATCAATAGAATTACCTTATACTCCATGGGGATGATTTATAATGTTCTGCATTAAAAAATGAAAAGTTCTCAAAAGTGAACCACAGACACATATAAACCATAGGTATATGAATGGATTTGGGGCTCACACTTACTCATAGCCATAATCTAAGAACAACTAGTTCGAATGGCATGACCCGAGTCCATTACTGCCCTCATGAAGATATCACTGAAGATAAGGGTGCTATAGTAACATGTGTTGAATGATACCTGACCATCAGAAAGAATAGCATCTAGAGTCTTAAAGGAGGCATCAACTAAGTCTACATGAAAGAGGCACACCAGCCTATGCAATCTAAGTATCATAAATAATAAAACCCAAATCCAGAAGAGGGCTGATATTGGAGCTTAAATTGTGAGCACCTGGAGGTTGCACCCACATGTATGTAATAATAAATTTCTGACATTTAGTGTTCATGACCATTACTCCTAAACATTCCATTACATATTTATATGATGGCTAGAGGGAAGAAGAATTTAACCATCTAATGATCAGGAAATTACTGGCGATATATTGGCTTTTATCACAACACATGCTTTAGGTCCAAACACCACTGACTCATTTAGAGCACAAATCATCCTTTTTGTTTTGAAAACGGATTTTCAGAAGACTATGGATGCCGGTGAAAGCCCAAAATGCCTTTGTGGGTCAGCACAAGGATTAAGCCGCTGCTTAAGAGAGCACTGTAAGTCCATTATAGATGTAGTTAGGTTAAAATGTAATAGCTCACATTGAATCTCCCTTTTGACCCACTGTTTCATGTTTTATTATTTTCTGCTTTCTTTTTTATTGAGGTTTTTCTGTTTTATTTAAATGTTGTTGAGGTTTTTGCTTGTTTGTCCTTTTATTTTGTATGGTTTTTGGTATATGAAATCCAGACTAGAGACAGTAGTTGGGTTAATAATTGCCTAGGGCATAGCAGGGAAAGTCAGGGAAAATGAGGAGCAAACAACAGGAATATGAGAAAGAAGAAAATATTCTGAAATTGATTGTGATGATGATTACAGAACTCTTCTTAATATGATTAAACTATTAAATTATATGTATGTGAATTAGGTGCCAATAAGACTATTTTAAAAAAATAAAACATAAAGAGAATTTTCCTCAAGTTAGCCAAAGTAAAAAACAATAAATAATAGTAATATCATTACCCACAACACAGAAGATAGAAAAAATTGGCTAAGTGATAAATTATGCACATTTGGTTATTGCAAATATGATAAGGAAGTTCTGTCATTTCCCCAGTATTATTTTCATAATACAAGTTGCCCAAGGAGGAGAAAGTAATCTCCTCTGAAATTTTTTAAGAGAGAGAAAAAAAACAACTAGTCTCCATTCACTTGGCTCAATCAATTAGCATACCAATCCCTGTCAAAATGCAACTTCAATCGATTTGATATCTCAGTGAAATTTATTTTCAAAACAAAAGTGAACAATTTGTATCTGGAGGAGTAAGGGATGTTTCAGTATGAAGCAAGTGTTATGATAAAAGACTTTTGTCAGTTCTTCCCTCTAGCCATCCCACATACATGAAGTAGAATGTTTAAGACCAATATTCATAGAAAATAAATGTAAAGAGTTTATTATATACATGTGGATGTGATTTCCAAATGATCTGCTACATGGGCGCCCATGTTTTGATTTTTGACTTAAGTAAGTTGCCCAAAGTCATTTAGAGCCAGTTCTCAAAAGAGATCCTGTAACTCTACATCTTTTGTACTCTGAAGGCACCTCAATGGCACGGGGAGGTTATTGAGACAGGTAAGGAGGAGGTGATTGAGACCTTACTACCTTTTAAGTGAAGTTGGTTAATAATCATCAATACTGTGTAGCGAGCAAAATGATTTCAAGCAAATCAAATGGAACAATCCTTTAAGCAAGAAGAAATAGTGTGCAGCGCAAATAAGCATGAACTAGAACTCTGCTAATGAGTTTTCACTACTATTTAAATACATATCAAATTATTTAGGCCCTTCTCATGGCAGGGAGAAATCAATTATCATCATAAGTTTGGAAATGTGTATTGACTCTCATGGTATGTTCCTAACCTGATCTATAGTGAATAAATGTTTTCATTTCAGAAAGCGTGTTTTATCATTAGCACACAAGGCTTTCTGAGATAACAAAAAGTCACAAAGAGCTAAAAAGTTTTCCATCAAGAATTTTTTAATTAAAGAAAAGTATCCTGGATAAAAATTAAACTAATCCTTTTGCAGACACAGTGTCAGAATAACTGGTTATGTTAAAAAATAACCAAAATCCATACTTTGAACCTATAAAGTTTAACACAAAATGGATCATAGTCCAAATCAGTGGTGAGGAGTGTGTGGGAGTCCTGGTAGGGCATGATCAAGGGTAATAGAACCAAGAGAAATTGCTGAAACCCTGGTGGGGGACTGAGCATGATAGTGGAACAGGAGGAAAGTCAAAGGAAATAGAGGAGAGCTGGGAGGCAAAGAGCATTTATAGAGGTTTAGATAAAGACACATAGATATGCAAATATATTTATATATGAGGATGGGGAAATAGATCTATCTGCATATATTTATAGGTTTAGTATTAAGGTAGCAGAAGGACATTGGGCCTCCACTCAAGTATTCCCTCAATGCAAGAATACTTTCTTCTATTAAATTGGCATTCTATGATACTCACCTTCCCGACACAAGCGCTGAAGACAAAGCGGGTGCACAAGCAAATGTGGTGAAGAAAGCTGATGGTGTCCAGCTATCAAAATATATAGTGTCTGGGGTCTTAAAGGCTTGAAGATAAACAAGTGGCCATCTAGCTCAGAAGCAACAAAGCCCACATGGAACAAGCATACCAGCCTGTGTGATCACGAGGTGCCGAAGGGATCAGTTATCAGGCATAAAAGAACAAAAAATTATACATTGTGTCCTCACAGCCATGATACAATTGCTGAAGACAAATGGGTGCATAAGCAAATGTATCGAAGAAAGCTAATGGTGCCCAGCTATCAAAATATATAGCATCTGGGGTCTTAAAGGCTTGAAGGTAAACAAGTGGCTATCTATCTCAGAAGCAGCAAAGGCCACATGGAAGAAGCACACCAGCCAGTGCAATCACAAGGTGTCAAAGGGATCAGGTATCAGGCATCAACAGAACAAAAGGGTTTCGAGGAGGAGATGAGCCAGTCAGGGTGCGATGTAGCAATGATGAAAAATACAACTTTCCTCTAGTTTCCAAATGCTTCCTTCCACCACCCCTACCCCCACCCCCATTATCATGATCCAAAATTCCCTAAGTCTGACTAGACCAGAGAATGTACACTGGTACAGATAGGAACTGGAAACACAAGGAATCCAGGGCTGATGATCCCTTCAGGACCAGTGGTGTGAATGGCGATACTGGGAGGGTAGAGGGAGGCTGGGTTGGTAAAGGGGAACGAACCAATTACAAGGATCTACATGTGACCTCCTCCCTGGGGGACAGACAACAGAAGAATGGGTGAAGAGAGACATCAGACAGGGCAAGATATGACAAAATAATAATTTATAAATTATCAAGGCTTCATGGGGGAGGAGGGAGTGGGGAGGGAGGGGAAAATTGATACCACAGGCTTAAGTGGAGAGCGATGTTTTGAGAATGATGAGGGCAGTGAATGTACAAATGTGCTTTACACAATTGATGTATGCACGGATTGTTATGAGAGTTGTATGAGCCCCTAATAAAATGATTTTAAAAAATTTTAAGGAAAGGAAAGGATCTGGTGGTCAATTTCCAAAAAATCAGACGTTGAGAACCCTATAGAATACAGTTCTACATTGACAAACATACAGTTATCATGACTCAGAATCACCTCGTGTGCTAAATTTTAGGTGACTGAAGAGGAGAGAGGGGAAATAATACTATGGACAGTGGAATTTTACATTAAAGAATCATTCATGAAAAAAATGGATCATAGACCCAAAAGTAAAATCTAAAATCAGACAAAGGTAAGTAAAAAAAATTTCTACAAAATCATAGAAATTTTTATTAAACAAAAATATCAGAATATAGTTTCTTGACGTATCTTTCACTTAGATCTATATAATTGTGGAGGCAGTTTTCCCTTCTCTCTAATTCTTCTCTAAAGAAATATGAACTTTGTAACTGACACCATATCAAAACAGTAGCTTGGACATCCTCAAGGAATTCAAATTATGTTTCTTTAAAATATTGCCAGGCATCCCCTTACAGAAGGGTCACAAGAAAGAGATGAGCCAGTCAGGGTGCAGTATAGCACCAGTGAAACATACAACATTCTTCTAGTTTTTAATGCTTCCTTATCCCCACTATCATGAACCCAATTCTACCTTACAAATCCAGCTAGACTAGAGCATGAACATTGATACAAGTAAGAGCTGGAAACAGGGAATCCAGGACAGATAAACCCCTCAGGACCAATAATGAGAGTAGCGATACCAGGAGGGTAAGGGGGAAGTGGGGGAAGAAAAGGGCAACTGATCACAATGATCTCCATATAACTCCCTCCCTGGGGGACCGAGAACAGAAAATTGGGTGACGGGAGACTTCGATGTGTTATTCTGGGTAATTATAGCAATCCACCCCTTATCAACTTGGCACCTGTGCATAGTTCTTTAGCCTCACTATTGAAAGCAAGTAACACCTACACCTTAATCCTATAATACTGTGAATATGTTCCCCCACCCATGAAAGTCTGTAAGCCAACCATTTCATGCCTTTATCACTCCAATATAGGGGTATCCAATTTATATACTGCCCACTTACATTAACTCAGTTCCCTGAGGAGACAATCAATTTCCAACATGAAGACAGTTGGAACCTTGTGAAGTCTGCATCCATAAGCACAGTCAACTCCGGACAGGCCATCCATAAGGTCAGCAACAATATGCACCAGTTCACAGGCTCAAAAATCTCCAACTGGTCGGGTTCCGGTCAACTCAATGTGAGCTGCCTCACTCAGCCTCCATAGGTTGCCCATTGGTCGCCTTGCCTTTAGACCATGGGCTCTCACCAATACTCAACAAGCCTGCCCCCTCGTGCCAGGTCATGAACTTTAGACCAGTCAACCCGCTCTCGTCGTCTCCTCTTTTCCCTGTAAACCAAGTCCACAGGTGTCAGTGCCCAAACTCAACCCGTCTCTTATTGCTGCATTTCTCCCACTTCCACTCAACAAGTGGATTCAGGTGGTCACCTAGCAAGCATTGTAGCCTGCTCACCGGCTCCCTTTAACATTCAGTCCTAGAGGGGAGTTTTCTTCATGGTTCCAGATTTTTTCCAGCTTCTGACAAAGAGTACTCCAAAGCACTGGGTGGGGCAAATCTTTTCAAAGCTTTCTTTACAGGCATGGCCTAAACCCATCTAAAGATCAAATTTTAATAGCTCAAAGCAAGTGGGCTTACGAACTTTCTATTTTCATACTTCCCATATTTTTTCCAGAAAACAACCGAGTAAAGTGTGGCTTTATGTGACCTCTGGCTAGACAAAGAAGAAAAACTACTATGAGGGAGAGGTCAAACAAACATCTACTCTTCATCTTATGATTTGATTCTCCAGTATCCCAAGGTACCATAATGTATTAGTCTGGATATTTTAGAGAAACAAATCCACAGAAACTCGTGTATAAGAGAGAGTTTTATATAAAGTGTAAGTGCGCATCAAGAAAATATCCTAACCCAATGCTGCTCAAACCAACAAGTCCAACATTAGCCCATATGCCTGACACCAATCCACAAAGTCCTCCTCCATCTCACAAAACACACACTATGATGCCGACTGTAGGAGGAAAGCCAAGTCAGTAAATGTATAAGCATCTCAGCGCTGGCAGGAATCTCCACACGGCTGCTAAAGCACCCAAGGCTGCATAGGGGTAGGTCCATGCAGCTTCTCCTTGGGGATGTCTGGCAGGAAGTGAGCCTTGCCAACTGAAGCAGGGAACCCGGTAAGGCAGCTGCACCTGGTCCGACCATCACAAAGCAAGAGACCCAAGAACTCGAAATGTGAGGCTCACCGAGCCATTTATCTCTCTGCCCTTCAATTAACCCCACATGTGTTTATCAGCCAGGTTGGCACAGTAAACTAACTATATCAATCGGATAGTGTAAGACATGACAAAATAATAATCATTTATAAATTATCAAGGTTCATGGGGGAAGGAGGGTGGGAAGGGAGAGGAAAAATGAGAAACTGATACCAGGAGCTCAAGTAGAAAGAAAATGTTTTGAAAATGGTGATGGCAACAAATGTACAAATGTGCTTGACACAATGGATGGATGGATGGACTGTGATAAGAGCTATATGAGCCCCAATAAAATGATTAAAATAAATAAATTGATAAAACAAAATATTGCCATGGAATCAATTCCAATGCACAACAACCCTGTAAGGCAGAATAAGACCATCCCACTGACTTTGCAAACTGTTGTGGAAGCAAACTGCCACGTCTTTCTCCCAGGTGTACATTTTACTGTATGTAAATTATACCTCACTAAATATGACTTTTAAGAGTAAGTAAACACTTAAACACATCCACATATAAAATTCAGAACTAAATACTGCTCAGAATGCAAGTTGCATTTGTAGTGAAGAAATTAGAGAAATCCCATCTTCTGATACCTATTTCTGTGCTACTTTAATAAGACTCACTTTTTAGAAGTGTAGAATTTTGGTGCTGGGAGGAATTTTGAAAATGTGGTAATCCATTGATTGTTCAAACTAGTTTTTAAATTTCAGAATCCTTTCCGCAAATAAAAACACTTTGCAAAACTTCCTGCCCAGCATTCCTATCAGGTGAGTAATGTTGGTGATGATGATGATGATGATGATGATTTTTTTATTCACAGTAACTGTATAGGTGTGGAGGTTCTGCAACATCACACAGTTGACCAGTGGTGGAATAAACACTCAAACTCTGTCAGTTTGAGTGTAGAGCCCTGAGGTAGTTAGTTTATTGTGTCAATCTGGCCGATAAACACATGTGGGGTTAATTGAAGGGCCGAGGGATAAATGGCTTGGTGAGCCTCACCTTTCTAGTTCTCGGGTCTCTTTTCTGATGGTCAGGCCAGAGTGCAGCTGCCTTAGCCAGTTCCCTGCTTTAGCTGGCAAGGCTTACTTGCTGCAAGACATCCCTAAGGAGAAGCCACATGGACCTATCCCGATGCAGCCCTGGGTGCTGGAGCAGCCGTGTGGGAACCCCTGCCAGCACTGAGATGCTTACACATTTACTGACTCGGCTTTCCCCCTGCAGTCGGCATCATTGCATCTGTTTTGTGAGATGGAGGAGGACTTTGTGGATTGGTGCTGGACATATGGGTTAATGGGTTAATGTTGGATTTGTGGGTTTGGGCAGTACTGGGTTGGGATGTTTTCTTGATGCACACTTAACCTTTATATAAAACTCTCTCTCTTATACATGAGTTTCTGTGGATTTGTTTCATTAAAGTACCCAGACTAACACAGGCCCCTTCTTATACCCATCATTATTGTACTCTCTTTCCTCTGTGAAGTCCCTACCTAATATCCATCCTAAACAAATGCATGTAAGGCTGTTCTAGCTTCTGAGTATGTGCTTGTGTGGGTTCTAGAAGCCAGAGTCTAGACTCTGTGAGTAGTTTCACAAAAACAGAAACAGCACAACATGAGCACTACTGAGCTAACCAAAGGGTAAAATCATGTAAAGTAGAATTTGAAGCCCAGTGAAATTCAGGGCTGTTTATAAACTAATTAGGGGTTCCTTCCTCAACACAAAGGCTGAGTCTTAATTTCTACATTTTAATTAAATTTTAACACATTTAGTAGCATGTAATTCACTTATCATCCAGTTCAATAGTTTAACCATATTCAAAAGAGTTGTGCAATAATCACTACAATCAACTTTAGAAAACTTGCTTCTTCCTTGTACCTATTATTATTCACTTCTCATTTTACCTCAGTGTCCTTGCCATGACCCCAAGAAACTGTTAATCCAGTTACTAACTCTATAGATTTACCTATTCTAGGTTTCATATAGACAAAAAGAAACCAAAAAAAGAAAACAGCAAAAAGAAAAAAAACAATTAAATAATAAATTAAAAGAAAAACCTCAATTGAATAGATAACAAAAATAATAAAGGTAGAACAAAATTAAATGGATCAAAAAGAGAAAATCATAAGGTGTTAAACCTAATTACATTTGCATTAATCCACTTATCATTGCACTCTGTCTGACAGCCAGATTACTCATACCCCTTGTCAATGGCCAGAGGGGATTCAGCAGAAGCTCAATTCAAGTGGGGACCCTGAACATGGACTTGGGGCTTTCACTGTCATCCATAGCCTTCTGCAAACTGGATGTTCAGGATTTAAGCTCTAATTCACTTCCCTCCTCCAGTCTTGGACTTTATTGTTTACAATCCTTGGAACACACAGCCTGGTAAATTCTTCCATGTGGATTTAGCTGTCACCTCACTTAGAGAAAGACAAGACTTTAAGACCCCAGACGCTGTTCTCTCTGGTAGCCAGGCACCATCTGATTTCTTCACCACCCTTTGCTATAGCGCCCATATCTTTAATGATCTCTGCATGATGGCCAGTATGGAGTAGGGCCATGTCATAAGAATTCTTTAAAGTGTTGAAAATGGAGGAAATAATGTTGTGGATTAAGATGCACCTGGCCTAAGCTAGGATATTTTTAATCACCCTACATGCATGAATAATAACATTGTATAACAAAAACCAAAGAAGAATTGATGAATTTGAATTATAATGCTGTCAAAGAATTTTAAAATTTACATGGTCTTGCAAAAGAACAGTCAAATCTGTTTTAGAAGAAATACAGTCAGAATGCTCCTCAGTGCAAAGATAGTGAGACTCACCTACTTTGGAGACATTGTCAGGAGACACCAGTCTCTGGTAAAGAACATCATGAATGGTGAAGTACAGTGACAGCACAAAATAAGAAGGCCCTGGATATGGTGGACTGACAGTGGGTGTAACAACGGCTTCAAGCATAAGAGTAACTGTGAGTATGGCGCAGGACTCAGTGGTGTTTCACTCTGTTGTGCATCGATAGGGTCACTAAGTGTCAGTACTGACTTGATAGAACCTAACAACATCAGTTCAAAAAGTACAATTTCTACATTCCAGTGGGGTGAGAAGTGCCTGGGATATGAAAAGCCTAACAATGACTATCTGAAGCACAATTATTTTCTCTACTTATTTGGAAAAGAAAGAAAAGAAGCCGCATAGAAGTTGTCCTCAGAATTATTGGTCAACACACCCTATGATCTCATCGACCTTGAGACCAAAAGAACTAGATGTCACCTTGTTACCACTACCAACCATTCTGATAAGGGCCACAATAAACCCTAATAAAATGGGAGAGAAATGTGGAATGCAACTCAAACTCTTAAAAGTTCCTGGTTTACTGAACTGGTTGAGACTACAGGACTCCTTGAAATTATCATGCTAAAATACACTTCACATAAACTTTCAACCAAAATTATCCATTGAGGTCGCTTTTTTATCTAAATAACGGATTGGCTCATAAAATGAAGAACAGTCATCATCTATAAGGAAACAAATGGTCAAAAATCACTGTAATGTGAGGTGAGAAGGGAGGGAAAACAGGCCACTGAAAATGATACAACCAGAAGGAATGAATGAGAATGATGGCACGTTGTATAATATGTGACCAATATCACTGAGTAGTTTCTGTAACTTTTATATGGGAATCTAATTTGCTGTGTAAACTTTTACCTTAAACATACTGTTATTTCTATTTCTTAAGAAGCTTTAAATAGAAGGTGTGTAGAGTGTGGTATCATTAAAATGAGTCAACTTTTGTTACTTTCACTGATATGCCATAGCTATGGCAGGATTTAGGCTAGGTTGCTTTTTAATAAGTAATAATAATATAATGAGGTAGATTTGCTGTATCGACTTAATGAATAATTCATTGAGTACCTATACAGCCAGATACTGTGGTCAATGTTTTATACTGTCATCAAATCACATCTGTTACATGCCTGGTTGGCAAATTTGTTATTCACATGTCTATCCTATTTGTGTTTTGACTTATTATTTTTTTCTTAATGGTCATGAAAAGATTAGGTCTCTAGTTCACATGTCCATTAAGTAGTAAAATCAGAATTAAAAAACAGCGCTGTCTGACTCTACAGCACAAACTTCTTTCTGTATAGCTACCTGCAGGGGACAAAGTGATGTCAACAAAGCACAAATGAACTAAACTGACCAAGAACATCTCCTTTACCAACAAAACATGAACCTTTCCACTCCTGTCTATGAAGGGCTGGTCTAAGATGTGAAAGAGTCATCAGTACTCAAAAGTAATAAAATCACAAAGAAGCTGGGAGTCTATCTAGTCCAGCTCTTTTAGTTGACAAATGCATTCTCATATACATTTGGTGGGAGTGTGTTCTGAAAAGCCAAATAACTCTATGGATCAGGATGTGGCTTAAGCATTCATCTTCATCTAAGTGAGTCCTCCTCTCGTGAGTAATGCAGAGTATTTACTTACACATCAGAGACTCTTGGAGGCCTAGCCACCTCAGGAGGCTCACAATAATAATAAGACTGTACTCTGCTGCATCATTTTTCTATTTTCCAAAATTTAAAAGAAATGTAGGAAGCATTACAGCAGAGAGAAACTACACTTGCTTAGACCTCAGTGAAATCTTCCTAGGATGAAGAATAGGGACAGATTAATGGACAAGATATGAGAGGAACCAATCAATATTTGACATGGTCTTAAAAATAAGAGCGAGCCAGGACCCGAGTTAAGTCTGCCTTTCCTACATCTATGAACAAGACACAAATCAGGAGCTTGCTGCTAAAGAGACCCTGGACCAAGGTCAAATTGCTCAACAGCCAAGGACTTGAATCATGATCACTTTGACATCTAGAAAAACAAAGCAGTTCAGAGCATTTTTTATTTACTGAATTCAGTGACATGAGACTTGTCCTGAAGATGTCTAGAAAGCTAGTATTCCTTACTGGGCTTGTGGAAAGCAACCTTAAGTTTGAAATGGAATCATGTGAAATTGCAACCACTGCACCGTATTGTCCTCCAGAGGCAGCACCAGCACCTGGTTCATCTTAATGCCCTTTACTAATGCAGAAATGCAGCTTTGTGGAATAAGTGGGACATTGCCTGGCTGGTTTTCTGACCTCCCAAATAACAAAACTTCATGGTTGTACAACTTAAACTATGTATTTGCTATCAGCATTCCAAAATCGATGACAGAAATTCAATTGGCCCCTTGGCTCCCGGAACAATTCTGTCAGCATCACTCCTCTCTCCTGCCCTTTTCTCAGAGCACGCTACTACCTTATGGAAGATGCCCTTAACGCGCTGTCTTGTTTTAACATCGAAAACTATTCAGCATCAAAAGCGTAGCACGGAACTCACACTTGCTGAAGCTCGAGCAGCTGCCGTCAAACTGTGAGAGGGAAGTTAAATCGAACATGACTAGTATTTTAGCTGACCCAAAATCCAAATTTTAAGGCAGCAAAGTAATTAAGAATAATGTAAAGAGAGAGGGAGAGAATAGATTTCTCACCGGGCTGGTTCTGCAGCAGATCTTACGCCGAGGGTGCTGGGGAATCACCAGAGCAGATTATTAAATGTAATATCCAGCTTAATGTGCAGGAAAGCAATCCGGATGAAGCAAATCCGTTTCCATGGACTCTAATGCAGGAGACACGGAGGATTTCATTAAACACAAAATCAAATTTAAATCTGTGATTACTGCTGATCTGCAAGCTGCAAACTGCCATTATCACATTGTTACTTCATAATTCCTTGCTGTAGAAGTTTGATTAAACAAAAACTATCGGGCAGGAGAAAAAGTGTGTGCCTATCTTGGCCTTTTCTCATAATTGCTTCATTCCATATCCATTTATTCCCTGTGTCGGTGTCACAACAAACATCCAACAAATACAGAGCATTATGTTCCTGTGTGAATCAGATGCTGCGGTGGGGGGGACATGTTTTCTAATATTGACCATTTTGTACAAATGAACCAAGTTATTAACATGTATTTGAAAATATTTCTCCATGACAGTTGCTGCTAGAAGCAGTAGAATTTGACCAGAGAAAGTAGTGTCCAGATGTTTGTTTCTTGAGTGGGTTTCTAGGAAAAATAAGATGCATTAGAACACTAATGGACAAGTGAGGCAGACAGATGTGGGACTGTGAGAGAAACTATCCTTCCTAAATACCAGAGTGGGTAAAAACTCAGTTGCTGAGACCTGACAGAAGCTTGTATTAGCCTGAGAACTGTTCTCATTCCTGCTGCTTTCCCAAGGAAACCCAGTTTACAGGGATTCAGCAAGGAAATTCTTACGGGATCCTTGCCCGGTTTAGATTTCAAAGTTATACTAGCTTCATGAAAAAAGTTCAGGAGTTTGCAATCTTTTTTTAAGTTCTAGGAGAGTTTGTGTATCAGTTTTTCCCTGAATGCTTGGTAGAATTCTCTTGTAAAGCCAGCCATCTGGTCCAGGGGATTTTTTGTTTGTAATCACGGATAATTTTTTTTATTTATTCTATTGTTATGGGTTTGTTGAGATTCTTGACATCCATCTGGGATGGTCTAGCAAGAGACTGTTTTTCCAAATATTTTTCCATGTCTTCCAAGTTGTTGAATTCGTTAAGTGCAGGCCTTCAGGATACTGTGAAATTATCCTTTGGGTTTCATTGGGGTCCATTGGGATGACCCTTGTTTCATCCCTCATCACTGCTATTGAAATTTGTTTCTTCCTTTCTGTGGCTAGGTTTGCCAGTGTTCGGTTGATTCTGTTTATACTTTCTAAAAACCAACTTTTAACTGCATTAATTTTTTCCTTGTTTACTTGTTTTACCTCACGTGAATCTCAGCCCTGATTTTTATTATTTCTTTTCTTTTGCTATTAGTAGGATTGCCCTGTTGACTGTGTACGAATTGCTGTAAGTTTTGTGTCACAATATCGATCATAAGTCTCTCTTCCTCTCTCAGGTGTGCATATATTGCTATGAAACTTCCTCTGATGACTGCCTTTGCTGTGGCCCAATGGTATGAGTATGTTGTATTGTCATTCTCATTGGTTTCTAGAAATTTCCGAATTTCATCTCTGATCTGGACCAGTATTCATTCCTTTTGCAATAGAGTTATTTATCCTCCAATTTTTTGTCCTTCTTTTCTTAGTCATCCTATTGTTGATGCCCAGCCTTATGGCATAGTGGTCTGAGAGAGAAGTCTATATGGTCTCTATGTGCTTGAATTTACACAGATTCAACATGGGTCCCAGCATGTGGTGTATCTTCCAGTATGTCACATGTTAGCTTTGAAAAAATGTCATTTTATTTTGCATTTGGGTGGAGAGCTCTGACAATAGCTAACAGGTCAAGTTGTCTAATAATAAGGTTTAGATCTATAACTTTCTTGTTATGCTTCTTTCCCTGTGATCGATATTTCTCAGAGACTGGTATATTAAAGTCATCTATTATGATTGTTGAGCTTGTAATTTCTTTTGGAGTGTCTGATTGACCAATTTTGTGGGTCTCTCGTTGGGTGTGTATATATTTGTTATGCTCACTGGCTCTTGGTGTACTGTTCCTTGAGAATTATATAGTGCCCCCTCCTTATTGTTATAGCTTGCACCTTAAGATCAATTTTGTCTGAAATTAAGACTGCAAACCTACTTCTTTTGAATTGCCGTTTTCTTGGTATACTTTTCTCTAGCCTTTTATTCTCAGTCTGTTTGACTGTAATTTTGAGATGTGTCTCCTGTAGGAAGCATGTGTTAGACAGGGTTCTCTAGAGTAACAAAATCAGAATGCTAATAATTTTATATATATTTACATAGATACATAGATGTATAACATAAGAAATAAACAGTTAACTAAATTATAAATCAGTACAAAGGGCTTAGTGCAACTCACTCCAATGAGACAGCTGACAGTCCTTCAAGTCTTGAGGGCCACCAGGTAGTTCTCTGTAGATCAATTCAGGCTATCTGGGCACAAGCAGTAAACAGCAAGGCAGGTAACCAACAGCCAGCCAGATGGCAGGGTCCAACTGTCCCCAGTTCAAGAGATATAAATTCCAAAGGTGTAGCAAAGCAGGTCTTGAAGGAACCACAAATTACAGCAACACAGTCCACGGATTAGGTGTCCCACAGGTAGTGTAGCTTTCAAATTGAGTCAAAGAACAAGCAAGGCAGCCACACACTGGTCTGATGATCAAAGAGCAACCGACAAAAAAGTCAAAGCTCACTGAGCCATTTATCTCTCCACCCATCAATTAATCCCACATGTGTCTATCAGCCAGGTTGGCACAATAAACTACCTCAATCCACCCCTTGCCAACTTGGCACATGGACACAATTCTTTAGCCATTTATAATTTCTGGAAATTAATGAACTCACACTTATAATGATCATCAAACATCTGTCATACATATAAATGAAAACACACTGAGTCCAATTGTATCTGATAATCATACATGAACAAAGGAAAGATAAGCAAAATAAGCACATATAAAGAAAATACACTGACAATGTCAAACCTCACTTTTGTAATTGATCACGTGATAATAACTGACAGGTAGAACTACCTTCTTCTACTAACCATTCTGTATTACCTTTGCCCTCAGCAAGCACCTCAGCTGGCTGTGGGTTTTTTGCCTCGTGGGATGACCCAGACCTTCATTCCTGAGGGGCCTGGGTCATTATAAGTCCTGTCAAGATTGGTATGCTATACCTTACCATTTATTTTAATAACAGGGCATGGTAGCACTGAGTCGGCCTATGTGATCTCCCAGATTCCAGACATGTTCTTCTTTACCTCCATTATGTAGCACCAGTCCAATTTCTTCTTGGTAATCAGGATCAATCACGCCACTCATTACAGTGACACCCTTCCTGATCTGTTGATCCAAAGGCATGAGAAGTCCAGAGTGCCCGGGGGGGCATTCTCAGCTGCCAGTTCAGTGGAATCCGTGCTGTGTATCCAGGTGGGAGAGTTCCTTCCTTTCGGACCAGGACCTCCAGGCCTGAGGAGCACAGGGTTGCTGGGACAGGAAGCAAAAATGCTGCAAGGGGATCACTAGGAGTAATAGTGAGTGGTGCCACTCCAGCTTCCACCCCTTGGTTCCTGGGCTCATGAATTCTGACTATTGGTAACACAGCACCATATATTGGCCACTGATTTAGAGCATTGGCCTTAATGGTTGTACCAAATAAGTACACCCTGTGGGGCCCTTCCTTCCATAAATCCTCCTAAATATTGACTTAATGCCAGGTTGAAGCAAATGCCCCCCTCTTCAAAAGCCCAATCATGTCCCCATCCATGAGCTATGGCAGAACTCAGGATATGGAAGAGCTCACGTTTCGTTTGCCAACTTCAGACCCCAGTTTTCTTCCCCCGTCACTTCCTTAGATTATATAGCTTCTTTGGATTTTCAAATGTATCATGAGAAGCTGGGTTCATGGTTTTAGAGACAGCTCCACTGGTTGCAACAAGAAAATGCTGGGTGTATGGGCCTTAAGAGGCAGAAAGAAGCTTCTCATAGTTTTGAAGTGTTGGGCTCAAAGGGATTTCCATTTTTCATTCTCACAGAAATCTTTTAAAGCATCCCTTAGGAAGCAGAAAAGGAATTACTTCCACCAATCTGCTCTTGTTATTGGTGATTTTCATCTCCATGACTTTGACCCGTGGCAACTTCTTGTATAACAGAATGCAGCATTGCCTGGTTCTATTTCCTTATCATAATCACAGAAAACCTTGAGTATATTTATGGGGCCACTGTATATTTTGAATGCCTTTCAACCTAGGTGGCTCATCTTCCATCACTGTATAAGACAATGTTCTGCTGAAATCCACAGGATTTTCACTGGCTGACTTTTGGCACGATCCTGGCAAGCTTCTCTTTCTGTGCTTTTTTATGTGGATTGTGCAGTGAAACCTAGCCCCTCATGGGTGGCTCTGTGGGTATTTGAAATACTGGTGGCACAGTTGCCAGCATGATAGCAAAATGCAAGCCTCCAAGTCAAGCCCGCTGCCATCAGGTTGATTCTGACCCATAGTAACCCTGTTTAGAGTTTCTGAGAATGTAAATCTGTATCGGTGCAGAAAACCCACAGCACCATGCAAGTCATAGTACAGTAAATTAACAGGTGGAGAGTAAGAATAAAACTCATTGCTATTAAGTCAGTTCGAACTCACAGTGACCCTGAAGGACAGAGTATAACATTCCCATGGTGTTTGCAAGTCTTCAATCTCGATGGAAACAGATGACCACATACATCTCCTATGGTGTGACTAGAGGTATAGAACCCACTGACTTCTCAGTTATCAGTTAATTGCATAAACACTGCACCACAAGGGCTACTAGATAATCACACCAAAAATCAACCTTCAGAAACCAAAGCTATGTAAAGCCATGGCCACTGAGTCAATTTTTACTCACAATGATCCTATAGGCCAGAGCAGAACTTCACCAAAGATTTCCTAGGATGTAAACATTGTCGAAGCAAACTGCCACATCTGCCTCCCAAAGGCCACTCGGTGGGTTCAAACCACTCAGTGCTTAGCCTGATATGCCACCAGAGCCCTTCCCAATGAGAAGTCTAATGTAAATCAAAACGCTGACAAAGAGTAAGCAGGTTTTTTAAAAATCATTTTATTAGGGCTCTCACAGCTCTTATAACAATCCCAGATTAAGCAGTTTTATGTGGCTTCTCCAGCAGCTCTCAATAGAACATAGAGAATGGAAGTTGCCTTAAATGGAAACTGCCTAAAACCAAGCAATTTTCAGGTTGTTTTTCCTCTGCTTGGACACTGCACAATACTATTTGGAAAAATTCAGACTTACTGGATAAGAATTTTGTGTATTTTATTATGATGAAAACGTAATAATCACTTTTCATTTCAATATAATATCGGGGTTCTAAATATTTTCACACGTGACCTGATCAGTGATAGGACAGAAATGCTGCCTCACTTCATAGAAGAGGAAATCAGAGTCAGAGCAGGTACATCCCAACAAGGCACACGTGTGCATGTGGCCTGTCTCCTTTGGCTTGTAGTTGTCCTCATATGAGACATAAGATGGTATTCCCCTGTCTTCTGAACAGTAGAATTGGCACCTCTGTGCTCCCTAGACTAATTCACAAATGTGAATGGCATTCAAGCTGAGTAAGCCTTCACCATTCTTGAACAGGGTAAGGTTATTGATGCTAAGATTTCAGTGCTCTACATCATTTTAGTCCATTATCATTTACTATCATATATGAGGGAGACCTGCGTTAATGTTCTGGCACTTATTTTATGGAGCATGGGTCTGATGGAAGAAACGAAGCTGCTTGGATCAAACTGCTCCCACCTAATGTGGTAGTTGGTTAATCCAAGCTATATATGCATAGAAAGTATGTATGTTACATGGGGTTCAAAGCATGAACTTCAGTATTAGGCCCCTTGCCTATAGTGATATGTAACCTTAGAGAAGTTACCTATAACCATATCATTTCTCTAAGACATCTTCATTTTCAAGAAATAGGAAATTAATCATATTATCTTTTAAAAAGATAAAATGACATAATGATTGGAAAACAATAGGGGCAATAGAACAGAGTTAGCACTCTACATATTTATTGCCATTATTTTGAAAATATTGATTGAGGACCAATTCACATAGAATACATTTTACCAAATTTTAAATAGATATCATGATGGTTTTCCATCCTCTCGTGTTACTGATTAAAATGTGTTTCTCTCCCAAAAATATGTTTGCAATCCTAACATGCATACCTGTGCATGTAACCAAATTAGAAGTAAGGTTTTCTCTGCTATTGCCAATTAGATCATGCCCAGTAGTGTGGATTCTAATGATGATCATGCATGAGTTATAAAAAGAGCACAGTGAGAAAGAGATGCATGTGAAGAAGAGGGAGACAGAAAATGGAGACAGAGACACCGCAAGGATTATTGGTTAGTACACTTGAAGTGAAAGACAGTGGGTTTTGGTTTTTCTGCTTATGGATGATGGAGGGTCACCCTTAAAGCCACACCCTGAATTCAGACTTCCAACTTGCTGACAGTAATTTTGGTTTTTTGTTTGTTTAAAAGGCACCTACTTGTTGGATCTGTGTGACAAGAGCACTAGGCAATAAAGATACCTGCTAACCATTAATCTTTTGTCTCAGTGGATTTACCTATTCCAGATGTCCTACAAGTGCAATAATGTAGAATTTGTCCTTTTGTGCCTGATTTATTTCATTTAGCATAATGTTTGCATGTTTATTTAATTATTACTCATAGGAGAATCTCAAAGTAACAGAGCAGTAACAGAAAGGAAAATATTACAGAAAGCTAGGACAAATTCAAAGCAAAAGGCCTGTGTATGCATTGCTTCTATACCAAATTACCAAACAAATATGAGCATAGTAGCATAAAACAATACTATTGTTATCTTACTGTTCTGGAGGTCAGAAATCTGAAATCACTCTCATCTGCTTGCATGGAATGAATTATGACCAACCCTAAAAAAAAATGTGTGTATGCCAACTTGGTGGATCATGATTCTCTGTTTTGGCATACACATGATGATGGAATGTGTCTTTTTTTAATCATCCCCCATAATGTGATAAGCCAATCAGTTGTAAAAGGATTAAGGGTAAGGGAACGCCCTTATTCACTCACAGTCCTGACCTGCTACCAACTGAAGGAAACCAAACTCACTGCCATTAAATCCATGCCAATTCATAGTGACCCTGCATTAAAGGGTAGAACTGCTGTTGTGAGTTTCAGAGACTAACTTGTCATGGGTACAGAAAGCCCTGTCTTTCTCCCTTCACAGCTGGTGGTTTCAAACTGCTGAATTTGCAGCTCACAGTCCAACACATAATCACTGCACCTCCTGATAAAGTTTAGGATCTAGTTCCTGGAGAGCTCTAACTCAGAGATATCTTTTTGATAATTTTGATAGTATTCTAGAAAACGGTTCTCTACTTCATTGCAGCCCACTACCAATTAGAAACAGCCGATCAGCATATGCCTATAACAGACCTAGAAGTTAAGGACATACTTCTGTCCATTTTTTATTGATCATCTATCATCTCATTGCCTCACCACACCAAGGAAACAAAAGAAAGGGTTTCATAAGGCATTACAAGTGTCTCTCCCAGTCTCTGGATGTTGTAATAACCCAAGTCAGAAATAAGGCCAAAAGGGCAGAAGGCACTGAAAGGGAGGAGAGGGAGACTTAAGACAGTTTCATCCTTTGTGGTCCAGGTTCATGGGGAATCAGCATGAGCTTTTAGAAGATCGTAGCATCTGGCACCAACCACTTAGTATGGCTGAATGCCAAACCCTTTCCGGGAAGAAATCAAAATGGTTGCAGTGTCCTGGAGCCCTTGCATGGGGCCAATAGTTACATGCCCAGCTGCTAAATGGTGGTGGATGTAGAGCTCCGAGGCACCTGAGAAAAAAGGCCTGACAAACAGAAATCAGTCACTGGAGACCCATGCTCTCACACGCATGACAAAAGTGACCAGGGGTTGGAATTGAATCTGTGGTGAGCTTTGTTTCCCTTTTCTTCTGGTACTGGATGCCACAGTAGCAGAACCACTTCCTCTGTGTACTGAGAACACCGGTGCTATCCTTCCCAGAGAGTCAGGCCCTATCTTAGCAACAGTTTCTAAGGGAAGGGAAATAATTTCCTTTCTATAGCTAATGACAGGACAGTGAAAACAGAAGAAATGGAAAACTGACCTCCAAGCACATTCTGACTCCAATCACCTATTGGGGTGATTGACTCAATAGAGCACCCCTCTATTATCCTTATAATATCCTTATATTATCCTTATAATATTAGAGCACCCCTCTAATATCCTCATAATATAATATCCTTATAATCCTCACTATTGCTTCTAGAGGCAAGGATTTTCTTCCCACTTGGGGGTAATTTTTCATTTTGTTTTGTTTTGTTTTAGATGGGCTTCAGACTATCAGGTTGCTTTTTCTGCATTTGGAAAACTACGCTCAAATATCAAGTCACCACCATGTTACTGTGTCTTGGTGAAGAAAAGCAATTGAAGAGGAAAGAAAAAAACCACTCAGTTCTAACAAAAATGAAACATCTGACTGGGTTACAGATCTTGAATCGGTGTAACCTTGGCAGGATGTCCAAATAAATTCATCAGAATTTTAGAACCAATCCTTTATAATTAGCATTGAAATATTCCTGAAAATATACTATTCAACGAACTCAATGTTGGAGAAATTAAGGTGTCCAATTGAAATCACAGAGAAGGCTTTGTGAAGCTCACACATACACACAAATGTAGTGGCCATGGATTCCAATTTATGGTGAGCCCATGACTGTCAGACTAGAACTGGGTGCCACGGGGTTGTCAATGGCTGATTTTCCAGAAGTAGATCTGCAGGTCTTTCTTCCGAGCCACTTCTCGGGACATCCAAATCTTCACATTTATGGATAGCAGCCAAGCGATTTAACCATTTGCGTCACTCAGGGAGTCCCTAGGAAACATACATTTTAAGTTCTCTGATCTAAAACAGATTTGTTTGCATGGGTTTCCGAAACTGAGAGAGTTTGGCGCCATATTAATTCAGGAAGAAATCAGCACTGAAGGAAACACTCAGAGATCCCTGATGGCATGGGGGTTATGAGCGGGGATGCTTCCTGCCAGAGCAGCAGCTCAAACCCACCAGGAACAAGGTGAGACTTTCTGCTGCTCTGCAGATGGGAGCCTCAGAAACGCCCAGAGGCAGTTCCACTCCGTCCTAGAGAGTTGCCGTGAGTGAGAATGGACTCAGTGGCAGGGAGCTTGGTTTTCATTTACTTTGGAATAAAATACATGATCATGCTTATGAAAATGTTTCTAGTAGTGGAACTGTTACTCCTAGTTTTAGAAGACTAGAGTATACACATCTGTAACAGAACTACATTTATTGACAAGGTAAGTTGACTACTGAGTTTTTAATCTATGGAAACCCAGACATGTCACTGCCTAGAATCAGGAAATTGCTCTTCTGCAAAATGGGGCATTATGAGGTGCAAATGGAAGTCTAGATGTGGCCTTATCTTGAAAAAAGTTAAAGTACCACAGACGAATAGGCTATGGGCCTGTTCTGTGAATTTGTTTTTATACCATAGAGGTGTGTTAACTGTGGGCCAAATCCATCAAAGGCACTGGAATCAGGTCTAGATTCAGAACCACTGCTTACCAGCCATGAAATCCTAGGTACGTTTCTTCACTGTGAGCCTTAAGGTCTTCTCATCTTTCATTGGAAACCACAGCATGTTCATAGAACTATTGGAATTAACAAGAAGAGCCTGGCACAGCGCTCGGCATTTGGTAGTATCTTTAGAAGATTTCTGTTTATCCATGTTGCCCTGCTCCACGAGGAATGAGGGACACCGTTACTGAATGTAGGTGTCCTTTCTGCCAGTCCGTGGCATGCAGCTGTCAAAATTCTACACTAACAGTGAAGTGGATGTCACCATATGCTTTGATCGTTGACTAGTCCAAGCTGGGAAGTACAACACTCTGCAAAGAAAGCAAAAATTAGGTCACCTAGTGACTAGAGATGTAGCGTTTCCCTCTCATAACTGAACTTCACAAAACTCACAGGCCCAAGAAATGCAATGAAAAACGTCAAGGGAAGAGATTTCCTGTGAGTTGTCTATAAGCTGATAATTCAGAACTATACACCAATTTATTAAAAAAAGAAAGGGGGAATTCATTTTTGTGGAAAACTGCTAACTTACCCAGAGACTTCAAATTCAAGAAAGATAGAACTTGTGTTATGGGTGGAATGGCATTCCCTCCTTTCCCCTTACCACCCACTCCGACCACAAAATGCACATTAGAATCCTAACCACTAAAGCCATTTTCTTTGTTATGTTAATGAGAGTATATCAATGCAGGGTGTTTCCTGAGCCTAAGCACTTCTAAGGTGCATAGAAAGAGCACATGAAGCCCCAATAATTTTTTTTTTTTAAAGAGCACATCAGACACAGAGGAAGCAAGGACATGCCCGAGAAGACAGATGCGCCTGTAGATCTTTAAGGACGCAATCAGGACAAGGAACAATATCAACCAGGAAAGTGGTGGCCAACACCCTGATTTGAAAGTTCGCTTCCAGAACTGTAAGCACATTGTTCTTTAAAGCCACCTATTGTCAGTCTTTGTGGTATAGTAGCGCCGAGCCACCTTGTTTTCCAGAATTTAAAAGGCTTACAGTTTCCAGCACATTTAAGAAAAGAATTCACCAAGTATTGTGTACCAACTATTTGTCAAGAAAACTAGCTACTCTGTGCCAGTTATCTCACTCAATCAGCCTGTGCAAGGGAGGTACACTTCTTATCCCAGCTACTGGGTGAAAGGCAGAGCTGACTGGCTGTAAGTCCATGTTGACGATGCCTACTCAATACCCAAAGGAATTGTAACCTGTTGTCGGTCCTCATACTATAAGACCGTTCCAATTACATACATTCCTTTCCTTTAATCTTATATCTATGTCTTGTGTCCATATCACTTTCCCAACAGTTTTATTGGCATATAATTCCCATACAATATAATTCAATAGTTCAGTCACATCAGGAAGAATTGTACAATCATCACCAGAATCGGTTTTAGAACATGTTCCTCATTCTTGCGCTCATGGTTATTAGCTCAGGTAAGCTAGAGGTTTGGATGAGCTATCCTGAACTGCCTCACCTGATGCATTCCACCAGCCATGTCTGCGTCAGCCTCAAGTGATCCATGCCCCCAGTCATGGCCAGATGACTCATCCCAACCCTAATCAGGATAGGGACTATCGAGAGCCAATGGGGTCCTGATACCAGACCCCTATAAAATCTAATGTCGCACACCTAGAAATAGTTGTCTTCCTCAAATCATGGTGTCGCCCACTTCATGATTGATGCCAACTCTGTCGGAGGGCAAGCTTATCAACATCCTTGGTCAATGGTCAGAAAGAATCCAACAGAACCTTAATCTAGCGGAGGGCTCTGCACGTGGGTTTGGGGCTCTCACTGCCACCCATAGCCTTCTGAAAATCGAGGCTCGCAGAACCCAAGCTCTAATACATAAGAACTACACCTAGAAAGTCATTGTATTGCAGCTATAAATTTATTTTAAAGGGTTAGCTGGATATCTGTTTTCTATATTCTAGAATTACTTGTGTTTAATTCATATATTGCCTATTTACATTAGGGTAGAACAAAAAGCGGTCCCAGAGTAATGCGAACAGGAAGGCTGGTGGTTCGAGTCTACCCATAGACACTAGAAAACTCAGCCAGAGTATTTTGAAGCCCAGTTGCACTCTAATACACATAGGGGCTCCACCGCTCAGAAAGCAGAGTCTTGGGAGCACAAAATTACGCACTAATTGCTGATCGCTTGCAAAATTAACCCTGTTCACAGACCCAGTCTACTACTCTGTTAGCTGATACCTTATTATTTGAGCCTTCGTCAGTTCTGCGCTTCAATGAAAAAAGAAAAATAGTACCCTGGTAGCTTAGTAGGTTATGCATTAGGTTGCTAACCACAATGTCCGCAGTTCAAAACCACCAGCCACTCCTTATGAGAAAAATGAGGCTTTCTACTCCTGTAAAGAATTGCAGACTTGGAAACTTACAAGGGCAATTCTATGCTGTCCTATAGAGTTAGCATTGACTTAATAGCTGTAAGTTTCAGGGTTTGGGTTGATGTTTCATGGACGCAAAACAATTTCAAAACGATATTGCAGGTCTTATAAATAAGATCCCTGGATTGAAGGATTCTATAAAGCCCAGGAAAGAGAGGGGAAACTGCTCGAATTGAACACAAAGTCATTAAGACATGCGGACCCAGTAAAGTCAGGCAGTTAACAATTAAGAGACTATCGACAAAAATCATTACAAGATAAATGCCTCTGAAGAGAAAGATGCAAATATCTGAGCTGAGGAGAGGCTCTGGGGGAAATTGATGAAGCGTTCAAAGGCTTTGGCAGAAGTGACCTTCTTCATCATCACACTGTGAAAGTCAAACATGAAGTAAATAATCGTACCTGCCCCCAAAGAATTGACATCTGATTTATGCTGAGTTCATTCTGATATTGTGTTTCTAGTTGCATTTATAATTTGACTGTTGTTAAATTTGCAATAAAATGTAATTTGCATTTCGTTTTTCAAGATGAGGTGCTAATCAAACAGTGGCTACCATTTGTTACCAAGCTTTGGACCCCATTTTAATCCATTCATTTTACATGGTTGTCTCATGCCGCTTCAACAGAAACACCACACACGGAGCACAGGGATGGTAATGGATTCCTTCAGAGGTCAGGAGGCTTGAACTATGAATTCAGAGCAAAGCACAAAGGGAAGGTTCTTCTTTGTCTGCTCCAACTTCTGGTAACCCACAATCTGGTGCCTTGGCAATCTTCCTCTATTTTCCCTGGTTGCTGCCTCAGTGGCTGTCCTCCTTAGAACTCAGAGATAGCTGACCAAAAAGAACCCAAACTTACTGCCATCAATGCTCAGCCATAGTGAGCGCCTGTGGGTTTCTGAGACTAAATGTTTACAGGAGTAGAAAGCCTCGTCTTGCTGGTGGCTTCAAACCATGCAGGTCACTGGTCCATGATTAACCACTGCACCACTAGGGCTCCCCTTCAGAGGTGACTATCACACTGAAATGGCTTATTGAGTATCCAAAATAAAACTCTATTCCCAAGTGAATTCCATCCGCTGGCATGAGAGTTATGATTCCAATATAAAGATTTTTCCAAGGGAAACACATTGTAATCTTTAAGGGTGGTGTTCTTTTTCCCCTGAATCCAACCATTCATATGCGACAATTACCTCTTATAACAGACTCTCAACATGGTAGGGGTGGAAGAATTTTCAGAAGCCCTCAAACTTACCACTATGATGAAGAGAGCGCCTTTATGTCATCTTTCACCTGGGTTCCTTGGAAAAACAGCTTGAGAGAATTCGCCCCCTGAACCAGAAGGAGGGAACTTTTTCCTGCCTAGGGTCATTCTGCTGTATATACCATCATTCGAGGGCTATCCTGGTCAAAAATTCAATTAACTCGCCCCTAATGAGTTGATTGGAAACACTTAATGATATTAGCTGGTTTTGTTTTCCTGGGCCTTAGATGGCCCTCAGGCTGGATCCTCCCCACCCCTGCAGGAAATACCTTTGCCTGAGTTGTCTATGACAGAGAGGTTGTTACTTTTGTCCAAGTTGATTGTCAATTCTCAAATAATCTGCCAACAGTTTAGAAGTTAGATGCTTTTTCTGTGGTCTCTGGCCTGTAGCGTGCCCTGTGATGGATCTATATTATGCATGTTGTAGGGATTAAGCAAGATATATATACAAATGAAGTGATCACAGAATGCTTATGCAAATGAAATAGCTGTGACTTACCAAGAGGAGGTCGGTCAGTTCATGACAATAGTCATGTCTTGTAATCGACTATAAGTTTGGAGACAGAGACAGAAAGAAGAAACCAAAAAAGAAAAGATGAGAAGAGAAAAGAGGAGAGGAACCTCCCAAAAGAGCTGTAACATGGCTCAAAGTTTGTAATCCTGAAGACTGGAAGAGGCCCAGGAGGGGCCCATAACAGAATTGGTGGTGATGACAAGGACACAAACGACAGAGGCCTATCCTTAGGGGGACAGTAGGAAGCCTGTTCTGAGGAGACTGAAAGGATATAGGATGGCCTGAGAGTGCTGAAGAGGCATGTGCATGGCTGAGAGGGCCCAATAAAGAGCCGAGGAAGATGTCTTGAACTGAAAGATGTCTTGAACTTTCCTTTGAAAGATGTATTCTCTCCTATTCAGGAGAGCCTTCTAGATTTTTAAAAAATCATTTTATTAAGGTTCCATACAACTCTTATCACAATCCGTGCATACATCAATTGTGTAAAGCACATTTGTACATTCATTGCCCTCATCATTCTCAAAACATTTGCTCTTCACCTAAGCCCCTGGCATCAGCTCCTCATTTTTCCCTCCCTCCCCACTTCCCCCTCCCTCATGAACCATTGATAATTTATAAATTATTATTTTGTCATATCTTGGACTGTCTGATGTCTCCCTTCACTCACTTTTCTGTTGTCTGTCCCCCAGGGAGGATGTTATATATATATCCCTGTAATCAGTTCCCCCTTTCCAATCCACCCTCTCAGTACCACCACTCACACCACTGGTCCTGAAGGGCTCATCTGCCCTGGATTCCCTGTGTTTCCAGTTCCTATCTGTACCAGTGTACATCCTCTGGTCTAGCCAGATTTGTAAGGTAGAATTGGGATCATGATAGGGGGTCGGGGGAGGAAGCATTAGGAACTAGAGGAAAGTTGTATGTTTCATCATTGCTACATCATACCCTAACTGAGCCTTCTAGATTTTGTCTGCATGTTTCTTAAACTTGAGTTGTACCCTTTTACTTCCTTAATAAATCACTTAACCGTAAGTTTGATCTGTGGGTTTTGGGTGGTCTTTATAAAATTATCAAACCCAAAAGAGAAATAGAGAGCAACATGGGAGAAGAACTGATGTCAAAATTGACACAAGTTAAAGAGTCTGTCTGACTTTCATCTCATAGGAGTCAGCAGAGGGCTGATCACAGTCGTTATTTCCACTTGAAGTTGGACAGACTCTAATAATACTACTATTATGAAATCATCCTTTTCCACATTAAGAAGTTAAGATGAATGAGATTGCTATTTGCCCTAATTTACAAATAAGCTATATAAAACATTTTAAAGGAGATATGTAAAATGACTAACCTACAGGTTAATTAAACAATTTCCAGACAAGAAGAGAAATTCTTGAAGACTCTTTGATCGGTGCTTTTTCATTGGAAACTTTTTAACTGTTTGTTGGCATGGACTTCACAAACTATGCACTTCACTCGTTCAATCATATTAAGAAGAGTTGTACTATCATCACCACAATCCATTTTGGCACTTTCTTCATCTTTTACTTATCTTTATTAGCTCCCTATCCTCCCCAAACCCCCACCCCAACCACATCCCCAAGGAACTAGCAATTCAGTTACTGTCTCTGTAAACTTACCCTTTCTGGATTTCAGACACAGAGAAACATTTTTAAAAAGAACATAACTCATTTGAAATTATTTGCTCATCTATGAGCAGTAAGTATATCTATTTTGGTCCACATTTTTACCAGCCCGGAAGCTTTCATTGAATGTGTGAATGAAGAGCAATTACAACTTCCATAGCTACCGCTTCTTCTGAATCAGGCTCCTCTGCTCAGTCTGCAAGTTCGTCCCAGCTCAGTGTGTACTTTGCATTTCTCCCTCACTTACTATAATCTGTGACGGATCATTTTGCAATTAATTCAAATTACCAAATTATCATTATGATAATCTTTTAAACTTCCCTGAAGTGGTGATCAGCCTGATTTGACAAGGATGCCGCATGAAGGTGTCTGTTTTCCCCTTGCTTTGAGGATAATGGAGTTATCCTGTTCTTATAGTTTTTTTCCTCCCTACTTCCACTCTCCTCAACCTCCACCTTCCCTGCTTATTCCACGTGTATAAAACTGTCAGTTCATGAACTAGAAATAGCCTCTCAATGTGTTCTTTTTTCAGCTGTTTCAAAATTTAGATTGTTATGTATATAAATTGTCCCAAGGATTCCATGCAGAAGACCACAAAATGGGTGACTTTAAAGGGCAGAATTAATATTGCACTATTCTGGAAGTTCAAAAATATCAAACTTATACCCATCAAGTCATTCTGGCTCATAGTGACCCTATAGGACATGATAGAATTGCCCTTATGGACTTCTGAGACTGTAAATCTTTGTGTGGTACAAAGTCCCATCTTTCCCACAAAGCTATTGGTTTCAAACTGCTGGCATTGTGATTAGCAACCCAACATGTAACCATTGTGCCACCAGAACTTCCTTTTGGAAGCTAGCTTGCTGAATTCAGGATGAATTCAGCTGGACTATGTTTTTTCCAAAGGTAAGGTAATGTGCAAAAGAAAAATGTATGTGTACTTCAAAAATGTATATACACTGTGTGTAGAGGATTGTCTCTGGCTGGGTTCTACAGAGAAGTAAAGCTAGTGATGCTGAGAGAGAGAGAGAGATTTATATCAATAAAATGGTTCACACAGGCCAGCTCCAAATCCAAGCAGCTTCCAATCATGGGTCAGATGTTAAAATGGAGGTGTCTCCTGACTCAGGTAGCTTCGAGAGCTAATGGACCCAACATCAGCAGGAAGACTGTGGGCTACTAACTGCAGAGATGGATGAATCCAAGGTCAGTAGGTCAAGTTTGTGACTGGAGTGGTGAATAAATCTAAGGTCGGTGGCTCAAGTAGAAGGTCACTGATGACTCCCAGAATCAGCAGGCTATATAGCACTCCATTGACTCAAGTTCAAAGAATCAGAGGTTGATGAGCCAGATGTAGGATCCAGATCCAACAAAAGACAAGCAAGCTTTTCTACAGCATTCATATGTATGAAGTAGCTCACACTCCTGAGGAAACTTCCTTTCAAGTGTATCAGGGCTATGAGCTGAGTAAGGGGGTTGCATTCCACCTTCATCTGACATTAATTGGCTGCTCAAGCAGATTCCATTATGGTGTTGAATGCATCATGTTGTCACATCATGGGAGATTCCTAAGTTTCACTGCAGAATCACTAAGAATTGAGCCAGCTAAATTAGCACAAAATCTGACTATCACAAAGGCATTCCACTTGCAACCCTAGGAAATGTGTTACATAAATCTTAAAACCATGAAGTTTTCTTGCTGGATTACATATATGTAATTATCAGGTTGCTTATTCCCCTGTGTCCTATAATCCAGGAAAGTTTGGGTTCTGCTAGAAATTTGGATTAATATTCTCTTTGAATTTAATGCTTGAGAATAACTCTTGAAGACTCTTGCTGGCAGAGTTCATTCTGACTCACAGCAACCCTGTAAGACCCAATGGAACTTCCCAACAGGATTTCCAAGGCTATACATTTATAAGTACATTTGGGAAAGCAGATGGACCCCCTCATGCTCCTCGTGAGGCGGCCTGTGCTGTCTTAAACCGAGTTAAGCTTAAATGCAAACATTAATGCTGCTGCATCTCGATAAGAGCAGGCGATGCCCTTTTTATTTTCCCAAGAAATCTCAGAATGTGTGAAAGCGTAGATCACAGGCTGCAATTCCCAGCAGGCAAACGGGTCATTTACTTAACATTCTACCTTAGAAGCTACACTGAAGACCTCATAGCTAAGCCCTTAATCAAAGCACTAGTGGGTTATTATAAAATAGAGCCAATAACTACTGGGACTACCAGAGAGGTCAAAGCTCTTCGGCATGTTTATATCTGACCTTCATCTATTAACCTCAAGGAAAGGTAATGAGATTTACACTCAAGAGAGATGATATTATCCACTTCGGGATATACCCATGTAATGAATAAGTAATAAGTAAATTTTTCAGACAATGAATTTTCTCAAAACTCAGAGGGAAAAAAATGTTATCACAATTAGGGAATTTATACCATATAACTATGAAAATGATAATTAGCCCACAATTTCTGAGCAGAACATGTCTTCATTACTAAATAAAACACTTGAAAGAAACCAAAGTTCAACCACAGAAATCTGCAGTGGTCAACGCCCATTAAATACAGACCTGCAAAACCCTACCCAGCCCCACAGAAGCACTCTAGTCACAGTTTCACACAGTAAGGGAATCCTTAGAGAAAGGATGTAAAAAGAAAGGAAATCGCTACCATGAAAATATCTACCTTCAGTTAGCTTGAAAATTTTCAAAGGGCTAACAGAACGTTAACTTCAGTGAAGGAGCTTAATAATGTGTATGTTCCTAGATACACTAGGTAGTACAAACAGCAACACTAACCAAAAGATTAGAAGGAGCTGTTTTTGTTTTTGTTTTAAGATCAGTTTTAATCCAACCCAGTAGCACAAGGCCTGGTGACTTACTTCCCAAAAAGCTATCGACTGGAAGCTCTAGGAAACATAGTTCTACTCTGACACACATAGGATCACACAGTCCTACTCTGACACACATAGGATCACACAGTCCTACTCTGACACACATAGGATCACACAGTCCTACTCTGACACACATAGGTTCACAATGAATCAGAGACAACTCCACAGTAATTGGCTTCTTAAGACAAAGGCATTATATAAGAGAGGATATAAATGCCTTGTTCAACATCTTAAGAAATTTCCTGCTCGAACCATTATTTACCTTAGGATATTTGAAGTTCCTTCTGGCATTCAGGACCCACACCACCTGGTCTTTATTTTCCGTCTAAAGTGTGCCGAGGCAGCCCTCTGTCATCAATCCCTCCAACCACAGCAGTCCCACAGAGGAGTCTCAAGGCTCTAAATCTTTATAGAAGAAGAAAGCCTCTTCATTCTCCTGCGGAGAAGCCAGTAGGTTCAAATTACTCACCTTGTAGCCCCATCCCCATCCCACTACACCACCAAGAATTCTTTGTGATTAAAAGTCTCAGTTTACTTTCTAAATTTACCATTAACTAGCTGTGAGACTTGGGTTAGGACTACCTAAAATCAGTAAGCCTCAATTTTTTATTCACAATATGCTTCAAAAATGATTAAATGGTATACTAAATCAAGTGCTTAATTCTATTTTTATAGATATATATGAGGGGCTACCCAAAAAAAACCAGAATTTTTTTCAAAGCTCTGTATTTTAAATTTACTACAAAACAATCTTATCATCTTCGAAGTACTCTCCATTACACTTAATACATTTGTCAAATCTGAGATTCCATTCTTGGAAACATTTTTCAAACTCATCTGTTTGGATGGCTGAGAGCACCTCCCTCATTTGTTTCTTCACCTCTTCTAAGTCATCACATCATCATCTTTTCGTGTCTCTCTTCATTCAAGGAAACAAAGAGAAGTCTCCCAGAGTGGGGGCAGGGGAATCAGGTGCATGGGGCAGGAGAGGCATGCTGTCTTTTGATAACAACTGGGGCACTGAGATGGCGACGTGAAAAAGATCATTGTTGTGGCAAAACCAGTTTCCCATGTGCCACAAACCAGGCCTTTTTTGTATCGCACTGGTACACAATCTTTTCAAAACCTCTAAATAGAAAGCTTGATTAACATTCTGACCTGGTGGAACAAACTCCACATGCACTAAGAATCATCCATTCAGAAAACTGATGAACGTCGAGAACTAGGTTTGTCATCCATCAGCAGTTTGCCTTTTTTGAAATGAGAAAACCACTTGTACATTTGAGTTTTTCCAATAGTGCTGTTATATTAGTCTGGGTGCATTAGAGAACTAAATCCACAGAAAGTCATATATATAAGAGAGAGTTTTATATAAAGGGTGAGCGCACATCAAGAAAACATCCCAACCCACTGCTGCCCAAGCCCACAAATCCAACATTAACCCATATGTCAAACAGTCCAACACCAATCCACAAAGTCCTCCTCCATCTCACAAAACACACGCAATGATGCCGACTGCAGGAGGAAAGCTGAGTCAGTGACGTGTGAGCATCTCAGTGCTGGCAGGGCTCTCCACATGGCTGCTCCAGCACCCAGGGCTACATTGGGGTAGGTCCATGTGGCTTCTCCTCAGGGATATCTTGCAGGAAGTGAGCCTTGCTAGCTGAAGCAGGAAACTGGCTAAGGCAGCTGCACCCTGGGCCGATCATCAGAAAGCAAGAGGCCCAAGAATTAGCAAGGCGAGGCCCATCAAGCCATTTATCTCTCTGCCCTTCAATTAACCCCACATAACGTTTATTGGCCAGGTTGGCACAATAAACTTTAACTATCTCAGCTGTCCTTGTAAGCTTTCTCCTGAGAAGGAAACAAAATTTCAAAGTCACATGCTGTTCTCTCAACTTAGCCATCACAAAAAATGAGGTTTAAGCAAAATTACTTTTATGAAAAAATTCACCATGACCAAGGAGAACTATCCCAACGCTCAATGCTTGTCTAGCGGGCAAAGTATATTTTAGAAAAGCTCTGCTCTTCCCAGTCCAATTCTGGTTTTAGGGAGTACCGCCTCATATATACAGTATATGGAGTAGACCAGACGTTAAGTTTAATTTATCTCTAATCACTGGTAGCCACCACACACATCTCTTCTTTTGTCCAACTGTGGTAATTTGTATTTTTCTGTGATGTAAGAAGCTATTACTATTGATTTAAATGCCAGTTGGATCACTAATGGTGGATAGACTTCTGCAGAGTTTCCAGACTAAGGCAAACTAGCATGAAAGGCCTGGTCATCTATTTCTGAAAATTATCCCACAAAAGGCCTATGGACACAATGGCACATTGTCAGACAATGGTGCTAGAAGTTTAGTACCCTAGGCTGGAAGGGTCCACAGCAATGGACTGAAACTTCCCAAAGGTCGTGAAGATGGAGCAGGACCAGGCAGCATTTCATTCTGCTATATATGGTGTCGCCATGAATCAGAACTGATCTTGTGATGACTGACAAGTGCAACAAATTCCTTGGTAGTGACTCCTCACCAAGCATTTGCATAATTTAGCTATTGCTTTTCAAACGCTCTTCCCACCCCTGACCCGTCTCTTCTCGTCCAAATCCACCCTTCAAATGTTTCTCCCACATCTTCTACATGTGCTAGTTACCTCTCCCACCTCCGTTTCTTCCTGCTAGAAGGCACGCCCTCAGATTATAAGCTCCATGAAGACAGGATGCGTACTCATTGTGTTAAAGTCCCGGAGCCAGCCTCAGTGTCCCATGGATATTAGATGCTGATGAAGCAAACAGCAAAGAGGGAAGTAGAGCGAGAGATACAAAACAAGAAGGAATTGGAATGATGGGGGGCAAGGGGAAGGGACAGAGGGGGAGGTGATGGAATGGGAGAAAACAAATGTACCAAAAAGAAGTCAAGGAGGAGGGTGAGAGAATGAAATGCAGATTGGAAGTGTGGGGTATGAATCCCCTTTCTCGTTGATCTCCACCCCGCCCCTCTCCCCCGGCCCCCCCCCCCCCAGTGACTTCTGGCAGCCAGAAGATGACTCTCCAGCTCTTCTGTAAGACCTCTGCTGTCACAAAGCAGCTCTGTGTAATGTGTGGTCATCAAAGAGTGTGCAAGGTGCTCTCTGTGCGAGGGAATATATAATCAACTCTGATGAAATTGCCACTCACTCCCTTGCAATCTCTGTGTGATGCTCTAATGAGATGTCGAAATATATTTGAACTGGGATTACTGGAAGTGCAGAGCTGGAGGGGACAGATCTTTCTGAGGTGTGTAAATTTTAAAATGAGGACCCTCTCCTCTCCACAGTGGCCTTCAGTCAGTGTCTCCCTCAGAGTCTACAGGACAGCGACATATGCTGGCTACTCAGATTCTCCTCTCACCTACACTTCAGAGCTACAGCCTGCGATCTCGAAAGGTTAGATTAGGGGATTTCTGTCTATTTTCAGCCATCCTGTTAGAATTTAATTATCCTCTTCCAGGACATCTCTGCCTGATATTTTCATTACTTGACATCTAGGCCAAGGCTGCAAAGGTCCTGATAAGGGAGGTTGACGCTGGGCGTTGCTGGAGATAAGAGGCTGTCACACTTGGATTCGTGTCCCTAGAAGTCTACTGCCCAGAGCTCGGGCTGATCTTTTTTTTTTCCCACTTGGGATTTAGTACATGTATCTTACCATTCCATATTTCAGTCGCGTCAAGTAGAATTGTACAATTGCTACAATCAGTTTCCAACAAACTTTTTCTGTATGCACTCCTTGACATTGTCGCCCTTTTACCACCCCCCTCCCCCCCACCACCATTGTACAACCTGAGCCCTGAGCTTAAAGACCACAGGCAGCTTCTGGTGGCACATGACTTCAGGGGACTCTGGGAAGTGGACTTGCTCTGAAGTACTCCCAGTCCAGCCTTTGTTTTCTGAAGGATTGTGGCTGCAGGTAAAACTCACCATGCAAACACCTTGAGATACTACGGTTTGATCTCCTACTTTGTGCCAGACCTCGAAATACACAGTTATCGGGCCTTGTATTGTTAGCCCCACATCAATTTTACTCATTCATTTTAATCAACAGGTCTTCCTAAGCATCTGTTGAGGGCACTGATGCTTCAGTGGGATAACTCGTGCCTTCCATAGCAGAGACCCAGGAGCCCTGGTGAAGTCGTTGGGTAAGTGTTGGACAGCTGGAAACAAAATTAGCTATTCAAGTCCACCCACAGGAGAAAGAAGAGGTTGTCTAACCACTCTGTAAAGATTTACAGCCTCAGAGACTCCATCGAGGATCTGAAAATCAGAATCAAGTCTATGGCAGTGTGTTTGAGGAATGAGAGAGACCTAGGATCACTCCCCATGCAAAACCACCACCTCTGCAAGTGGACATATGTGGGCTGCTTCGATACTGAACAGATTTTAGTGAAACTTCCAGGATAAGATTAAGGAGCCTGCAGCCCCCATACCAGCTACTTGAACAATTGCCCCTCACCCCAGAAGAATTTGCTTGAGAGGACGGCACTGAAGCTGCAGCTAGAGGAGAGGGGCATGTTCGGTCAGAGCAAATGGGAGCAAAGAAGGGGGAGGAAGAGAGAGTGGAGCACATCCTGGCCACTCTGGATGATATCTCTGCTCTGAACAGCCAATGGACAGAGTGGACAATATGCCTGATCCCACTATGAGACACATCGTCCCTCGATGGCCCAGGGCCCTAAGGGGGACAACACTGGGGATTAAGGGTCGGGACTGGCCCAGACTGACCCTGTGACGGCAAGGCAAACCACTAAAAGCGTGCGGCAGAGCAACCATGGGAGCAGAGCAGGGAGCCCCTGAGAGAGTACAAAGGACAGACTCTGGGGCCAAAGCATGGTACCCCATTGGACCTGACTGAAGGACATGCCTAGAAATAAAAAATCAGGCTTTGATCTATTTACAGGTTTTTCTTTCTTTTTTAAAAAAATGTTTACATTAATTTATTCTACCATGGGTAATTGGTCTCCTTTTTTGTTGTCATAGCTGTTCTCACTGATTGCCTATCTGGCTATGGCTTGACTTTTGGTGCATATTCTCTCTACAGATCTATCTAGATAAGATAGACTGGATGAATAGTCTGGAGGAGAAAACAATGGGACCAATGGTTCCCGGGGAACACGGGAGAGGGACAGGAGGGGGCAAGGAGGTGGTGCTGACCAACCCAGGGACAGGGGAGCAATAAATGATCCAAAATCAGTAGCAAGGAGGGTGTGAGAGGCCTGGCAGGGATTCAGCAAGGGCCAGGTAACCTAGAGAAATTACTGAAACCCAAAGGAAGGCTGAGCATGACAGTGGGACAAAAGGAAAGTAAAAGGAAATAGAGGAAAGAACTAGGTGTTTATAGAGGTCTGAAGAGTGGAATGTACATATGTAAATATATTTATATAAGAGTGTGGGGAAAGAGATCTATGTGCATATATTTATAGGTTTATTATTAAGGCAGCAGATGGACATTGGGCCTCCACTCAAGCACTTACTCAATGCATGAACATGTTGTTCTATTAAATTGGCATTTCAGGATGCACACCTTCCCTACACGATTGCTGAAGAAAAATGTGCATAAGCAGATGTGGTGAAGAAAGCTGATGGTGCCCGGCTATCAAAATATATAGTGTCTTGGGTCTTAAAGACTTGAAGATAAACAAGCAGCCATCTAGCTAAGAAGCATCAAAGCCCACATGGAAGAAGCACATCAGCCTGTCTGACCACGAGGTGTAGAAGGGACCAGTTATCAGACATCAAAGAATTAAAAATCATATCAATGGGTGCCCACCTCCCTGATATGATCAATCAAGACAAATGTGTGCATAAGCAAATGTGGTGAAGAGAGCTGATGGTGCCCGGCTATCAAAAGATATAGCATCTGGGGTCTTAAAGGCTAAAAGATAAACGAGTGGCCATCTAGCTCAGAAGCAACAAAGCCTACATGGAAGAAACACACCAGCCTGTGTGACCACGAGCTGTTGAAAGGATCAGATATCAAGCATCAAGGAACAAAAAATCATGTCATTGTAAATGTGGGTGAGTGCAGAATGGAGACTCAAAGCCCATTGGCAGCCAACCAGACACCCCCTTAATGAAGGGTTGTGGGGAGGAGATGAGCCAGTCAGGGTACAGGGTAGCAGTGATGAAACATATAACTTTCCTCTAGTTCTTAAAGGCTTCCCCCTGCCCCACTATCATGATCCCAATTCTACCTTGCAAAACAGGCTAGACCAGAGGATGTACATAGGTACAGATAGCAACTGGAAGCACAGGGAATCCAGGACAGATGACTCCTTCAGGACCAGTGGTGAGAGTGGCGATGCCTGGAGGGTGGAAAGAATGTGGGGTAGAAAGGGGGAACTGATTACAAGAATCTACGTATAGCCTCCTCCCTGGGGGATGGACAGCAGAGAATAAGGCAGGGGGGGGGTGACGTTGGACAGTGTAACATATGACAAAATAATAATAATTTCTGAATGATGAAGGGTCCATGAGGTAGGTGGGAGTGGGGAGGGAGGGGGGAAATGAGCAGCAGATATTAAGGGCTCAAGAAGAAGGCAAATGTTTTGAAAATGATGATGGCAACAGATGTACAAATGTGCTTGACACAATGGATGGATGGATTGTGATAAGAATTGCACAAGCCCCCAATAAAATGATTTTAAAAAATCAGAAGTGATTAAAACTGGTGAATAAAATAATTAAAATTTTAGAAAAAGTTTAAGGAGCCTGGTGAAATTTTGGGCTACGTACTACGTTGTTTATCAGAAGGGCAGTGGTTTGAACACACCATCCTCTCCTTGGAAGAAAATGAAGCTGTCCACTCCTGTAAAGATGTAAAGTCTCCAATGACAATGAGTCTAGTTTTTTATTGGTTGGTTGGTTGGTTGGTTGGTTGGTTGGCTGCTTGCTTGCTTGCTTGCTTGCTTGCTTGCTTGCTTGCTTGGCTGGCTGGCTGGTTGGTTTTCCAGGCTAAGATTAGGGGAAAAGATCTATGCATCTACTCCTGAAAATCAATCAGTTTAAACACTATGGATCCCAAAAGTTCAGTCCAAGACCAATCATGGGGACTGGAATAGAATCAGGCAACATTTTGTTTTGTTGTGCATGGGATTGTTCTAAGTTGGGGCCATTGACAGAAAATAGTAAAAACAGGAAAAGTCTACTTTGTGGGGCTTCAAAAGTTAGTAGGAAAGTTCCCTTATCTGTTCATTTCATTTTTCCAAAAACGTTTTCCAAAAGCCTCCTCTAATATTTCAAATATGGGGATAAAAATGAATAAAACAAAATCGGCGAATAAACAAGCACCCATCTAGCTGAGAAGCAACAAACAGCACACTGAAGAAGCACACCTGCCTGTGATCTCCAGGTATGTCCCCACATGCAGATACGGCCACATACGAGTACCCGGCATGAAGACGGTTACCCGTGGTACGCCATGCTTCAAGATAAAATTTCATTTTTTAGTCATTAGAAAGAAATATCTCACTATATAGAACTATATATTGCTTTTTTGATTGATCATTATGCTTTAATTATGTTTAATTTGTAACAATGAAAATATATCCTGCATATCAGGTATTTACATTATGATTCATAACAGTAGCAAAATTACAGTTAAGAAGTAGCAACTAAAATAATGTTATGGTTGGGGGTCACCACACCATGAGGAACTGTATGAAAGGGTAGTGGCCTGAGGAAGGTAGAGCACCTTTATTTTAACTCCCGGCCCTTACCATGCAAGGAGAAGCATGTCCAGTTTAAAGTCAAATGTACAAGTATTTTAAGCTGAAATTGTATATTTGCAACAGTTTCTTTAGGTTACCACAGCAATCTGCACAGAAAAGGGAACAAGAAGGATAATCTGAGTAGGAATCTTATCTCTCGCTTTGGTTTTCCTAGATTTACATTACAAGCATTCCTGTTCAGTAGATTTTAATCCATAGAAATCCTCTAGGACCAAGGGGAGCTGTCTGGTAGGATTCCCAAGAGTGTGCATTTTCACAGAAGCAGACTGCCTCGTTGTTCTCTTGATGAGCAGCAGGTGAGTCTGAACCACTGTTCTCGCAAGTATCAGCAAGGCGCTTAACCGCTGCATTACCCGGGCTCCTTCAATTTATGTTTTTACCAGTAAAGTCAGCTTCTTGTGCTTTGCTATCGTTTAATATGATTAATGATAGGAGGAGAGAAAAGGATATCACAAAGTTATTCTATAGTCATTAATCAAAACAACACCAAGGGGAAAATATCACAAAAATCATATTGTAAATTTATACCAATTCATGATAATCTGTGAAAGTCTTTTTGCCTTAAGAAATAGCACAGGCCTTGGTAGATAATAGAACATAAAGGGAAAAAGTAGACAATTTTAATTCAGTCTGGGTTTACTTACATCATTGGACATTATGATTAAAATATATTATGATTATCTTTTAAAAATCATTTTATTAGGGGCTCATACAACTCTTATCACAATCCATACATACATCAGTTGTGCAAAGAACATTTGTACATTCAAAAAATATACAACGAGCAACCCTATTTACTTCTCTACAAAAAACCAGCTTCTTCCTCCAGATAACAACCAACACTATTCCTTTAAGCCTTCTCTTATTTTGAGTCCATGCATCCTCAATTCTTCCAAGTCACCAGCAATGGGGGACACAAGTGATCAAGACTCAAATTCTGCCTAAGATACTTCACAGTCTCTAAATTGTCAGGGTTTCCAGATCCTCCAGTCCTCTGTCCCCTAGCCACCACTTTGTCTGTTCGATATACTGACTTAGTGCTTACTTCCTTATAAAAATGTGCCAACTTGGAATTTAAAATAGAATGCATATCAAAGGAGGCCTGCTGGTGAAATGTAGACTGTTAACAGAAAAGTTTGCTTCCATCCAGAACATCACAGGAGACTGTCCTGGGAATCTGCTCTCATAAAGATTTCTGTCTAGGACACCTTATGGAGCAGTTCTGCCCAGTCAGATTGATAGAGAGGTGAAAGAGTTAGCCTGCTAGTAGTCAAACATTGGAAATGTAACATGGTTTGTGATTTTGTCCATTGAGATTTAGTTCGTTAAAAGGAACCCAAAATACAATATCCCCCTCCCCTATACTAAAATATTTCTTTTAAATCTGTTAATTATTCACGGCCTGGGCACGTTGCAAAACCTCTTACTCAACAACAACAAGAAAAAATTCTTAGTGACCCTGTAGGACAGGGTAGAAACGATAGGTGTATGGGAAGAGGATGCTGCGGTTCAGGAAGTAGGAAGAAGGGTCATTTGCAAAGCCAGGGGGCCTGACACCTAGAGGGTGCCCGTCAGAGGAAACTTTAAGAGGTACTGCTATATGAGCCCCTGGAGTACCGCCTGGACTGTCGAAAACCCTGTTTCTTGTCGCATAGTTTAAGGTATGTGACTTGCTTGCTTTTGACTGGTGTTTGAAACAGTTTGGAGGTAGAAACTCCATTGTTTCCTCTGTCAGTACTTGTGGGAACACAGTTAGAATTTCTATAATCAACCTGATCTCCGTCTTTGGCTGTACAGTAACAAGTTCTCCCGGACCCCTTGCCAGCCAACAATAGAACTTGCTATGAGTCAAAGTTAACTCAACCGCATCAAACAATGTAGCAAAACTAGAGGTTGTTATTATTGTTGTTGTTGGGTGCCATAGTTCTGACTCAATGTGTCCCTACATAAAACAGAACAAAGCACTGCCTGGTCCTGTACCTCTTTTTCACTGCCCCAGTTCTTTACTAAGCATGATGTTCTTTCTCGGGGACTGGTCTCTTCTGAGAGCATGTCCAAAGTACATGAAATGAAGTCTCACCATCCTTGTTTCTAAGGAGCATTCTGGTTGTACTTCTTCCAAGACAGATTTCTTGCTCTTTTTGGCAGTTCATGCTACTTTCAATATTCTTCACCAGCAACATAGTTCAAATGCACGAACTAGAGGTAGTGGCACAAATGTAGTAAGCCAGCTTAGCATGAAGAACTCCATTTTGTTTTAAAATGTCTTCAACCCCCTGCTAGCAGCTAGCCCCTCTTCCCCCCCCCCCCTCCACATCCACATTCTTGGGCTCTCTGGACACATCCCCAGACTTTGCCTGCCTAATTAGCAAGAAATATAAACTATCCTGTTAGACCCGCAGCTGTGCTGTTCCTGCAGCCCCTTCTACCCTGCCAGCTTAATAACAATGTAACTGCCTGAATATCCTTCCCCTTAAGCCAGCCCACTACCTTAAATTATAAAAATCCTGTGCTTTCTTTGTCCTGGGTCAAACCTGTTTTCAGAGAGATAGCCTCCTCTTGATCCAGCTGTTAATGAAGACTTTAATTATTTTAAAAGGTGTGGATTGATCTAGCTCAGTAGAACAAAGAAACTGCCCATATATGTTGACTATTATAATCTCATTAATAAAATCTAAGTATCTAGTGAGTCACAAAAAGTCCTATATGGTTAACCAAGGTTCTCCAGTCCAGAAAACTTTTGTAGGTTTGTACAATTGACTTCTCTGAACCTTTACTAAAGAGCTGTGTATACATCTCCATCAAATTTCATCTTAATGATCTGAACTCCTGGCATGTGGTTTGTTAATATTAAAATCTTTTTTAGATGCTGTACCCAGGTCTCTTTCTAAGCAGAGATGAAACCCCTGGTCAGCCAAAGATGAATTACTCCAGTGTCACCCCAAAGTCCCTCTCCCTCAAGTACTCTAAAGAGGCAGTAAAAATAGCTGAGTTTTAACAAGAAAAATGAGTATTTGCAGCAATCTCTGCCATTCTGGAGAACCCAAAGAAAGAACTCTATGTGAAGAATTCAAATCCTACCATTCAGACTGTTTTAAAAATATAAATCTAAATACATGCTTAAGCCACTGCCTGGTTTGCATAATGCCTGGTACAATCAATTCACAGCTAGGTCCTCCAAGCCTGGGTGTGGATGCCACATGATATAAAAAAAAGAAAAAGAAAAAGTTATTTCCATGAGTTCTTTCAAAGGAATCTAGTGCTCTAAAAGGAGGAATAATTTTAAGGAGCTCCCAAATACATCCTCCAAGGGGCGCTACCGATAAAGCTTGCCCCATTCATGGAAAGTGGAGTTTTTTCAATTCTGATTCACTTCAGATTTGTGTAATAAAGTATTCTGATTGGCCCCATGTGGGAAAGAGAAACAAAGAGACTAGATTTCATGACAGAAAATATTTTCCAAAATTCTTTGCTTTTTCCATCAAGATGCATTTCAACAGTATGCAAATTAGGTGTTGCCATTGTGCGGTAATTATGTTTACTTAATGTTTCCACAACAGCTCTGCTTTTGCCAAACTTCAATATTTTAGCAGGATAATGGTCACTTTGTATGGGATGAGCACTCATTATATCTGGAGAAAGAAGACTTGGAAAATCAAATTCTGATAATGCAGAGCGAAAATACTTTCCACTGCTAATTTATTCCACAGTTATTTTAGCAAGGGAGAAAAAGACAGCGCTCTTGCTAGAAAAGAATGGATATAATGTGAGTGAATTAATTAGAGATATATTAATGTACAAATCTCTCTAGTTCTAAACTTATTTTTTCAAGACCCTTCCCAAGACCACTGGATAGATCTTAACAGCTGTGCTTCCATGCAAGTGTGTTCTACAGGATAAAAGTGCTGTACAATGTTAGACAATGCTATGTTATAAAAATCTCTCTGGTCAAATAAATTTGCAAAGTGCACCGTGTTAAGGAAAGTTAACTAAGTGTCATTCTTATTGGACCTCACCTAAACTTGTCATGGCTGTCTTCCTGAGCGAGACAAAAGATGCTGCATTCTCAAACCCTCTGGGAAGGAACCCACCTTTGGTGTGCTCTTCTAGAAGATCAATGTTCGGAGCGAGAGTCTTTGGGGAACCGTGGTTCTACCCATCCCTCGGGCTCTAATACAAAAACTGCAGCTCAAAAAATTAAAGAAACTCTACTAAGATCTCCAGATACTTGAAGGTAGAACTGGAAATAAAATATCAGTTCCCCTGAATCACGGAGGAGCTCTCTGCTTCCTTCCGCATGCTCATTGGCTGTCCATTTAGCCCAGGTGCATCTGAGAGTGGCACGTTTGTAATATCATCTCAGAAGATTCCAGAGTGCAGGGTTTGGGGGCTCTGCTTTATTGCATTAGTCCCACCCTCCCTCTCAGTTACCCAGTAGACCAGTGCTATTGCCAGTCCCTTGCTACCAGCTTCCATGACAACCAAGAAGGGAGAGATGGACTTCCTACTCTTTGGATCTTGTTTTGCTTGTGAAATAACTTGTTTGTGCTCAGCTTATTGCTAGATACACACTCACCATGTGAAGTTGGTGTCCGTAGGTCTCAGAATACATAAGGCGGTAAGCTCCTTTACCGTTCACGGGGTATTTTCTTAATTTGCCGAGTCGGCACTGCCTCTCCAGGGGCCTGGCCATGTACTGAGCTCCCATGAGCTCTTCTCCCTCAGTCTGACTGAGAGAAATCAATTTCCTTGCTACTACTCCTGAAGGAAGTTGGTCCGAATAGAATGCTAAAGGTTTTTCCCTTAGGCATCTAGAATTGCCTAGTCTAAGAGCTGACAGATTAAGCTGAGTAGAGGCCTGGATAAAATGAGAAGTTCCTGAAATCTGGGTGATGGCAGACTTCACTTGTGAACTTTACAAATCATTTTCTTACACATCAGTGCTCAATAGCATGCACTCAGAAGACAGCTGTAGTTCCTCCCACTTGTTCAAATTCAGCCCTTGGATGAAATCTTGGTAAGACCTGCAAACTTCCCGGGGTAATTACGAAAGCATGTAATGACACATCTCCCTGTTATGGAGTGAGTGGATTTTCCCCAAAAGCTACATTGAAGCTCATACCTATGAATTTGGCTCTGCTTGAACCTAGGCTCTTTGAAGATACCGGGTAACATGGGGTTATGCTGCAGTAGGCTGAGTCCCAATTCTGCATTAAAAGTGTGTTCATGAAAAAGAGGAGATACAGTGATACCTTGGTTGGTGAATGGCTCCAAGCTGGAATTTTCCACTTGAACAGCAACATTAGAAATAAGTCTGTATCCTTGTAACTTTGCTCCACAGTTGAACTGAAAATCCAACTTGAAAAAAAAACAACCTGTATGGGTCTAGAGTTAGTCACACATCTCATCTAAGTGCAGACACAGAGGGCACAAAGGGGTGGTGCTGCTTATAAGTACCCCTCTTGCTCAGACAACATAAAGTGCTTTTGCTAATGCATTAAAATATTCATCATTGTGCTTTTTATTTTTTCAAAGAAAGTGAGTCATACCAAGGTAGCAGATGGAAATTGGGCCTCCATTTAAGTACTCCCTCAATGCAAGAATGCTCCCGACAAGATCGCTAAAGACAAATGAGTGCATAAGCAAATGTGATGAAGAAAGCTGATGGTGCCCAACTATCAAAAGATATAGTGTGTGGAGTCTTAAAGGCTTGAAGATAAACAAGCAGCCTTCTAGCTCAAAAGCAACAAAGCCCACATGGAAGAAGCACATCAGCCTGTGTGATCACAAGGTGTCAAAGGGATCAGGTATGAGGCATCACCCAGAACAAAAAAAAAATCATATCATTGTGGACGAGGAGGAGTGCGGAGTGGAGACTCAAAGCCCATCTGTAGGCAACTGGACATCCCCTTACAGAAGCATTGCTGGGAGGAGATGAGCCAGTCAAGGTGCAGTATAGCAATGATGAAACATACAACTTTCCTCTAGTTCTTAAATGCTTCATTCCCCCTCGCCTGCACTATCATGATCCCAGTTCTAGCTACAAATCCAGCTAGACCAGAGGATGTGCACTAGAAACATGAGGAACCCAGGACAGATGAACCCCTCAGGACCAGTGGTGAGAGTGGCCATACCGGGAGGATGAAGGGAAGGTGGGGTAGAAAGAAGTAATTGATTACAAGAATCTACATATAACCAACTCCCTAAGGGATGGACAACAGAAAAGTGGGTGAAAGGAGATAGCAGACAGTGTAAGACATGACAAAATAAAAATAATTTATATATTAACCAAGGTTCGTGAAGGAAATGAGTGGGGAGGGAGGGGGGAAATGAGGAGCTGATACAGGGCTCAAGTAGAAAGCAAATGTTTTGAGAATGATGAGGGCAATGAATGTACAAATGTGCTTGACACAATTGATATATGTATGGATTGCGATAAGAATTGTACAAACCCTCAATAAAATGATTTTTTAAGTTAGTGATACCAGAAGTAAAGTTAAGAGGAAGTAGATGAGAACCATGATAGAGTAAAAGAAAAAAATCATTGCAAACTCTGAATCAGCTCTGATTTGGCAACTGAACACAACATGGTTAAGTCAACATTTTTGAAGGCGGAAAATGTGATTAAACACCTGATGTAGTGAAAGGTGTGAAATCGTTAAACATGAAATAAAGAACCTAGCCCATTGAATAGGTTGAAAAGTGACTGGGAATTTGGACGAAACAGAAACAACTCATGGCTATAGTGTATCAGAGACAGTGATGTGTGAGTTGGTCCAAAGTCCCCATAGTGATTTAAAGTCCTAAAAACGAATGTATGGGTATAATTTGGGGGCCTCAGGACCAATTATTTGGTTTTCTATTATTTCATATGGGAAAAATATGTTCAGCATTCAAATTTTTCAGTGTTCAAACACAAATTTGGACCCAATTGAGTTTGACAACCAAGGTTATCACTCTACAGGGAGGCAGTAAGACAGGATAATGAAGGACATTATGTAACTTAGCAGCTGGGTGTCAAGTAACACCTTGGAGAGAGCCATGAAGCAGATTCTCCCTCAGAACCTCAGAAGAAATCCATGTGACCCACACCTTGATTTCAAACTCTGAGTCTCCAAAGCAGAGACCATCATTTTGCGTGCTGACAAGCCATGCAGTGTATGGCATTGTGTTAGAACTGCCGAAGGAAACCGAGACACTCCCCATCACTCTGTCCACAAGCCAATTAAGAGTCAAGGACTTCACAGGGAATCCAGGACAGATAAACCCTTCAGGACCAATAATGAGAAGAGTGATGCCAGGAGGGGAAGGGGAAGTGGGAGGATAAAGGGGTAACAGACCAGAATGATCTACATATACCTCTATGAGGGGGACAGACAATAGAAAAGTGGGTGAAGGGAGACATCGGTCAGTGTAAGACATGAAAAAATAATAATAATTTATTAATTATCAAGGATTCATGAGGAAGGGAGGTTGAGGGAGGAAGGGGAAAAAATTAAGAGCTAATACCAAGGGCTCAAGTAGAAAGTGTTTTGAAAATGATGATGGCAGCATATGTACAAATATGCTTGACACAATGGATGTATTATGAATTGTGATAAAAGTTGTATGAGCCCCTAATAAAATGATTTTTTTAAAAGAGCCAGGGACTTACACTCTCCCTTCCTGTGTTAAGAATTAAAATCCCCAACTCTTATCTGATCACAAAGATTCTCCTGTACCACTGAAGCTAAAGAAGTCCTAGGGAATGTATCTTGGTAGACGTACCCTTCCATCTAAGCCAGCACTGTCCGCTGGGGCATTTTGTGATGATATAACTACTATATATATTTCAAACAATGTAACTGTCATGTGCCACAAATGGCCAGTGAGTGCTTTAAATATATGACCCACCTGTCAGGCTTTTTTACTAGGTAGCTTACAGGTTGCTGCAATTCTGGAAGCTATGTCACAGTGTTTCCAATACCAGCAGGTCTTCCACAGTGGACAGGTTTCAGTGAAGATCACAGATGAAGAGAGAGTAGAAAGTCCTGGCAATCCACTTCCAACGATCAAAACTCTGAAGTCAAACAAACCCACTTCCATCTAGTCAACTCTGACTCATAGCAGTTCTATAGGACAGGCTATAAGTACAGGAATGGAAAGCCTCGTCTTTCTCCTTCAGAATAGTTGATGGTTTCAAACTGCTGGCCTTATGGTTAACATCCCAGTGCATTAAGCACTATGGCACCAAATTTGGTTCAGTGAACAAATGAAAATTTTATGAATCATGACAGAATATTGTCCAATATAGTGCTAAAAGGTGACTTTGAAAAACCAACAAACCAAGCCCACTGCCATGGAGTTGATTCCAATTCGCAGAGACCCTGGCTTTGGTGGGCGCTCAAACACACAGTAGCCGCTAAGACTTTATAAGCATGGATGCCAATCTACCAATGGTAGGTGGTGAAGATCGTGCAAGGCCAGGCTGTTGGAGAGTCACCATGAGTCAGAGCGGACTTGATGGCAGCTAAAACAGCCATGCTACTGGGGGGATAAACATGCCATTTAAGTTCATGTAGTAGCCACATGTGACTAGAGTTTACTGTGTTGGACAGTGCAGAATTCTAGCACCTTAAGCAAATGGTAGTCCAAGTAGAAAATGTAAAAGTCTTCGTACCAGCGAAGTCTAATTCAGGAGCTAGTTGCCACTGAGTGAGGGCATATGTTTGACGGGAGATGTTTGGTTTTATTGTTTATCAATATTGAAACCTGGAAACTTGGGTCACCATGATTTGTCTGAGAGAGACTCCCATTGAAATTGCAAACAGACTTGCCCAGCCCCTTGCCCTGAAATGGAGTGGGGAAAATCCTTATGTTCTCAGTTCCTACGGAGCATAATTATGTGTGCTGCATCTCATAAAGAATCAAGGATTTATTTGAAAATTTCTACTCACTGCTCCTTAAGACAGGCATGATTTAATAGACACACTGCAAACAAATACATTTCCTCCTAAGTGCTCTATTGATGAGCATGTAATAGCGAATCATTTAGAAAATATCTATCGATTGCCTCTAATTCTGTAAATGAGATGCTTCTGAGTGGTACTGAGGGACAGGATAGACTTACAAATTTACACACTGAGAAGATTGTCACCATGTTTTTGTGCAGGCGTGTACTCAGAAATGCCTGGCATGGCCTCAGGGATTCTCATCGATAAGTTCATTCTCATGCCAGGCTGGACATTTTATGCCAATGCATGTGAGTGAAAAATACCCAAGTCTATTGAGATATGAAAGTTCGGATGGGAGAGACAGAATTTCACAGTTTGTAAAATGATCTGCCTGAAGTTGGAACCTGCTTCCTCAGAGCCTATTTAACTTTGGGCCTTGGTTGTTCAACAGTATTGTGCACAATGACAACCTGGAGGTTGGCCATTCGAATTCAACCAGCAAGTGTGTGGAAGGAAGGCCTGGCAATCTCCCTGTGTAAAATTTGGCCAGTAAACCCTTTGTGAAGGGGGAACTGATTACAAGAATCTATGTATGGCCTCCTCCCTGGAGGAGGGACAGCAGAGATCAGACATTGTAATATATGACAAAATAATAATAATTTATGAATGATGAAGGGTTCATGAGGTGGGGGAGTGGGGAGGGAGGGAGGAAATGAGCAGCCGATATTAAGGGCTCAAGTAGAAGGCAAATGTTTTGAGAATGATGATGGCAACAAATGTACAAATGTGCTTGACACAATGGACGGATGTATGGATTGTGATAAGAGTTGTATGAGCCCCCAATAAAATGAGTTTTTTTAAAAAGAGAGAAATATATAAATAAAGATGAGGAAAGAGGTTTAAAGAAAAAAAAGAAATCAATGTGTTACAATATCCTAGGATCTTAGTCACTAACGTGTTCACTTCTGAGAACAGAAGCAACCTGTGAATTTGTTTTGAAACACACATTGGTATCTTCCATGTTGACAAACTAGGTCTCTTGTGTGCTGGTGTCTGAAATTTTACTTAAACTTTTTTGCAAGTTCAAAGATCAATGATTAAAACAGCTAATAAATGTCCACTTCCACCTGGAAAAAAAAGTGTAGGGGTGGTAGTCAACCTGTCAATCAGGTCACAGCCTGATGTCCCTCCTTGTGGACATGACCTTTCTCAAAAGGCGGAACCTCCCCAACCCCCAACCCCCTCCACCCTCTGCCTTCACCTTCCTGCTGGCGAGTCACTCAGAGCTGCCAGAGCCACCGCCATTGGATTCACACAACTCTGCACCCACTGGTCTGTGCTCTTCCTGCAGTCTGCATCATTGCATGTGTCTGTGCAAGTCCCTAAGAGGGACTTATGGGCAAGTACCAGACTTAGACTTTTGTGATTAGGTTGGGCCACCTAAATAATCCTGGATGATCTCTGCATCTCAAGATCCTTAATTTAATTACTCCTATGAAGTCCCTTATAATGTCTAAGACAACACACTAATGTTGCTGTTCTTCTGGGGTGTCTTCAAGTCAATGCAGACTCATAGACTCATAGGGATACTGTACCACATCTGGTCAGTCCAATTCCATCCTCACATCCAACACAACAATTCTTGTTATGTTTGAACCCATTGTTGCAGCCACTGTGTCAATCCATCTTGTCTAGGGTCTTCCTCTTTGTCACTGTCCTTCTACTGTATCAAGTGTTTTGTCCTTTTCCAGACTCGTCTCTCCGAATAACGCCCAAAGTAAATGAGAGCAAATACTGCCATCCTTGCTCCTAAGGAGCATTCTCGCTGCACCACTTCAGAGACAAATATGTTTGTTCTTCTGGCACTCAGTGGGACCTTCAATGTTCTTCACTAGCTCCACAATCCAAATATTTAGTTTTTTCTTTGGTCTTCCTTATTCAATGTCCAACGTCTATATGCAAGTGAGGTGATTGAAAAGACCATGGCTTGAGTCAGGCGTACCTTAGTCCTCAAAGTAACATCCTTGCTTTCCAACACTTTAAAACCAAGCAGCAGTTGAGCTCAAATGACACACCACATTGAGTAAATCTGTGGCACCAGACCTCTTTAACAAACTCATAGATTCTGGGAACTAGGAAGCGAACATCATTAGAGAGCCTTATTCTGTCTGCCATGGAGCTACAAGCAACCCGAACAGTGAAAAGTAGGCTATGAGTATACTGCTTTATTAGGATGGTGGTTCTCAAACTGGGGTTCCCGGACCAGCATCATCTGTATCATTAGCCTCACTCAAGACCTGCAGAGTCAGAAACTCTAGGCGCTGCAGAGGATGGCTTGGCCCAGTGTTTGAAAGAGCCCTCCAGGAGATGGCGATGCAGATCCATGTTTGAGACCCGCCAGCCTAGAAAATGGTGCAGGGAACCAGGGACTGATACTTTTCTAGTGCTTTGGGCAGCAGCTGCCATTCATTGACTTTGTCAAGGAAAAATGCCACCAAGAGGACCTGTGTGTTCCTTCAAGGTCAAATCACTGTGATTTTCAATCTTGCTGTATACTCATCATATTAATTTCCTGCATTTTTCAAATAATATGGTTCATAAAAGTCAGCAAGACTCCTAAGTACGTGACTTGCTAGGGCTACCTTAAAAAGTACCATAAACTGGGTGTTTTAAACAATAAAAATTTATTCTCTCACCATTCTGGGTATTAAAAGTCTGAAATGGAAGTATCAGTTGGGCCTTGCTCTCTCTGAAAGGCTAGGGGAGAAACCTTCCCCGCTGCCCTCCTCCTGGCAGTTTAGCAGCAGCATTTGGCATCCTTAGCTTGCAGCAGTGTAACTCCAGCCTCTGCCTCCATTTTCACATGGCTGTCTGCCCTTCAAGCTTCTCCTTGTGCCTCATCTCTCTCTCTTATAAGAACACAAGTCATATTAGGTTGAAAGCCCACTCAGTCGTGAGAACAATTAATAGTCTCAGCTATACACTGAAAGGTTGGAGTTTCAAACCCACCCAGAGGCACTACAAAAGAAAGGCCTAGGCATCTACTCCTGAAAAATCCTATTGCCCTCAAGTTGATTCCAACATATGGTCACCCTGGAGAGAGTTTTCAAGGTTACAAATATCTATAGGAGCAGGTGGCCTCATCTTGTTCCCAAGGAGCTGTTATTGGGTTTCAACACTTGACCTTTCCAACCTCAGCTCAATGCTCACCTGACAGCGCCACCAGGGCCCTTTCTGCGGGGTTTGTTTTTGTCTTGGGTTTTTGGTTTTTTTGTTTCTTTGTTTTGGTGGTGTTTTTAAATAGTCATTGAAAATCCTATAAATAATCATTCTATTCTGAGGTATATGGGACTCCTGTAAGTTGCAATCAATTCCAGGGTCAGTAGTTTTTCATCCAATCTGACCTCATCCTAATATAACTTGACTACATCTGCAAAATCCCTATTTCTAAATCAGGCCATGTTCCAGGTAGATGTGATTTGGAAGGAACTTCTCCCCCACCAAGCACGTCAGGTGAAGCTTCATTGCTCCTTTTGTTGTTCTTGGGTTATTTCTGCAGAGAGACAGAATTTGGGCAATGAAATGTTGGCCATCCCACCTCCCACCAGTACAATGTTTCACCGGTTAGTTAAAAGTCAACAAAATCACTCAGGCAGAGGTTAGCTGAAGTAAGTGGTCACTGATTTACAGACTTGGACATGTGAAAAGCGGCCTCAGAGAGTGGGCTTCTCTGACCTTTATTTTATAGAGGAGAGCTCTTGGGTCCGAAGAGGCCATCTGCCAAGTCAGAGTTACTGTGTGGAAGTCTGGACCAGCTGCCCAGATTTTTTATCTTACGCTGGTCAGTGCGACCAAGTGCCAAAATAAAAAAGTATGAGCTGTTCTCAGACTTGGTTGGGCTCTACTTGAATAAATGCATATCAATAGTACTTTACATCCACGAGTTAATTATTTATGTTATCAATGTAATCACCTTATACCCGAAAGGGAAGATTGTTCAATATTTTTCTTTTTTGTTTCTTTTATTTGGGGTTGCATTTGTTTGCTTGTTGATGATGATCTTGTTGGTTTAGGTTTTTGTCATAATATGACTGCCAAAATAAACTAGAGTTGTTCATAACCATGGGACAAGCAGGTGGATTCTGGGCTCCCACATAATTTTAGCACTGACCACTAAACAGTTTTTATAACATGCCCCTGCTTGGTACTCCCCTTCATGAAGAGATCACTGAAAATAAGGGTGCTACAGCAAAGTGTGGTGGAGAAAGCAGATGTTGCTTTTGGAATAGTGTCTGAGGTGTCCGAGGCTTGAATGCAAACAAGCAGCCATATAAAGGAGATGGTATCTAAGCCCAGCTGGACAAAGCATACCAGACTACATGATACAAAGATGACAATAACAAAATTCAATATGATGAAGGGGAAAATATCAGAGCTTAAGTTGTAAACACCCAATTGGGAACACCACCTATGGAGGACACTAAAAGTCCAAAATCCACCTGTAGACGATTAAGTTTTTGGCAGTTCCCGTTTAATCACAGATGGGGACTTGAACAGCTCCACTATCAGACAGAGATGATTGTGAACTTGACGGTGCTGGATGGAACCATGGTATAATATGAGACTTGGTCAGCTGACCTCTTTCTTGACCCAACCTGACTTTGTTCTAGGTTCAAATATTTCTCAATTTTCCAAGACATAAATTTCTTCTCTGACTTTTTAATTATTGTTGGTGTTCTTTTCTGTCCTACTCTTTATTTTGATTTTTATATTATCATCACTATTATTATTGTTTTCTTTTTGTTTCATTTTCATTTTGTTTTTTATTGTTTCTGTTTGGTCTTCCAGTTTAGGGAGCAGAGAAGGAGTGGATGCCTAGAGACAATAACTCATCCAATGGTTTGTCAGGAAATGGGGAAGGGAAGGGAATTTGGGATCAATCAGTGGATATGGGAAAGGTAGGGAGTTTTAGAGCTGATTGTGATGATGTATATACAACTCTTTTCAGAAGAAATTTATGGACGTGTATATGTGAATATTATATCAAGGAAACTACTTTAAAAAAAAGAAACAAACAGGACTTGACCTCTGGTTACCATGGGTGAGGGAGGAAGAGTTTTAGCTTAGGGGTCATTGAGTTCATTTAAATGGTGATGGAACAATTTGGAGAGGGATCGCAATGATAGTTCCACAACATGAAGAGTACAATCAATGGGAATGTGATTGAAGCTATAAGTTATATACATGTAGAAGTTATTGAATTGAAAAGTGTCTTGTTTTGTATATTTTTGCCAAAATTGAAAAAAAATTACATGAATAACAATGAGTATGGGGGAAAATAAAATGTTATAAAATTGATTGTGGAAAAGATTGTTCAACTCTTCTTGATATGGTTCAGCTATTGAATTGTATGGAAGTGGATGAAGTGCCAATAAAACTGCTAATTTTTTTAATATAAGTATTTTTAAGTATGAGCTATTTTCACCCAAAACAAAGAACCTGCGAGGAGCAAGGTGTGTCTGACCTGTGTGTGCTCACATTCCCGGTGGCTCCATCCACCCTGTGAGGAGGAATCAGCTCACAAAACCTGAGTACCAGACTTACTCGCGAGCATGCCAAGACAAAATGAAATGGATGTTTATCGGTGTCTGGGCAGCATCAGGGCAGCCATAAAAAATCTTTGTGGTTCTTTAGAAATGAAACTCTGCCGATGAAAAGGTATGACTTCTATAAAGTGCTATTACTCAGAGGGATAAGCAGTTTGGAGATCAGGTGCTGGGGTGAAGATGGCGGGGAGCGAGGAAGGGTTGCCCACCCACGTAGAACATATTGAAAAGGATTCCTATAAGAGCAAAAGGAAACTTCAAATGCTAAATTATAAAGTCAATTTCATGTAAGAACAAGGAATTCGTGAAGCCCACTCGCTGAAATGGAAGTACAGCAGCTGGGGTCTACTGTGCCTAGGAGAACTGCCTGAGAGATGAAGAGCAGCGGCTTGCTTCCCTGTAACCAGAGGATGGAAACTAAGATTATTTCAACAACAACGTTCCGGGCTCCCAGGGCAGCAGGAGGAGTTGGGGCGGGCGGTGGGGGAGGAGTGTGATAACTTAGGACAAAATGGAGACGTTTGTCACCATGGCTTAACACATTTTTAAAAATGTAAGGCTCTTAAAAATAATGCGAATCCAAGGTATTTTTCCTTTCTCTTCTGATGTTGGTGAGAGGGAGAAAAGCTAGCCTAGCAGCAAATACATTTCAGAAATTGATTCATTAGAATAAGTGGCATCATCATGTCAAGTCAAACCACAAACTCAATACACCTTAGTTTCACGGACATTTGGAGAAAATGCTTTCTATTTTTAAAAAAGTCAGTTGAGCACTTTTTTAAAAATTCCTTTCTTTTCTCATCTGTTCTGGTTTATTCCTCATTAAGTGACAAGAATGAGAGTAAGTGCATGTGTCCGCCTATGTGTGTGATGAGCAATTCTCTCAAAGCTTCCATTTTTTTTCAATGAACACAATGTAAATATCAACCACGCCATCTTGTGGCTGATGGATATGGGTGCACCTTAGATCTCACTTAAAAAAAAATGAACATCCAACTTGAAAACACCAGTATAGTGATTTCGTATAACCTTTCATCACTAAATAAAATATAAAACCTGATACCATGAATGTTGATTAAACTGCAAAGTGCAAATGTATTTTGTAAAATATCTATTATGGAGTGAAGAATAATTGAAACTATAATAGATGAAAAACACTTCAGCAGGGTCTTACACCATAAAGAGAAATGTAAGAATTTGGCCAGTCTATGAAGAGATACCCACAAACAAAAGGGAAAAAGCTCTTCTGGGCGGAGCTTTAATAGAACCATTTTCCCCACTAGATGAGCATCAAGCAACTCAGTCTGAGTTAGTGCACCCAGTGGCATCACCTAGGGAGGTTCTCTCTGGAAATAGTGAATTGTTTCATAACAGCAGTTTCACATGAACCTCATTTTTTGTGATGGCTGATTTAAGAGAACAGTGTGTGTCTGTGAAATGTTGTTTCCTGCTTGGGAAAATGCCACAGAAACTCTTGTAATATTGAACACAACTTACAAGGACAGCGACATGGGGAAAATTCAAGTGTACGACTGGTTTTCTCGTTTCAAAAAAGGAGAAATATCAACTGGTGACAAACCTTGTTCTGGACGTCCATCAGCTTCCCACACAAGTCTATAAGGGGGATGAAAATGTCGACAAAACCCATGCACTTGTTGACCGATGTCGACAGACCATTGAAGAGATAAGGAAGTTATCTGGACTATCTTAGAGCTAGAAGATTTGAGAATGAGAAGAGTCGCTGTGAAATCTGTGCCTCGGGTTCTCGCTCACCAGGAAAAAGAGCATCAATGGGAAACATCCCCTGTTTTGAATGAACAGCTCCAAAGACAGCCAGACTTTTTTCCCAAGGTCATTACTGGTGACATGGTGCTATTCTTACCATGCTGGAAGCAAACATCAATCAAGCCAGTGCAAGATGCTATCATCTTGCCCAATAAAAGCTCGTTAAGTCAGATCAAGATGATGTTGTTGCTTTTTTTAATGTGAGGGGAATAGTGCATTTTGAGTTCATTCCACCAGGTCAGACTGTTAATCAAGCTATCCAGTTAGAGGGTCTGAAAAAGACCAATTTCTGGCAGATGGCAGACTGTTTTTGCCACCACAACAATGCACCTACTCACACATTCATCTCAGTGCACCAGTTTGGGACAACAAAACAGCATGCCTCTCTTGCCACACACACCTTACTCACCTGACCCTCTCTCGTGTGACTTCTTTTTGTTTCCACAAATGAAGAGAGACATGAAAGGACAGAAATTTGACAACATAGAAGAGGTGAAGAAAATGTGATAAAGAAAGTTGATGGTTCCCAGCTATCAAAAGATATAGCATCTGGAGTCTTAAAGGCTTGAAGACAATCAAGTGGCCATCTAGCTCAGAAGCAACAAAGTCCACATGGGAGAAGCACACCAGTCTGTGTGATCATGAGGTGTTGATGGGATCAGGTATCAGGCATTAAAGACCCAGAACAAAAAATCATGTCAATGTGAATGAGGGGGAGTGCAGAGCAGAGATCATCTGTAGAAGTTGGACATCACCTTACAGAAGGGTCACAAGGAAGAGATGAGCCAGTCAGGGTGCAGTATAGCACCGATGAAACATACAACTTTCCTCTAGTTCTTTAATGCTTCCCCACCCCCCACCCCACTATCATGACTCCAGTTCTACCTTACAATTCCAACTAGACCAGAGGATGTACACTGGTACAGATCAGAGCAGGAAACACAAGGAATCCAGGACAGATAAACCCCTCAGGACGTATATTGAGAGCAGAGAAAAAGGAAAGGTGGCAGGACAAAGGGGGAACCAATCACAATGATCTACATTTAACCTCTCTCAGGGGGGTGGGCTACAGAAAAGTGGGTGAAGGGAGACATTGGTCAGTGTAAGACATTAAAAAATAATATTTTATAAATTATCAAGGGTTCACGAGGTGGGGGATGAAATGAGGAGTTGATATTAAGGGCTCAAGTAGAAAGAAAATGTCTTGAAAATGATGATGGCAACAAATGTACAAATGTGCTTGACACAATAGATGTATGTATGGAATACCAACTTCATATGGAGAGGGAAGAAGCCCAGAATTAGCAGAGAACTCCTCAAGAAGAAGGACACCGTGGGAGGGCTTGCTTTACCTGACTTTAGCACATACTATACAGCCACAGTTCTCAAAACTGCATGGTATTAGTACAATGACAGATAGTCAGACCAGTGGAAAAGAACTGAAAACCCAGAAATAAAATCATCAGCATACAGACAGCTGATCTTTGATAAGGGCCCCAAAAAATATCAAATGGGCAGCAGATGCCCTCTTTAACAAGTGGTGCTGGGGGAAAATGGATATTTACCTGCAGAAAAATTAAGCAAGACCCTTATCTCACTCCATGCACAAGAATAAACTCAAGGTGGATCACAGACCTTGAAGCTAAACCCCAAACTATTAGGGCCATCAATGAGGGAATTGGGACCAACTTGAGAACTTTGGCACAGGGAATACACAGGCTATCAGAAATAGGGAAGGACACACACACAGAGGAGGCACAAATTGACAAATGGGATATACTGAAGATAAAACACTTGTGTACATCGAAAGAATTCACCAAGAGAGTCCACAGACTGGGAAAACATCTTTAGCCTCTCTGGGTTTCTAACACTATAACTTTATGGAAGTAGAAAGCCTCGTGGTTCTCCCGCTGAGCCACTGATGGTTTCAAAGTGGGCATCTTGCATTTAGTAACCCAACGTGTAACGACTAGGGTACTGTAGAAACAGGGCAGGCAGTTGAAATAACCAGCCCACATGCATAGAGCCAAAAAGTGCTAGATGATATAGATCACAATTCAGGTAAATTCAGCGCAATTTTATTTTCATGTTCAAATTCAAAAACAACAAGGAGGTACTGTAAAAAGCTATGAAAGATTATAGTGAATTAGATATGAAAATGCATGAGGTCTCCTGACTTAGAAGAACTTTTGCAGAAATCAATATTTTCTGGTCATAGTAGCTCCGACGACATCAATCTCGTTGTGACTTTACCTTCTGGATAGCCCTTCTATAACTTCCCCCCTCTTTCAGGAACCTGCGCCATTCTGACAAGTCGCATGTCCTATCGATGCAGATTGCTTTAAATGACACTGCCTGGCTGCTGCTTTGTGTCCGCCTGCCGTTGTTGCAGGTGACCATTGTCTGCGGGGAGAACAGTTCTTCTTCGCCTTCTCTAGGCTCAAAGCTGCCCCTAAAGCAGTAACCAATAGGTACAACTGCCTTTTGGTTGTATGTGATCCATCACTTGTATGTGATTGCTTGAATGGGGTTGGACATCCTGCAGTAATCCCACTTTCCCTGCCATTGGTCACTGCCTCCGCATGCTGATAAGTCAGAGACCTAGACAAAGCATGAGAACTCTTGTGTTCATGTGTCCTCATTCTGAACTTGGAGGGTAAACCGAAATTCTGACTTCCATATTCTCAGACTAGAAGCAGGAGCTAAATTTTATTGGACACTCTCTGTGTCTCAAGGAGCTGGTGTGGTACTGTGGAGTGAGCATTAGAGGTTCAAAGCCACCAGCCGCTCCTTGGAAGAAAGATGAAGCATTTCTTCTGGTAATGAATTCGCCTTGGAAATCCTCTATCAGGGGCTTGAGTCGGAGTCATCTAGGCTGCAGTGGGGTTTTCTATGTCTCAAAGAGCCCTGGTACCATAACACAGCAGCTCAGCTGCTGGTGGAAAGGTTAGTGGCTGGAGCCCAACCAGCACCTCTGTGGGAGAAAGACCTGGTGATCTATTCCAGGAAAAACGGCAGCCTGAGGGACCCTGTCACACGGGTCCTTGTGATGAGGGGCCAATTCTAAGATGCCAAACAACTGAACAACTCTCTGTGTCCAGTCCTGGGACAGGAAGTGCACTGCAACGGATGCTTGGCTTGCAGCCAAGTGCCAGTCTAAATGCGATCATGGAATGTGTTTCTTTGGGAAAGGCAGAACTTATTAACAATGTCCACACAGCGCCACTGCCCTTGCTGACTTACCTCAGCCACTTTCACCTTGTCTACCTCAGTAACCTGTAAAGGTCCCGGGGCTAAATAAACTTTCGGCTAACAGACTAGCCTAAAAGATTGCCAGATGCTTCAAATGTATCCAGCCCACCACCACAGGGAGAAAAAAAATAACAGAAAAACCCTGGTGATCTACTTCCAGAATGATTACAGTAAAAGCAAAACAAAACAAAAAAAACTCTCTGCCAGTGGTTCTCCACCTGCCTAATGCAGCTCTTCATGTTGTGGTGACCCCCAACCATAAAATTATTTTCGTTGCTACTTCATAACTGTCATCTTGCTACTGTTATAAATCGGGCGACCCCTGTAAAAGGATTGTGCAATCTCCCCAAGGGGTCGCGACCCACAGATTGAGAACCGCCGCTCTATGGTGTCGTTCTACGGTAGCACATGGATGCCAAATGAGTTGGAATGTGATGCTTTGGACTGGTTTCCCTAGCTTTCATCCCCACTGGGTTCCTGCTGCCTTAGCGCAGGGTGGTCCTGTTCCAGGTGTGATTTTCCTCCCCTACGGACAATCTTTGCCAGTGAACACTTTTTTAGGGAGGTTCCCTAACTTCTCTTTCCACAGTTTAATTGGTGTCTGTTTTGCCCAGTCATCTTTGGAATCGGGCTAAGAGGAGCCATGTCTGTTTCACTCACACCTTGCATCCCCCAGTACCAGCCACTGCTCTGGCAAGAGGCCCCTTTTCAGAAATATTATGACAACTCAGGAGACAAGGATTCTTTTCATGGTATTGAAAAGTGACATCCGGTCAAGGTGTTGTAATTGCTCCTCCTTGTAAGAGGAAGCTTTAAGACTGTAATGCAATCGATGCAAGGCTGCTGCTCAAAACCACCACCAGTCTTCTACTTCCATAAGCAGTTACAGGCTTGGAGCCCACAATGGCCCAATGTGAACCAGCATTGACTCAAGGGCACCGAGTTTCTTTTCTTTGGAGTTGTTTGTTTGTTTTGAGGTCAGTCTAGATAGAATAGCTCCATGGGGGTTCCAGGGCTGTACGACAGCAGACAGCCTCATCTTTCTCCCTTGGAGAATGCCTGGTAGGTTCAAACCTCTGACCTTGTGGATTTCAGGCCAATCCTTTTCCCACGGGGCCATGTGGCTTACCTCCAGGACTCCAAAAGTTCCTCTCTCCCCAAGACAGCAGCCAGCAGTATGCAATGAGCAACCTCTTTACCTAGGCCTCGCCTGAAGTTCCCCCTGGTCCAGGTCCAGTGATAATTAATAGTTTCACAGCCTTCATCTCCACCTCAAGTATCACTTGGCTGTCATCACTCAGGCCGCAGGAGCACAGCTGAGGCCCAGAGGGTCACTGAATGTGGTAACTGCCACTTGCAGTGACTGCTCTCCCTATAGTGATCGAGCCCACACTGGTACCCTGCTAGAGAGAAAATAGGAAGATGTTAGAAACAAAGTCCAAGAGTGCTTCAACTAAGGCATGCATTCTTTGGGAGCTTAATTCATGAATCCTAGACCAAGAAATCTAGTTGGGACCTGCATTTTAACAAGCATCCCAAGTGTCCTGTGCCCGCATTGAAAATCCTGCCTGGGAACTTGCCCTACTCCATCCCCACCACGAAAGAAACTCGAGAGCGTCTTCTGGATTTCGCAAACCCTCTACGCTCCTGTCTAAAGAATATTCAGTTTTCATTGGGGATGGCTCCACAAAGTCAGGAGCTTCAAATGGCCCAGATCTCTCACGTCTTGAGGTCTTTGGGTCAGAAGTCTGAAGTCAGTCTCAGTGATTGGAAGCAGGATAGTGTGAGAGCTCAGTGATTGGAAGCAGGGTTGGTTCTGGAGGCTTTAGAAAATACTGTTGCCTGTCTTTTTCAGTTTCCTTGGCTGCCTTCCTTGGCTCCTGAGCCACATTACTCTATTACCCCTTCTCTGACGATGGCTTCCTGTTGTTACTTGTCATTGAGTGGACCATGAATTGAGAAAACCTTATGGATAACAGAATGAGATATGGCCCAATCCTGAGCCATTCTGTCAACACATCGATCATTGACAGTCTCCCTCTTCTTCGATGACCCTGTAGTTTGCTGAGTAGGATGTCCTTTTCTAGTGATTGGGCTTTTCCTAATAATATATCCAAAGTAAATAAGGCATAATTCCATCATCCTTGTTTCTAGACAATATTCTAGCTGTACTTCCTAAAAGAGAGATATGTTCATTCTTCTGGCAGTCTATTGTGTATTCAATGTTCTTCGTCAACTCCACAATTGAAAAGCATTGATTCTTCCTCTATCTTCCTTCTGTCTTGTGGTCCTTTTACATGTGTGTGCATGAGAAGCTGATTGAAAAGAACATGGCTTGGGTTAAGCAAATGTTAGTCGTCAAAATGACTATTTTGCTTTTTTAACACTCTAAAGTGATCGCAATCTTTTGCAGCAATATTTACCCACTGAAATATATGTGATTTGATTGTTTTATTATTTCTGCTTCTATGGGCATGTATTGTTGGTCCCAGTAGAATAAAACGCTTGACAACTTCAATGTCTTCTTCATTTTCCATGATGTGGTGTATTATTCCAGTCATGGGACTTTCATCTTCTTTATGTTTGGGGGTGATTCATATTGAAAGCCACTTTCATGGTCCATGAAAATATCGAGTAGTCTAATTTTCAGCAAACAAGGTGTGTCATCTGCATATTGAAGGTTGCGAGTGAGATTTCCTCTACTCCTAATGTAATCATCTTCTTCCTGTAGTCTAGCTTCTCTCATGATTTGTGCTTTCCTTCCTAGTCTGTCTCAGTCTCAAGTTATGGTTGTGGTTGGATGATTGGTATAAATTGGAAGTCATATTTATGAAGAAAGATAAATGAGTGAAACATCCTTTTAGTGCTGGCTTATCTAAGACAGATACATACATTATACACACAGCCCCATGCCTCCCCAAACACTAACACATTCTAAATACATATATCACAACTATACTAATTTGCAAATGTTTCTACTACAGATAGTGGGTAGAATATATATTTGGATTATTCTGGTAAATCACTGAGTTTTAATAATCAAAATACTAATCTTTTGACTGGTAGAATAATCACATTTTTTATTTTCAGTATCTGAAATCTAATTAATCATTTTTGTTGCAGAATCATATATATTACATCAAAACTTTGACATTGGGCTGTGATCTTTGAGGTCAGTGGTTTGAAGCCACCAGTCTCTGCAGGGGAAAAAGGGGGGTGTCTTTCTATTCCTGTGGACTTACACTTTTTAGGGGCTCAGAAACCTGCAGGGCAGTTATACTCCTCTGTCCTATGGCACCACTAGAAGCTGGAACCAACGTGAAGGCAGTGTGTTTGCCTTTTTTTTTTTAATTCATTGAGGAAACGTTCTTCCATGCCCTCATGTTATCTGGAAGTAATAAAATGAACATCAACAAGGCAGTGTCTGTTGCAAGAAAATCCATACACAGATTTGAAGATACTTCATGCAAGTGGAAAAGGCATGGCACGATGTGGAAATTGACATGGGTCACGTTGTATTTGAATTTCCCTCATCCACACAATGATGTAAAAAGAGGAAGTCTCAGAAATGCAACTCACAAAAAGAGTCAAGTCCCTAAGAAAGTGAAGTAAAAAATAAAGCATCTTCTTGAAAATCTCAAAGGAGACAATGGAAAAGTGTAGAAGTCGGAGGAGAATATTCTACCTTTATAAGCTTGCCATTTCCCTAACTAGAGTATGACCACAATAAACCTTTGCAATGCTGGAAATATGTGATTAGCTATACACGTGTAACTCTGTGTAAGATTGGTGTCTAAATTCCTAGCTTTGTAAAGGGATCAAATGTTACTTAATATTATATTAACTGACACTTGAATATAGACTAATAACATCTTCCTTACTATCATCTATTGTCTAGCTTTATTTTTTTAAATTTTCCTTTTATTAATGTTAACCACTAAAATTTATATGCAAAAGAGAATCTAGACTAAATAATTCTATCAATTTACTACTCACATGAAACCTTAAATTATATTTCTAAACAGGAATACTTTCCAGTAAAATTCCTATAAACTACTTACTGTAAAAGTCTCTTTTAAATTTATTAACTCTGAAAACCTTAAGGGTTATGTGAAATAAATACTGAGATAGAAGAATTGTCATGTTTTCCTGGCTTGGCAATCACTAGTAACCTTTATATCTCAAAGTCTGTGGTCATTCTGGCATTCACTAAAACAGAAGAGAAGCCACACTACCTTAATTTTTCTTTGATATAAAAATTCTATCGTCTTCAGAAATGTAATTGTGGTAGTTACATAATCTGTTGTCATTTGAGACTTAAAGGGTGGAGTTTAGCCTGTTGATCAGGTTGTTGCTTGATGGCTGTATTTGGAGGTGCTAAGGAAATAAATAGCTTGTTGGAGGCAGCACTCACGCTCACTCCCTGGGAGATGTTCCTGCTGACAAGACACATGAAGCTACCGAGAGCCCGGGAGCTGAAGGAGCCACTTGGAGATCCCTGCCAGTGCCGAGATGCTTCCACTGCCACTGGATCCACAAGACATTCCAGCCACTGGCCTGTGATCTTCCTGCAGTCAGCGTCATTGCGTGTGTTTCATGACTCTGAAGAGGAATTTATAGATTGGTATCGGGCATATGTTCTAATACCAGACTTATGGACTTGATCTGGACTGAATTGGATTGTTTTCTCAATATTCAATTGCTCTTGCATATAAAGCTCTTTCTTATATATATGAGTGTCTATGAGTTCGTTTCTCTAGTCTACCCAACTGACACATTACGGTACCAGGAGTCGGGCACTAGAAGAACAAATCACAGGATAGAGAGTACATGTTTGTCTGACCTCTGCCTCATGGCAGTTTTTCTTCTTCGGCGAGCAGGGGTCAGATATGGCCATGCCATTCACTAGGTTGCTTTGTCAAAAGAATATAGGAAGTTAAAGTTTTGATTATTTTATTTGGTTGTTGTCTTTGGCTATTCCTGTTTGAGGTGATGAAAATAAGTGTTGTTTATGTATGTGTTGAGCTCAAGGGGAAAATTACCCCAGTCAGAAACCATGGTGCTTAGGGAAAATGACTGACAGGTCAAAATGGATGACAGGAAGCCTAACTCTGGCTTGATGCTGTCAAAGTCCTAATCCCATATTTCATATCAACAGAATAGTTTTAAGAATTGAGATTAGTACCTGATTCTAAGTTGTTTATACTGATATCTTCTGCTTATTATTGTTGTTATCATGATTGATAGAAATGATTAGTGAGAAGTATGAAAGTAGAGAGCTTGTAAACCTACTTTCCTGGAGCCCTTAAAATTTGATCTTCAAATAGGTTTAAGACATGCCTGCAAAGAAGGCTCTGAAAAGATAAGCTCAACCCAGTGCTTTGGATTACTCAGGATATTTGCCTTCCAAAAGACTTGCCTAGGGGGCTCTTGACAGAGTGAAGAAAAAGGAACTTGGGCTTTTTGAATCTTGAACTAGTGGTTTTTGTTAGAAGCTAGAAAAAAAATCTGGAACCATGAAGAAGACTCCTTTCTAGGACTGAACTTTAAAAAGGGAGCCCGTGCGCAAGCTGAAATGCTTGCTAGATGAGTGGAAGTGGGAGAAATGCAGCAATAAAGAGAGGGGTTGAGTCTGGCCACTGACACCTTGGACCTGGTTTATAGGAAACATCGGAGAAGATGAGAGCATGTTCACTGGTCTGAAGTTCATGCCCCACCACAAGGAGGCTAAAGTTTTTGAGAATGTGTGATGGGACACGGGATACAGGCAAGGCAACCAATGGGCACCCTGGTGAGGCTAAGTGAGGCAGCCAACATTGAGCTGACCAGAACCAGAGCAGCCAAAGAGACATTTTTTTAGCCTGTGAACTGATGCATATTGTTGCAGACTTGATGGATGGCCTGTCCTGATTTGACTTTTCTAAGGGATGTGGACTTCACAAGGCTGCAACTGGAATGAAGATTCCTCACATCAAAGAATATGATTGTCTCCTCTGATCACTGGCTGGATGTAAGTATAGAAATTGGATCCCCAAAATGGAGAGGATGAAGGCATGAAGTGGTTGGCTTACAAACTTTCATAGGTAGGGGAATATATTCTTAGGATTTTAATATTAAGGTGTAGGTGTTACTTAACTGAAACTTAGGCATAGGATATTTTTGTTTTGTTCGCTGAGAGGATATTATGTTTAAATGAGGGTGGCATATATTGAATTGTATGTATTTTAGTTTTATCTTGTTAGGTACAGATATGATTTTTTAATTGTCTTGTTAAAAATTATGTTGGCTAACGTGTTGTGTGAAAGTGTCAAATTGGCTTTTCCTGTGGGAGCCGCCGGGTAGAGAGGAGCGTGGCCTTCTCTCTTCGCCATGGCGTGCGCTCATCCACTGATATCAGTGTACTCTGACAAGGGCGAATCATCTGGCAAAAATGTTACTTTGCCAGCTGTGTTCAAGGCTCCCATCCGACCAGATATCGTGAATTTTGTTCACACCAACCTGCGCAAGAACAACCGGCAGCCCTATGCTGTCAGCGAATTGGCAGGTCATCAGACCAGTGCTGAGTCTTGGGGCACTGGCCGAGCCGTGGCGAGAATTCCTAGAGTCCGGGGTGGTGGGACTCACCGCTCTGGCCAAGGTGCTTTTGGAAATATGTGTCGTGGAGGTCGCATGTTTGCACCAACCAAAACCTGGCGCCGTTGGCATCGGAGAGTGAACACAACTCAGAAGCGCTACGCCATCTGTTCGGCCCTGGCTGCCTCTGCCTTGCCCGCCCTCGTCATGTGTAAAGGTCATCGTATTGAGGAAGTTCCTGAACTTCCTTTGGTGGGCGAAGACAAAGTAGAAAGCTACAAGAAGGCCAAAGAGGCAATTGTGCTTCTTAAGAAACTTAAGGCCTGGAATGATATCAAGAAGGTCTATGCCTCTCAGAGAATGAGAGCGGGCAAGGGCAAAATGAGGAACCGTCGGCGGATCCAGCGCAGGGGACCATGCATTATCTTCAATGAAGACAATGGTATCATCAAGGCCTTCAGGAACATCCCTGGAATTACTCTGCTCAATGTCAGCAAACTGAACGTTTTGAAACTTGCTCCTGGTGGGCATGTGGGGCGTTTCTGCATTTGGACTGAAGGTGCCTTTCGCAAGTTGGATGAGCTGTATGGCACCTGGAGGAAAGCTGCCTCCCTGAAGAGCAGCTGTAACCTCCCCATGCACAAGATGATCAACACAGACCTTAGCAGAATCTTGAAAAGCCCTGAGATTCAAAGAGCCCTCCGAGCACCACGCAAGAAGATTCATCGCAGAGTCCTGAAGAAGAACCCACTGAGAAACCGGAGAATTATGTTGAAGCTCAATCCCTACGCAAAGACCACGCGCAGGAACACCGTTCTCCGGCAAGCCCGCAACCACAAGCTCAGGGTGGCTAAGGCGGAAGCAGCATTAGAGGTCAAATCTGATGAGAAGGGAGCTCCTAGCAAGAAGCCCCTGGTGGGGAAGAAAGGGGGCAAGAAAGCAACCATGGTGAAGAAGCAGAAAAAGCCTGTGGCAGGAAAGAAGGCTGCAGCTAGCAAGAAGCCCGCTGCTGACAAGAAGCAGCCGGCAGAGAAGAAGCCCGCTGCATAAACACTTCCATGTGATGTCCTGGGAAGTTGTCTTTGGACAGCTTATTCTGAATAAAGACCTGCTGGAAACGGCAGTGGGAGACACTGTTAAAAAAAAAAAAGAAAGTGTCAAATTGACAAGGGGTGGGCTGTGGTAATTACATAATCTGTTGTCAATTTGAGAGAATTAAGAGTGAAGGGGAGCAGTTTAACCTGTCAATCAGCTCACAGCTTAATGACCTCATTTAGAGGAGCTAAGGAGCTCATTGGAGGTGGGGCACACACTCACTCCCTGGGAGACATTGCAGCCGACAAGACACATGGAGTTATACTAGTTCCCTGAGCTGGAGGAGTCATGTGGAGTCCCTTCCAGAGATGAGATGCTTACAACACCACTGGATTCACAAGACTTCCCACCCACTGGCCTGTGGTCTTTCTGCATTTGACATCATTGCATGTATTTCATGAGTCTGAAGAGGGATTTCTAGATTGGTATCTGATATATGGGCTAATATTGGACTTACGGACTTGGGCTGGGCTAGGCTATTGTCTCAGCATCCAATTGCTCTCGTCTGTAAAGCTCTTTCTTATGCACACAAGTGTCTTTGAATTTGCTTCTCTAGTCGACCCTGACTGACACACCACCCAAGCATGCAATACTTCAAAACAGGCCCAGAGGGTACTGGGAATCCATGGTCTCCTCTATTTCTGTCCTTATGGTGATTACATCTCAACAACCTTATTTCCATTTCCCTCATGGGAATTCCTGCCGAAGACAACAAATTTCAAAACATTTTCTATTTCAGATAAAATGTCCCTGCTTCTTCATCAGCAACAATCATTGTTACATACTAATAGTCTCTTACTGGGAAAAAAATAATATATCCCTGTTTTTCACACCTCTGTCCTCAAACTATAACCCATCTAAGATGACAGATAAGGAGCTCTGCTAAGCACAAGTAGATTGGACTGCTAACCACAAAGTCATTGGCTCAAACCCATGATGGTTCTCTCTACAGAAAATTGTAAATAGATGATGGTGATAGATGTTTGATAGATGATTGATAAATAGATAGATAGATAGATAGATAGATAGATAGATAGATAGATAGATAGATAGATTTGCAGGAGCAGAAAGCCTTATCTTTTTCCTAGAAAAGTTTTTTCATTTTTTCCCATGGGTTTTCCTGGGCAAAAGATAAGGCTTTGTCCTTCACAGTCTCAGAAACCCACCGGGACAGTTCTACCCTGTCTGAGAGGGTCTCAGAATCAACCGAGCAGCATAGGGGTACTGATGATATGTTTAGTCATCCTGTTTGGCCCTAGCTTATTAACCTCAATCTCCTGCTGAAGTGAAATCTCCTCAGGGGACAGCACTTGAATCTATTTTGTTTCACTGGTATAACCCTTGGTCCGGAAGAATGGCAAGCTACATTTCTATAAAAAATACTGTATATACTCAAATATAAGCCAACCCGAGTATAAGTCGAGGTACCTGGGAAACCAGAAAAACTGAATGACTCGAGTATAAGCCTAGGGTGGAAAATGCAGAAGCTATTGGTAAGTTTCAATAATCATAACAAATGAAAATAAAATTACTAAAAATTGAGACATGAGTGCGGTAATGTATTTAAATATTTATTTTTAATAAAAAACATTAAAAAAAAGAGGACCTGATGCAAAGGGCTTAAGTGGAGAGCAAATGCTTTGAGAATGATTGGGGCAGGGAATGTGCAGATGTGCTTTATACAATTGATGTATGTATATGTATGGATTGTGATAAGAGTTGTATGAGCCCCTAATGTAAAAAAAACAAAAAACAAATAAAAGGACAAGTCATTTAACATTAGTAAACCAGCACAGTAAATGGAAAATAGGTTCAACAAAAACAATAAGGTATCAACAATGATACCTTAAGTGTACTATTCCCTGAGCTCAGAGTTAAAATCCTTCAAAACTGAATTCCTCATCATCATCCATATCCCACTGCAGAGCTTCAGCTGGTGTGAGGTCATCATAGACGCTGTCCTCACTGAGATCGCCGTCATCACCATCACTGCTGTCATTTTCATACAAAGTGCAGTCTTCACTGCCATCCATAGCATTACTAATACTACGTTTCTGGAAGACACGTCGCACCATGTCTTCTGGAATGTCTTCCCATGCATCTCGAACCCACTTTGCTACTAACTCCATGTGAAGCTTCATGAGATTTCCTCCTTTTGTTAGTCGGGCTTGACCAGATGACATCTATTCATGCCACATCCTTCGCACATAGTCTTTAAAAGGCTTATTCAAAGATACATGTAATAGGATGGCTCTGATTGGTTAGATGTAAATAAACAAACTTTCAAAGCCCTGCAGTGTCAGCGGGGCTTTGAATGAACAGCCGAGAAGCGGCAATCACCAGTGAGATAAAAGGCACTCCTCCCGTTACCTCCGGGGGTGGGGGGGCAGGATGGAGGGGGAGAGCCAGTGAGATATTACACCTCGTTGCGGTACCACTGACCCATGTATAAGCCAAACCCCAGTTTTTCAGTACATTTTTTATGCTGAAAAACTCGGCTTATACACGAGTATATATAGTAAATATTTGAGTTGAGAATGACCATGAAATCCAGAATCTGGAGTCCTTGTGTGGTGTTTCCTTTAACAGTGTTTGAGTTCTGGCCCTAGATGCTAACCCCTCTTAGTCTTTTTTTGTCTACTTCTCTTTCCAATTAACACTCTTGTGCTGAAATGCATTATTAGATTCTCTTTTACCCAACCTTCTCTTTGTTCTTCAAATATAAGCACATTATCCTCATGCATCAATGAATCATTTCATATTAAATATGTCTCAATTAACACTTAAGGTTTCTATGGGTTTTGGCTTATTTATAATATAAATGATAAGCTAATGTTAGTTGCAACTAAAGGTATTTCGCTTGATCAAAGCATTTTGAAGCAAATACATGTGTATGTGATGTATATTTATATGTACATATATGGGAATGTATATGTGTATATTTATATGGGAATGTGTATGTGTATATTTATTTGTATATATGTATGTATATATGTGTATGAGTATGTGTGTATGTATATGTGTGTATGTATATGTGTATGTGTGTATGTATGAGCCTTAGTGGTGTAGTGCTTACACACTGGGATGCTAATTGGAAGGTCAGCAGTTTGAAAGCATTGGCTATTTAGAAAGAGTGACAGTTTGGGAAATTCACAGGGACAGTGCTACCCTGTCCTATAGTTGCCATGAATCAGAATTGACTTGATGGCAGTGAATTTGGTTTTGTGTGTGTGTGTGTGTGTGTGTGTGTGTGTGTGTGTGTGTGTAAGGAAGCTCCAGAAGTTTCATGGAAACTTTTCAGTATCTTTTAACTCAATGTTTCCTTGAATAAAATATAAATAAATATACACACATATTCTATATATTTGTGTGCACGTACACACACAAGCTTCAGAATACTTGCTCAAATGAAATCTTATTTGGAAGCATAAATAAATACAAGGAAAGCAGATCGCTATGAAGTTTTTATACCTCATCATTGTCTATACTCATGGGCCATGATGGGTTACATATGCATACACAAATACAGATGATCATATATTTGTTAACTATCGCCAAGTCACTCCTGACTCCTGATATCTTTTGACTAACAGGGGAAAACTCTGCCTTGTTCTGTACCATCTCCATGATGGGTTTCAGATCAGACCATTGTGATCCATACAGCTTCCATTGGCTACTTTTTGTAAAGAGATCACCAGGCTTTTACTCCTCATCCATCTAAGTCTAGAAGTTCCACTGAAACCTGCTCAGTGTCATGGCAACATAAAGCCTCCACTTAAACATGTGGTTGTGCATGAAATGCATTGACCAGGTATCAAACCCAGATCGCTCACATGGAAAGGGGAATTTTTGGCCACTGCCCTACCCTGCCCTCACATAAGTATACCTAGTGATATAGATATTGATACATAAGTCATTAATTTAGTTACATCCTGTGCTTGACTTTCTTTAAGTCCACATGACTTACCCAGAGGAGTGTTCTTTCTTGCCCCCATGGAGTTGAGTTTGGCCTTGGGACTTGATTTGGCTAGTGAAATATGAGTGGGGCAAGGTGCATGTCACTTCAGGAAGAAGCATGTAAGAGTTCTCAGAGCTCTTTCCCTCTCCCTGGCACTCCTTGTTGTCAACGCAAATACGAATACAGAAGTACTTAAGATGAAGCCACATAGACTGTGATCCATCTCAGAGAAGCAAGAGAGTCACCAAAATCCAGAGCTGCCATGATTCGAGCCAAATTTTACTTTGCTGTTTCAAGCCACTGAGTTTTTGTGACTAACTTTAACAACATCTGGTATGTTCTCGCCATTACAGACCCTAGCACACAAAAAACCCAAGACTGTAAATGAACTTGACATGATCCAGCCAAAGTCACAACACAATGACTAGTACCCAGAACTCCTCACTCCCACTCTTGGATTCATCACATTGCGATCCGCTTCCCCGTCTTGCTCCTTTAGCTGCAATGGAAGCAAAACCAAGCATCAGGAAAAAGGTTGCGGGCCCAAGTTTAAATCAATAAATTACCCACCATTTCACTATTTCCTGCCTACTTTACGTGCCAACACAAAGATGGATGGTATGACAGGCAGTCTCAGTAAATTGCAACATCAAGTTTTGTCACAAATCATCATTTTTGCAAATAATCCAATAGGCTTGGGTCTTGTATAGATTCCAATGCATTTGAAACTGTATCCATTGCTGAGAAAGATGCACCTAAAGGCATTTTTCAAATCCCAAATTATTCATATTAGTGAAGTCTGAGTGAAAGTCAGCAGTCGATAACATGGTCCACATTTGGAAGGGGCTATGAAACACTTTGATGATAGCTGGTTTTATGCCTGCTCAAAGAACAAGTCTTCCTGGTTTTCTCCTGGTTAGATCTACCTAAAGGTGACAAGATTCATCTTTTATTCCCTGTAGCCCTGGGATTTATAGGATAACACATGTGGAAGCACACATCCTATGGCAATTACTGCCAAAATGAGCACTTAGTGGTGAGACGCAGACTTTAAAAAAGGCAACAATGGAGTCTACTGTAAGTATTCCTGCTGTCTGCATGCATCCACCCAGGGGTCATGAACACAACTCATGGTGACTCCATGTGTGTCAGAGTAGAACTGTGCTCCAGAGTGCTTTCAATGGCTAAGGTTTGGGAAGCAGACTTCTGAGCCTTTTTCCAAAGGTGCCTGTGGTATGAGGAGAGCACCAGACTTTTGGTTCAGAGAGGAGGGCTTAACCATTTGTGCTACCCAAAGCTCCTGGTGGATAGGTTACCGAAAAACCGAAAATATTCTTCACTTGGGTTCCACCTGTTGGAGCCTGCTGATGAATCGAGCAGTCCTGAAAAGGGGAGGGAGGATTAAGGAAAAAAAGAAAGACGGAGAGTATTGGGAGGGCAGCAGTGAATACTGAAGCCCCAAGTTTAGTCCACATTCTCCTTTTCTCCGTGCAGAAACAACCCGGGGTTATAATTATCTCATTGTTAAGCAAGCACATTTGATACACATAGCAACTCTATCTTCCGCCAAGCCAGACATTCTTTAGAAAATTAACAACCTGTTTTCCCAGACCTTGCATACTTTCTTGTTCTTCACAGTCTGTTCAAAACGTTAAGTCGCAGAAGAAATCAGCATACACTGACACATAGGTCATGACACTCCTCAGCCGTTTCAAGGCTGAGTCTTAATGGCCTTAAACATCTCCCCCTTTTTTATTTACTGAAGACGTCATTGCTCAAAACGTCAGCAGATGACTGTGCCTGTCTTGGTTGTCGAGTTCTGAAATTGCCCTTACCCATCATCAGTCACAGTCTTCCAGGCGGCTATGACCTGTCTTAGTTTGGGAGCCTCAGACTTGATCTTACCCATCTCTGACTAACCGGCCTCTGCCTATTCTCCCGATCAGGGAGGGAGCAAAATACATAGGTGTACTTCATGTACCTTTGTTCCTAAGGCCAATAATTCAACAATAACCCTGCGCAGTATTATAGGGAATATGCATAAAATCAAACATACACTCCTGTTGTGACCATGGACAAAAGCAAGTGTGGCAGGCCTCCAAAATTTCCCAACGAAGCATCTCGAAGAAGCTGGAGCCGATCCTCAGCAGCTTTAGCAGCATCAAAATCAAGACACTTAGCATCTTTTATGGCTAATATTTCTTGATGGAGTTGTAATAAATCTAAAGACTCATTAGAATTATGTCAAAAACCTTGAAGATGATTCTTCACCTTATTCCAGCTCTGTTGACTGCTGTTGTACTGTTTAGGTGTAACACAGATCCATGTATATAAAGCCTGGCACTGTAGACTAGACCTGGCCTTAAGCCTTGCACCTCATCTCCTAAATAGATGACCACCTCATAAAGGGCATTTACTTTTTGTTCTAACTTCCTGTCTACAGTACCCAACACGTTAGTCACATTTTTGGATAATTCATTTACAAAGTGCAGAGTTTGTATGTTTTGTGAAGGTACGATTGCTGCAGTAGTAGCAGTAGCAACTAAACTTAATAGAGCTAAAATACTTGCTATAAGCAAACCTAACAAAACACTTAGGTCTGGTTAGCGCCGAATCAATCTCTTCTAATACCTGTAACCCTCTTTCTGAATACCATGGCCCAGTAATATTCACTGGCAGTATAACAAGAGGGTTGATACGAAATGGCAATGACAATACCTTCAGGGGTTCAGGTAATACAATTAGACAAATTACAATTATTACAAGACATGTTATACTTAGAATCATCATGATCTATAGAAATATTCCCTGCCAAAAGTAAAGTGACGTTTCCCTGCGGTCTGGAGGAAGGGCCCATAAGCTTCACATCCCCCAAAGCAGCCCCTATTTTCTATCATTTAGTTTGTGGAAAACCCGAGTCTTTATCACCAAAGTCCTGCAGGCAGCCCCTTTTCTCATTTGGCAGTATTTTTGTCCTGGTTGCCAGACCAATCAATGATGTATCTCTCTTTTGTGATGTTATACTGGATGGGCTTGTCCGTGAGACTACAAGGGAAAAAAAAACTATGGAGTGGGTGAAATTACATTTCCTTCACCTTGTACAGGGAAGACGTGAGTCATTAACCCACACCGTGATTTCCAGACCTTCCCAGATGGCAGGATGTAAGGGGTGGAGCAGGAACATAAACCCAGTACTGCTCACTGCACGATGTCCCTAGAAACACTCCAAGGAAAATTACTACCTGCATGGTTTTCAAACTGCACCAACTGTTGCGGCAGCCACTACGCTCCATCAGCACCCTGCAGAAAACACAAACATGCCCTCTTCCCCATGTTAATATCAGGTCAGGGCCATGCCTTGAGGCAAAACAAGCCAATGATATTTCTCCATAGGCTCTTTGAAGTTGGTGAAAGGAACACGAAAGACAAATCTTTTACAATCATTTGGATCCAACGGGATGGAATAAAAACAGTATTTTAAGTCTAAAATGGTCTTCTATGTATTGGCTGGAATAGCAGAGGGGAAAGGGAGCCCAGGCTGCAGGGCTCCCATAAGTTGCATAGTATCATTAACCCTCCCTTATTGTTTTTCCTTGCAAAGCAACTGCTATAGCAAGCCCCTGAGTAAAGGAAGGTCCAATGTCTAAGCATAGTCTGACATAATCGGACAGGTTGCCCTTTTTTAAAAAAAGATCTCAGCGCTGCCTGGCAGGCAGTATTTGCATCTTCAAAAGCCAAATTTTTCCATTCTGCAGGAGCAAGCACCGTGAAAGTGTATCTAATAGAGATTGAGTGAAAGGAACAGTTGGGCCATATTGGACACAAGTAACCTTGAGTTCTTTTCGCTGTTTGAAAGGAATTGGAGTATAATCTCTGATCATATTACCCTGGGATCCTGATGCTCAATCACACGGAACATCATACTGAACTCCCCTATATTCCCTCCTCATTCTGCTGCGGCATGCGTGGCAGCACTGAGCATGGTTCTCTTCCCTGGAGCCCTAGTCACAGCCGGTGCTACAACTGGTAAATCTGTAAAAGGATTCCTTTCACTGAATGCACTCTGAGGTTTCTGGAATACCTTGACCCCAGTAAGTTTTGGCACCCATTCCTGGGACTCTATCAGAGAGTGCTTTTCTATTACCTTGAGTCCCATCTCCCTCACTTTTGCTGCTAATAATGCATAAGCTTCCTCCAAGCCTATGACCTTTGTTTCATCCCAGCAGGACTCCCGAGTCTTTTACACTGGGTTGCAAAACTCTCAGGTTGAAGGGCCTGGAAGGTGGCAAAAATTCCTAAGTCCTCCTCATGCTAATGTGTTGTCTAGTCCTCTAACTGCTCCACATGCCAGGACCAAGGGGTTCCTCGTCCTCGCTCTCAAACCCCTCAAGGTTACTTTTCAGAGGCATCAGTGGTGGAGGAGGATGCGGAGGTTCAGAAGGAACTCTGCTTTCACTTTTGTTTGAGCATGCAAATGTTGTTCTCAGGCCAGTATCCCTCATGCCTAGGATCAAGGCTATCCCTAATTAAATTCCACAAGCTAAATGTGCCTATGGGAACTTTATTAGGTCCATTAGGGGTATAGTGATCTTTTAGCCAGTGCCCTACTCCTTATCGGAGCCTGCCGACGAGTTGAACAGTCCTGAAAAGGGGAGGGAGGATTAAAGGAAAAAAGAGAGACAGAAAGTATTGGGGGCGGGGCAACAGCGAATACTGAAGCCCCAAGTTTAGTCCACATTCTCCTTTTCTCCATGCAGAAACAATCCGGGGTTAATTATCTCATTGTTAAGCAAGCACATTTGATACACATAGCAACTCTATCTTCCGACAAGCCAGACATCCTTGAGAAAATTAAACCACCTATTTTCCCAGACCTTGCATACTTTCTTGTTCATCACAGTCTGTTCAAAAAGTTAAGTTGCAGAAGAAATCAGCAAACACTGACACATAGGTCATGACACTCCTCAGCCGTTTCAAGGCTGAGTCTTAATGGCCTTCAGCATCCACCACAATCGAGTCAGTTCTGACACAATGCCACCCTTCAGGACAGAGAAGTCCTCTCCTTTGGGTTGCTGAGGCTACAGATCTTCATGGGAGTAGAAAGCTTAATCTTTCTCCTGCAGGGTCGCTTCTCTACTTGGATAAGCTTAGGAAATAATTTCTGGTCTGGAGAAAGAAGCAAATAAATTACAATGATTTAATTCTAAAGTTTGCTGGTTGCTTTGCTTTGCTTTATTTTGTTTTGTTTTGCTGTGAGGTTGGAACTCCATAAAATCATCTCCCCTCTATGGATGAAGCATGTGAGGAGTTTAGACCCCTTATGATCTAAGCACAACCCTTGCTGGTCAGGAGTAACTGGATATAAGTGTAAATCCTCCTGCCAGTGACTTCATAAATCCTCCCAGCTCCAGCATTGAGCTCTGAGCACCCTTGGCCTCTACATCTACCAGTTACCCAGTCCAACTCAGGGCCACCTCATATGCATGAGAGCAGAACTAAAGCCATACACTTTGCAATGGCTGTGGTATGTGTGTGTGTATGTATTTTGGAAGTAGATCACCAGGCCTTTTGTCTAAGGCACCTCTGAATGAGTTTGAACTGCCACCCTTTCAATTAGCCACTAAGTGCTCCAGAGATTTTCAAAGGCCGATGTACCAGTCAAGGATGGTTCTCCATGTTGTTGCTGTGGTTAGGTGCCATGGAGTCAGGCCCAGGACCTGGTGGCCCTGAGTACAACAACCCCAAACACAGACTGGCTCGGTGCCATTCAAGTTTGTCTGAGCCTATGTTGCAGCACTGTGTTAATCCATTTCATGGAGTCTCCTTTTTTTGCTGACCTTCAACTTCACCATACTTCTCCAGGGACTGGTCTCTCCTGATGAAATCTCCAAAGTCACGATACAAAGTCTGACCATCCTCACTTCTAAAAAGCCAATCCTTCTTCTGAAAAGGATACTCTGCCTTTACAAGTTCACAAAATAAGTTATAAACTCAAATGTATAGTGGATCTTAGTAGGTTCCATACTGGCTGGTTGGGAGACTCTAGTCAAGGGAGCTGCCATCCAAAATGAATATTTGCAAAGTAGTTCTGGGCAATCATTGTCATGCTTGAACCTAACCCATAGTTGCTAAATCTCCCCATCTTTCAAGAGTTTACTCTTCATTTTCTAAAGGTTGGCCATGAATTCAAAGCCTCAAAACACCACAAGGACAAACCAGCTCCACTACAATAAGCTTGGGGCTCACCTTCTGTCTAAAGGGGTGCAGTTAAACTGCCACACTGAAAGAGGAACGGACTCTTCGGACGAGGCAAATGTACCATTTACATGTATTTTAGCTCTGAAAGATATGGAGATTGGAACCTTTAAACAGTATTAAAATCACTGAATCAAAACTGAGAATAAGTCCACAAACAAATCTACCCTTTTCTCCCTTAAATTTACATAAATTCCCTGTAAAAAACCATGGTGGCGTGTGGATTGTTAGCTTGGTTGCTTTTGTCTGTCAATCACTTTGATGTTTATGTTTTTCGAACAGAACTGCACAAAAATGAAATATTTTTCATTATACATGAAGGAAAACCTAGAGAAACTGTCATTTCCTTTCCAGTGTTCCCGAGGCTGACAAGTCAACGGCCTCTATGTCTCATTAGCCAAAAGTTGGTTGTCAGATGGAGAGGGGGAAGGTTGGCAAGTGGGGTAGCTGGCCCTGTGGGGTTCAAACTCTGTAGCACCAAATCAAACCAGCATTCTTGGGGAGGACACCAAATTAAACTAGCATTCCTGGGGAGGACACCAAATCACACCAGCATTCATGGGGAGCACACAAAATCAAGCCAGCATTCGTGGGGAGGACACCAAATTAAACCAGAATTCCTGGGGAGAACACAACATTAAACCTCATTACAGGGGAGGACAGCAAATCAAACCTGCATTCCTGGGCAGGACACCAAATCAAACCAGCATTACTAGGGAGAACACCAAATCAAACCAGCATTCCTAGGATGACACTGAATCAAACCAGCATTCCTGAGAGGAGACCAAATCAAACCCGCTTTCCTGGCCTGGAGACCAAATCAAACCAGCATTCCTTGGGAGCATACCAAGTCACACCAGCTTTCGTGCAGAGGACGCCAAATCACACTAGCATTCCTGGGGAGGACACCAAATCAATCCAGAACACCTAGAGAGCACACCAAATCAAACCAGTACTCCTGGGGAAGACACTAAATTAAACCAGCATTCCTGGGCAGGACACCAAATTAAACCATCATTCCTGGCAGGACACCAAATCAAACCAGCATTCCGGGTGCTGAGACCGAATCAAACCAATATTCCTGGGGAGGACACCAAATCAAGCCAGCATTCCTTGGGAGGACACCAAATCAAACCAGCATTCCTGGGAGGACACCGAATCAAACCAGCCTTCCTGTGAGGACACCAAATCAAACCAGCATTCCTTGGGAGCACACCAAATCAAACCAGCTTTCGTGGGGAGTTCAACAAGTCACACCAGCATTCCTGGGGAGGACACCAAATCAATCCACAACACCTGGGGAGGACACGAAATCAAAACAGCACTCCTGGGAAGGACACCGAATCAAACCAGCATTCCTGGGGAGGATACCGAATCAAACCAGCATTCCTGGGGAGGACACCGAATCAAACCAGCATTTCTTGAGAGCACAACAAATCAAACTAGCTTTCATGGAGAGGTCACCAAATCACACTAACATTCCTGGGGAGGACACCAAATCAATCCACAACACCTGGGGAGGACACGAAATCAAAACAGCACTCCTGGGAAGGACACCGAATCAAACCAGCATTCCTGGGGAGGATACCGAATCAAACCAGCATTCCTGGGGAGGATACCGAATCAAACCAGCATTCCTGGGGAGGACACCGAATCAAACCAGCATTCCTGGGGAGGACACCGAATCAAACCAGCATTCCTGGGAAGGACACCGAATCAAACCAGCATTCAGGGGAGGACACCAAATCAAACCAGCATTCCTGTCAAGACATCAAATTATACCAGCATTCCTGGGCAGGAAACGAAATCATATCAACATTCCTGGGTACGACACCAAATCAAACCAGCATTACTTTCGAGGACACCAAATCAAACCAGCATTCCTGAGGAGGAAAGTAAATCAAACCAGCATTCCTTGGGAGGGCATCAAATAAACAAGCATTCCTGGGGAGGACACCGAATCAAACCAGCATTCCTGGGGAGGACATCGAATCAAACCAGCATTCCTGGGGAGGACACCAAGTCAAACCAACATTCCCGGCAGGACAACAAATTAAACCAGTATTCCTGGGCAGGACACGAAATCAAACCCACATTCCTGGCAGGACACCAAATCAAACCAGCATTCCTGACAAGACACCAAATGAAACCAACATTCTTGGAGAGGACACCAAATCAAACCAACATCCCTTGGGAGGACACCAAATCAAACCAGCATTCATGGGGAAGACACCAAATGAAACCAACTTTCCTGGGGAGGACACAAAATCAAACCAGCACACCTGGGGAAGATAACAATTCATGCCAGCATTCCTGGGGAGGACCTCAAATCACACCAGCCTTCTTGGGGAGGACACCAAATCAATCCAGCACACCTGGGTAGGACACCAAATCAAACCAGCATTCCTCGGCAGGACACCAAATGAAACCAGTATTCCTGGCAGGAAACAAAATCAAACCAGCATTCCTTGGGAGGACACCAAATCAAACCAGCCTTCCTTGGGAGCATACCAAGTCTAACCAGCTTTCCTGCAGAGGACACCAAATCACACTAGCATTCCTGGGGAGGACAACAAATCAATCCAGAACACCTGAGGGGGACACCAAAACAAACCAGCACTCTTCGGGAGGACACCAAATTAAACCAGCATTCCTGGGCAGAAAACCAAATTAAACCATCATTCCTGGCAGGACACCAAATCAAACCAGCATTCCTGGGGCTGCCACCAAATCAAACCAGCATTCCTGGGGAGGGCACCAAATCAAACCAGCATTACTTCGGAGGACACCTAATCAAACCAGGTTTCGTGGGGACTTCAACAAATCACAACAGCATTCCTGGGGAGGACACCAAATCAAACCAGCATTCCTTGGAAGCACACCAAATCAAACCAGCTTTCGTGGGGAGTTCAACAAATCACACCAGCATTCCTGGGGAGGACACCAAATCAAACCAGCACTCTTGGGGAGGACACCAAGTTAAACCAGCTTCCTGGGCAGGATGCCAAATTAAACCATCATTCCTGGAGGACACTGAATCAAACCAGCATTCCTGGTAGGACACCGAATCAAACCAGCGTTCCTGTCAAGACACCAAATTAAACCAGCATTCCTGGGCAGGACACCAAATCAAACCAACATTCCTGGGGAAGACACCAAATCAAACCAGTATTCCTTGGGAGGACACCAAATCAAACCAGCATTCCTGGGGAGGACACCAAATCAAACCAGCATTCTTAGGAAGACACCAAATCAAACCAGCATTCCTGAGAGGACACCAAATCAAACCCCCATTCCTGGCGAGGAAACCAAATCAAATCAGCTTTCATGGGGAGGTCACCAAATCACACCAACATTCCTGGGCAGGACACCAAATCAATCCAGAACACCTGGGGAGAACACCAAATCAAACCAGCCTTCCTGTGAGGACACCAAATCAAACCAGCATTCCTTGTGAGGACACCAAATCAAACCAGCATTCCTGGGAGGACACCGAATCAAACCAGCATTCCTGGGAGGACACCTAATCAAACCAGCATTCCTGGGACCGACACCGAATCAAACCAGCATTCCTGGGGAGGACACCAAATCAAACCAGCATTCCTGGTGGGGACACCAAATCAAACCAGCATTTCTGGGGAGGATACCAAATGAAACCATCTTTCCTGGTTGCCTTGGGGAGGTAATCGGTAGTTTCTGCCTCATCTGTTCACTCATTTGCTCAGTAAATAAATATTTGTTGAGTCCTGTTATGAGCCTGAAGCCCTGGTGGTATCGTGGTTACGTGTTGGTCTGCTGATTGATAGGTCAGTAGTTCTGCAACCCCTCCATGGGAAAAATACAGGGCTTTCTAACTCGCATAAAAATGTTTCAGTCTTGAAACTCACAGGAGCAATTCTACCCTTTTCTACAGGGTCACTATGAGTCATCATTGACTCAGTGGCAGTGAGTTTGATTTTTTATTTTTATTATTACAAGCCTACATTTGTGGTAAGGCTTTCGGGCACATGGTTGCACCAGGGAGGCATAGCTCTGAATCTCCCCACTCCCAACACTTACATTCTTTGGTAAGAGGAGACAATTGTTAAAAGCTAGCCTCCAGGTAGTTTGTTGTTGTTAAACAAGCAAATAAACAAATAATCATCGAGTTGGTGGCAACAAATGGAGACCCCATGGGACTGGGTAGAATTGCCCTTGTGTGTTTCTCAGACCAATTCTTCACAGGAAACAAAGCCTCCTCTTTCTCCCGCAGTTGAGCTGGTGATTTGGAACAGCTGACTTTGTGGTTCGCAGGCCAGGGCTGTCTAATCAACGCCAGTTCAGGGTAGCCCGCCATGCCCAACAACAACAAAACCCACTATCTTGTTCTGTGTCATCATCATAATTGGACTTCTGTGGTCCCTAGATCGTCACTGGCTGGTTTTCAGAAGTCTTCCTTTAGCTTGGGAGCTCTGCTAGTCCTGGCCAGCAGAAGAGCAATGCCCAGCCCCGAGTGGCATATAGGGGTGGCTGTGAAAGAGGTACACTGGCCAGAAATGGAACCTGGTCTTCTACATGGTCAGAGTTGTACCAGTGAAGCATCACTGACCCCTCAGTATCCTAGAGTTTGATGAACACTTCAAAGGTAAATAAAGCAATCAGGGGAGGGGCAGACTGGAGAGATAGGACCAGGGTGGGGTCATGGTTTGATATTAATAATCTGAGATGAATTCTCCAGGGAGAGGTCATTTAATCAAAGACTTGAAGATATATAGTTACACCTGGGGAAAAAGCTTTCTAGGAAAAGGGAGCAGCAGGTGCAAAGACCCTGCGGTAGAAGCAGATCCCAGGTGGCTGTGGAATAACAAGAGGTCCAATGTGGAGGGAGTATGAGACCTGAGGAAAAGTAGTAGGGGAGATCAGAAGCCCATTTCAAGGGACCAGGTAATATAGGTTTCTGGGGGGGAGGGGGGGAGGTAGCTTACAGTGAAATAGGAAGCCAAGGAAGGGTCTGTGAAGAAAATTGTGTGCCTAAATCTGGAAACCAGAACACTGCAGCTCTGTTAAGAACAGATGATCGGAGTCAAAGGGGAAAGCTGAGAATCCAGTACTGAATCTGTTGCACTTTAAGAAAAGATCATTGATCCCTTATACACGAATACTAGCATTCTTTAACCCATCCAAAAAATACAGACAACAGGAAGAAGACAGAAAATATCTCTTTTAGTATCTGGGCTTCTTATTGTTTCCCTTCTGCCCAAACCAAAATTAGAAAGAACAGTGAGTCTAATTTTTCACATGTGTTCTCTCCTCTGATACCAACCTTAATAATAAACCATTAAAGTTAACGCTAAGACAGCTGTCTAAGTACCTAAATTCTTTTTCAATTGACCCATTTTTTGAAAGAAGAACTGAGAGGAGCCCAAGGTGATACACTGCGTCAGGATAGCACAAATGGTCAAGGACGGTGCTTTCCTTTCTGGTGTTACTAACTGGAGCTCAGTCCAAGAAACTTGCTTGTTCAGATAATTTTTGTTCAGTGAACATCTGATTTTGTCCCTATTGAAAGAAGTAGCCTTGGGTGACTGGGTAGACTTTGAAGGGATCAAATGGAGAGAGCAGATGGTCAATGTGAATGGAGGAAGTAGAGGAGAATGGGGAGTCAAAGATACAGCCAGTAGCCCCGCGACCCCAAAAACCTGCACAAAAGACAAAAGAAAAAGCTAGTGCTTTTCCTGCTGCATCTAGGGGCTCCACCAGGCACACAACTGCCCTTCCTTGTCCAGAGAGTTCTTGGCTGACCCAGGTTATGGATGAGGATTCTTGTGCCACCTCTGGGGCTGGATGCTCAGAGATTCTTTGCCCAGAGGACAGCTGCCGACTGGGTAAAGAAACTTCTGCTACAGGTGAACAGTTTATTGAAATGTAGCAAGTCAAACTGAGGTTAGCAATGCTACAGCACAAATGTGGGTGTGCATGTGCTTTTATGACACACACACACACACACACACACTCTCCCTCATTGCTCTAAGCTGCACTATTCTTTTTGTCTTACCGACATGTAACATTCTGCTCCTGACCCAGTGATCACCATAACTACATCGAAGCTGTTACTTGTTGCCAAGCCCTTCTGACTGGTGGCGACCTCATTAACCCACAGAACAGTTGAATATTTGAAACCATTGTTAACTTATTGTAAAAGGCAATGCCACCCTGAATACTGCAGGCATAATTGACAACAGCAGTTCATGTACACCATTTGATGGCCACCTATAAGTTATAAAGAGAGGATGGGAGTCTGATGATGTACGGCCAGAGAGCATTGGAGGATGGAGGAAAAAGACACAGGATTGATGCATGAGTCTCTCTCACAAGGAGATTTTCGGCTTATACCTTTCAAGAAACCGTGCTTTCTGGAAGAAAAAACAAACAAACAAACCATTAAGAACATGTTTTTTTTAATTTAAGAATATTATTTTTTAAATCATTTTATTGGGAGCTCATACAGTTCTTATCACAATCCATACATACATCCATTGTGTCAAGAACATATGTACATTTGTTGCCATCATCATTCTCAAAACATTTGCCTTCTACTTGAGTCCTTAATATCTGCTGCTCATTTCCCCCCCTCCCCACTCCCCCCTACCTCATGAACCCTTCATCATTCATAAATTATTATTATTTTGTCATATATTACTCTGTCCGACGTTTCCCCCCGCCTTCTTCTCTGCTGTCCATCCCCCAGGGAGGAGGCTATACGTAGATTCATATAATCAGTTCCCCCTTTCCATCCCACATTCTCTCCACCCTCTAGGCATAGCCATTCTCACCACTGGTCCTGAAGGAGTCATCTGTCCTGGATTCCATGTGTTTCAGTTGGTATCTGTGCCTACGTACATCCTCTGGTCTAGCCAGATTTGCAAGGTAGAATTGGGAGGGGAAAGTTATATGTCCCATCGTTGCTACCTTGCACCCTGACTGGTTCATCTCCGCCCCACAACCCTTCAGTAAGAGATGCCCAGTTGGCTACCAATGGGCTTTGAGTCTCCACTCTGCACTCACCCACATTTTCGATGATAGGATTTTTTTTTTTGTTCCTTGATGCTTGATACCTGTTCCCTTCAACAGCTCGTGGTCACACAGGCTGGTGTGTTTCTTCCATGTAGGCTTTGTTGCTTCTGAGCTAGATGACCACTTGTTTATCTTTGAGCCTTTAAGACCCCAGATGCTATATCTTTTGATAGTTGGGCACCATCAACTTTCTTCACCACATTTGCTTATGCACACGTTTGTCTTCTTTGATTGTATCAGGGAGGTAGGCAACCATTGATATGATTTTTAGTTCTTTGATGTCTGATAACTGGTCCATTCTGCACCTTGTGGTCAGACAGGCTGGTGTGCTTCTTCCATGTGGGCTTTGATGGTTCTCAGCTAGATGGCCACTTGTTTATCTTCAAGCCTTTGATACCCCAGGCACTATCTCTTTTGATATCCGGGCATCATTAGCTTTCTTCACCACATTTGCTTATGCACACGTTTGTCTTCAGTGATCGTATCAGGAAGGTGGGCACCCACTAATATGATTTTTAGTTCTTTGATGTATACTAACTGGTCCCTTCTACACCTCATGGTCAGCCAAGCTGGTGTGCTTCTTCCATGTGGGCTTTGATGCTTCTCAGCTAGATGGCTGCTTGTTTATCTTCAAGTCTTTAAGACCTGAGCTGCTGAGCTACTATATCTTTTGATATTTGGGCACCATCAGCTTTCTTCACATTTGCTTATGCACACATTTTTCTTCAGCAATCGTGTCGGGAAGGTGTGCATCCTGGAATGCCAGTTTAATAGAACAAAGTGTTCTTGCATTGATTAACTGCTTGAGTGGAGGCCCAATGTCTACCTGCTGCCTTAGTACTAAACCTATAAATATATGCACATAGATCTGTTTCCCTACACTCATATAAATATATTTACATATGTATACTCCAGTCTTTGGACCTCTATAAATACTTTGTTACCTAGTTTTTTCCTCTATTTCCTTTTACTTTCCTTTTATCCCACTATCATGCTCAGCCTTCATTTGGGTTTCCGTGATTTCTCTCTGTTACCTTGCCCTTGCTGAATCCCTACCAGGCCTCTCACACCCTCCTTGCTACTGATTTTGGATCACTTATTGTTACCCTGTCCCTGGGTTGGTCAGCACCACCTCCTTGCCCCCTCCTCCCCATCTCCCGTGTCTCCCAGAACCATTGGTCCCATTGTTTTCTCCTCCAGACTACTCATCCAATCTATCTTATCTAGATAGATCTGTAGAAATAATAATATGCATCAAAAATCAAGTCATAACGAGATAGGCTATGAGTGAGAACACAGTTATGACAACAAAAAAGGAAATCAATTACCCATAGAAGAATAAATTAATTAAAAGAAAAAAAATTAAAAAGAAAGAAAACCCTGTAAATAGATCAAGGCCTGTTTTTTGATCTCTAGGCATGTACTTCAGTCAGGTCCAATGGCCTACCATGCTTTGGCCCCAGAGTCTGTCCTTTGTACTCCCTCGGGGGCTCCCTGCTCTGCTCCTACGGTTGCTCTGCCAGAGACTTTTAGTGGTTTGCCTCAGTGTCACAGGGTCAGTCTAAGCCAGTCCTGGCCCCGCGTCTCCAGTGTTGTCCCCCTTAGGGCCCTGGGCCATCAAGGGACGGTGTGTCTCATAGTGGGATCAGCCATATTGTCCACTCTATCCATTGGCTGTTCAGAGAGGGGATATCGTCCTCTAGGCCTGATGGGCCGGGATGTGCTCCATTCTCTTCCTCCCCCTTCATTTGCCCCCCACCCCCTTTGCTCTGATCAGACATGCCCCTCTCCCCTAGCTATAGCTTCAGTGCCGTCCTCTCAAGTAAATTCTTCTGGGGTGAGGGGCAGTTGTCCAAGTAGCTGGTATGGTGGCTCAGCCGTTAGGTCCCTCCCCTCCCTCCCCACTCTTTGCTGGCACACTGCATTCATCTGGCACTGACTTTATATCTGGTCCCTCTTTCCCTGTGGAGACACAAACAATACCCTCCCCTTGGGTGGGTCAGTGCCCTATTCCCCCATCACACATCTTTTTTTTCCTTTCCCCTTTCCCCCCTCCACCCTGTTTTAGTTGGCTACCATATGCACCCCTGGATTTAGTCTGGCCCTTGCCATACTACCTGGACCTCACCCCTGGAGTGTTTGTATACAGTAGCTTTTTCCCTGTGCCCCTTTGCACTTACCTTTCTGTTCTCTCTCTATAGATAGATAGATAGATAGATAGATAGATAGATAGATAGATAGATAGATAAACTTACCTCAGAGGACTCATGTTATACATGTCCTTTTGTGCTTGGCTTACTTCACTTTGCATAATTTCCTCCAGTTCTTCCCATGCACTGATATGCTTCATGTGTTCATCACTGCTTTTTAGCGAAGCATAGTATTCCATCGTATATATGTACCAGTTTTTTAATCCATTCATTTGTTGATGGAAATTTGGGTGGTTTCCAACTCCTTGCGATTGTGAACTGTGCCACAATGAACATTGGAGCACAGATGTCTGGCCATGGTTTGTTTCTTGCCTCTTCTGGGTATATGCCCAATAGGGGGATTACTGGGTCATATGGTAACTCCATTTCGATCTGTTTGAGAAATCGCCAAACCAATTTCCATAGTGGCTGTACATACCGACAGGTCCACCAGCAGTGGATGAGAGTTCCTATCTCACCACAGTCCCTCCAACGCTTGTTGCTTTCTGATTTTTTGAATTGGAATCTTTGAGGGTGTTACGTGGTATCTCATAGTTGTTTTGATTTGCATTTCTCTTATGGCTAATGATCAGGAACATTTTCTCATATGTTTATTGGACATTAGGATTTCAGACTCTGTGAAACTTCTGTTCAGGCCCTTTGCCCAACTCCTCAGTGGGCAATTAGTTTTTCTCTTGTTGAAAGCTTTCAAAATATTGTAGATTTTAGTAATAAGACCTTTGTCTGATGTGTCATTGCTAAAGATGTTTTCCCAGTCCGTGGTCTCTCTCTTGGTGAATTCTTTCGTTGTGCTCAGGTGATTTATCTTCAGTATATCCCACTTGTCTCTTTGTGACTCCTCTGTATTTGTATCCTTCCCTGTTTCTGATAGCCTGTGTATTCCCTGCGCCAAGGTTCTCAGATTTGTCCCAATTCCCTCATTGATGGCCCTAATTGTTTGGGGTTTTACCTCAAGGCCTGTGATCCACCTTGAGTTTATTCTTGTGCATGGAGTGAGGTAAGGGTCTTGCTTCATTTTTCTGCAGGTAGATATCCATTTTTTCCAGCACCATTTATTGAAGAGGGCATCTGCTTCCCATTTGATAATTTTGGGGCCTTTATCAAAGATCAGTTGTCTGTATGCTGATGTTTTTTATTTCTGGGTCTTCAGCTCTTTTCCATTGGTCTGAATATCTGTACCAATGTACCACACTGTTTTGACTACTGTGGCCATAGTATGTATGTGCTAAAATCAGGTATAGCAAGCCCTCCCACTTGGTCCTTCTTGAGGAGTTCTCTGCTAATTTTGGGCTTATTCCCTCTCCATATGAAGTTAGTAATGTGTTTTTCCAATTCTTTGAAGAAGGATGGTGGTATTTGTATCTGGATAGCATTGAATTTATATAGTGCCTTGGGCAGAACTGACATCTTTACTATATTCAGTCTGCCAATCTACGGGCATGGGATATTCTTCCATTTGTTGAGGTCACTCTTGATTTCTTGAAGTAGTATTTTATCATTTTCCTCATACAAATCTTTCAGTTTTTTAGTCAGGTATATCCCTATGTATTTCAATTTGTGCTTGCCAATTGTAAAGGGTACTACCTTTTTAATTGTGTCTTCTGTGGTCTTGTCTGATGTGTAGAGCAGTCCAATAGACTTCTGTTTGTTGATTTTGTATCCTGCCACTCTGCCGTATTCCTCTCTTGCTTCCAACACTCTGCTTGTGGAGTTTAAGGGATCTTCAATATATAGAATCCTATCATCTGCAAATAATAATAATTTCGCCTCTTCCTTCCCCAGCTGAATTTCTTTAATATCTTTCCTTTGTCTTATGTTGTTAGCTAGGACCTCCAGTACGATGTTAAATAGGAATGGGGACAAGGGACATCCTTATCTGGTCCCCCTTTTCAGTGGAACTGTTTTTGTCTTTTCTCCATTATCTACCACATTAGCTGTTGGTTTTTCATATATGGCTTGTATAATACTGAGGAATTTTCCTTCTATTCCGATGTTCTTACATGTCTTAAACAGCAATGCTTTTTCTGCATCTATTGATATTACCATGTGGTTCTTATCATTTTTCCTGCCAATGCGGTGAATAATGCTGATGATCTTTCTATGTTGAACCATCCCTGCATCCCTGGTATGAATCCCACTTGGTCGTGGTGAATTATTTTTTTAATATGCTGTTGTATTCTATTGGCCAGTATTTTGTTAAGGATTTTTGCACTGATGAAGAACACAATTTTTTAGTTAAGATATTTTAGGAATTTTTCAGTTTTTCTCTGCTGAAATAATTGTTAAAAATACAGTAGAAAAACTTTGTCCACCCATCAAAACATAACTGAGCAGTAATAACTTTACCACCATGACAGAATTATGTTATTTTCCCCATATTTTAATACTTTTAACCATATAATGACTCGCTTTTAGTCAGTTGCAATCATAGTGAATAGGCTATTTTATATTCTCTCTTTTATATGCCAAACATGGGCATGTTCTCTCTGTGTAATCATTTCAAGCATTTGTTTTTTATTTTGCATGTTAATTCTAATGCATGGGAAGTACTAAAAAGTGTTGAAAAGAAAAGCAGTTATAATCCAACGACCTTCAGAATAATGGGTGCTTTTTACCAGTCTTCATAGACAGTATATATATTTTTATTTTTTTAACTGCAGGTAAAGCTATATCAACAGGCTTCTCATCTGTTGGGAGAGAAAATATCGAAAGTACCTTGAATGGCTAAAGGAACAAACCTATCTGTTTTTGGAAGTAAGGCCAGGGTACTTCTTAGGCTTAGAGGTAAGGATGGCAAGACTTCCTCTTACATGCTTTGGCCATGCTGTCAGGAGAGCCCTGGAAGAAGGACATCTCATTTGGTAAATAGAAGGACAGCCATGGGGGGAAAGACGCTCAATGAGATGGACTGGCACTGTGGGACCAATGGGCTGGAGTCAATCGGGAGGATGGCGCAGCACTGCAGTGTTTCCTTCTGTTGGACACCTATGCGTCGCAATGCTTCGGAGCCCACTCAAGGGAACCTAACAACACAATTGGCCGCTCCCAACCTCTTCACTTAAAAACCAAGTGGATACTGAAGAACCAGAGCTTCAGGTTCTCTGCGTGGGGCGTTCCCTGCAGGGAGAGGGAAGGACCGAGGGTCGGGAGGCGGACGCTGACGAGGAGCCGCGGAGGCGTGGCTCCCGGGCCTCCGCCGGCTCGGCTGCGGGCCTGCGCCGGGCGCCAGGGGGCGCTGGTCGGAGAGGAGCGGCGCCGGCGTCCCGGCGTCCCGGCGTCCTCGGCGCTCCGGCGTCCCGACGTCCCGGCGTCCTCGGCGTCCCGACGTCCCGGCGTCCTCGGCGCTCCGGCACCGCCCAGTCCCAGCCTCCTCTGCGGGTAAACAGTCATGGCCGGCGAGCGGGACCGGCAGGACGCTGCGCAGGACATGGGGAACCACCTGCCGCTGCTGCCCGGTAACCCCCGGGGCGCCGCCGGCCGCAGGAGGCGGGCGAGGCCGGAGCGGCCCAGCGGGGCTGGGAGGGCGGGGTGGGGGTGGGCCACGCCGGCCGGGCCGGGCCGGGGCCAGACTGGGATCCCAGGGGCTGCCCTGGGCACGCAGTCTGGCATCAACGGCACCCTGCGCGGCTGGCCGGCCGGTGACTAGGGAGTGCGCGCTCTTGAGCAGAGGGCCCTTTTACATCCTCCCAGGCCCGGGAGTTGGGCTCCAGTAAATGCTCCAAACGAGAGGGGCGGGAGGGAGCTCGTCCAGTTGAAGCCGTTATTTTTTTCTGGCTGCTTCCTTTTGACAGCAGTGACAACGGACATAGATCTAGTAAGCGCGTACAGTGGGGTAGGCCCTGGAAGAAACACTCGGCATGCAGTTCGCAGGTTACTCCTTTCCCAGGAAAAAATCATTGTCTCGACCAAGCTTACCCGGTTGCAGAACCTGCACTCGAACCCGTGCCCTTCTGACTTCTTGGTCGATGGCCCTTAATCACTTCACTGTCGAGGTAGTAGTGATCTGTTTGTCTCAGAGATGCCGATCAAGCACATGGTATAGACTACGTTTAACTAGGTGTATTTCTTAGGGATGTGATGTTAAACGCAGTTTTCCCCTGTGTTCTCTGAAAATGTAGACTTTGGCTGTACATTGGCATGCTGGTCAGAAGGGGCAGATAAAAGGTCTTATTACAACACTTAACAGACTTCTCTTTTGGAAAGCCATGGACAAAAGGCTCTCTCGGTCCCATGTACAATAAAATGGACACTGCTTAGGCTGCACCATCTTCACAAACATCACTGTTTGGGCCCATTGTTGCAGCCACTCTGTCATTCTGTCTTACTAAAGCTCTTCTCTTTACCAACCCTGATGTCCTTCAGCGACTGATCCCTCCTGATAATATGTCCAAAGTATATGAGAGGCCCTCCTCACTGCTAACGAGCATTCTGGCAGTCCTTCCTCCAAGACAAGTTTGTCCGTCCTTCTAGCAATCCATGGTGTAATCCTTGCTGCGTTTGAGTCCATTGCTGAGTTAAGCTTACTATTGTATTGTGAAAAATAAAGCCTTACAGGCCTATGTTGTTGGAGAATTTGAATCTCTTTCCAATGGAGATTAGAATTTCCTGTGGGTTGTCAAGAAGCATTTGCAAGTTTGGGACATTTGCCTACAGAAAGCTATTTTTCCGAGGATTCATTTGGCTACTGGGAGTAGCAGAGGTTGGAGAGGGAGAGATGCGTGCTTGCTTTACCATATAGAAGATGTTTGTGTGTTTTTGTTTTTTATGAAAGTTTACCATAGGCAGAGTTTGTAGCTGTTGCTGAAGCCAACACAGCTGGGTTGGCATAGATGTAAGTGAGGCAGACTCCAGCTGAAGAGTTGAACCACTGTTTATTTTCTAGAGATAGGAATTCTACTTTGTCTATACGAAATGTAGGGTTTTAGGGAAGATGGGAACGAGAAGAGATAGGCTTCTGAGGTCCTCTTGGCAGCCATGTGGTGCTCCTGCCTGAGATGAGTCACCTGCCGTTCCCCAGGGACTGTGAGAAGCCCGAGTGTTTTGTTGCAGCACCGTGGAGAGGGTGCTAACCAGAAGTACCAGAGCCCAAAGATATTCATATAATAGCACAGCTTTCCCGAGTTATATATGGGATTGCCGTAAACCATTTCGTGTGAGATGTTTTCTGATGAGTAATAAGCCTGCTGCGGGCTAAGGAAATAGCTTAACAGTCAAGATTCAGGGAGTCTATCCTGTCCAGATAAGCTATTTTTAGATAAATATTACTAATTGGGAGGAAATAAGTGTTAGCTTTATTTTTAGGAGGAAGTGTGCTATGGGTAAGAGTATGATCAAACCCGTTAACATGTAATCTTTCCAGCTAACAGTTAGTTGATCTCTGAAAGTCCCTGTTTGAAAGCGGGAGACAGTGTAAAAGCCAGGCTGATAGAATTGCAAGTGCAAGGGCTTAGAATAGTTTTCAAATCACTTTAGATTTTTCTATTTTTGTCAAGAACTGCTGATCAAGCAAATAGAAGTATTTTCTTAGAGGGGAAAATGCAGATGGTGCTAGAGCATTGACATTTGGAGTGTAAGTTGAAATATTTATGTTCCAGTCAAAGCTTAAACCTAAAAATTGTTAAGAATGAACAGAAAATTAAAAGCAGTTGCCACATATTGTTGTTTTCTGTCAGCAACCTAGCTGGAAGTGGTTGTATTTAAATAAAGATAAGCACAAAGGACAGTGATTTTTGTAATGTCACTTTGTTTACACCTTTCTCATGCTTGGACATTAAGAAGTAAATGAAGCATGATGTCAGGAGTGAGACTCCTAAGTGTTTATGGTGAGTGTAGGTCAGGGCTTCTTAAATTCAATCCCTGTACTATTGACCATGGCCGTACAAGTGTTTGTTGTGGAGGCTGTCGTGTGCTTTATAGGATGTGTAGCAGTATTCCTGGCCTTCACTTACTGAATATCAAAATTCTTCCTAACCCTTCTACTTGTGGAAAACAAAAGTGTCACTGGACATTGCCAAATATCTTCTGAGAGACAAAACCACTCCTAGTTGAGAACTTTTGGCCTAAACCCAGGACATTTGCCCAGGGCTGCCATGAGCAGACTCCCCCCTACATGGCACCACATTTTCTAATCTTTATTGCTATCATAAGAAAAGGGTTTTGATTCGTACTCCGTGTTGGTACCATCTGATTTTAAAACGACCAGCATAGTTTTTATTATTTTAAAAATATCTCTAGAGAAAGCCTTCCAAAAGATTTCTTTTAAATTTTTAAAATGTTTTTGCCAACTAATTTTTAAATTCAAATTTCCAAAGCAAAATCAGCATGGACATGATTACAAATCATTGTCAAATAGAGTAGTGCCAGTCAGGAAAGTAGTCACTGCTCCAAGATTCTTTCTGCAAGTTTACATCGATGTCTCTTTATCAAAATGAACTCTTCCGTAGTAACTAACCTTTTAAAGAACCTTAGAGGTTAACCTACCTGAAACCTATCGTTTTTTCAGATGAGGAAACAGATTTAACCAAGTGGTCTGAGTTGTGCAGTGTATCCAAAGTAGTTAGTGGCAAAGAAAGAGAAACCAATCTCCCCTATAGAATAAATTCCAATCGTATGTATAGATCATTGTTTCCCAAAGTGGGCTATACCTGCTCAGGGATGCTGGACTGATCCTGGGGGACTGCCAAAGCAGATACCTACACTTTATACTGAATTTTGGGCGTTGGTAAGTTTTCCATTCTCAGTGGGTTGTGAGTTGTTTTAGCCAAATACATGTGGACCCCTGTGGTGTAGATAATCCCTTTTTGTGGAGATAAAGTATGACTCTTCACCCTCTAAGCATGGGCTGTGCTTAGTGATATCTTCTGAAGAGCGCAAAACTGCCCAGTGATCACCTCTGACTTATGACCATGGTTAACCTAGGCAGAGCCAAGTCACGTTGATGGTCTACCCCCTTGTCCTGTATGATGCACTGCACCTGTCTGATCTCCTTCCCCAAAGCATGTCTAATCATGGGAACCTTCAAATCAATCCCAGTTAAGGTACACTGCACAATACCTGACCGGCACATTTCAAAACTCTCAGGGTCATGAAAACAAGGAACGTCAGAGACTGCCCCAGCCCAGAGGAGGTTATGACACCCAGATGTAATGTGGAGTCCTAATGAGCTCCAAGGATGGAAAAGGACAGTAGGTGCAAGCAAAGGAAATCCAAACGGAATGTGGAGTTTAGCTCAAAGTAACGTATTGATGCTGGTTTCTGAGCTGTGGCTGGCGGACCAGAGCAATGGAAGAAGGTAACTGGCAGAAAGTGCCCTGGGTATGCAGCAACTCCATTCTCTGTGTAATTGTTCTGAAAGCTAAGACCATTCGACAGCTTTAAACAGAAGGAATGAGTGGCATGGCCTGGCTGCTGCTTTATAGGCCCAGCGATCACCACCAGTACCAGTATGCAAAGGAACCCACTCTGTGGGCGCTGGGAGCCCTCGTGAACGAATGTGTATTCAAAAGAGATCACAACTTTGGTATTTTTATCTTGTAATGTATTCTACTTTCACAGCAGGAAGTGAGGACGAAGTTGATGTTGAAATGGAAGTTGAAGACCAAGATAGCAAAGAAACGAAAAAACCAAACATTAATTTTGACACCAGTCTGCCAACCTCACATACCGTATGTAATTAAATAATACATCAGATTTTTGTGTGGTGTGCTTACTCATCAATTTTATTGCTTGAATAAATACTTGCACCCTCCATTTCTAGTCTTTTCATCTGATTTTCTCTTTAATCTGTTGAGCTTGTATTTTTAGTAATTGTTCTGACGCAGTGTACCGTGTGTGTGCATACTACCCAACAGTACCTGGGTGTCGACATGGAAGAATTTCATGGCAGGACTTTGCATGATGACGACAGCTGCCAAGTGATTCCCGTCCTGCCGCAGGTGATGATGATCTTGATTCCTGGGCAGATGTTACCTCTGCAGCTTTCTCGCCCTCAGGAAGTCAGTATGGTGCGGAATTTAATTCAGAAAGATAGAACCTTTGCTGTCCTTGCATACAGGTAATGTAGAGTGAATTTGCTTAACGTAGTCCTTGACATGTGTTGTCACAGCAGAGGCTGTGCCAAAGCCCCTTGCTATTCTGTCCTCAGTATTTTGATTGAACATGTCAAGAATCCGATTTTCAGAAACCATCTTATTTAAAGAGAAAGATGGCTTTTTACATCTTAATGTAAAAGATTAATCTTCTAAAAAGAACAGCATGCTGTTTCTTTTTTTGATTCATAAAGTAATCCATCACTGACTAATGTTAAGTTGAAACTGAGCTTCTGATGTCACTTGCAAAGGAGGCCTCACTGGTGGGGCAGAAGGAAATCTGAGCTGTTCCCACTCCCATGCAATGCGGCACTCAGCCCCAGAAATGATGCCTACCAAGCTGGAGGGTGCTTGCTCGAGCCCCTGTCAGTCCTGGATCACTTTAAGTGACTAAGTCGACTGCTTTCCTGAAGTACCCTAAATGAACTTCCTGAAGCTTACTGTTAGCTTAGCTTACTGTTAGCTTAGCACTTCCTACTCCCACCCGATCCCTTAAAAAATAAATAAAATGCTAAGAATTTTGCAATTCAGACTGATTGTTATAAATTGTGTATATTGCTTTTGCCAACTTCACCTATTTTGAAATCAAAATTTCAAAATGTTTTCTTTTGACAACTTGCTTCTGAAGTAATACACAGGAAAGAGAAGCACAGTTTGGAACAACGGCAGAGATTTATGCCTATCGTGAAGAACAGGATTTTGGTATTGAGATAGTGAAAGTGAAAGCGATTGGAAGACAGAGGTTCAAAGTTCTTGAGCTAAGGACACAGTCAGATGGGTAAGAAATACTTTGTGCCTTTTTTGTTTTCATGAAAACTTAATACAAAAAACAAAGTTTTACTGAGTATATTGAGAATGCCTGTAGAAAATGGTGGCTTTGATATTTGTACTAGTGTAGATCTGAGCAATTGATGCCCCAGTTAGCTGTATGCTTGCAAGGCAGCAAAAAGACAAAACTTTTTATGGTAAGTGTTTTATGATCATGTCCACAGTAAATCAGAAACCGCATTCTAAAAGCCTTGGTAATGACCACAATAATTTGTACCTGTAAGTTGTATGAATATCTTTCAGTGAAATGGTTTTCCTTACAGTGAATGTTTCTCTTTCCTTTGAAGGTGTTATAGTCCAGGGTTTCCTATCTAGCATCTGGAAAGTTGTTAAAACTATGAATGCCTGAGTTCCAACCTCATCTCCTTCCTCCAGAGAGTGATTGACTCTCTCACACGAGGCTGCAGAGTCTCTTTTAAAAATGCCTTCCAAAATAATAATTTATAAATGATCAAGGGTTCATGAGGAAGGGGGAGCGGAGAGGGAGGAAGGAAATGAGGTGATACCAAGGGCGTAAGTGGAGAGCAATATTTTGAGAATGATGAGGGCAATGAATGTACAAATGTGCTTGACACAGTTGATGTATGTATGGATTGTGATAAGAGTTGTATGAGCCCCCAAAAAATGATTTTAGAAAAATGGCTTTTAGGTGATTCTAATGCCCAGGTGTGCTTAAGAGTAGTAATGAAGGCTCAAAGTGAGTGCCTTTCACAGCTCAACCTCTTCCTAGTGCAGGAGAGGAGTGTGCATTGAACACAGGCTCATTGGACAGCCAGTGTTTGCAGCATTCCTGCCAACTGCCCCATCTACATGTCCACCCCCCTTGTGTATTTTGTGTCATATCTATATGTGCTTTTACATACGAAGTGCTCAGTAATTGCTTGTTGCCATGTGAAGCATAGAGCTTTCTCAAAATAGACTGGTAAGGATTAATTCAGTTTGGCATGACCATCGGGGGTTAGGGCTTTTCTCAAATTCAACGATTACTTAGCTTATCTATCTATCTATTCATTTATTCTTCCTTTCTTAAACATAGAGACCTACTTTATCATATAAAAATATACTAATTAAAGCCACACTTTTGCTGATCATTGTATATCATCTCTTATGTCACTGATTCCCAACCCTGGTGCATAAATATCACCTGTGAAGTCTTATAAAATTAGAAACTCTTGGGTTCACCCTGATCTTAATGAACCTATCTCCGATCAATAGCTAGAGTTGAGTATCTCATCAGATAATGTTGCACAGGTAATGTTGCACAGGTAATATTTGTGAACATGTAGAAATTTAGAGCTTATCTTAAGATAACTTTTTAAAAAAAAGAACGGGAGGTTCCTGAGGGCAAGAACTTACTGTTTTGTTCAGTGGTGGGGGCCAGAGAACAATAGAGTAATGTGGGATGGGAACGCCAGGGCCCATGGGTTTGCACCTCTCCGTACCTGGTATTCCACCAGACATTCTCATACTGTCACTCACTACAGGATGGCTATACTGTAAATACTCAAGTATAAGCCTACCCGAATATCAGCTGAGGCGCCTAATTTTACCACAAAAACTGCATTAAAAATGTGCTGAAAGACTCGGCTTATACACAAGCAGATACGGTGTGTCTCTCTCCTTTGGTAAGCTGCTTGAGGACCGAGACTGGGACAGACTTCCTGTATTTTCACATAAGTAACCCATCCCAGGATTACTGTATGTCATTACAACCCCTCCTACACTCGTCTCCCATGTACACTATTCATATTTCCAAGGTTGCATGTTATTTACAGCAGCACTTGGTGAAAAAGGCAGTGTGTCTCCTTGGAGGAGACAGACAATTGGTGTTGTTAACATGAATGATTGAAAGAATGGCCTCCTAACATTGTGATCTTTAACTGCTGTGGGTTCTGCTAACCATTCCAGATGTCAAGTATTTCCTGCCCTAATACGTATCCAATTTTGGTTACTTGTATATACGTATTTCCAGAAACTGTGAAGGGAAATTGATTTGTAGAGAAGTACATTTCTCAGACTGTCTTGGCATCTGTCACTTTCAGTAGTGGAAAACCAGTTTTAAACACATGATGGCAGTAGACTATTAACTCTCAAACAGTTGTTTGTCTAGTTAGAGATTATCGTCAAACTGGTAGGGTTGGGGAAAGATTCGCAAAGGGCATGGATCCACTCGGGACCACTCACAAAGGCAAGTCTATCTTCATTTACAAGTCCTCCCCGTAAGGACATCTCTGGCTCCCATGCCATTCTCGTACCTGCACTAGAAGTGGTGACACGAAGAAACCCTGGAGACTGCAAGGTCTGCTTTTCCCAAACAAGAAAACGTACTATCTCAAATAATTTGTATAAACATACAGCCAGTGAGTGGTGGAAGCTCCCTTACTCCCCTCCCTCTGTCTTAGAATCCTTCTACCGCTCATTTGAACAAGCCAGCTCCTCTTCTCCACTAAAGCAAACCCAGGTGATTTCAAAGTAAATGTTTTTTTTTTTTAAATACCAACCTCTAACTCTACCTGTGTTTAATTAAAGACGGAAACAACAAGAATTTATACATACATTTTATTTTGACTTTAAATGTATAGCTATACATTTGCTCACGTCAGATGTGATGGAGGGATAAGTTCTTATCTTTGAGAATTGGCCTTGCACTTGCTGGTAGTAACTCATCTTTCCTGCATAAGCCACCTTTAATGTGCTTCCTCTATATTTTACAGTCAATATTTTCCCTTGAAAGTTTTTTAGCATAGTTAAAAACATTTTTATAGAACAATTTTTTGAATAGATTTTGGCCATTTTTCCACTGTTGAAGTTGAGCCTAATATGGCAGCATCTTTGATGGTTCAACTTAAGTTTATTGAGGCGATTTTATTTTCGTACTGTAGTTCACCAGTTTGTATGTTATTTATATCGATTACATAACCACAATCACAAAAACAACTGCCATAAGCAGGTTGGGAAGAAGCGAAAAATTGCTGATGTTAAGAGAAAAACTCAACTGCTGGGTCAAAACCAGACTGTGTGCCATAGCTGCTGCGCAGATTAAGCCGAGGTCACGGGGGCCCTGGCTTCCACCTGGGGCAGGCCACATGGCCTGTACTGCAAGCTGAGGGCTTCACCCCAGTACCTTGTACATCGGTATTTTTCTTAAATTTTAACTAGAAAAATCAAAATAGGAAAAACAGAGCTTACCGACTAGTTGGGTAAAACATAATCTTATCTGATAAACTGGAAGATAACCTGGAAGAAAAACTATTTTGTTTTAATTTTCTATAAGATGGTAAAGGAGCCCTGGTACTGTAGTGTGCTATGCATTGAGGTGCTAAATGCAAGGTTGGCAGTTCAAAATCACCAACTTCTATTTGAGAAAGATGAGTTTTTCTACTCCTATAAAGATTTATGGTTTTGGAACCCACAGGGGCAGTTATAGAGTAACTATGAGTTGCTATCAATTTGATGGCATGAGTTTATTTTTATAGATAGGATGTGGCACTGTTGGGTAAACACTGTCAGCATTTAAAACCCAACTTCCATCTCCTCAGGAGAAAAATGAGGTGAGTTGCCTCAGAAACCACTGTAAGTCTAAATCAACTTGATGGCAACGGGTAAGAAATAACACATAACACTGGGGTTTTTTTTGTTTTGTTTTGTTTTAACATTTTCCCGAATCATTAAAAAAAATGGCATTAGCGAGGTCTCTTATTAGCGTTAAACTTAAATATTTATAGATATGCTTAGGTATTTCATTTACTAAATGAAAGTATCAGAATTTCATTCAAGACTGTGTAGGCCATGGCAGTGGTTGCTGTGAATGACCCTTGTAGAAACTTTAAATAAATAGGCTGAATCAGGAAGGACTCGGTCATTCTAGCTCTTATTCCAGCATTTGGATGTACTTAGACACTTGAAATTTCAAAAGCTACTATCTGGGAAGTATAATCCTTCAAGAAAATTGCATATTGGGTCATGACACTGTGTCTAATTACAGTACTCTCAGGTAGTATCTGACTTACATATTTTTTAGTGTAGGAAAAACTAGTATGTGTTAGTCCGGGTTGACAAGAGAAAGAAATTCATAGACGTGTTTAAGTAAGAGTTTTGTATACAAGATTGAGTATTGAGAAAACAGTCCAGCCCAGCCCAGATCAAGCCCATAAGTCCGATGTTAGCCCATATATCCAAAACCGGTCTTTAAATTTCTCTTCAGACTCACAAAACACATGCAATGAAGCCAAATGCAGGAAGATCACAGGCTAGTGGGTGGAAAGTCTTGTGGATCCAGTGGCAGTAGAAGCATCTCGGCACTGGCAGGGGTCTCCACGTGGCTCTTTCAACTCCAGGGCTCTAGTATAGCTCCGTGTGTCTTGTCTACAGGAATGTCTCGTGGGAAGTGAGCATGTGTCCTGCCTCCTGCAAGCTAGTTATCTCCTTAGCACTTCCAAATGATGTCATCAAGCTGCAACCTGATTGACAGGCTAAACTCCACCCCTTCACTCTTATGTCTCAAATTGACAATAGATTATGTAACTACAACACAGTAATAGGCACATTTTGAGTTCTTGGCATATTTAAGTTGATTTGAAGATGCGCAAAGGCTACATATACACTTTTTCTGTTCTAATTTCAGCTCATCATATGAGTGGGTTTGGGAGTTCCTTTTCCGTTTTCTCTGTACCTCAGTTGGATAAGGTATGATAAAGGATAGGCTCAAGAGTCAGGGTAAGGAGTTGGGGAGATAGAAGTGATGGGCTAAGAATTTGCAAGTAAATGTAGAAGTATCCATTTAAGCAGTAATTCTTTACAGGTTGGGTTTTAAAAACTGTCTCATTTATACACTATTAGAAATGTAGATGTCTCCCATTCTTCGGTGAGAATAAAACTTGGAAGCTTAGGCTATCTTTGGTTATAACTTTGGTTTGATTTATGAATACAGTGATTGCTAAAATGTTGCTATATTTAACATCAGTGCTTGAATGTTTAAAGAAAAATTTGGAGACCTCAGTATTTGAAATTATCCTCATTGCTTTCACACTTGTATTAACTTGTATTAACACAGTCCTCGGTTCTCTTCATTTTAGAATCCAGCAAGCCCGAGTGCAAATTCTTCCTGAATGTGTGTTGCCTTCAACTATGTCTGCAGTTCAGTTAGAATCACTCAGTAAGTGCCAGGTCTTTCCTTCAAAGCCTGTCTCATGGGAAGACCAGTATTCATATAAATGGTGGCAGAAATACCAAAAGGTGAGAACTAATTTTTTATGAATCTTCAAAAAATAAGACAGGTTACCTCTTTCCTGGTTTAATTAAATATAAACTACTCTCTTCAGACACCATCTCTGGCTGAGATTGATCATAGCTGGAGTTTCTAACATTTATAAATTGCTGGGGCATCTATTTACATAGTAGTAATTTACAAATGTAGTAAAATATCAAATAGCTGTAAAATGTTCCTAGGTTTATAAACTATGTGTTAGTTAATTGCTTGATGTTTTTAATCTCAAAGAATTCTCTTTTTAGATCATATTTTTGGTTCTTGAGTGAAAACACATTACTTTAAAGCATAGGAGGGTAAGTTTAGGATAGCATAGAGTATGTTTAATCTCTTCCATGGTGGGAGAGGAGATATTATCAGTTCTTGTTTTGTACAGCATTGTTAACATTTAAAGATGCGTTGAGACTGTCATTGTTGGCAGTTGCCATAGTTGGTTAGCTCCAGCTCATAACCACCATGTGTGTAAAAGAAGGGCGCATTGCCTAGTCCTGGGCATCTTCAGTCTTGACTGCGCTTGCGCCTGTTTCTGTAACCGTGCTATGTAGCTCATGACAACTTTCTTTACCCTCTGCTTTACTCGCTGGGCTGCCTTTGCTCGTTACTAGTCCCTCCCAGGGACCTGTCAAAGGAAAGCAAGAAAAAAACCCCACTCCCATTTTAAGAGGCTGTCTGGGTGCACTTCTTCCAAAGCAGTTTTGTTTATTATTCTATAACACAGTAGGAACACTTTGATGATCAGATCTTGTTTTTCATGTGCATAAGAGAGGAGTGAAGAGCATAGCTTGGGACGAATACATCACAGTCCTTACAGGGACGTCTTTGCTTTGACACCCTAAAGCAGCGCTTCTCAGCCTGTGGGTCACAACCCCTTTGGGGTCAAACGGCCCTTTCACAGGGGTCGCCTGATTCATAACAGCAAAATTACAGTTATGAGGTAGCAACGAAAATAATTTTATGGTCGGGGGTCACCACCACATGAGAAGCTGTCTTAAAGGCTTGCAGCATGAGGAAGGTGAGAGCCACTGCTCTAAAGGGTATTCTGCAGCAGAACTTCCCAGTGCAATGCATCCTTTGGGTTTCCTTTACTACTACTTTCACGGACACTGTGTTAGTCTGGGTTGACTAGAGAAGCAACTCATAGACACTCGCATGTATAAGAAAGAGCTTTATATACAAGAGCAATACATATGGGCTAAAACCGGACTTACGGACTTGATCTGGACTGGGCTGGGATGTCTTCTCAATATTCAATTGCTCTTGTCGTCGAGCAGTGATGTAAAATACTATAGGATCCTGATATATATACACTTATAGGGGTTATGCATTCAGGTGAGGACTTGGGGTCATGCAAATGTTAACACAGTTCTCTGTGAACTAAAAAGTTGGACCCCACCCAGAGACCCGCAGCTTGGAAGAAAGGTGCAGCAATGTACTGTTGAAAAGTCTGCCACTGCAAACGCGAGGTGCAGTTTCACTCGGGCAAACGTAAGGTTGGAAGTTGTTAGAATCAACTTAATAGCAACTGGAGTAATAAGGGAGTCTTATACTGGTCAGTTCATCACTGATTTGAATATTTTGAGCAGTAGGATTCTTTAATTTTCAGACTTTTGTTCACTATAGCCACTTGATGGGCACCCGACTCATACTGTCCAGCCATCTGTGGACCTTGGTCCTTTTAGTCCTGTTTTTCAATTGACAAGTTTGTGATGTGTGATAGACCCTGTATTTTAGTGTTTCTAACAAAATCTTAATAAGAACACTGTAATTAGACCGTTGATTCCAAGACAACCTTGAAATGAATATTTTCAGTGGTCTAACAATATGGAAACTGCCTTCAGTTTGCAGGAGGATTTGTATGTCTGTATAATACTTCTGTAGTCAGACCTGATACAAACACTTTAAATACATGAGGGTATTTCACTTAGGATTCCAATTCATATATGCGTGAGTTTATCCCAAACAAAATGTGCTTAAACATGTCCCCAGCATCTGTACACAGCTGCAGGCACGTTTTCTCAGTAATACACTTACTTGTCTTAGTCTCATCTGGGGCCTTCAGAAACAGAGCCAAACAAAACAGGAGCTTCTAAGGAGATCTACTGGACTACTGTTGTTAAATTCAGGGCAGACAAGTCAACTCAGAAGGTTATGGCCATTGTTATTTTTTGGAGGGAACCCTAAAGGGGTCCTAGGTTTCCACAAAGGATGCAGGACAGCCATTGGGACTTAAGTTTTAAGAAAGTTGAAAACCACATTGGTGAGGGAAAAAAAACCAGGAAAGTTGTACGGCAAATTGTTTTCCATCACAATACACCTGCTCATTCTTCGTGGGTAGGAAGGGCTGTGCTGTGAGAATTTCATTGGGAACCCTTAACCCATCCACCCTACAGCCCTGTTCTTTTTATTCCCCAAATGCAAAACCAAATACCTAAGCTCACTGCCATCCAGAGAATGCTGACTCATAGTAACCTCTTGGGTCTCCGAGATTGTAACTGTTTAAGGAGTAGAAAGCCCAGTCTTTCTTCTGAGGAGCTGCTGGTGGTTTCTTACTGCCGACCTTGCACATTGCAGCCCAACATGTAATGACTGGGCCACCAGCGCTCCTGCAAATAACATTTTAAAGGAACACAATGTGAGTCCTCTGCCTCTGACTTAGTGTGAATGGCAAAGCACAGGATTCTTTGGGGAAGGATTAGAGAGATGCCTAGAGGATATGCCAAAAATCAAAAGCTTCACACTTTGTTATTGTTGGTTCCTCATACTCTACTCTTGTTTCACAGAAGTACAATAGAAGATTCCACTTTGCCTCTTCCTACATACACTTCCTGCAAATGTTACATACCTAGCTCTGCCAGAACATGGGCCAAGGGAGGAATGTGGGATTGAGTAGTAGAAAAAGACCTCTTCTTTGTAGGAGTAGTGATGGTTACACTTACACTCATGTGAACTGGGGATTCTTGTGCTATTTTTTTTTTTTTACACCAAGACAAGCGCTTAAAAATTCTTAGCCCATTTTAGAATCCTAAAGTAACTCTTTGCAAACTTGACTGACTGGATCTGCTTCCTGTTCCTTGTGTTTTAAACCTGAACTTGCATTGAGCAAGTAAGGCTGTTGTTAAAATTAATTTTATCGGAAATGCTGATTACATTATTTCTATTGGGTCCATAGAACATCTCACCTTGTTCACACTGAAATCAGAATTTGACCTTTGCAACTGGGTTGACCTTTGCTCATCACAAGCAAGAAAAGACGAGCTGCCAGGATTGTCCCCTGACCTTTCCCTACACTCTTACTTCTCTAATCCATTGTGGGACTTAAGTGGCTTTCACAGTCCAGATCACCAAGGGCTAAATAAAAGGGGGCTAAGATGCTAAAGAATAAGAGGCTTAAAGTGTTTTTAGTAACAGGTGCCTTTAGCGTATGTTTTTCAGATGGTCTCAAGAGTTCCCTAATTTAAACTTAGAATAGAATATTTTAGGTTCTGAAAGGTGGGATTAGTTCATTGGGCAGAAAAACAAAGTGCTAACTTTCAGCTCCAGGTGACCTATAGACTGTTTCACTTCGCAGTCTAGGTGAGCATTAGAACTGAAGTCTCACAGAGGGGAAGATGGCAGCACCACAGGCAGGGAGTCCAGATGCAGTTAGTCTCTGAAGCCCCTTAGTTGGACAGTAACCTATCATGGGACTGGAGTGTGTAATCGTAATTTGAATTTAGAGCTTGTTTCACCTTTCTCCTTATAGCGTTTTCACACGTGACTTGTATATCCCGCCATTATATGAAGCAGCACAAAACCATGTGTTCTGTCTCCTCTAACAAGCACTTAAAATGGTCAGAGCCAGGAGAGCTGCTTAGATGAGTCTAAGCTGACTCGGGCCAATCAGCTTGCCCACCACAGTGTGCCAGCAAAAAAGAGATACTTAGAGGACCCAGGTGATGGGGTCTTCACTTAGCCCTGCTCGCCTCTGTTGAATTTGCCACTGGAAAGTGGACATCCCCAAATAACAATTTTTAAGCTTCCAGAAGTGTTCCTGTGTGGTCTTGCATTCTGACAAGAACGTTGGGGAAGATCCCATATACGTTGCAAATATTTAGAGGCCAGTGTAACCACAAACCCCATTTCCATGTAGGTACCTCCCTCATTTCGCATTTGATCTTTGAAGCTCATTTATACTTACTTCTCAGTCACACTGATTTTTTTTCTAGTTACTGGGTTTACCATAGGAAAATTTTTTCAGAAAAAGTGAGGACACTTCTTAGACCTATATAGAGTTTGACTGATGTTGCTAGCTTCATTTCCTGCTTGCTGGTTTATAAAGCCCTTATATGTTAATAAGAAGAGTAAAGAGAAGTCAAATGTATAAATGACTAATGGCCATCGTGCCATACCAGCTGCTTCTCAGATAAGCCTTCTTCCAGAGTTTGTGTCGAGTCTGCACAAACATCGAGTTCGTTCCCCGTTCTGTGCCAAAGACACTTGCTATCTTGGACCTTATTCTCTTACTGATGTATCGTATAGAATCGGCTGTGTCAGTTTATGGAGCACTCCTTCATTCTTCTGAAGGGTGAACGTGTTCTGTTGTATGGATACACTAATTCCTACAGCCAGTATTCCTATTGATGCCAGAAAGACCTTCACTAAATAATGTGTACAAATGACCTTTCGTCCAGGTAAATCTGTGTGATCAATTTTGAGATATGGAATCGTTGGGTGACAGGATAAACACACTTTCATCTTGACAGATAGAGGAAGTCACACCTCTTGGTACTTGTATTGTCACATTCCACCATGGCCTCACTCGGAGGTTTCAAATGTGATTTTTGTTGCTGATAACTGAATGTTTAGTAATATCTCCATATAAATTTTAGAATGTTTTTGCCTTGTTCCAAAATAATAATAGTTCAGGCAGAGCTCAGAGGAATTGATGATTTGGGTCCACATCACAGCAGTAAAGGACCTATCTATAAAAAGAGGTACATAAATGTTTTGGTATACCAACGCATATAAAAATTACATTTCTGCTACAATGTTGTCTATTGGGTGTTGCTGCAGCATTATAAAATGTTTGAAATCGTGTGAGAATGTGACACGGACACTGACCACATACTGTTGGAAAATTGGCGGATAGATTTTACTGGGTGCAGGATTGCCACAAACCTTCATTTGGGAAAAATGCCACATATGTGAAGCATGGTGACACAAAGCTCAATAACACAAGGTATGCCTGGAGTAAAAGCAATGGCCACCGTGTCTGTTTTTATATTTAAAAAGAAGAAAACTCGTGAACTCTATTACAGAGTAGTGCTTTCTCTTGCACAACTATTGCAGATATATTTGTGTATGCCTCATTAGCTCAAAAGCAGGAAAGAACTAATTTTGCCGTACCAGTTCTTAGCACCAAGTAGGGATTTGAGAAATGAAAGGAGATGAAATCTGTTATTTTTAGACATATTTCGTTAAATTATCATTTATCAATACTGTAACAGGATTTAATACAATAACTACCTTTGCTCCTTACTCTTTAAAAATGGTGATGATTTACCAGTTATAGGGGAGAGTCGTTCTGTAAAAGTATCGACGCGGTTGGGGTGGAGGAGAAGGCGGTGGCTGTCTGGTGCGCAGGAGCGGCAGCCGCAGTGAATAATAACTTGTTGGCTTGAGCACACATCCACTGAGGTGTGGGGATGCCAGAGGAAGAAAGAAAGGAAAGAAAGAAGTGTTGCTGGAGGAGGTCACCCACACAGGGTAGGGAGGATGCCTGCACCAAGATGCCCACTTTTTCTAAAGGTCCCCAAGCACTGGAGAGAAATAGTGATTTGCCAGATGGAGTTTCCAATGCTTACTGATTAAAATGGTCAGAGCAAAAAAAAAAAAAGTATCGATGCTGGGGTTCTATTTGTATATGCACAATTTACCCCATACACGACCTGTGTAAACATGCCTCTGCTGTCAGGTTCTCGCAGTTGTATATTTGTCTTAGTCTCATTAGTGTGCCTTTAAAAAAAAAAACAATCACTCCTTCATTCTTTATGCCTTTGGAAAAAATGAGATAAGGGCTAATAAATTTTTAACAAAACTCAAGTGGGCAGCTTCCCACAAATCATTGGGCCTTTAAAAATGCACGCGAATGCTGCCCCAGTGTTCAGTGGATCAAGCCTCGGAAGGAAGGTTGGAAAGACACCTCAGAGATGAGTGAAAACAAGGAAAACCGTCAACTCCAACAGAGTTAGGAGCCATGGCTGAAGCTGACAAACTAGTGGAAGACGACCTTAGAATTACCACTGATTTTATAACCTTTTAAGAAGGAAATCTTGACATTGATCAATGTGAAGAGTACCCATAGGTTTCTAGGGCTTCTCAGGAGCTTTTCTTACTGTACCAGCTGCCTTTCTTAATGAGCCAAAAGAACTAAAGGCCTTTAAATGGAAAGATGCCAAAGTGCCTTAATATTTGGCAGTTGCTCTGTATAAGCTAGCCAATCTTTTCAGATATACTTCTATTACCGTTTGTGTGTTTAGCTGTATGAAGCACACCATAATCAGAAGGAACATAGTTGATTTGTTAGTGGCACTTGGGGAAGCTGTTAGGATGCTTACAATGTTTAAGAGCCTCTAAAAAAGAAACAGACACGCAAGATTGTAGCACGTTCAGATTCACAGAGCAAATTGACAAACATGGATTGACCTAAGATGCTCTTATGTTAGGATGCCATGTGTTCCTGTTTTCTTTCATATTTGGAAGTAAGTTAATGTGAATAAATTTGAGGGGTTTCTTTTTCTTGGACCTAGCTGCTAAGACCTGCCCCCAATTACTCTTGCACTATAAAAGTAACCATTCTAATATGTAAAATGTATATTAATGACTAACGTGTGTGTTAATCAGCCAAGCCAAAACATCATATTGGATCTTTATCATTTTGTAGTTTTTAAGAATATATATTCTTAATATTACAAATAAGATTTTCCACACTAAAATATAATCTCGACAGTTTTAGCGTTTTTGCTATTGCTTACGCTTTACAGAGTAGAAGGCCTCGTGTTTTGCCTCAAGTTGGGCTGTTAACCTTAAAGTTTGTAGTTCAAAGCCATCAAGTAGTGAGGGAGAAAGGTGGTGAGGCTTCCCATTCCCATAGTTAGTGTCCTGGAAACGCACAAGGCATTTCTATCCTGATGTATAGTTACTATGAGTCAGACTCTATTTTATGGATTTGGGATTTTTGTTTTATTGAGTCTAGATATCGAATCAGTTCATAATCATCTAAGTTCAAGCCCTTTTTGTAAACTTTGTTTTGAACCATTTTATTAGGGGCTTATATAACTCTTATCACAATCCACACATACATCAATTGTGTCAAGCACATTTATACATTCATTGCTCTCATCATTCTCAAAACATTTGCTCTCCACCTAAGCCCCTGGAATCAGCAGCTCGTTTTTCCCCCTCCTTCCTGCTCCCCTTCCCTCATGAACCCTTGATAATTTATAAATTATTTTGTCATATCTTACACTGTCCAACGTCTTCCTACACCCACTTTTCTGTTGTCCGTCCCCCAGGGAGGAGATTATATGTAGATCCTTGTAATCGGTTCCCCCTTTCCACTTCACCCTCCCGGTATTGCCACTCTCACCACTGGTCCTGAATGATCATCCACCCTGGAATTCCTGTTACTAGTTCCTATCTGTACCAGTGTATATCCTCTGGTCTAGCCAGATCTGTAAAGTAGAATTAGAATCACATGGTGTGTGGGGGGGCAGCATTTAGGAACTACAGGAAAGTTGTTTCAGCATTGCTACACTGCATCCTGACTGGCTTGTCTCCTCCACGAGACCCTTCCTTTAGGGGATGGCCAATTGCCTACAGGTGGGCTTTGGGTTTCCACTTCGCACTCCTCATTCACAATGATAGGACTTTTTGTTCTGATGATGCCTGATCCCTTCGACACCTTGAGATCACACTGGCTGGTGTGCTGCTTGCATGTGGACTTCGTTGCTTATGATCTAAATGGCTGCTTCTTTACCTTCAAGCCTTTAAGACCTCAGATGCTGTATCTTTTGATAGCCGGGCAGCATCAGCTTTCTTCACATTTGCTTATGCACCTGTTTTGTCTTTAGCAATTGTGTTGGGGAGGTGAGCACACAATATGATTGTTTGTTCTTTGTTGCCTGATAACTGATCCCTTCAGCACCTTGTGATCACGCCGACTGTGTGCTTCTTCTATGTGGACTGTTGCTTCTGAGCTAGATGGCCACTAGTTTGCCTTCAAGCCTTTAAGACCCCAAATGCCATATCTTTTGATAGCCAGGCACTATCAGCTTTCTTCACATTTGCTTATTCACCCGTTTTGTCTTCAGCGATTGTCAGGAAGGTGCGCATCAAAGAATGCCAGTTTAATAGAACAAAGTATTGTTGCATTGAGGGAGTACCTGAGTGGAGGCCCGATGTCCATCTGCTACCTTAATATTATAAACCTTTACATATGTCAAGTCTTTTTTAATGTGTGCCATATACGAGGTCTTATAAGTATAAGACTAGGTTCTTTGTTTTTTAAAATGTTATTTTGCTTTTCAAGTTTCAATTGGTAATCTATTGCCATTGAGTTGATCCTGACACCTAGGAGCACTCACTACAGGTCAGTACAGAACTGCCCTCTAGGGTTTGCTAGGCTGTAACTTTTGTAGGAGCAGAACATCAGATCTTTTCTTCCACAGAACAGCTTGTGGGTTCAAACTGCAGTTAGCAGCCCGTGCTCTAACCTTTGTGTCATCAGGGCTCCTTCTGATGCATTGGTATGAAACTCCTCCTCCCTCCCAGTTTCATGTGTCATGCTGTATTAAACACTGAGCCCTTTATTTACCATGAGATTACAAACATTGGTAGCTATGAAGGTATTTGGGGTTCATTCATTTTCACTGATGTGTTTGCTTGTTGTTTTTTTTTGACAAATAATAAAATTTGTATTTCTGTTCTTTGGCAGGCTTTTTGGTCAGTTCTGTAATCTTATATTTAAGTGAAAACATTATAGGTATTGACTATTAACCGATGTTTGTTTCCAAGTTGTTGCTGTTAACAGTACTGCTGCAGCACGTCCCTGTGATCCTGTGTGTCCTGAAGAAGTGATTTTCAAAACTGTCTGGATTTTGCATATGTGCACTTCTAGAGGAACTCTAGTCTTGTTTTCTGAACTCCAGTCACATTGGCATTGCTTTGGATAAGTAGTTTGAAGGCTGATATCTTAGAACAGCGATTCTATTAGTCAAATAACAAGAATTGTTAAGTGTAATGAGCATTTTAATATAAATTTAGCATACTTCTGTTTGGATCCCAAAATTAATGAAGTTCTGCTTTCCCCCGAGTTTTTGAAATTGGGAACTTGATTACTGGGTGCTTTACACTTAGAAACCAGAATCGTGATTTCATTCTTGGAATTTTCTCACTTTTGTTTGCCTCAGTGGAGAGTCCTATAAAATGTGTACAGAAAGACAGTTGAGTTGTATTTTAAGGTTTTCATTGCATGTGCTGGGCAAGTAATTACTATATAAGTGTAATTAATGTAGTCATAGTAGAAATAATGATTCATTTTACTAAGTTCTCAGTATATAAAATTTCTTTCCATATTAACTCTTAATATTTGAATTTTATCTGGGAGATTGTGTGTGTGTGTGATGGATATAAATTAGAAAGGTATAAAAGCATGACTATTCAAGTTTCATAGATAAACTGTCTACTGGGAAGATTTTCTACAAAGTTTTCTTTTTATGATCTCTTCCTGGAATACTAGTCATTAATGTTGTGTCTTTTGTGATTTTAAGGGGGATATTTATTCTGTGGTTTCTTTTGATATATAATTTTCTTCCATTTTCAGAGGAAGTTTCATTGTGCAAATCTGACTTCGTGGCCTCATTGGCTGTATTCCTTATATGATGCAGTAAGTAACATACCTTATTTATGGTCTTGGATCTAGGGTAGTCGTGTCATGATTAAGGGCGATTAAAATAAAACAGGTCTTTTGTGCTTGGTAAGGTTTTCTTTGCAGGATTAATGGTATTAACTACATTTTATTAAAGTAGAAGGGGCAGGAAGCAAATTTTGCTGGATACAGTTTGTCTCTAAAGAATTTTAACTTTTCTTACACTTGTTAGTGACTTATAAAGCAAGATATTAAGTAGCTACTTTGAAATTTTGAGTGGATGGTGTTTTATATTTAGAAAAGTAAATAATCATACATAATGCTGTTTTAGTGTTTTCCTAAACAAGCATAATAATTTACATTAATTGATATATTTTCTGAGATTAAAACATGCCATTACTACTTGAAAAATCACTAAGAGACTACCGAAGTAAATACCTTTAGTTTTGGATATATCGCCTAATTCCATTGCTTACTCTGTATCTGGGACAGATTTTTTTCTCTAAATATCTCTAAAATGAGAGAATATTACATATGGCACATAGTAGGCATTCACCAGTTATTTGTCATTTTCCATAGTGCTTCACCACACCCACAAATCTGGAGTCTTAAGACAATGAAGTAAATTCTGTGTGCTGATGTCCTGCAGACACCAAGGAAACTGCAGTAGGCATATGCTTTTGAGCCATAATCACTACACAGTAAACAAGCAGATTTGGACAGGTGCTAGGGAAAGATAAGCATCCCTAGGTAGTAAATAGGTGGCATGTATACGAATGTCAAGTTTCAGAGCAATGAATAGGCACTACATCTCTGTGGATTGAGTCAGAAAAGGCTTCACTGAATGCAGGGGAAGTAGGACCCCTTCATCACTCTGATCCAGTGTATCTCCCACGGCAGTGAGTAGCATCTGTCCCTGGGATGACAGGAGGTGAATGAGCCTGGAAAGCAGTGGACACATTTAAACAAATTCACATGGGACAATATTACCAGATAGTGATAACTTAAAATACTACTAGTGCTAATATTATATTGAAGAGAGTGGGAAAACTGGCAGATTTTGAAAGTATACATAACTTATTACGGATCCTTTTCTTTTAAATAAGGAAACCTTAATGGATAGAATCAAGAAACAGCTGCATGAATGGGATGAAAATCTAAAAGATGAATCTCTTCCATCAAATCCAATAGGTATTGAAAGTCTGTTTCTTCCTGTGGGTTTGGTATTTTGTTCAAAGAAATTACTTAATGTGATTATTTCCTTTATAAAACATCATTTGAGGGGAAAACTTTTAAATTAATTGTAACAAATTTCTTATAGTTTAAGGTGACCAGATTTTAACGTTGGTAAAGCGGGATACCAGCAGGACACCATTGATTAAAAAACTCCTATCCTGGAGAAATAGCCACATGGCTGCCAAAAACCATATATAACCTAGCTTGTCGTGCGTTCTTTCCAAACATCGGGACTTTCTTAAAACGCTGCAGGATGCGGGAAAAACTTAAAAATCGGGATATCTGGTCACCTTATTACAGTCGTGTGCCTTCTAATTTTAGGCAAGTTTTCCATAAAAAGTTCAGATTATTATAAAAGACTTTCTTTCATCCAAAAACGCCTTCTTGGGTGCAAAGACCTCCCATCCCGTCCTTTAATAGCCTTAAAAAAAAAATCAATTCTAGTACAGTTTAACCTAGTTACATGTAAGTTCTATATTGGCTTATCCTGTTCAGTTTAACTATTTCTCTACTTTTTGTCACGTAAAGTGACTTTCTACCCTGGATTTGATTTCATATTTTAAAGATAACATTTTATAGAAAAAGTATGGGGAAAATAAGTTTTATAATGGTACATGTTAAATATTGGTATATTTTAGCATTGTTTTTAATTGTACAAAATGTATCTTTTGGAAACCCTTTAGATGAGGTTATTCAAAAAGGAAGTTACCTTTGAGAGTTTTAGACCGATGAGTTTAAAATGGAAAAACTCACAATGTCTTTAAGATTTTTCTTACAGAGTAGCCGCTTGTCTTCCCATTGATGATGTATTAAGGATCCAGCTCCTTAAAATTGGTAGTGCTATCCAACGACTTCGCTGTGAGCTAGACATTATGAATAAAGTAAGTAAGGTGAATGTTGTGACCCCCACGCTCTATCAGTCTAAAGAACTAGGCTGTATTCTTGGGACCAGTCGTCACAGTCATTGCAGTGAATAAGAGCAGTTTGCTGGCCTGCTTTACGTGTAGTTAAAAGAAAAACAGACATTCCATCTGGAGTCTTGTAGACAAACTCAAAATTATTTTGCTTTCCTCAAATGTATTTAATCTAGTACTTGTATCTGAATAAACTTTTGAGTTCCCTACATAGTACATCTGTGGCTAAGTATCAGATAGTCATTTTCCTTTATCCTAGATTGTCATTTAGTTTTATAACTGAACATGTGGCAGGTTCTGGGTTTGGACGCACTTTTTAAAATCCTTTCAAGTGTTTTAATGGGGTTGGAATGAAAACATGGTATTTTGGTATTGAGTGTACAGTACCCTAGAAAAATGTATTGGTAAGGTATGTAATTATACAATAAAATGAAGTTTCCCACTGATAATTTCCTCTTAAATGTTTAGTGTACTTCCCTTTGCTGTAAACAATGTCAAGAAACAGAAATAACCACCAAAAATGAAATATTCAGGTGAGATCATTCTTATATTTTTAGAATGCGTCTGAGTACATTTTCCAGCTACCTTGTCAGAATTAAAGTTAGGTTACATTTCCATTTTTCTATATAACATTTAGCAAATTAATTCTGAAAAATGAATTCCGTTTGGATAGGCACTCTTCCTGACTAAATGCTCAAAGCAACAATAGCTAGAATAAGCGTTACTATAGGCAACAGCATGGTAAACTTTAAAAACTGGGCCTTAAGTTTCCAAATTCGCCTCCCAACTTCTTATTGAAAATCTTTCATTGAAAATACCTTTCTTGTGATTAAGGGCTTCAGATCTGTATATTTTACAATGTAATGAAGGCTTTAAAAACTAATACTATTACCATTTGAGTCATGAAAAACATTCAGACTGAACAAAATGGGGCTGATGGCCACCCACCTATCTTCTTTCTAAAATTCTGGATTACCAAAAACTGAAAGTTTAAAGGAACTATGTATTTTTATAGCATGACCTCATTTCTTGGTGAACATTGAAATAAATTTAAACCATTAGAACTACTTTTGACTCCTTCATGTTGGGTCTCTGTTCTAGTTTATCTTTGTGTGGGCCAATGGCGGCTTATGTGAATCCTCATGGGTACGTGCATGAGACGCTGACTGTGTACAAGACCTGCAACTTGAATCTGATAGGCCGGGCTTCAACAGAACACAGCTGGTTCCCGGGGTAATGTTATGGTGCTCTTTTTCATTGGCTTTATTTGCTTAAAATTGGGTAGAAAAGAACTAGAGTCATTAGCATAGTTTCTAGAATTATAAAAAAGACAATGAAATAATTATATTAAGTTTTTAAATATAAAAGCTTTTCATTTCATTAAGGGCTAGAAGCAACGATCATGCTTTTTATGCCTTTTGCAATTTTATTGACTGTTGAAAGAAGGTCGGTAGCCTACGTCATCCTCCAGCAAGTGCTGTCCAGTTCCTACACATTTCTTTTGAGCTCATCTCATTCTGCAAATCAACTCTTTCATGGCCCGGACCACACATTCTGGAATAGTGAAATCCAAAGAATGTTTCCCGAGCAGTGATACGCTAAAAAGATGCAGAATCCATGGAATCTTGCCGTTCTTCCTACACGTATGCCTAAGCCGAGTGATTATCAAAACGTGATTTGAAGACGAGCAGCATCACCTGAGAACTTGTCTTTTGTTCCAAATTCTAGGTCAGCCTTATATTTTGAAAGAGACAGCTTACAGTGGCTGTGTTTGCTGCTCTGGAATTAGACCTTGTCATTTAGATTATTTGGCACAAGAATTACTAACAAATGCTAAATATTGGCGATTGTATATCTTCATAGGATAAGAAAGGAAATTGTTACAAGTACATGGTTTGGTTTAGCTTTTTCAACAACAGAAATACTCTGGTATTTAATTCTGGTTAAATTATTATCTTGAATAATACTTTTGGGGGGGGCTTACAGCTCTTATCACAATCCACACATATATCTATTTTGTGTCAAACAAACGTCCTTTATATTTTACACTAGCCCGTAGGCTGTTTTCTCTGGTGAGAGTAAGAGGCAGTGTTGAAGTTAACTCAGGCATCAGGGCAGTGCACATTTCTGCTGGCGGTGCCATTTCCTAACCTTAGCTGCAATGCAAACAACAAAAGAAAAGCAAGTCAGGGTCAGAATGTGGTCTTATAACCAGGAATCCTAGTAACATTAATCTTTTGCTTTCTTTTCATGAGAGAACAAAGTTGAGCATAGTCACCAAATTATAAAGACAAATGCATTACCATATGAAGTGCACAACTAGAAAATCACTTTAAAAGTTTGTTTAGCATAGTATGTGAATCACGTAGTATATGTATTTGTTCTCAATCCTTAATACTATGGGACAACAGGCTTATCTGATACAGGTTCTGGGCCCAAAGCTGTGTTTCCTTGGCTGAATTCATTCCTTATTTTTTTAGGTATGCCTGGACTATTGCTCAGTGCAGGATCTGTGCAAGCCATATTGGATGGAAATTTACAGCCACCAAAAAAGACATGTCACCTCAAAAATTTTGGGGGTTGACACGTTCCGCTTTGTTGCCCACTATCCCAGACACTGAAGATGAAGTAAGCCCAGACAAAGTAATACTTTGCTTATAAGTAGATATGGAGAGGACAGAAAGTGATTTGAACAAGGTGGCATTTTGAAATCAGATGTGCTTTGAAAATTGAATGGCAGCATTACATTAAAGGGTCACTTTCTTAAACTGTGGATGAAGAGTTTTAAGTTGTATTACTGGGAACAGTGAAAAGCAGTCTAAAATGTTATGTTCCGTTTCCGGAGTATCTTTTAGTAGCTCCACACCATTTCATTGATAAGTCTTGAGGGTATCTTCAAAAGTGACGTTGTTTCCTGTACAAATGAAATATAGGACTGTTTTCAGTTCCTATAATGTGAGATCAGTCACTTGCTTGACTGTAAGAGTTTTTAAGTCAGGATAGTTCGGCCAGTGCTCCAGGCAGGAGGATCTAAAAGCCAGGTGCCAAGCGCACAAGGATACACATGATCCTTTTTGAAAGAGGCACGTTGGTGTGTATTGTTTTAAAAGGGTTTTGCTCCTTTTAACTTTCTTTTGTTTCTGGTATATTGATTTGTAAATCTTGACAATATTGAAGAGTTAAAATATGCAGTTGAAGCCCCAAAATTACATTTTCATTTCTTGTTAAGTGAGAGAAATAGTATTCTGTGTATTTGCTCAATAGTTGTTTGAACCCTAACTATAGGTTCTCTACATCAAGCTGTTTTTCAAAAGGCAAGCTTAATTTGAACCTAAAATATTATGGGTTAGAAATGCTAAAGCAAAATTCCTTGTAAACAGGCTAGAAGTGGTGGTGTATTTTGTAGGCTTCTTTTGTTCAATGTAAATCAAAGAAAACCTGTAAACTTTAAAAGCAAAACTAATAAATAATGTAAAAATGTACTCATAAGCAAATAGTGTATGTGTAAGAAATAATTTTCAAAGTTGAAGTTGTGGATAGACTGATTTGCCACCTACCTCTTTGCTTTCATTCAAGGGTTTAGGTGATCTTTTTCATACTTGTGTAATTAACTTGTTTTATTGATATTCCTTCATATGTCAGTGGGGCAAAGGTTCAGTTGGATGTGAACTTTGAATCAAACTAGTGTAAGGCCAAAAATGGACTTGTTATAGGTAATGTTGTATTACCAACATTTTGTTTATCAAACATGCCATGGTTTTTAATGCTTTTTCTGAATATCATGTATAATTATGTAAGCAGTAAAGGAAAGCAGCTCAAGAACGCTGTCAGTTGCTTCAAGTTTGTCTGCGGCCTTATTTGATGTGCCCAAGATACTCTCACACAACAATGTGTTTATAGATCTGGTCATGTCACTGGTGGTTCATACAGTCGGAACACTGAACTAGACACTTACCCCTGCTGTGTTATGGATGCTTCCACAGAGGCTGGCTCACTCACGGAGGCCTTTTTAGCACGCGCCTAAGCCAGTTGCAGTGCAAAACAGTGTTGGCTGTAATCTCAGAATGTTCTTCTATATTACTCACTGGCATTTTCAAATAAAATTTTCCGATATATATAAAAACATGTATATAACACTATTTTAAAATAAGTGTTTTACACGTATCAAACACCAGACATTTGAAATAGCTAAAGCTGTACACTTCTATATAGGATATAGTAGGAATTCTATTACTGTTGGATCTATATAGATATAAATTTTAGTGTTATTTAAATTCTAGTATTTGTTATGCTTCCTTTTAGCTGGGCTTTGATATATATATATATACACACATATATATTTTTTAAGTGATCTAAAGATCAAAATTTCTATCACTGGTTACCCAGAAAGGAAACTCAGTTAAAAGTTGTTTGCAAAAGTTGTTGACCTACTGAAAATAATTTAGAACTCACATTAAAGCGTCCCTACAGACTGTACTTTTTAAAGATGTAAAGTATGCCAAAAAATCCTTTAACTATAGTTTTCCCTTGAACAGTGTGGGGCTTACGGTTGTATAAACTTGTGACTCCGCAAAAGTGAAATGCCAACAGCCTACTCTGGAAGCCTTAGCAGTACCGGTCCATTAGTCCGTATTTTATACCTACATAAAAGCTGCGTTTTTTTTTTCAATAGGAGATAAAGGACCAGCTCTTCACAAATGCTACTTTAACAAAAGCTTCATGATTGTTTTTTACAACGGTCCTTATACTGGATTAATTTATCTTAAAGTTATGGGCAACCAGACCTGTGTACACTGCAAGCACTGCAACTTTTTTAAGCCCTCGTGACTTTGCTTCTTAGGAGCATATCTAAGAGTATTCCGTCTGGGTCCTGTGGCATGACTCCAGGCTTACAGTGTCACACTAGCACCCCCCTCCCCTCCCCCCAAAAATCAATGGCTATCAAGTCAACTGTGATCTTAAATATATTGTGACCTTCCAAGACTATAAATCTGACTGGGTACAATCAGCCTCTTTCTAGGAATAGCTGGTGATTTTGAAATACCAACTTTGAGGTTAGCAGCCCAAGGCTTATCCCAGAGTGCCACCAGGCTGACTTATATTACATTGAACACAATGAAACAGCCACAGAATTGTGAGAGCACCCTTTTGACTGCCGGATGTGATTTACTATGAGCTGCTCATACAAATGATTGGCATCATGGTGCTTTTTAAGAATTTATGTCTTACTCAGTTCAAACCCACGTTGTTCAAGAGTCAGGTGTACTGAGAAAAAGGAGCATACTGTGTAAGTGTATATGTTACCTGATGTACTCTGTCAGGTACTACATAATCCTATCTATCTTCCAATTCCAAAGGGATCGTTTATTAAGACAGTGAGCTCAAGAGTACACCTCAAACTAATTTACCTTCGTTAGATATAGGTGACGAAGCCATTAAGAAAAAGTATTAGCTATATGTATCTTCCAGCTACGTCAAGACACATTTACATTCATGTTTTTTAAAGACATATACATGTATCATTTTCCTTTCAAGCGTAAGCTTATTATAGAATTCAGTTTAAGAACTGGCACATAAAGCAGACAATGGTTTCATAAAGTAAGTTTTTCAACTGAAAGCATTCTTTCTCCTATACCACTTTTGAAGATCAATCCTAGGAGAAGCCAACTGTTTAGTAGGAACTACTCCAAGAGAATTCTAAGGTTCCACAACATAAATCAGGCTAAGAAGAGTTAGATGTTAGTGTAGAGCTTGGTACCTAAAATGTATTTATATTTCATAAAGACCTTTACTCTTTTAAAAAAGTACTAAGAGCAGATTTTTATTCTGCAGTATATTCAAGTCTCTGAAAACGCAACAAGGGGGGGAGGATGGGGGTTAATTAAGAGGGAGGGGGAACTTTAGGGTTACCCATAATTTTCCACCTTTTAGTAGCCAGCCAACATCAGTTTCCGGTCTTCTTTATGTAGCTCAGAAGTTCGTCTTTATCCATTTGGTATCCACTTTTTTTCCACTGTTCTCTCAACTGTTGTAACAGAGCTCCAATTTCTTTTCCTGAAAAAATTCCCACTTTCCTGATGTCGTGGCCACTGACAGGAAACAAAGGGATGGACCACTGCTGCATTTCCTTCAGAAGACAACGCTCTCCTTGGTACTTCAGTAGTTCACATACACGACCAGTCGCATCCGAGTCCCTAGACTGAGATCAAGATCAAACACTTAGTCTCACCACAGAGAACTTAGCCTAACATTTTAACAGGTAGTCAAAGAAAGGATTTTCACATCACATCATAGGTCTGTTTTAATAAATATGTTCTAAAGTTGGCTTAGGATGATCGGTATTCTGTCACAGTTGAGTGAAACTCAAGGCTAGTATCTACTTACATCTATAATGAAGTCTTGATAGGGTTTCAATGGTTCTGAACTATCAGGTGCTTTAATTAAATCATTCCTATTTTTAACTATAAATAAGCCGAGGTTCTTCTCTTCCTTTGAAATCTTTAATCTCAAATCCAATTTTGTTACATCCTCCTGTACTTTGAATAATGAAGCCAAGAGTGTCATCGGTTTTGGTGAAAAACCTTCAACATTTTTGCTGACTTTGTTAAATTCATCTAAGCTGGCATTAGCAGGTAAACCTAGGAGACAAAAGCATTTTTCAAGTTTTTAGAATGGATGCATTTAATAAAGGCACATTTCCTAATTGAACCATTGTTGTTAAGACTACAAAAAGACTCGTCTCACTCCTTACAAGTGACCCCTTGTACTGCTGTGATCCTCTCCCATGTCACTCTTCCACATCTTACGGGGAGACCCTGTAATGCTCTTACTGCCATGAACCAAAGCTCAGAGGCAGCAGCAATGGAAGTGGCATCCACCAGAAATACTCTTCCAAAAGGAACCCGTCTGGATTCAACATCCACCCACCTACTCCATCAATTTTCTATCTTCTGTGATTGTATCAGTGTGCTTGTACTGTTGTTATACTACACACCTACAGGTTGGCAGTTTGAACCCACTCTGTGGACCCACGAAAGTCCTGGCAGTAAAGATTACAACTGAGGGAGCGCTATTCTCTCGCACAATTGGTTGCCAGGAGAAGGAAGGAATCCGACAGATTTGGTTTGGGGTATTTAAACAAACCTCGGAGTGTGATAAACTGTATAAACCCACTTTTCCTTTTCTGAACAGCACAACTAAACAATTTCTACATATGTCACTCTTCTATGAACTTGACATGTATTAATACACTTAGGCCCTTTACTAAATAGATGCTATTTTTTATCTTTCTATGGGGGACTCATACAACTCATCACAATGCATACATACATCCACTGTGTCAAGCACATTTGTACATTTGTTGCCACCATCATTCTCAAAACATCTTTCTACTTGAGCCCTTGGTATCAGATGCTCATTTTCCTCCCTCCATCCCCCCAAAAACCATAATAATTTATAAATTATTTTTCCATGTCTTACACTGTCCGATGTCTCCCTTCACCCACTTTTCTGTTGTACATCGTTCATTGGTTCCCCTTTCTCTCTTACCTTCCCCTTACCCTCCTGGTATCACTACTCTCATTGGTCATGAGGGAGTTCTGTCCTGGATTCAGTTTCCAGCTCTTATCTGAACCAGTGTACATCCTCTGGTCTAGCCAGATTTGTAAGGTAGAATTGGGATCATGATAGTGGGGGGAAGCATTAGAGAACTAGAGGAAAAGTTGTATGTTTTATCGTAGCTACACTGCACCTACTGGCTCGTCTCTTCCCCCCAACCCTTCTGTAAGGGGATGTCCAGTTGCCTGCAGATGGGCTTTGGGTCTCCACTCTGCATTCCCCCTCATTCACAATTATATGATTTTTCGTTCTTTGATGCTTGATACCTGATCCCTTCAACACCTTGTGGTCACACGGGCTGGTATGCTTCTTCCATGTGGGCTTTGTTGCTTCTGAGCTAGATGGCCGCTTGTTTACCTTCAAGCCTTTAAGACCCCAGTCTTTTGATAGCTTCCATCAGCTTTCTTTCACATTTATGCACCCGCTTTGTGGGAAGGTGAGCATCATAGGACGCCAGTTTAATAGAACAAAATGTTCTTGCGTTGAGGGAGTGCTTGAGTGGAGGCCCAGTGTCCACCTGCTGCCTTAATACTAGACCTATAAATATATACACAGCTATTTCCCCACTGTCATATATTTACATATGCACATGCCTGTATTTAGACCTCTATACATGCCCTTTGCCTCCTAGTTCTCTTTTTCCTTTTCCTTTCCTCTTGTCCCACTACCATGTTCAGCCTTCATTGGGGTTTCAGTAATTCCTCTCGGTTACACTGCCCTTGATCAAGCCCTACTAGGCCTCCTACAGCCTCCTCGCCATCGATTTTGGATCACTTGTTCCCTTGTCCCTGGGTTTGTTAACACCTTGGGTTTCCCTAGCCATCCCCTCTCCCATGTTTCCCTAGAACCCTCAGTCCTGTTGTTTTCTCCTCCAGATTGTTTATCCTGCCTATCTTATCTAGGTAGACCTGCAGAAATAATAATATGCACAAAAAACAAAACAGCAAAACAAAACCACAAAAAAAAAAAAAAGACAAGAAAAGCCTGTAAATAGTTCAAGGTCTGTTTCTTGACCTTTAGGAGTGTTTTCTAGTCAAGTCTGATGGGGTGCCAAGCCCTGACACCAAAGTCGATTTTTGGTATTCCTTGGAGGCTTTTTTTGTCAGTTCCCCTTGCTGTTCTGTTGCACACCCTTAGCGTTTCGTCTCAGTGTGTTGGGGTCAGATCAGGTGCAATTCCCACTGTGTTGTCCCCCGTAGCACTATGGGTCAGTGAGGGATGTCGTGTCTTATAGTGGGGCCAGCCCTATGGTCCTCTCTCTGAGTGGGAATATCATCCTCAGGGCTTGGTGGGCCAAAAAAACGCTATTTCTATTTCTGAAGGAAACATTTGCTCAGTGAGTTAGGTGTTTGGCCTGCTAAAGGTGATAGTTCAAGGCCACCAGCCATTTCTGCTGAAGAAAGAGCAGGCTTTCTGCTCTCATAGATTCAGTCTTGGAAATGTTAAGAAGTTCTAATCAGTCTTATATGGTACTGGTGAGTTGGAATCAACTTTCAGTGGGTAGGATTTTAGACTCAGAAACCAAAGTGTAAGGAACTCAGATTACAAAGCCTAAGTGACAGAGCCCCAGTCAAACCCAGGCCCTGTCCAACTCCCGCATTCAGTGTGCTCTCTGGGATCTATCCTTCATGTATGACAAAACGTTCCTACTTCTGACCCCAAAATTTACCCTATCATAAACTATCACATCTCTCCGTTAAGAAATTCTCTTCGGCTACTCAAGCAATTTTCCTTATACATTTACAAACCAGATATTTTACTGCCCCAAATTAAGACATCTTATTGCTTAAACTCACCTATGTAAGGGGCCACATCAAGATCATACATAAGATTAACCAGGTGCTTTATATGGTTACCAACAAGGATTTTTTTCAATTCTACCCAAATCCTCTCTCCTGATATTCCTGCCAGACCTTTCCCATTTTCTGCAATTGCTTCCAATGTTTTAGGATCATGGTCATCGGGTTTTTCAACAATTCTTCCATAAAACCTGCAAGACAAAAGTTCCAGATAGCATGACCTGCTTTGGCATATCCCAGTTTTACTGGTCACGCTGTCGCATACATTTCCTTCATCAGAAACCAATGCAGGGCTACTTAAGTGTAAGAGGAATCTAGAAATCATCTGGTCACTTCACCTCTCTTTCAGATGAGAAAAGATCAAATTTTTAAAAATTAGTGACTCGTTTAAGATTAGTGAAACCTAGAGCAAAAAGCCTCTTACTGATAACATCCTCACCACCAAAACAGGCATGACTTCTCCTCCTGCACGCAAGACAAATCGGGTGGCTGGGTAAGGCAGCTAAGCTAAGACAGACTTTTATAATTATTTTAATTGAAATGTTTAAAAACAAATATACATATAAACATGTGAGACTATTTCTGTCTTGTCATCTGACATTAAAATGCCACCAATGCATGTAATTCCACACTCGGCTTCACAAAGATACAACAGGATCCCATGGTAAAAGCTACATCTAGATGGCCTAAGCAGAGGTTCTCAGCCTGTGGGGGTCGAACGACCCTTTCACAGGGGTTGTCCGATTCATAACAGTAGCAAAATGACAGTGATGAAGTAGCAATGAAAATACATGTATGGCTGGGGAGTCACAACATGAGCTACTGTTATTAAAGGGTCACAGCATTAGGAAGGTAGAGAATCACTGGGCTAAAGCATGGCCACAGTAAGCCATGGTCGGTTTTTATTTTGGGTTACGAAACTCTTGATTTTGTCCTTGATTAATTCAAAGAGTTACGCACTCAAGTAATGTTAGTGGTTCATATCCACCCATAAACACCTCTGAAGAAAGGGCTGTGGAGTACAGTTCTACTCTGAGTTGGGGCTGCCATGAATCAGAATCAAGTTGACAATTGCTTAGTGTTGTTTTTCCAACCAAGAAAATACTAACTCGTGTTCTGTTTTTGTCTATGACACTGACCTAAACCATGACCTTTCCAGGCACTTAACGTGCACATACAGTTGGACAATACAGTGAATTATGGTGCTGGCCTACTGTGGGTTGCCAGCACAATAACAAATCTGTCTTAGAAGTGGTCAGAATGCTCCTTAGAAGAGAAGGTGGTAAGACTTCAAGAGCCCAGTTCCTAGAAAAAGCACATCATGCTAGGCTAAGAGGAAGACCCTCGACAAGATGGACTGACGCCGTGGCTGCAGCAATGGTTCAAACCTAAGAACAAGTGTGAGGATGGCATGGGATGGACAGGGTTTCAATCTGTGATACGTAGCATCGCTATGTTTTGGAACAAGGGCACCTAACAACAAGGGTCTCAAGTAGAAGGCAAATGTTTTGAGAATGATGATGGCAACAAATGTACATGTTTTTGACACAATGGATGGATGTATGGATTGTGATAAGAATTGTACGAACCCCCAATAAAATGATTTTTTAAAAAGCCAACACATTACATTGGACAAATCTGCTGCAAAAGACTTCAAAAAGTGTTGACTAGCAAAGATGTCGCTTTGAGGACTAAAGTGTGCCTGACATGAGCCATAGTATTTTCAACGGTCTCATATACATGTAAAAGTAGACAATTAAAAAGACCAATGAAAATTGATGCCTTGGGATGAAACACACTTTCCTCTAGTTCTTTAATGCTTCCTCCACGCCCACCCCACCCCACTATCATGATCCCAATTCTACCTTACAAATCTGGCTAGACCAACCACAGCATGTACATGGTTACAGATAAGAGCTGGAAACACAGGGAACCCAGGACAGATAAAACCCTCAGGACCAATAATGAGACGTAGCAATACCAGGAGGGGAAGAGAAAGGTTGGGTAGAAAGTGGGAACCAATCACAAGGATCTACATATAACCACCTCTCTGGTGACTGAAAACAAGAACAGAAAAGTGGGTGAAGGGAGATGTCGGACAGTGTAAGACATGACAAAATGATAATTTATAAATTTTCAAGGTTTCATGAGGGAGTAGGGAAGGGGAGGGAAAAATGAGGAGCTGATATCAGGGGCTGAAGTAGAAAGCAAATGTTTTGGGAATGATGATGGCAACAAATGTACAAATGTGCTTGACAATGAATGGATGTATGTATTGTGACAAGAGTTGTACGAGCCTCAAATAAAATGATTTTAAGAAGAAAAAAGGAAAATGATGATGGCAACATATGTACAAATGTGCTTGACACAATGGATGCATGGATGTATTGTAATAATAGCTGTATGAGTCCCAAATAAAAGGATTTTTAAAAGAAAAAAATGTTCTGTTTATTTGGGGAACAAAAAAAAATTCAAAAGTAAAATCAAAGCTGTACCATGGTTCGAGTAAAATTTCCTAAAAAAATTTTTATAGAACAAAATTTGCTACCCTTGAAGAAAATAAGTACATTGTGACAGAGAAAAACTTCCACAGCACAACTTTCTTCGCCTTTTTCTCACCAATGCAGCTTTCCATTTTCTTAAAACTCTTCATAACTTATCAGTAAGCTTTTCTTGAATCCCCAAAACCGTTCTTATAATTCTCTATGCCTTGAATTTAATTGTACTAGCAGATCCCCTTGGAAACCACTGGTTTGGTTGGATTTTTTCAAGGAGCCTAATGAGACTAATAGGAGCCCCGGTGATACAGTGCTTTCACATTAGGCTGCGATCCGTAAGGTCCGAAGGTCAACACCACCAGCCACACCCCCAAGAGAAAGACTGGGCTCTACTCCTATAAACAGTTATATTCTCAGAAACCCAGAGGCAGTTCTATCCTGTCCTGTAGGGTCACCATCATCAACTCGATGGCGGCAGTGAGTTAAGGAGACAAGAGGACTTGTCTGCAGTTACTCAGATCAAAGAACATGTGAATACATTTTATTTGGAATAAACGTGCATGTGTGAACTACAGCCCTTGTACTGATACTTCTTTACTTAGCCTTGGTACTAAACAAACTATAGCTTTAAAAAACAAATTGTAGTTTAAAAATCACTACTACCCACATGATTCAAATGCATTTCATACTTACCAAGTATGAATTTCATCCATCCAAAGTTTAAGTTTGTTTTATATTTTCAATTTTTCACTAGTCATTATGGTTATCGGGGGGTACGAGAGGGGGGAGTGTTACCTCCCAAAACTGTAAGCCTTATACAGGCAGAGCCATTCATTCACAATTCTGTTCCCAGAATCTAGCACACGGTTGGCTTTAAGCATAGGCAGAGCAGAAAAATATTCAATTAAAAGGGGGCGGGGGAATAATTTAATGCTTTATTATATAAAATCATCACAACTTTAAAAATACAATCTGCACTAGCAGTTCACTCATAAACAGACTGTCTTCTCTACTAGAGTAAGCAACTGCCCATGGCCCAACTCCTACGTGACCAGTGCATTTCACGCTGCCAGAATGGTGCTCAGCTGAGGACATTACCGAACGTTGCACCGGTTAATTTAACTTGAAAAGTCTCACCTGAAATATCTTAAAATTCGAAGATAATCTTCTCGTATTCTCTGTTTAGCGTGTCCAACAAATCGAACTTTCTTATTTTTTAAATCTTCATAACCATTGAAGTAATCAAACAAGGTACCATCAAAGCCTAGTCATTAGAAAATGAGTTATAAATAAGGATGGATAATTCAGAAAATTAACAGAAAACTATTCGCAGGATTTAGCTAGGTGGAGTTATAAATTTTTTTTTAAATTTTAGCATTCATATACATGAAGTAGAAGCTATAATGGAGTAAAGAACAGTATTTATAATGACAAAAATGATACACTCAAGAATATACCCAACCTGTAGCAAAGAAAAGATCCCTCCTGGTGGTACAGGGGTTACGTGTTGGGTTGCAAACTACAAAGTCAACAGTTCAAACCCACCAGCCACTCTGCAGGAAAAAGATGAGGCTTTAAATATTCCTGTAAAGATTTACAGTCCCGGAAACCCACAGGCACAATTGTGCTCTGTCCTATACTTTTAAGTCAGGATTATCTCAGTAAAAAAATCTATTAATACTAGTCAAATATATGTCCAGAATGTAGAGAGAACTAGGCACCAAAGACTATCCAATTTTTTTGATGAACAAGACTTAAACTGGCGTCCTCAAACTGCCCGCCCAGGACATTTATCCAGCCCGCTGGGTGTTTTTGCCCCGTTTGTTTTTTTACTTCAAAATAAGGATTCGTGCAGTGTGTATAGGAATTTGTTCATAGTTTTTTTTTAAACTATAGTCCAGCCCTCCAACAGGTCTGAAGGATAGTCAACTGGCCCTGTTTAAAACGTTTCAGGACCCCTGCTCTAAGAGATATACAATTAGCCAATATGCACATAAAATGGTCAACTTAGAGAAAGGCCATTCAAAACCACAATGAGATAGGATTCCCTTCCACTAAACCAAACCCAACCCCCTGCTATGGAGTCAATTCTGACACAGCAGCCCTCATTAGGGTTTCCCACGCTGAGTCTTGACAGGACCACACACCCTCCTCTTTCTCCCATCGAGTGGCTGCTGGAATCTGAAACAGCTGTCGTGTGGTTAGCATACAACAGTGACGTGTACCTCCAGAGCCCTATGACACCTACTCGCCTGGGTATTATGTAAAAATACCAATGTAGAGGTGAGGGGCTGAATAAACTGGAACCCATATGCAGTGCGTGTGGTAAATGTAAAATGGTACAGCCACTGTGGAAGCAGTTTGGTGGCTCATAAAAAATATACTATACACAGATTCCACCAAAGGATCCACTGCAAGGACTAAAACAAATTCACACACCAATATACATTTCAGCACTATTCCCAAGAGGCAAAAAAGTGGAAATAGCCTAAGTGTCCACATGGCTATCAAGAGATGAATAAACAAAATATGACACTTGGGGCGTTCTACTCCTGTGAAGTGTTACCACCTCAGAAACTCACCAGGGCAGTTCTACCCTGTCCTATAAGGTTGCTCTGAGTCCACATCAACTCTATAGCAATGCATGTAGTTTTCTAGGGTTTGGTATCTACACAATGAGTCATTTAGTCATAAATAGAAATGCAGTTCTGATACGCACTACTGCATAGATGGACCTAACAAACATTACCTGAGTGAAATAAGACACCAAAGGACAAAGACTGCATATATGTTCCTACTGATATGAAATATCCGGAATAGGCAAATACATAAAACAGAAAGTGCATTGGTTACCAAGGGCTGTGATACAAGGGAATGCAGTTATTGCTTAAGGGCTAGAGCTTGTTTGAGGTGATGAAGCTGTTGTGGAAATTGAAATAGTTGTGCAACATGATGAATGTCAATGAATTGTACCTTTGAAGGCGGCTAAGATGGCAAGTTCAATGTTATTTGCATTTTACCACTTAACAGAAAAAGTTGTTGATGTTGAAAGACCCAAACATGACAAAACAAACCAACTGTATCAAATGGAAAGGTGTACAAAATGTACGTTGTGATCCTGGGTAGGACTCATCATCAAAAAGATACACAGTATATTACTTTATAAATTTAAGACAATTCTGATTGAAGTATCATCAGGTTTGTTCCAGTGGGGCCAACAGAACACCAGACAAGCTGACTTTCAAGTTACCTAGAACAATAGAACAATCAAGGATAGGGGGAGTAATAGAAGAAACCAAAGAAAAATATAATTCTGGAATGGGAAGAACATTCAAACTACGATTAAGAGCTAAGAAAACAAAACAAAATGCACACAGCGCCTACATATTCAGCTGCCTAAATCTCAAATTTGCTTGCATGGCAAAAAAAATCATAAACAAAATCATTGGCTAAATGACACACTAGCACAATGATCTGTAACTCAGTATCACACAGAAGTGCCTAATTTCCCTAATACCTAGAAAGCGCTTACAAATAAGACTGCAAAAGTGAAAGAACATTCCAAATATATACTAGAAATACAAAAGTCTCTAAAAATGAAGCTGTTCAATTAGACATAAATACCACATATGGCATTTCTAACAAAAGAGCAACGTTCTATGTGCTAGACAACAATGTTAGCCCAGGGTATGGTGGCACCGACGTGCTTGTTCATTTCAGATGGACTCAACCATACCACTGCACTGCATAAATATGAGTTATGAACCATTTAACCCATTCAAAAATATGTTTAAAAAATCCACTTCAATATGCTAAATATATGATGAACAAAAAGTGAAAAAAAAAATACTAATATTTTGTTGGAGCCCATAAAACCTGTTTTAGTAGCAGGATGATTACTCCAGGTTACCAAGACCATTCTGGTGTTTAGGAGCCTAGTGGTACTGCTGGGTAAATGTCGGACTGCTAACTACAAGGCTGCTGGTTCAAATCCACCTGCCACTCCTCAGGAGAAAGATGAAGCTGGTTGTTTCTGTAAAGACTTATAAAGCTTCAGAGACCCTATATACAGTTTCTACGAGTTGCATTTGACTATATGGTAGTGGGTTTGATTTTGTTTGTTTTCTAGTTTTAAAATCTTCAACAACACATATGCTCAAGCAGAAGGTGAAGTCATCCATCGCTAATGTGCACCATGAACAGGGGAAACAATGAGTGAGTTCAACAGAGACACCACAGCAGAGTACAGGCCACAGGTAACTTGGTATAGGTGCACACATGCACGGGGGAAATATGTATGGGCACACATGCACTTACTCCTGAAATGGTGATGTACTAATCAAATCTAAGAACTGTTAACAGGGACTGAACGTGTACACTTGCCAGGCATTGTTTGAAGCATGTATTAGATCGCTACTCAAGACTCACTGCCATCAAGTCAATGCCAACCTAATGCTAGCCCATATGCTAGGGTAGAACCGCCCCCAGGCTGTTCTGAGATTGTGATGCTTTATAAAAGCCGAAAGCCCCTGTCTTTCGACCAAGGAGCACAGGGTGTGGTCTTTCCAAGCTGCTGACCTTCCAGTGAGCAGCGCAAACAGCAGCCTACAGAGGAACCAAATATTAATAGCCTCATCTTAGAGCGAGTAAGTGATGAAGCAGCCACTTTATCCTCCGTAAGAGTTCCAGTCTCGGAAACTCACAGGGACAGTCCTACGCTGTCCTCTAGGGTTGCTATGAGTCAGCTTCGACTTGGTGGCAATGAGTTTATTTTTCGGAAGTAATGGCATTAGAATTTGAAAGCAGGAATCCAGTGTTAAATTGTTTTAAGCAATATGCTACAAGATCTCCTACAGTAGCATAATGCTGAAAAGTCAAAGAACATTTCAAGCAAGTTTCATTTGAAGAAAAGGCAGCTTGGTAGAACAGACGATCTCCATATATTACCTAGAAACATAGAATTGATAGTAAGGTCTCTGCGCTCAGCATCTTTCTGCCAGTCAGTGGTAAATTCTACCTCAGCATGTCTTCCATCTGTGAGAACATCAATCCGTAGGGTAGTAATTTCAAAATTTTCTTCATGAAGCTGCAAAATACATGTTTTTTATTAAAAATTAGCCTTTAAGTTCACTGGATGGAGGGAAGACTTTGATTGCATTAAGTAGACTAGGATGGCAAGCCCTGACTGTATACACACACCTTTAAACAGAAATGCAAACACCCACAATCCTAATATACCTGCCCTAACAGAAAGATGAGTTTGACAAAGGACGGATTTACAAACTGGCAAGTGACACATGACATAGCGGTGCCCTTAAAATAGCCTATTTCTGATTCTTCAAACTAGGCTACTCTTAGAAATATTTCATAGCTATAGTTTGCTAAGAGCTGAATATCAATTTGTAGAATATATATCTGAAGCAAAAAATCGATAAGGGAACAAACTTAACAAATCCTGCAACTCCTGGGCAAGTAAACAGGTTAAAATAAAGTGCTCCATAGGCCTTGGGGCGGGAGATGATTACCTCCAGCTGGGAAAAGTGGAGGCGCTTTGCGAGAACGCCACAGCTGAGTTTTTAGCCGTTAAAAACTAGCATTTGTACACAGGGAAAAGATCGTTTCAAAAGAAAAGATGAGTAGAAGCATGATGGAAATATACATACAAAAGGCCTGATTAATAAGCAGTTAGGGGTAGAGAGCATGCCTAGCTGGAGTCCAGAAACCCTCATTAGGAAATGACAGTCAAACATGGAACAAAGGAAGGCTGGAAAGTTGATGTTTCTAGTGTAGCATTCCTCTAAATCTCCATGCATACGTCCTAGAAACAAACCAGTCCTCCCTAGATATTCCAGTCTCCAGGATTTGAGGCACCAAGTACCTCTATATAAAAGCAAGGAATAAGGAGCATGTTTTGAAATAGGAAAAAAATTGTTTAAATAATTACTAGAAGTAATTAGATTCTCAGAATGCCTCCCTTACCGAGGCTGAAAAATAGGGCCTTACTCTTATACAGGTTGAACTGAAAACCATGACTTGGGGCTGCAGACACAAGTTACAAAAGGGAGGCTGGAAGATCAATGAAAGGCACATCCATGGAAGTAAACACATGATGAGAGAAAGCATTATACAAAAAAAGGAAATTAGATCAGTCCCAGTGCCTCCAACATTCAAATAATAACTTCCACTGGAAGGGAGGTAAAATTATGAAAGGCCTCCCTAAGTACCCAACATAAGTAATCCCAACCAAGATATACCAATTTGAAATTAAAAACACATGAAGTAAGAAAAAGGAATCTGGGAAGCACAGCAGTTCAGCTGTGAGCTGCTCACGGAAAGGTTGGCATTTCAAACCCACCAGCCACTCCACAAGAAAAGATGTGGCAGTCTGCTTCCATCAAGATTTACAGGCAGTTGGAATTGACTCAATAACAGGTTTAGAGATAAGCTCATAAAGATTTCCAAAAGGAAGCATAATCAGGCCTTACGTAAACAGAAATGTTAACAGAACCAGACTTCTCAGCAAAAATGAAAGCTAGAAAACAATGATAAATGTTAGTTTTTAAATCTCTCAAATAAAAAGGACTCCAAGCCTAAAATTTCATCACCAACAAAACAATGAAACCAATATAAAAGCAAAATTTTAAAAAAAATTGACACCCAAAGTTTTAAAATTACACCTCTCTATGCAATCAACAAAACCTAATGGTGGTTTGGGGATTACTGAGATGAGAGTCTAAAATAAAAAATAATAGCACATGAGAACCAGTAAACAGGGCTTCTAACAGAATGAAGTCTAGGAAACTGTCAGCATCTTCATGAGCAGTGGTTCTCAAACTTCCTAATGCCGCGACCCTTTAATACAGTGCCTCATGTTGTGGTGACCCCCAACCATAAAATTATTTTCGTTGCTACTTCATCACTGTCATTTTGTTACTGCTATGAATTGGCCGACCCTTGTGAAAGAGTTGTTCAACCCCCAAAGGGGTCACGACCCACAGGTTGAGAACCGCTGCTCATGAGGAAGCTCCCAGGATGAGAGCTTGAAACACACCTAGAAGCAATCAGTCCAAACTGGAGCAGGAAGACAGAGTGTCCCCGGTGACAGGGAACAGAGCCTAACACAGGTAAGTCAATTAAGACATGTCTTCAGTTCTGGCACAGAGGACAGAATAAACTAGTGGTTCATGGACATCTACAGAGAAGAAGAATGCTATTAACTACAAAGAAAACTAAACAGGCAACAGAATAAATGTAATCATAGCATGATGCAAATCCAGCTGTAAACAAGATAGTCAGAAATGTAAATGCCTAACGCCTGGTTTAACCACAATTATGGTACAAATATACTGGGAATACCAGGGAAGCACAATTGTGTTTGTATTCATGCGTGTGCACATGTATTTTCATCTTTCCTAGTAAGGAAATCAGTGACATCTTAAAACTGGGATATTGAGCGCGCGCGCACACGCGCACACGCACACACCCACAGCACATAATGGCCGTCTTTGAAATGTGGAGGTTAACAGGTAACTACCAAAAGAATAGAATTAAGTTGAACTTGGTTACAACAAAGAAGGAAATCTGAGTTGGGTTGGGATTGGGGAATTGAGGGAATAGCCTTGCTATTTGCTAACTAGAAAAAAAAACTAATTAAAAAAATTACCTAAAAGCAATAAATCATTGTATCAGTGTCACACTTCTCACTCACCCTGGCAGTGATGGTTCCATGTTTTTCGCCTTTGTTGTTGATCATTCGAATCCCAGCGGACTGAAACATCTCCTTCATCTGCGCAGGGGTGGCTGTGGTGGCAAAATCCACATCTTGAGGCTTCACCCCATTTAATAAATCCCTCACGGCTCCTCCTGCGATTCTTAACTCGTGGTTTTCTTTCATAAATATTTCTGGCATAAAAAAAGGAAGATGTTTATTTCAATGTATGCCTCTAAGAATCACTGACGTAGAAAGCCTATCCATTTATTAGAGATCCCATGATCCTTTAGACGAGCCTTTTCCTATGGGAAATGAAGAGTATGGCACAGAGTGGTGAAATGATTTGCCCACAAGCAAACGTTTCAGAATTGTGAGCAAATGGGCAACTTGCCAAATTTTTCTTTGCTGTCTTCTGCCTTAGAAGACAATTCAGAATCCCACAGAACCTTCAAGCCAACAAAAGTAAAGCAAGCAATACAGCTTTCATTTTCCAGGTTTAAAAACAAGCCTTAGGAAAAATACCTTGTTCTTGCACGTTTTCTTTGTAGCTACATGTGGAGGCAACATGCTCATGCAACCGCTGAACATTATCAGGGCACAGACACGAGTCCATCATAGTACTTGGGGAGAACATGAAGGCTAATAATCAAGAATGATCTGCATGTTTGAAAACAAAGTCATCTGTCTCCTCTCGGTGGGGAAGGGATGAACTCTACCACGAGAGCCTCAGCCCGCACCAGGAGCCCACTCCTCTGCAGGTACAGAGTAAGGTAGCATCTGACCACAGGAAGCTAGTGAAACAGATGGCCAAGAGCTGGTGTCTGGGAGCTCAAACTAGGCCTAGTTATTCTCCTATTGCACATAATCCATTTCATAGACCACCAACATCAGACAAGGCCACTCTCTGACCATGATGGATCAAGATAAAAATGAGACCACTCCATAATCACTGTCTGAACAAAGACAAAATATGAACACGGCCCAAGGTAACATAGAAATGACCAAGAATCTCCTTACCCTGGCTAAAATGAATGACTGCCGCTCTAAGAATTACAGCCTCAGCCTGGGTTTAGTCTTCCCTTCTTCTGCAAGATGCATGATGGCACTCCGTCAACTATCACCATCCCCTCGACCTGACAACAACCAGTCCACAACAAAGCCCCTGCTTCCCTAAGATGCCTCAGAATGATGACACAACCCGATCTTTTAAGTCCATTATAGCATTTATTATGTCTCTGGTGCAAGTGGTTTGCACTCAACTACTGATTCAAAAGTTGGCAGTTCAAGCTCACCCAGTGATGCCAAGGAGGAAAGGTCCGAGGAACTGACTGTTTCTATAAAGATTACAGCCAAGAAACCCCATTGACTTCTGGGGAAACAGGGTCCACCAGGAGTCAGAATCAACTAGGTGGCAATTGTTTAGGTTGGGTTATTTTTATTTACTGAGACGGCCCCTGGCTCCCCATGTTGGCTTCTCCCTCATTGTAATAGGTAAAAGAAAACCCTAAATTATAAGTCGTTGGTTAAATTAACTACATCACAGATAAGAGACCAGAGTTCAAAATAGTAATCTATTCATAATTTTTATTAGTTCTTTGCTAATAAGCTCTTTTCAAAACACAATGGTTCAAGATGTTAAAGTAACATATTAGTATAATTGGCAAAAGTATATAAAGACATGTCTAGAAGAATTCAAAAAGACCATACAGAATAAATGATCGTATAGTAAACTAATAACAGAATATCAAACTTCAACCCATTGTCAATGAGACTACCTCATAGAGGTTTAACAGGATAGACTAGAACTGCCCCCCCAAGGGATTTTCAAAGCTATAAATCGATACAAAATCAGACTACCTCATTGTTCTCTCAGAGTGGTTGGCGGATTCAAACTTGTGATCTTTTGGTAAGTGGGTGAGTGCTTTTCACAGCTGCACCAGCAGGGCTCCCTTGCTATACTGACTCCTTTATTCCTCCATTACTGACAGCGTCAATCTTTCAGAAGCACTTCTAATAAACTTTGCAAGCTACGTACAAATTGAGAAACTGACACCTAATGCAATTAAATTTAATTGCAGATTTAAGCCTTACTCATGAAATGCACAATTCTCATCATTCAGAATTTTGTTAATTTGCTCCAATTGCCTCATCTGATAGTAAGTTATTGTTAATTAGTTTCATTAGCAATCCAAAAGACTGTCATCAAATCAAAACTGCAAAGACTTTTATAATGATCTCATCTAATTTTTATTTTTATTTTCATTAACTTCTCTCCTTTACAACTTTGGGAGGAAGATGGGAGGGGAGGTGGCCTGGAGATGACAGCAGGAAGAGGTATTTCCAAGACATGACCATTGCTGCTATGAAAAAGGGTCTCTTTTCAGGATTTCCAAGAGCACCCAAAATGAGCAACAAGTTAATCCTATGCCCCAAATAGTCATGTGATAATCTGAGACCATAGACCTAAGCAGAAGATAAGAGCCATTGAGCCCCATCACCCACAACCAATCAGACAAAAAAATCTCGGCTCCTCAACTAAGCAAAAATCACTTAAATTCAGAACTTCAGTCTCATCCACAAATGCATAAGCTTTATAATTTTATATACCAGTAGCATTATGGCAGTAACGCTACATTAAAGCAAAAAGTAACCTACCTAAACTAAAGCAAAAAGTAAACAAAAGCAAACTTCGAGCCATGGTAAAACAGGAGGTTATGTGTTGGGTTGCTAACCACCAGGTCAGCAGTTTGAAACCAGTAGCCATTCCTCAGGAGAAAGATGTGGCTTTCTATTCCCATAGTTACTATGTGGGAAACCCACAGGGGCAGTTCTACTCTGCCCTATGGTGTTGCTATAGTCAGAATGAACTTGATGGCAATGAGTGAGTGAGTGAGTGTGTGATTGAGTGAGTAAAAGAAAAACTACCATATTTAAAATAACATAACAAATTATAAACCCCTATGGGACCATAAAGGAGTCCAGGTGGTCTAGTGGTTACAAGATGGGCTATGATCCCCATGGTTGGCCATTCAAAACCATCAGCAGCTCCTCGGGAGAAAAACTGGGCTTTCTACTCCTGCAAACAGTTACAGCCTCTGAAAAACACAGGAAGTGGTCTGAGTCAGCAGTGACTCAATGGCGGTGGGTTTGGTTTTGGTTTGGATGGACCTTGTGAAGAGTGCTGGTGGTGTAGTGGCTTACATGTTGGCTGCTAACCAAAAGGGCAGCAGTTAGAAGTGACTTGACGGCAGTGACTCTGGAGTGTATAGGACCATAAAGAACTCTTGTTGTGCAGTGTATAAGGTCTTTGGCTGCTAGCTCCAGGTGCTGCCCAGCAGAAAGATGTGGCAGTCTCCTACCATAAGGATTTACAGCCTTGGGAATCTTATGGGCCAGTTCTACCCTAACCAACAGGGCTGCTCTAAAGCAGAATCAACCCAATGGCAGTGAATTGTTTTGTTTGTTTTTTGGGGGAGGGGGTGCTATATGTCAAAGTACAGTATCTTAGCCTTGAAAATTCTCATATACTTGATCGTAATTTTATGTGGCACACAGTTTATAATAAGGCTTGAGAACTAATACACCAGGATTTAAACTGCATAGTGTCACTTATTACAGTCACCAAAAGGCCTTGTATGTGTTCTGCGCTTTCTTTTTATACAGCATTTTACCAGGATTCCTAAGTCTTTAGAAAATAGCAGACAACATTAAAGGAATTTCAGTACTTGATTTTCAAGGTGCTGAGCACTAAGATTCCATTTCTGCAACTTCCACTCTGCCAACTCCCAGTACCAACTCAAAGTGATGCTGCACAGGGTTTTGAGGCTATAAATCTTTACAAAAGTACACAATCTCCTCTCCCTCCCTCCGAGTAGCTGGTAGGTTTAAACTTTGCAGTTAACAGACCAATGCCTGACCCATGTCACCACCAGGGCTGCGTGGGGAAGGTCAGAACCTCGAAGGCGCTCACTCACTACCTTTACCATTGCTGTGTAAAGTGAATCTACTATGACTCATAGTGACGCTTCCATAGGGTAGAGTAGACTGCTCGATAAGCTGTCCTAAGGGGAGATCTTTATGGTAACACTTGTGCTGGGTCTTCTCTCTCTCCTGGAGCCACTGATAGGTACAAGCTGCCGACCTTTCAATTAGCAGCTGAGCACTGCAGCATTGCATCACCTTCCCTTCCCCTGTATCAGGAGGTGGCAACCTTTTGAGATGGAAGGCCAATCCTGTCCCTCACAACAGTGAAAACATGAATCGAGAGCCATAAATATATTTTTATAACAAATGAAATTACCATAATCTGAACAGTACCCTTTAAAATTTTCATTTTACTTCAGAGTCACATGTAAGTACCAAAAGAGCCACAGATGGCTTGTGGCCTGCAGCTTGCGAACCCCTGCCCTATGCCACTTAGGTCCTACTTCCTTAGGACTTACATTCAGGATACAGAAAACTCAGTGCTGATTTCAGCTTAGTAAGCTAAATATAATTGTAAAAATTAAGGTATTTCAGGTGAATCTAGATAAGCTGGATGAACAATCTGGAGGAGAAAACAACAGGACCGACGGTTCCCAGGGGGAAATGGAAGAGGGGCAGGTGGGGGAAAGGAAGTGGGGTTAACAAACCCAGTGACAAGGGAACAACAAGTGATCCAATAACAGTGGCAAGGAGGGTGTAAGAAGCCTGGCAGGGCTTGATCAAGGGCAGTGTAACCGAGAGGAATTACTGAAACCCAAATGAAGGCTGAACATAATAGCAGGACAAGAGGAAAGTAAAAGGAAATAGAGGAAAGAATTGAGACAAAGGGAATTTATAAAGGTCTAATTCCAGGCATGTACATATGTAAATATATTTATATATGATGATGGGGAAATAGATCTATGTGCATATATTTATAGGTTTAGTATTAAGGTCCCAGATGGACATTAGGCCTCCAATCAAGTAATACCTCAAGGCAAAAACACTTTAATCTATTAAACTGGCATTCCACAATGATCACCTTCCTCACAGGATCGCTGAAGACAAAGCAGGTGCATAAGCAAATGTGGTGAAGAAGGCTGATGGTGTCCAGCAATCAAAAGATATAGCATCTGGGATCTTAAAGGCTTGAAGATAAACAAGTAGCTATCTAGCTGGGAAGCAGCAAAGCCCGCATGGAAGAAGCACACCAGCCTGTGTGATCACAAGATGTCAAAGGGATCAGGTATCAGGCATCAAAGAACAAAAAACCCTATCATTGAGAATGAGAGGCAGTGCGGAGTAGGGACCCAAAACCCATCTATAGGCAACTGGACATCCCTTACAGAAGGGTCGCGGAGAGGAGACAAGCCAGTTAGGGTACAGTGTAGCAACGATGAAACGTACAACTTTCCTCTAGCTCCTAAATGCTTCCTCCTCCCACCCCATTATCATGATCCCAATTTTACCTTACAAATCCGGCTAGACCAGAGGATCTACACTGGTACAGATAGGAACTGGAAACATGGGGAATCCAGGACAGATGAACCTTTTAGGACCAGTGGTGAGAGTGGTGATACTGGGAGGGGGGAGGGAAGGTGGGGTAAAAGAGGGAACCAATCACAAGGATCTACATATACCCCCCTCCCTGGGGAACAGACAACAGAAAAGTGGGTGAAGGGATACATCGTATAGTGTAAGACATGACAAAATAATAATTTTTAAATTATCAAGGGTTCATGAGGGAGGGGGAAATGGGGAGGAAAGGGAAAAAATGAGGTACTGATACCAAGGGCTCAAGTACAAAGCACATTTTTTGAGGATGATGATGGCAACAAATGTACAAATGTGCTTGACACAATGGATGTATGTATGGATTGTGATAAGAGTTTATAAGCCCCCAATAAAATGATTATTTTTAAAATTAAATTGAATTTAAGTTTTAAAAAATTAAGGTATTCATAAATCTCTAATAAACCAAATCCTGAGCCAGGTTTCAAAGAAAATGCAAAATAAACTGATAGGGCACCAAAGAGTAATTGCCTAGAGGAAGGCCACATAATGAAAAAAATAAGTTAAAATATCAGCCCCAAGCTGGAGTTTCTAGGTCTGCACTGTTCAAATAGTAGCCCGATGTCACATGTTCATTGAGCATTTGCAAGGTAGTGAATCTGATTTGAACTGGGCTATCAATGTTGAACACATACTAAAGCTTGAAGATTTAATAACAAAAAATAAAATGTCTCCATCATTTTATAAAAATTTCATAATAAACTGACATTTTGGATATATTGGGTTACATGATTAAAAAGTGCTGTCGTAGGCACCTTGGAAAAGAAGCCTGGTGATCTATCTTCCAAAAATTCTGCTAGTAAAACTCTAGGGAACAGTTCTACTCTGACACACATGGGTATCCCTTCACTGGAAAGGACTCGGCAACGGGTTTATATGGCTCATGTCTTGCATTTCAACTGGGCAGCAACTTTCCGCTATTTTTCACTCTGTTCAACTAAGTATCTCAGTGAAACACTAGCATAATCACCCTTGTAGCTAGGCCCATTAATTCAGGATCACCTACACAATCTACAAGAACCAATCCTTTACCATGCTCCTAATTTCAAAAACGATAAAGACATTTTGGGAATAAGCTAATTCAAGGAGACTCGTTTTAAAATTACAGTTCCTCAACATTAGCATCAACCTGAGAAGTTCTACAAGAGATGCTCACCCTCCAAAAGATCACTAAGTCTGGGGTGAGACTCAACATCTTGTAAAACATTTTGTAAAAGCTCCCGCATAAATCCCATAAGCAGCGCTGCAAGCCAGTTTCGGTCATGTTTCCACATACCATATCCTGCTTCTATATAGCTCAGTCTATTTCTCTTCTATCTCCTAGTTGCTTGCATAGTACCTGAGGTCTTGCAAGTGAACATCCAAGACACATCAACTGGTGTGTATTTGCCTGGAATAACAAGAAGAGTTAAGAATAGAAGCAGGATATGGAATGCGTACTAACTGCCTCCTGTGCCGTGAGACCAGAGAACTGCATCTCACCCAGCTACCATTACAGATTTCAACCAAAGGTTCCACAGGAGTATTCTGATCAAAAGGGGAGAAATGAGCTGAATCCCAAATTTCCATGGACTCTAAACTTTCTGAAACCACAGCAGGTGGACGAAGCACTGAGCCAAATGACAATAGCAACTCCAAAGATTATACAAATGAAGGAGGAACAACTCAAAAAAGGCTGAGGAAGTTGTGTAGCTCAAAGAATATACTTAATGTCACTAATGATACATGTAGAAAGTTATATGTATTATGTACATACTCAACTACAAATTTTTTAGAAAGAAAACGTTGGCTAAAAAAACATTTAAGTCTCTGAATCTGTTTACACAGAATTCCAACGGGGAGAGGGAATCTCTCACCTATCAGACTCTTCAATCCTTCTGTGAAGAGTGATTGGAATTCAGGAGATTGCAACTTCATTGTAAAGAGATGCTGCTTCAGAAGGCACAGTCTGCTCCAACTACAACTCAGTAAGGGTCTAGGCCAGGGATGCAGGTACCTCAACATCTGGAAAGTCACCAACCAGGCATCTGTAAGGAAAACGGACATGCACACAAATGAAATTGAAAATCGACAAAAGCCTAAGCACAAATTTTAACTTTAATTATTGATGGAAAAATTCATCTGTTTATTTGAAAACTGGGAAGAAAAATACATACTTTCACTTATATCTCTTTGGTGGTTATCCTATTTTGTACTCTTGGCACACATCGCCATACTCACATTCCACCAAACCAAATACTGTACCTACTGCTGTCCAGTGGATGCTGATAAATAACCACCCTACATAGGGTTTGCCAAAGTTGTGATTTGTTTTTTTTTGTTTTTGTTTTTTAAAAACCAGAGCAGAAAGCCTCATTTTTCCCCCAGGGTGCAGCTAATGGATTTGAACCTCTGACCTTGGGTAGCAGCCCATCGCCTAAACCGCAGCACCACCAGTGCTACTCGCACAGCGTTACTGTCATAATACTTCAAGAAGGTTGAATTTCAGTGCAAGTGTGCGGGGTGCCCAGGAGCCCAAGATCAGTGGTTCCTGATAATCTAACAGGAGGGCTTGCAGGAACTTAGGTCTCTTCTAGAACAAACGCTACCAAATCACAGCCCTACCTCCCCTCACTGAAGACTGAGGGCTCAGGGTCGTTCTGGGGTATGTGACATTAATTTAAGACAAGCATTTCCCCTTGATGCCCGGGACCCCAACCACTGACAGGCCGCCTTCTTCCTTTATCGCCAGGCCTGGTCCCGGTGCAGCAGGAGCGGGCCGCAGAAGAGCCTGCCACTGCTTGGAAAGCACGTTTCCAACCGCAGCGTTCCCTGCCCCCAGCTCCCTGGGAGGGAACTGGCTTCCCTGCCCCCTGCCTCCACTTTGAAGGGCTCGCCGCCAGCCCTGAAGAAGCTGGCGTCCCCTCCGCCCCGAGCCGGGCCGAAAAGGCGCCTCCAGAGCAGCGGAAGTGCCGGCGCGCCAGGGAGCGCACGCGGGCGCCGAGAACGCCGGGCTCGTTCCCCCGGCGGCCGAAGGGAGTCCCTGCGAGCAGTCGGCTCCCGCCAGCCCAGCGGGCCCGCAGCGACCGGACTGGCGGCAAAGACAACACCTGCCTTCAGCTCTTCAACTCGCTTCCGCCGCGGCCCCTCCCGGCGACCCGGCCGTCACGAGGGCCTCCCACGACCCCCGCGCGACAGCTCACCGACCCGCGCACTTCCGAGAGGAACGTGGGACGTGACCGACGAACGTTTGTTGACAGCCAATGGGAAGCCGTGGCCAGGCGTGGGCGGGACCTCAACCTCGCCCCGCCCCCTGGCGCCCCGCCCAGCGGGGAATCGCGCGAACCGCACTTCCGGTTTCACCAGGTGCAGCACAGCCCCCTTCTGGACACAGCCGGAGGAACTACTTCATCACTTCCCAGTGCACTTCAAGCCTGCCTGCCCAATGGGGGCCACTCGCCCATCTCCATTGCGTGCCTATGTGATCTTAGAAAGTGACACTACCCTCATTTGTGATATGTGATGTTTAAAATCCAAAAGTGGTACCTGGGCTTCGGTGTCATGTTGCTGTCTGGCACCTTAAGAGCTCAGGAAAAAATGTTGATTTGTTAGTCTTGCTGGTCACGTGACTCGCCTTGCTGTACTGCATCTCAACCTCTAAGTCCACACATTTTAAGAATACCCAAGTCAGAGAAACTGCGTGAAAACTTAGGCGCCATGTTCAAAACACGCTCTAAATCGCAAACCAAGCCCAACTCCTTGCTATGGAAATGAACTGGACTCATGGTGGCCCCATGAACAGAGTAGAACTAACCCTGTGGATTAGAAGACAACCTACAAAAGTTAAAACCTCAGCTTTCTCCCAAGCGGCTGGTGGGAAAGCCCATTCTTTTCTACTTTGTTCACTTCCTTAATTCTTGGCCGTTTTGGGGGTGCAGAGTGCTGAATCAAATCCACAGTCTTCACTTTACAGCTAAAAAATTGTGTTAACTTGACTATAACCACTGGGTTCGCTGGCCTGAGGATTTTTCCTCAATGCTTAAATTTTTTCTCAAGGCAAATAAAAGTGAAGTAAGTGGCAAAGAAGCATCAGCCCGAGTATACCCCTAAGCCCAGCTTATTTTAAATGCATGAAGTCTGTACCATATGTTGTCTGTACTTTAACATGGGTATATGCTTTTATTGCTGTTAGTTGCCCTCCAATTGTCTCCAACTCATTGTGATACTGTGTATGTCAGAACACTGCCCAGTCTTGGATCATCTCCACAGTTATGTCTGAGTCCATTGTTGCAGCCATTGTCAAGCCATCTCATTGAAGTTTGTGAAAAAATAATAGGGAGTCCACATCTGAATTCCTCTACTTCCCAAATCTGTACAAGGCAGAGGTCAGGCTTGATTTCACCCTTCATCCTTCTTAATCCTATTTTGACACCAACTGCCCCTCCCGCAGCACTCTCGACTTTTATACTGGGCTCGAAAACTCATTGCAATGGCCGCACAGAACTCACACAGTGCTAGTGATTATGAAGTTTAATTTAATCCCAGTTCCTGGATTCAGACACTTTCCTCTCTACCATGCGTATAGGCAGGCCTCTCTCTGGCCCTCATCCTCTCGGCCTGGCCTTCTTGAGCACTGTCAGAATGCTCCATTAGGGTTGCAGATGAATGCCCAGAGGGCATGCCACTCAACTCTAAGTCTCAACCCAAAGTAACTCAACTCCAGCTCCACAGTTTGCCAGCAAATAAAGTCTGGGTCCTGTCATTGTTTTAGCCAAAGGCAGAGACCAGTTGATTAGAGAAATTCATTTTTTAAATCATTTTACTCGGGGCTTTTACAGATCTTATAACAGTTTCTTAAGTTTATTTCTGCAAGTGCTTGACAGGAGGAAACGGGTTTGCTACCTCTAAACTGCTTCAAAGATTCAGGGAAAATCAAGCCAGTTATATACCCTAATTACGTAGCAGATTCGAGGGAATGTGTGATGTCTCCATTAATATTCTGTTTTACCTCTATAGTGCCTAATATCCATTGCAATAGCTATACAGAATTCCAGGAAAATTCATGATTAAAGGGTTTATTAAAGAAATTTACACGTTGTGGTGCCAGACAGAAATGCTCAGGATAGCTGTTTACCAGAATACTACAAAGTTTCAGTTTGCTAATAAGGAGCCTCACAGGTTCGGCTTTGGGCTGCTATCTGAAAAACCAGTTCAAAACCACTAGCAACTCTGCCTGAGATCAGGAGAAAGACGGCGCTTTCTCCTCCTGTAAAGAGTAACGGTCCCAAAAGTCTCCTGTAAAGAGTAACAGTCTCAGAGCGGCCTGCCCTATAGGGTCTCTATGAGCCAGCACTGAATAAATTATGGCAATAAATAAAGTCCCAAAGGGGCATACCACTCTACTGTAGATCTCAACACCAAGGCTGGTGAGTCAGCAAGTCCAGCTGCCTGAATTAGTACCCCAAGGCACGCCTATCCACTCCAGGTAGCCTCAGCCCCAAGGCACTCGACTCCACTTCAGAAAGTCCAGTTTCCCTAATAAAGTGCCCAGGGCACCTCAGTCCATAAGCCAGCCTCCCATTCAACTTTACTTGGGAAGTCCATCACTCGGTTCCATGCTCTGACTCCTGATCTACTGCAGCTCCTCGGATGGTCTAGCTGTCATCTGGATTCAGGAGATGCCCTGCACAGAGATCTCTGATCCAGGGGATGTACTCCACTCCAGGCTCTTGTTAGTAATGAGATCCCTCCTTCTGCTTCTTAGAGGGCTTATTTTATACACAACAGATGGCACACTAGGAAATTCTGTTTGCAACTACTCAGAGGCCACAGACAAATCCTACCAGTGTCTTTTCTCACCTTCTTACCAGACCCATACAGGGAAAGGTCATTTGCCGAGAGTTAGAGACTTTGACAAGAAGACCCACATTAGGAATCCTTCCATGTTTCCATTGACCTTGGATCTACACAACTCTGCACCCACTGGCCTGAGATCTTCCTGCATTCTGCATCATCTCAGGTGGTTGCATGAACCTGAAGGGGGGTTATGGACTAGTATCAGAACTATGAACTTGAGTTGGACTGGGTTGGGACACTTTCTTGATAAACAATTAGTTCCTGGTATAAAGCTCTTTCTTATACAAGTTAAAAGAAGAAGAAGATCCACATTAAGTAATTTACTGTCCCTGCACTGGTTTGTTACAGTGAACAAAGGTCTTAAGCAATAGGACAAAGGAGGTATGGTTCACGAGAAAGGAGGCATTACTGAATCTGTCCCTCCACTGCTTATCTAAATGACCTTGCTTTCCCAGAAGTTTCTGTTTGCCTAAACTTGCTGAATTAGAACAGCCTAACTGATTAAGTTTTGAGGAGCCCTGGTGGCATAAGTATATAGATCACGTTGGCCTGCAATCTACGGGTTAGCAGTTCAAAACCACAAACCACTCCACAGGAGAAAGATGAGGCTTTCTACTCACATAGAGTTACAGTCTTAGAAACACACATGGGCATTTCTACTCTGTTTTATAGGGTCGCTGTGTTAGGCCCTGTTGACTAGAGCAACAAATCCAGAGACACATATGTGTGTGGTAGTTACAGAATCTCTTGTCAACTTGAAGATATTAAGAATGAAGGGGTGGAATCTGGTTTATCAATCAGATCACAGACTGATGGTATCTCCTTTTGGGTGTGGCCTTCTCATGAGGACTCTGGGAACTTTCTCACTTTCTCCCTGGATATGGGCCACATCCAGCAGAAATCTGCTTCAACTTTCCTGTTGACAAGCCACAGAAGCCATGCTGATGGCAGCCTGTGACAGTTACATAATTGCGGGAGAGAGATCAGCTATCCCGCACCAAGCAGCATCTGAAATGAGGCGTGCGGATGAAATGAAAAAAAAGACAAGGACAAAGTATGGGATTGGGAGGACAACAGTCTGATGGACTGAAGCCCCGAATATATTCAAAGCTTGGTTTACATACTATTCATACAAGGGAATGGTTATAAAACAAAGGTTAAAGCACTTGCTCTAAAACATTGTGACCATCTGATCTATGCAAACATTTCTTAACTAGGCGCACTGGCTAAACACTTGAATAATAAAAACACTACATTCTAAGATAAGCACAAGGACATGCAAGGTTCAAAAGAATCTCAAGGAGGTCATAAAGAACTGAGTTATCTCGCAACGTAGTTAGCTGCAAGGTCAGCAGAGGCACAGGGGACTGAGTAGTCACATAGCAGGAAACACTTGGACCAGCCAATGGCCTCCTACACATAATCTGTTGTCAATTTGAGACTTAAGAGTAAAAGAGTGGTGTTTGACCTGTCAATCAAGTTGCAGCTTGGTGACCTCATTTGGAGGCACTAAGGAGATAAATAGCTCACTGGAGATGAGACACATAGACACTCCCTGTAAGACATTACTGTTGAGAAGACACATGGAGCTACGCTAGAGCCCTGGAGTTGAAGGAGCCATGTGAAGACCCCTGCCAGCACTGAGATGCTTCCACTGCCACGGGATCCACAAGACTTTCTACCCACTGGCCTGTGATCTTCCTGCATTTGGCATCATTGCATGTGTTCTGTGAATCTGAAGAGGAATTTATAGAGTGGTATCAGACATATGAACTAATATCGAACGTATGGACTTGATCTGGACTGGGCTGGGATGTTTTCTCAATATACAATTTTTCTTTGATATAAAGTTCTCTCTTACACATAAATGAGTATCTCTGGATTTGTTTGTCTAGTCAACCCAAACTAACACAATGTGTAAGAAAGAGCTTTATATCAATGAATAATTATATATCGAGAAAACATCCCAGCCCAGTCCAACTTATGTTCCTAAGTCCAATAGAAGTCAGTAAGTCCCTGTTCAGACTCACGAAGCCACATGTAGTGATGTGGAATGCAGGAAGATCACAGGCCAGTGAGTGCAGAGTCCCATGGATCCAAGGACTGCGGCTCTGGCAGCAATCAGGGTCAACCAGCAGGAAGATGAAGGCAGGGAACAGGGGGATAGGTTCCCAAGGCACTCCTTATGAGAAGCCCACGCCCACAAGGAGTCAACATCAGGCTGGCACCTAATGGACAGACTGAATACCACCCAACACTTTTAGATATCTTCAAGTTGACATGAAATTATTGAGAGAAGCTTATGCTATGTACATACTACATGCATGTGTATATACACATACATGCATAGCAAAACGAGCAATTTCAGTCCATTATTCTTTGCCTCATAGACTGATCCAAACCTTCATTCCTAAAGAATCTGGGATGTTAGCTGTCATGTAGGAATTCAGTTGCTCTAACTTTCCATTGACTTTAATAAGAAGGCATAATAATTAATTCTAAGAAAAGTCTTACAGGATCTTCAATATTGAATTACATTCCTGCAAAATATGTAATGTACACCTGTAGTTATAATCCCATTTTGGAATTGATGATGTTGTTATGTTAATTATGAAAAAATGCATACTGTGTTTTTAGTCAATTCCCCAACCCCCATCCATCTCCTGGGTCTCTCTGTAGCCTTCAAAATGGGCTTCTTGGTCCTTTCTTTTATAATAGTACTTGCAGTATTTGTCTTTATGAGATTGACTACCATTGCTGAGCATAATGTCTTCTAAATTTGTTCATGCTATGAGGTGTTGGGCGGTTTCATTTTTGTTTTTCAGAAATGCGTAGTATTCCATTGTGTATATATGTCAGAGTTCATTTTTCCATTCCTCCACAGACAAGCATTTTGTGTGTTTCCATCTTTTTGCTATTGTGAATAGTGCTGTGATTAACTTGGGTGTGTTGGGCCAGGTTGACTAGAGAAAGAAATCCAGAGATATTCATATGTATGTAAGAGAGAGCTTTATATATATATTGAGAAAACATCCAGCCTAATCCAGACCAAGTCCATAAGCCTGATATTAGCCACTATGTCCAATAGTAGTCCATAAATTTCTCTTTAGACTCACACAGCACTTGCAATGATGCCAAATGCAGGAAGATCACAGGCTGGTGAGTGGAAAGTCTTGTGGATTCAATGACAGTGGACACCTCTCCAGGGTTCTGGCTGCCATCAGTGTTTCTCCATGTAGCTTGTCAACAGGAAGGTGAATCAGAGAGGGAGCATGTGACCCACATCCAGGGAGCAAGAGAAGAAGTTCCCAGGCTCCTCATGAGAATGTCACACCAATCAGGAGGCATCATCAGGCTGTGAGCTGATTGACATGCTGAACTCCCCCCCTTGACTCTATTTATCAAGTTGACATTATATAACTACCACAATGGGTGTTCATATACCTATTTGAGGTTTTTCTTTATTTCTTGGGGTATATACTAACGAGAGAGATTGCTGGGTCATGTGTCCTGCTATTTCCACTTGTTTAAGGAAGACCATATTGTTTTCCTTAGTGGTTGCAATGTACCACAGTGTGTAAATGTTCTGATGTCTCCACAACCTCTCTAGCATTTGCTATTTAATGTTGTTGTTATTGTTAATTGCTACCAATGCCAGTGTGAGATGGTATCTCCTCGTTGTTTTAATTTGCATTTCTCTTATATGTAATAATTATGAGCATTTCTTCATATGATTATTGGCTATCTGGATATTATATTTGGTGAGTTGTCTATGTCTTCTTCCTATATTTTATCATGGATTATTTGTTTTTCTTATTCTCTGCAGATTTTTGATATTAGCACTTTATTTACTATATCATTACCAAATTTTCCCAAAATCTGTGAGTTCTTTTTACTCTTGGTGAATTCTTTTGATGTACATAAATGTCATATTTTTAGTAGGTCCCAGTCCTCTATTTTAACTTCTGTAGTGTTGTTTGATGGTGTGTCTTTGTTTTGTATTATGGCACTTAAGTTTGTTTCTATATTTTCATTGATGCTTTATTGTCACGCGCCAGGTCTCGCCAGCAAGAAAGACGCGCCACAACAGGATTCTTCCACAGGCGTTTTATTGCTGGGTTCGATTGCTGTAGCGGATAGAAGACCCCGAAGCCCCAAACTACTGCTGCTTATATGCGCTCTATGGGGACGTGCTGTGCATTGATTGGTGCGTTCGCCAGAACCCTTATTAGCATACTCCAGGGTGGAGTTATGACTACGTCATCTAAGCAGTGCGCATGCTCTAAGTGGTTGTTTACCACTTAACTGGGCCACCGCCCTGACTGCCCGGCGCCATCTTGTAATGGCGGCGAGAGCTGCGGCTTCCCACATCTCCTCCTTTCTTATTTATTTTAGGCCTAATCCATCGATCCACCTCCAGCAGCCCCAGGAGATCAAGATGGATATAAGAACCCAAATCTGGTCACCCTGATGCGTGCAATGAGCAGAGCTCCGCATGGTGCAAGGGCTGGCCAAGATCCGATTTCTGTCACTCTTCCCAGTGCGATGGGGTCTTCCCCTTGGGGTGCGAGAGCTGACAACTTATGGGGGTTAGTTTTCTTTTAACAAAGAAAGCCAAAGATCATGGGAACCACCGCGCTCAATCGCTAAGAGCGCCTGCGCAATGATGACCTTGTCACGCCTTTGCAGAGCTTTAAGTTTGCAGAGCAACCATAGCAACAACACTCCTCCACAGCACATTATTGCAGCAAATGTAAACACCCCCACCCACTCCTTAAAGTAGGAAAATGCAGATGAAAGCCAATAAGAAAAATTTTCAAGGGTAAGGGGTTCCACGCGTGTTCCATTCAATCGGACAACTTGATTCAGGAGGTCTTCTTGCAGCTGGTTCAACTCTTTGGTCCATTGTCCATTAGCGTCAATAGTAGCGCTGGATGGATCGCTGTCCTCTTCATTCTTTCTGCTCCCACGATCTTCATCCTCCTTCTTAATTAGTCTCACCAGTCTCTCTGTCACCCAGATGGGGTTTTCTTCTTCCTGTGGAAAAACACAAATTGCTCCCCTGGACCTGATTAATATGGGGTCTGGGCCATACCATTTGTTGTCTAGGACATTTTTCCACCGGGCCATTTCCTTTGGTGGCTTTGGCCATTGCCCGTGTCTGTCTGCAGCTGATTGGCTTTTCTCATCCAAATTTTAAAAATTTAGGGTGAAAAGGGTTAGAGAAAAAGCCATTCTAGGGGTAGTGACCGTCACGGTCTCTATTCCCCCTTTTTGCTAACTCAAGAAGCTCTAGTTCTCGCCACGGGTACAAGGGCTCCGAATGGCGGGCACGGCTCTTCTGTTGATCAACTTCCTCTTTTAATTTTAACTGCGCAGCCTCCTCATTTTTAACAGCTTTGTGCTGCTTCCTATGAGCTCCTTGTTCTTCCTCCCGCTCTGTTTCTGACATGCTCTCCTGAACATCTTCTAAAGCCTGCTGCCCTTGGTGCAATGGCTGCTCACACTCTTTGTCCTCAATGCATGCTTTCACTAGCTTCCAAATGGGTCTAATCCCCGGCTTCAGCCGTCCGGCTTCAGCAGCTCCGTCTATGTCTCGCCCTAGCTTATTCCAGCTCGCGGATGTTAGCGAGCCTGTGGAAACAAACCATGGTGCTATCTCATCTATGTTTTTTACAAATTTACACAAAGTCTGTTCTGAAATTTTTAATCCTCTCTTTCTCAATAGAGCATCGAGAGCCGTAACCATAGTCTTTATTGCCGCGTTCCCCATGTTGCCTGCTTATGTATACAAGGACTTAACACACGGGCGGGCACGGATTTATCTACACCCGATTTATGCGCGATAAAGAAAAGGCGGCTGGCTGTTAGCCATTAAAACCGAAAGCGGAAGTATTCACACGCCGACACTCAAGCACCAGCAAGTGGCTTAACAATCATTCAGGCTCATGTCTCTCAGAACTTACCATTTCTTCCCACACCGTGTGGTTCTGAATCCTCCCTGATGACAGGGGGTCTCCGCTCGTGCCAGAGGTGGTCGTTCCCGGGTCTCGGCACCACTTGTCGCGCGCTCAGTCTCGCCAGCAAGAAGGACGCGCCACAACAGGATTCTTCCACAGGCGTTTATTGCGGGTTCGATTTGCAGATGCGGAAAAAGACCCCGAAGCCCCAAACTACTGCTGCTTATATGCGCTCTATGGGGACGTGCTGTGCATTGATTGGTGCGTTCGCCAGAACCCTTATTAGCATACTCCAGGGTGGAGTTATGACTACGTCATCTAAGCAGTGCGCATGCTCTAAGTGGTTGTTTACCACTTAACTGGGCCACCGCCCTGACTGCCCGGCGCCATCTTGTAATGGCGGCGAGAGCTGCGGCTTCCCACACTTTATAGCTAGCTGTAAGGTTTATATTGAAGTCTTTGTGGTGATTGGATTTTATGTCACCTGATGGTACCTGTGTGGAGGACAAGGTGGAGTCCAACTTGTCATGAGGGAGTAGCCTGCTAATGCCTCCTTGAGAATGTGCCCTTTTCCTAAAGGAGACCATGAGAACCTCTCTTTCTCTTGCCTTTAGCCATTTTCCTTTCTTGGATTCTGTATCTGCCTCTGGGGGTGGCCTTATGTGGGCTGCCAAAATTGGGAAGTGTCTTCTCCATGTCATTTTAACTGAGGAGCAAGATAATGGGGTAGAAAGTTATTTAGGAAATAAAGGTTAAAACCTTGTCAGAGTTGTTAAAAGACATAAATGAAGTAACAAATGAGAATGATACCCAACAAAAATATCCTTTAAGAATTTTGAAAAAAAATAAAATTCTAGAAAAATAAGACTAAGAATTTTTAGCAGCATGGTTTTACTGATACCATTTAAAAATACAATTAAGAGGAATTTAGTTCATATAAGGTATATAAAATATAAAAGGCTATATTTTCTTTGGAATTCATATTATTATATAAAGATATATTTGTAATATTGCATTGTGAGCTTTATAAAATATGTGGATGCAACACAAATAACCACAGTATATTTGTAGAATATGCATATGTGGTGATTACATAACTTCATATCAACTTATAAATAAGTGCAGAGGTGGGGTCTAGCCTGCCAGGCAGGGCACAAGCTGTTGATGTATCCTATGGGCATGGCCTTCTCATGAGGATTCTGTTAACTTTCTCTCTCTCTCTCTCTCTCTCTGCCTTAGTCTTCCTGTTGACAAGACACATTGAGCCATGTTGAAACCAGCAAGAGCCTTGGAGATGCTTCCACTGCCACTGGATCCATAAGACTTTACACCCACCAGCTTGTGATCTTCCTGCTTTTTACATCATTGCATGTGCTGCGTGAGTCTGAAGAGGGATTTACGGACTAGTATTGGACTTATGGACTTATATTGGTCTTATGGACTTCATCTTGACTGGCCTGGGAAATTTTCTTAATATCCAATTTGTTTCTGTAGTCAAGCTGAACTAACACAGTATTGTAAAGGATAAACAGGTTTATTCAATGGAAATGTTACTACTAAAAGTCCTACAATTTTAATTCTAGTTAGAGTATAACAAATTTACTATCTATATTATAATCCCAAGAGCAATAACCAAAGGAATTTTCAAAGATATCTAATAAGATTTTTAAAAAGTAAGATCACAAAAGAAGAGTAAAGTAAATCTAAAGTAAGTAGAAAGAATTTTAACCTTAAAATAAAAAAATTGAAGTAGAGAATAAATAAAATATTTTTAAAATTAGAAAAATGAAGAAAGTCAATTTGGTTATTTGAAGAAATATGAGGAGGTATTTCGCACCCCCCCCCAAAAAAAAATCCTGATTTTTTTCAAACCTATGCATTTTTCTTTCTTTCTTGTTTACAAAACAACCTTACCACCTTCAAAGTACTCTCCTTTACATTTAATACATTTGTCAAATCTGCTATTTCATTTTTTGAAACATTTTAAAAACTCATCTGTTTGGATAGCTGACAGCCCCTCCCTTAGTTTTTTTCCTTCACCTCTTCTATTTCTTCAAATTGCTGTCCTTCCATGCTCCTCTTCATTTTCAGAAACAAAAAGAAGTAGCACAGAGCAAGGTCAGGTGAGTAAGGTGTGTGTGGGGGAGTTTTGGGGGGACAAGAGAGCTATGCTATTTTGTATCAAAAGCTGGTGTACTGAGAAAGCTGCATTGTCATTAGAATTCCCAAGTGCATTATCATTAAAATTCCCAGAACTGAGTTCCAAGATAGTTCACATAACTTCCCCATCTCTTCAATGGTCTTTTGTCGGTCTTGTGGCACAAGTTCACGAATTTTGTCAATATTTTCATCCCCCTTATTGACTTGGGAGGGGAGTTGATGGGTGTCAGAATGCGGTTTGTCATCAATCAACATTTCACTATTTTTGAAACAAGAAAACCACTCATACCTTATAAGCTGTCTTCAACAGTTCCTGTGGCATTTTTCCCAAGCTGGAAACAAAAATTCACAGCAACATGACATTCTTTTAGCTGGCCACCACAACAAAATGAGGTTCAAGTAAAACTTGCTTTGACAAAAAATTCACAGTGACCATAGAGAACCTTCCCAGGCAACACCGTTGGGTGTGCGAACTCAGAGCTGCTCAATTCTCTCCTAGTAGTAAAAGTGCACACTATGAAAGCTCAGCCCAGTGAATGTTTTATTCCCCATTTTTGGAGGGGTACCCCCTCATAGACCATGTAGATATGTGTGATATATATCTGACAAGGGTGGAGGCCTCAGTGAAAAAGAGAGAATCACTATGGATCGTGTGCACATAAATAAACAATAAAGAAATATTATGAACAAGTTTACTTGTCTATTATTTTGTTAAGAGTCCTGGTGGCATAGTGTTTACAAGCTGGGCCACTAGCTACAAAGCCAGCAGTAACAGTTCAAAAACACCAACCATTCTGAGGGAAAATGAGAGTTATCATTTTAGAAATTTACAATTGCAGTCTCAGAAACATAACAACCCTACAGGACAGGCAATTCTACCCTGTCCTATAGTGTTATTATGAGCCAGTGTGGCCTCAATGGCACGGAGTTTGGCTTGTTTCTGGTACTAGTTTTTTGTACTGTGGCGACTTATATGTTCCTGTGATGCTGTAAACAATATCACTAGTGGAGAGCTAAATGAAAAAGAAGAAATCATTGCTGATAATATGCACAAATAAATAAGAGGCTGTTATGCACAATTTTACTCATCTATTAGTGTGCTGTGTATGTTGTTTATATGTTGCTGTGATTTAAAATACCACAGGGGTCACCCTCGATAGACAAGTTTCAGTAAAGTTTCCAGACTGAGACACTCTAGGAAGGAATGGGCTGTCCACTTCTGAAGGATTTGTCACCAAAAATCTTATGCCTAGCAGTGGAATGTTGCATATAGTTCGGGGGGATAATCCTCTAAGGCTGAAAGGAACTTGATGTAAGACTGTGAAGAGCTGCCTCCTCAAAATAGAGCCGACATTAATGACAACTAAAAAACAAAGACCTTCGCTTGTAGGTGGGCATGACTTTAAATGAGAAGGGATGCAGAAATTATTAATAGTTGACATGTGGAATACACAATACTCTAGGAAAATGCAAAGTCATCCAAAGTTAAATGGGACCCATGAAGAACAACATCATAGGCATAACCGAGTTGAAATGCACTATTATTGACCATTTTTAAACAGGACAATTAAATGATTCTATGCTAGAAATAAAAAACTTTAGAGGAATGTTGTCACATTCATTATTAAAATAGAACTCTTCAAAATCAGTCTTGGAACACAATGTTGTCTATGATAGAATATCTATAGACCTAGAAGGAAACAAGCTAATACCACTATTATTCCAATTTTTGTAATAATGACTAAAGCCAATGATGAAGAGTCCTACTAACGTCTTCAGTCTAAAAATGATCAACCATGCCATAAAGAGATTTTGATAATTACTGGTGATTAGAATGCAAAAGTTGGGAAATGCAGCCTTGGTGATAGAAATTAAAGCAGGGATCACATAATAGAAATTTGTAAGATTAATGACTTCTTGATTGTAAGCACCTTTTTACAATATAAATGGCAGTTCTACATGTAGACCTCACCAAAAGGAGTACACATCAATCAAATTGCCTATATCTGTGGGAATAGATAATGGAGAAACTCAATACCATCAGTAAGAGCAAGATCAGGGTCCAACTGTGGTACAGCCAAATGCTCATATGCAAGTTCAGGTTGACAATACAATTAAAACAACTATACAAGTGGAAAAATGTGATCCTGAGTACAATTCACATGGATTTAGAGAACACCTCAAGAATGTGATGACCAAAGATTAAACAAACTGAGGAACTACATCAAGAACATTTATCTACGAAGAAAGCAAAAAGTTCATTAAAAAATGCAGGAAGGAAAGAAAAGACAAAAGTGGATGTCAGAAGAGAGTCTAACACTTGCTCTTGAACATAGAGTAGCTACGATAAATGGAAGAGATCATGAAGTAAAAGAGGTGAGCAGAAAATTTCAAGACACCTCAAGAAAACAAAGTAAGCTGATGCCAAGGGCTTAAGTGGAGAGCAAATATTTTGAGAATGATGAGGGCAATGAATGTACAAATGTGCTTGACACAATTGATGTGTAGATGGATTGTGATAAGAGTTATATGAGCCCCCAATAAAATGATTTTTTTTAAAAGAAAACAAAAACAAAGTAAAACATCAAAGCAAAATTTGCAAATGCCTGGAGTTAGAAAATCAAGAGAAGAGCATTAATTGAATCAAGTCAATCCCTGGCCCCCAAGTAGTATGGTACGCTATAAGAGCTGTGAGAGCCCACAATAAAACGATTGTTTGAAAAGCAATATAAATAAACAATGAATCTGTTGGTTACAAAAGTCTATATATTTTAAAGGGAAAAACCTAAGGACTAGGATACTTATGTCACAATGACAAATCTAAGTAAACTTGGAGTAAGTATTAAAAAGACAGAGAGAAGAACATGATCACTTCTCAACCTGAAAGGCCTGGAGAAAAATGCAAGCTTATGTGAGACAGGATTCTCTAGAGAAACAGAACCAGAATGCTAATAATTCTATATATACATAGGTATACATTTACATAGATAGATAACAAAAGAAATAAACCGTTAATTAATCTATAAAGCAGTACAAATGGCTCAGTACAACTCACTCCCGAGAGACAGCTGTGAGACACTGGCAGTCCTTCAAGTCTTGAGGGTCGCCGGGTAGTCCTCTGTAGAGCAATTCAGGCTATCCAGGCACAGGTAGCAAACAGCAAGGCAGGTCACCAACAGTCAGCCAGATGACAGGGTCCGACAGTCCCCAGCTCAAGAGAAGTATATTCCAATGGTGTGGCAAAACAGGTCTGGAAGGAACCTCAAATTTCAGCGACACAGTCCACGGGTTAGGTGTCCCACAGGTGGTGTAGCTTGCAAATTGAGGCACAGAACAACCAAGGCAGCCGCACACTGGTCTGATCATCAAAGAGACAAGAAAGGCAAGACTCGCCGTGCCATTTATCTCTCTGCCCTTCAATTAATCTCACGTGTTCATTGGCCAGGTTGGCACAATAAGCCTTAATGATCTCAAAGCCTCGAGTGGAAATATTGAAAGATACAATGAGTAAAGTATCACATGAAGCATTGAAAGGATGGATGGAACAGAGTCACTATACCAAAAAGAACCATTTCAAGAGACAGCATAGGATCAAGAACCAATGGTGTGAAAGGAAGGAGTTCAAACTGCACTGAAACAAGGCTCCAGGAACTAATGGAAACCCACTGAAATGTGTCAGCGATTGTGCTGGAAGTAGTACTTAAGCTACACTAGGAAATCTGGAAGATAGATACCAAGCCAACTGACTTAAAGAAATCCATGTTGGTATCCATTGAATAACAGAGTGTGGAAATTACTTATCATTTAATTCATATGCAAATACAATTTCTTGAAGATCATTTTTAAATGGTTGCAGTTGTGTGACAGAGCTGCCAGAAATTCAAGAGAACGTGGAATGGGGCATATCACTGCTGATAACAGATGGATCTTGGCTCAAAGCAGAGAGTACTAGAAATATGTTTACTTGCGTGTGTTTTTTTTTAACTACAAAAAGGAAATTAACTCTATGGAACATAACTTTGGATAGCATTGAGAAGAATGGGAATTCCAGAACGCTTCATTGTGTTCACTCAGAAACTGAACATAGACCAGGAGGTAATAAATCAAACAGAACAAGAAATCCTGCATGATTGGAAAATTAGGAAATGCCAAGATTGTATCTTTCACCATATTAATTTGATCAAAATTCTAAGAAAATAATCCCAGCTGTTGAACTATATGAAAAAGAGTGTGGCATGAGAACTGAAGGAGCTCAGGTGGTGTAGTGGTTACAAGTGAGCTGCTAATTGCAAGGTCAGCAGTTGGAAACCACCAGCCACTCTGAGAAAGAAAGATGAGGTTTTTATTTCTGTAAAAAATTACATTCTTGGAAACCCATAAAGGCATTCTAGCCCATCCTTATAGAGCCACTGCAAGTTGGAATTGACTTCATGGCAGTGCGTTTGGTAGGAATCAGGACTGGAGGAAGGCTCCTTAACAGTCTGCCATTTACAGATGACTCAATCTTGTGTGCTGACCGTGAAGGGAATTTAAAGCACCAACTGACAAAAACACAAGATTATAGCTTTAATGTACAATAAACAAAAGTCCTCATAACTGGACCATTACAATAAGTGAAGAACAGATTGATGTCAAGTATTTCATCTTGCTTGGATCCACAATCAACACTCACAGAAGCAGTAATCAAGAAATCAAGCGACATGTTGGATTGGGGAAATCTGCTGCAGAAGACTTCTATAAAGCGTTGAAGAGCAACATGTCACATTGACGACTAAGGTGCACCTCACCCAAGCCGTGGTAGCTTTACGTGCCTCACATGCATGGGAAAATGACAGTGAATAAGGAAGAACAGCTAAGAATTGATTTATTTGATATATGATGTTGGCAAAGAATGGGAGAAAGATGAAGCTTTCTCCTCCCGTAAAAAGTTACAGTCTCAGAAACCCACAGGGGGCACTTCTATGAGTCAGAATTGACTCAACAAAAGTGAGTCTGGTAGGCACAAAAAATATTGAAACTACCTTCGACTGCCAGAAGAATAAGCAAGCTGGGAGGAAGTATAGCCAGATTGCTCTTTAGGAGCAAATACGGTAGATTTTGTCCCATGTTATTGGGTAAGATCACTCCCTGGACAAGGACATCATACTTCATAAAGTAAGTCAATGAAAAAGAGAAAATCCACAAGGAGATTGAAACAATTATATAACAATTGTGAGGATTGCAAAGAACTGGGCATTCTGTTGTACATAGGGTCACTATGAGTCAGAAGCAATTTGATAACACCTATACGTACAAAATAACCAATTTTACACCAAAAATGTGATAACGTAGATTAAATGGACATCAAAAAATAAAACTTATCAGGCTGCAACAGGAAAAATAATCTAAATAGCCTTTTACTAGTAATGATTTTGCATTTTGACCAACATTTTTTCCATTAAGGAAATTCAAGCTCATGTTATTTCAGTGGTCAAATTTATCAAACATTAAGAATAATTAATACCAATCTTACACAAATTTTGTTAAAAATATAGGAACACATTTTAACTCATTTTGAGGTCAGCATAATCCTCATCACATAACAAATCTGAATAGGCATCACTGAAACATACATGTACAGATTAATATATGTACATGAACATAGAAATAATAATATCTAATAAAATATTAGTAATTTGAATCCATCAGTACATAAAAAGATTATATAGTAAGTTCAAGTTGGATTTGTTTTAGGAATCCCAGGTAGGTTTAACATTCAAAATATATATGTCAATATATATATATATATATGTAATTCACCTATTAAAAAATCAAAATAGGAAAAACTATGTTTAACCCAAAAGATGCAATAATAAAACACACCATTCAGCATGTATTCATGATTTAAAAACAGGACATTTAGAGTAGAATGAACTTTCTCAACAGGGCGTAGTGCGTCCAACCTTATCACTTTCAAAGTATTCTCCATTCCACTTAGTACATTTGCCAAATCTGCTACTCCATTCTTGGAAACATTTTTCCAACTCATCTGTTTGGGTGGCTGACAGTACCTCCCTCATTTTTTTCTTCACCTCTTCTACTTCATCAGGTTGCTGTCCTTTCATGTGACTCATCCATCGTTCACAGAAACAAAAAGAAGTAGCATGGAGTGAGGTCAGGTGAGTAAGGTGTGTGGATCAAGAGACGCATGCTGTTTTTTGCCAAAAACTGTTACACTGAGATGGCTGTGTGAGCAGGTGGCGCATTGTCATGGTGGCAAGACCAGTCCTCCACCTGCCACAAATCAGGCTTTTTAATTTTTGTCCCACACGGTTATGCAATCTTCTCAGAACCTCCAAATAGAAGCTTGGTTAATAGTCTGAGCTGGGGAACAAACTCTAAATGCACTATCCCTTTACATCAAAATAACCAATGAGCATTGTCTTGCATTTTGAGGGTTAAGGTGACAATGGCATTTCCCACTGAGGTGACAATGGCTTGATTGATGTTTGCTTTCTAGGACATAAGAATAGCACCATGTCTCATCACCAATAATGACCTTGGGTAAAAAGTCTGGGTTGCTTCCTAGCTGTTTCCAGTTGACGCTCTTTTTCCTGGTCAGTGAGAACCTGAGGCACAAATTTCACAGTGACCATTCTCATTCCCAAATCTTGTGTTAAAATTACCCGAAATGAGTTACAAAATAGTCCAGATAACTTCCCCATCTTTTCAGTGGCCTGTCGTCATCGGTCTTTAAGCACAAGTGCATGAATTTTTTTAAGTTTAATCCCTCTTGTAGACTTGTGCAAAAAATTGATGGACGCCCAGAACAAGGTTAGTCGTCAATCAACATTTCACCTTTAATGAAATGAGAAAGTGAGTTGTACACGACCTTTTCCCATAGCTGTGTCCTTGGAAGCTGTGTTCAACATCACAACAGTTTCTGCAGCATATTTTGCTGCATGCTGTTCTCTTAAATTGGCTATCACAAAAATGAGGTTTGAGTGAAACTGCTTTTACGAAAAAAAATTCATTGTGATCAGAGAGGAAATTCACTATTTCCAGTGATGCCACTGGGTGCACTAACCCAGAGAGTTGCTTGATGGTTGTATAGCAGGGGAAAAAATGCACACTACAAAAGCTCCTCCCAGCGGAGCTATTTTTGGTTTGTTTGGTTTTGGTCGGGGGTGGGGGGTTGATGGCAAGTCTTCATATGGTAACATCTCCAACATAAAGTTTGCTACATTAATTGAAACAGTGCACCCCACCACTGAATTCTAGCCATATACTTTCAATAGCTCAAATACATCCGTGGCATGGAGTCACTCTGACATCCAGATAGGGTTTCTGAGGTTGTACAGTTCATGGGAACATAGAGCCTCCTGTGACCCTGAGGAGTTACCGGTGAGTTTCAATGGCTGATGCGCAACCCAACATGTAATGTACTATGCTACCAGGGCTCCTTATTATATAAGTAATGCTCGAACGATTAAAAAGGCTCTCAAGCAATGGTTCATCAAATGAATTCCGTTATGAAAGCATTTGCCTTTGAAAGGGGGCAGGGAAACTGGAGGGATGGAAGCAGGAAGGTAGGTGGACATGGGAAGTGGACTGACACATTGGAGGGACAGTGACTGATGCCACTGAATTATATGTGTATCAAATGCTGAGTGTGAAACTAATATTCATTGTAAATGTTCACGTAAAACACAGTAAATGTTAAGTGAATGAATGAATGAAGTGTGAATATAACATTGTTTTCTTTCATTAATTCAGTCAATGTTTCTTTAGTGCCTAGTAAGTACAAATGAGCAAGTAGGAGAACCAGTTTAATATCCAGTCCATGAACGACAAGTTCAGCCACCCCCAGTCTGTCAGTATAGGCTTGTGTGTTGCTGTGATGCTAAACAGATTTCACTGGAGTTTTCAGACTAAGACAGATCAGGAAGAAAGGCCTGGTGAGCCGCATCTAATAATCAGTGAATAAAATCTTTAGGGATTACTGTTATCCAATTCTATTGCACAGGGGGTTGCCATAAATCAGGGCCCACCTTGATGGTAACTAACATCTTCCGATGGCACAAATTAATACTGTCAACCTTCTCTAGAAAATGTCATTGTTCTTAGAGCACTGCCAGGTACTTTGCAAAGCACTTTACATGGATTAACTAATTAATCCTCAAAAACACTGGAGGGACTTTCTAGAAGAGGAAACTGAGTCCTTGTAGAGAGATGAGATCCTTTATGTGGCCTTTTGCCTTGTTTCTTTGGAAAAAACAGCCTGAAAGGTTTTCACCCCTCAAAACCCTGAAGAATTACTTTTGAGGAGTTTCTATTCTAAAGGGTCTGTTGCTTTTGTCCAGTCTGATTCATATTTCCGGGACAAAGTGTAAAAGGGGATGGTTTGACACTTGCTACTAGCTCTGGGCTGCAGCCTGCCCCGTGATTAGCGTGCATCTTGCCAGGATAGGTGTTATTTCTATGAAAATGAGGAGACTCATAACATAGTGTGCAAATGATGTACCTGAGCCCTGCCAAGAGAAAATGGTATATTTGGGGCCCTGGTAGGAATGCCATGCTTGGAAATCGACAAGGGGTTTATGTGTTCCTGTAGCCAATCACACAGGTTTTGAGACAGAAGGAAGAAATACAGAAGGAAAAAGAAGGAAGTGAGAACAGAGAAGTTCAAGGTGGGAAGCGGCAAGGAACAGCCTCAAATAGCTGTGATGCAGGTCAAGGGTCAAGGGCTGTCCCACGAAAGAGAGCTACAGACCTGGAATGCATATTGCAACGGAGCCAAGGGTGACAGCTGGCGAGGGCAAGAGGAAACTGTTCTCAGGGAGCGGAGAAGAGCCTTTCACGGCAGACGGAAGCTGAGAGCGACATAGTAACGAAAGGAGACTTTTGCCGACATGTCCCCTGATCTTGACTTATACTCTGTTTCCTTCTTAATAAACTACTTAATGTCACATGCAGTTAATGCATGTTGTGAGAGGTTACAGTGAATTGCAGAACTCATACATGGAGGGAAGGGCTGTGGGAAGGGAGAGTGGCTGGTGTCACGGCTGGAGTGGTACAGTAGCTTGGAGAATGTGGACATTTGGGATATATGTATCCTCAGTTTCATAGGAATTGATTTTGTGCTGATTTTAGTCATCTGTACATGCATGTTGTTGTTAGGTACCATCAAGTCAGTTCCTACTCACGGCAGCCATATGTACAGAAGAGCAATTTTGTCATTGGTCTTTTCTCATCTTTACAATGGTTATGTTTGAACCCACAGTTGCAGCCACTTTGTCAAGCCACCTCATTGAGGTTCTTCCTTTATGTAAATGATTTATTACTTTATCAGGCACGATTCCCTTTTCTTGGGACTGATCTCTCCTGCTAACATATCCAGAGTACATGAGATGAAGTCTACCCATCCTTGCTTCTAAGGTGAATTCTGGCTATACTTCTTCCAGGTTAGATTTGTTTGTTATTCTGACAAACCATGGTACCGTCTGTATTCTCTGTCAACACAGATAGCAAGTGGCACCAGCCTGATTTAAACCCCTGTGGGACACTGAGAAAGGACCCAGATACATCCTATCAGATTTGATAGTTCACATTATGGGATTTGGATTTAATTTTTTTTGTAATATAAAAACATTAAAAGTGTTGTAAGCATGGGCTTTTCATAAAGTGATTTGTGTTTTTACCATATTGGTCATATTTTGGCATGGGGGAGTCCTTGACATTGTTCAGGCATAGAATTTGGTTGATATGAGGATGTTGACACTGAAAATGGAGAGAAACGAGTGGATAAAGAATAAAACCAAAAGTATGTGTGAAGGGAGGGAATTATAGATGGCTCCATGTAAAGTGCCACTTGCTCCTGCAACAAATCACACAAATACAGTGGCTTCAAATACAAATTCATTAGCTCATGGGCGCACGGCTCCAACGTTCAAAAAGAGTCTAGAAGACTGGGTTCCTGCTGGAGACTTGAGGGGGAAATCTGTCTCTTCATCTTTTCCAGCCTTCCGAAGCTTCTTGAATTGCTTCACTTGTGGCCTCTTCCTCCAACTCCAAAGTCATCCTCTCCCCATCTGCCTCCTCCGGCCTCCATCTGAGGAGCATCTTTGTGATATGGGTCACTCAAAAGCCACAGCACCTGATTTTGGGGTCCTAAGGTGGTGACAAAGCGACCTGAGCTGATAATGCAAAGATGAGCTGCTGGTAGAAGTTTGAGTCCACCTAGCGGGACCTAGCGAGGCCGGATGACCTGCTTTGGCACCATTAGTCACTGACAACCAGTGGCACACAGTTGGGTCATGATGTGTCCAGAGCACCAGTTTGGTGTTTTGGCTTTTGTGAGTATATAAACTACAGAATCATATACGAACAAACATATAAAACAAATTCATGATGGTGACCTCCAGTGACATAACACATCTGAGATAAATCCTCATATGAACAAACAAAAACAAACAAAGAAAAAATACAGAAAATGTTGAAAGCCAGATTAGGTTCAGTGTGTATCAGAGTGGGGATCAACTGACAAGGTTTTAATCATTCAAATCAGGTTTTTCTCTTTGATCGTCCGTCTATAGTCATCTCTCTAAGGCACTCTATTTAGTAACCCCTGTCCTCCCATCCTTCTTTATGGATAGAGGGAGATAAAAAGAGGCTTATTTTCTATGTAGTTGCCACAAATGAGATCCAGGATCGATGAAGCTATAGGAACAGCAAGTAGAATAGGGTTTCTGGGGTGGGGGTACAGCAGTGGGAGGTAGGGGCACAGGTATAAAAGGGAACTGATGTCAAAGAGTCCAGGAAGGAAAAAGATGTTTGGAAATTGATTGTAATAGCAATTATACTATACTGCTTGATGTAATTGAACTATGAAATGATATGATATATGTATTAGCCCCCAATTAAAAAAATTAAATTTCTGAATAAAAGAAAATTCAGAACTACATTTCCATCTCCATATCATTGAGAGGGAAAATTATACATCTGGAAAACCACTTTCCCAGGTAAGGCTTCAGGGACAAGGACATGGGCATTTGGGGGTGAAGATGATTCACCCTGTCCCCAAGGCTCCTCCTATTACCCTCAAGCTTGTGCTACAGTAATTAGGTGGGTGGGAAGACTCAGGCACACCAGGTGATGCTATGCTATAAGACAATTATCATTAGGGGTCTTGATAATGCCACCCACAATACTGAATACTTTCTTTGTTTTTTTCTTCCTTTGGGATTTTAGATGTTATTTGATCTCAAGTACAAAGAAAACATGGCTCAGCAGAAGAACACTTGGTGGCAGACTGACTGATACCTCTGAGATCAAGAGTTCCCCTACCAAGTCCCCTCCATCACCCCACTCCCTTAATAATCAGTCTTCTTTATGTGGCACTCCTCCCGGAAACATTTGCATATTAAAATTGAGAAGGGGGAAATGCGTTACATAAAGATATGCATTTATAATCATGGCATTTAAGACTCCTTAGGGAAGCTATTTGAGGCAATATTTAGACAAGTCAGACACAAACATAATTATGGCCTAATTTTGCAATGTTTGGCAGTTTGGGTTCAGCTGGTGGTTGTCTCTTCAGATCGCTTCCTGCTCCCACCTTTGTTGCTGTTTTTAAGGGACACTGAGTAATGTGTTTAAAGGAACAAGTTCAGTTCAAGAATTTGTTCCTTCTTTGAAACAACAATAACAAAAAGTACCCATCTGAAGTAAAAGTCATTCACTAGTTTTGTTCTCATAAAACTTTAATAGAAGCCAACTAAAGTTTAAGATCTCCCAAAGGACAAATAAAGAGATTTCTCAGCAAATGTACGATCACAATTTTCATTTGTGCTTGGGGATTTTACACACAAATGCAATTTTATTTTACATTTAAAAGAGGTAAGTATGTAGACAAATCAATTTTAGCTGTTCTTAACTTTCATACAGGGTCATTAATTTTAAAAGATGCAACTTCAATAATAGTTAAAAGAACAAAGACCCAAGGGTAAAGACTGTGAGAACAATCACCTTCAAAATGGAATTATCAGAAGCCTCAGATCAGAGCCAAGAATAGAGTAAAAGTTTGGCTTCCTTGTTATCTCTTCCATTGTATTTTTACTTTTAAATCTATGCTCCGAAAGACCAAGGGGTGGTTGTTCAAACAGATCATGGGGTACAGAGCCCCTGAAAATCAGGAAAGTTGGCCATGAGGGTTGTATCCTTTCACCATACTTATTCAATCTGTATACTGAACAAATAATCTAAGAAACTGATGAGGGAGGATCATTAAATTTTTCCAATATGTCAATGACACAACCTTGCTTGCTGACAGTGAAAAGGACTTGAATGACCAAACTGATGAAGATCACAGACAAGAGTCTTCAGTATGAATTACACCTCAACACAAAGAAAAAGGTCCCCGTGATGTTCCAATAAGCAAGACCATGACACATGGAGGTAATATTGAAGCTGTCAAGGATTTCATTTCACTTTGACGTACAACCAACACCCATGGAAGCATCAGCAAGAAATTAAATGACTTACTGTACTTGGAAAATATGCTGGAAGAACCCTCTTTAAAGCGTTAAAAAAACAAATATGTCACTTTAAAGAGTAAGGTACACTTCACTCAAGTCAAGGAGCCCCAGTAGTGCTGATGGGTAAGCATTGGGCTGCTAGTACACCACAGGATAAAGAGGAAGCTATTTGCTCCTGTGAGGATTTACAACCTCAGAAACCTAGCTAGGGTTAGAATGAGCTAGAACCAAGCACATATCAGTAAGTTGTCATCCAAGCAACTGTATTTTCAATTGCCTTATGTGCATATGGAAGGGGGACAATGGAAAAATCTGAGGAGGAACTGATGCCTTTTAATTGTGGTGCTACAGTAAATCTGTCATGTATTGTCACGACTGAATTAGTCCATATTGGAAGAAGGATAGCCACATTGCTCCTTAAAAGTGATGATGGTGAGACTTTGTTGCAAGTACTTGGCCATGTTTTCAAGCGAGATGGGTCCCTGAAGGACATTATGCTTGGGAAAGCAGAGGGTCTGTAAAAAAAGAGATGGATTGTCACAGTGGCTACAACAATGGGCTCAAATATTAGAATGATTGTGAGGATGGACCAGGCAGTGTTTCATTCTATTATGTGCAGGGACACATGCATTAGGCTCATTCGATGACACCTAACAGCAGCAGCAGCAGCAGCAGCAGCAACAATAAACAACTTCCAGTCCCCACGTTTGACCAAATGGTCCACCAGAAGAATTGTAACCTTATGCTAACTGCGTCTCACCTGCATCATCACTGAGAAGAGCAAGCAAACGTCTTTTCCCAGCTATTTTATACCCTACCTTAACGAACAAGCCTGCGAACCAGCAACCTACTGCATCATGCTCCCCTGACTTCCTGAGAAGATGAAGTGGTTGCACAAAATTGTACCTTTTTAAACTGGTTAAAAAATATCAGGACTGCGTGAGGGTGATGGTTTGTTTTGAGGCATAACTATGGCAACAGGGAATGGGAAAGAAAAATCCATAGTATATTGGCTTGTGTGCAGGACTTGGTCCTCACAGTTTTATACTTTGTTGCATTTGTTAAGTCTTGTTGTTTCAGATTCAGAGATATCCTATGTATAACGGACCAGAACCCGCCGAGTTCTGCAACATCCTCACAGTTGCCATCATGTCTGAGCCCATTATAGCAGCCACAATGCATCTCCTTGAGGGTCCCCCTTTTCACTGACTCTCCACTCTCCCAGGTAGGACAGTCTTCTCCAGGGTTTGAGCCTTAGTTAGATATGTCTAAATATGGCGGACAAAGTTTGCCATCTTCACTTCCAAGTAGCAATCCAATGCAGATCTGTTAGTTTGGGCTTTCGCTGTTGCTAGGTGCCATGCAGTCAGTTCTGACTGGTAGTGACACTATGTACAACAAAATGAAATATTTCCCGAGCCTGTGCCATCATCAAAATTGTTCTTATGTTTGGTCCCATCGTTGTGGTCTCTGTGTCAATACATCATGTCTTCTTGTAGTCCATGTCAAACCTAACTCACTGCCATCAAGTCCTTTTTGGATCACAGCGACCCCTAGGACAGAGTAGAACTGCCCCTGTGTTTTTAGGAGGCTATAAATTTTTGCAGGAGCGGAAAACATGAACTTTCTCCTGCAGAGCCAATGGTGGCTTTGAACATGTGGGTTGTTTCTTCATCTTGGCTATTCTGAATACTACTGGCATGAACATTTGTGCATATGTCTATGTATGGGCATATGTTTTCATTTCTTGTGTGTATCAATTCAGAAGTGAAATTTCTGGGTTATATAATGAGTTTTGTCCAACCTGGTTAGAAACATTTTTTTCTCTCCTCTTTATATTTTATCATTTTATCAGATCTCTTGCAGATATCATAACATTCCAGAGTACAATCACACCAAGCAGTGTTATGTTGTACAAACGCTATCACAGTCAGTTTCAAAACACTTTCTTTCTTCTTGAACTCCTTGATATCAGCCCCCTTTTACCCTTCTCCTTCCCATCCTCCCAGGAACCATTGTTTTTATTTTTTAGTCATATTTTACACTATCTAATATATCCATTTATGTACAATTCTGTTGTTCACTCCCCTCAAGTGGGGTTATACAGTCATCAGCGATATCAGATGTTCCTCTTCCCCTTTTCCCTCTCACTTCTCATTCTTTCAGGGAACCATTACTCCGGTTATTGTTTCTAAAGGGTTATCAATGTTGGCTTTCATGTAGCAAATAATCTTAATTATACATATGAATATACATAATTCTAAGTGGCTGGACAACTTTATAATCCCACAAGTAGTTTGCAGGGAATCCTGGTGGCAAAGGGCTATGTGTTAGACTACATACCATCAGCAGTTTGAAACCGCCAGCCTCTCTGTGGGAGAAAGATGAAGCTTTCTCCTCTGGTAAAGGGTTACACTCTATGAAACCTAGAGGGGCAGGTCTTCCTTGTCCTATCAGGTTGCTGTGAGATGGAATTGAGTTGATGGCAGTGAATTAAAATATATACATTTATTGACACTCATTATGATACTTTTAACTGAAAGAGATTGAGGTAGTTAGTTTATTATGCCAACCGGGCTGATAAACACATGTGGGGTTACTTGAAGGGTGGAGAGAGAAATGGCTTGTTGAGCTTCACTTTTCTAGTTCTCTGGTCTCTTGCTCTCTGATGGTCGGGCAAGGGTGTAGCTGCCTTAGCCACTTCCCTGCTTTAGCTGGCAAGACACACTTCCTGTAAGACATCCATGAAGAGAAGCCAAGCAGTCCTGAGTGCTGGAGCACTCATGTGGAGACCCCTGCCAGTGCTGAGATGTTTACACATTCACTGACTCGGTTTTCCTCCTGTAGTCGGCATCATTGTGTCTGTTTTGTGAGATGGAGGAGGACTTTGTGGATTGATGTTGAACATATGTATTAAAGTTGGAATTGTGGGCTTGGGCAGCACTAGGTTGGGATGTTTTCTTGATGTGCACTTACCCTTTATATAAAACTCTCTCTTATACATGAGTTTCTATGGGTTTGTTTCTCTAAAGTACCCAGACTAACACAGATATTTATAGTGAATGTGTATAGATGCATGGGTGACACAAGCTGTTTGTGCTTAGTTGGTAAATGAGAAGTTGCAGTTAAGAGTGCAATGAGCTACACTGTGGAATAAAGGCCTGATAGCTTGTTTCCATAAAAGATTACAGCAGGAGTTCTGGCAAGATGGTTACCAAGTAACACACACCAAAGGGACTCCATGGAAATCAGTACAGGAGAGCCACTGAGAAGGAAACTACACTCTTCCAGTTCACAGGAGGAGCATCATAAACATAAGTAGACTCATGCACTAGGTTTTGAAGAGCTGTGGGCTTTTGGATTACCTCTGCAGAGGCTGGCTGGGGCTGAGTTTTAACTCCGCAAGATAGCACAGCTGCCTCAGCATTGGGGCAGGGTTTAAACCCCTTAGGGCAACCCCATGGTCAGGTGGTTGGGGCTCATCTATTTCTTTACTTTTTCCTCTCTCTCTTTCCTACCACAGTCATGGTGGGATCAGTTTGTTTGTTTGTTTTCCCTCTCTTTCCTTATTCACACCACTGTCAGCCTCCAGGGCACTCTCCTCTACCTAAAGCAACACCAGCCTGCCTCCTGTGCAGCCCTCCATGTCCTACTCACTGTTCCACACTCCTGCGGAAATCTCCGTCCAACCTTTGTGGTGATCTGGCCAACTAAGGCAATTCCTCCCACCATTTATGGTGTTCTACACCAAGTGGGCACACCCACCAGCCCTCTGCAGCACTCCTGTTGCAGTGGGTACCACCTCACGCCCTCTAAGGTACTCCAAGGTGCTGTGGACCACACCACCACGGCTTTTTGTGAGATCATCCAATGCAGTGCCATCTTTGTAAGCCCACCATCACAGGAAAAGTGTTCCCTGAGAGGGACATCCAACTTGACTTCCAAATAACAGAATATGAATAAGCTAAGGAAAGAGTGAAACCACAGGAGGATAAGACAGTAGCCTTCCCCCCACCTCCCTGGGCAGTTAGCTACAAGTACTTCGAAAAATCATTTCTATGAGTCTCCCAAGAGAGAGCCCAGTGCTGTTTGACTCTCTAGACAACGGTGCCAGGTTCCTTTAAAATGACATGCACACAGCAACTATCCCCAATAACCTCAATGAAAAAAAAGTAGGAGAAACAAAGGACAAGGTCAGAAGGAGTCCTAAACCTAGCTATGTTCATAAAAGAAGCAGACGTGGATCTGCCACAGAAATAAATCTTCAGAATGCTGCTTGGAGTCATACAGGATATAAGGGAAGCAATACAGGAAAAAAGATGAAATGATAGAGGAGATAAAGGTCACACACTAAAGGGAAATAGAAGACATAAGGGACCAGATAACAAAAACCAGTAGCAAATTCACAGACTTCACCAACAGACTTTAGGAGGGAGAGAATTGTACCAGTGACCTAGAGGATAACCAGGCATGCTTCAACAAACAGGAAATACACTCATGTAAGATAATCAGAGAAGCTGAAGAAAACCTGAGAGCCATGTCTGATGCAATAGAGAGTAACCACATTAGAATAATTGGACTACTGGGAAAAGACACAAAGAAGTCAATAGCAAAATTAGCGAGGGAATTCTTTGAGGAAATCTTCCCAACTTAATGAATGAAATTCAGGTAACCCGTCAGGAGGCCGAAAAAACACCAGCTAGACTTAATTACAATCAGAAGTCACCAAGGCATATAAAAGTTCAACTTTCCAATTTTGAGAAGAAAGAGAAAATCAGAAGAGCAGCTAGGGGGAAAAATGCAGTCACCTATAAAGGCTCCAAATAAGAATATGCTCAGACCTATCAGTGGACACTATGAAGAAGTGGAGGGAGTGGAGGAACATATTCCAAATATTGAAGCAACATATTCCAAATAGTGAAGTAACATATTCCAAATATTCAAACCCAAGAATACAGTATTCAGTCAAATTATCTATCAAGATAGACGGAGAAGTGAGAGTCTTCTCAGACATGGAAAACGTCAAAGAATATGTTAAAAAGAAACCCAGCCCTATAAAAGATCCTTGCTGGCACTGTATGGGCAGAAGAACAACACTCAGGAAGTACAAATAAGAGACTGCCACATAGAACAACTCCACCCAGAGGGAAATGAAGAGAAAACAGTTCAAAGATAGCATTGGCTCATCGTTGGAAAGAAGGTAAGACTCTCTCTCTCTCTCTCTCTCTCTCTCTCTCTCTCACACACACACACACACACACACACACACACACCACTGATAAGAAAGGTAAGTAGGAAATCTCCCAACACAAAAGGTACAAGATGACATTACAGAGTCCAAAGATAGGTGTAATAACCCTGAACATCAATGGACTGAACTGAGGCATTAAAAGGCAGAGGTGAGAAGACTGGCTTAGAAAGTACAACCCACTGATCTGATTCCTAAGGGAGACACATCTCAAGATTACAGACCAAAATAGTCTGAGAATCAAAGGCTGGAGAAAAATATACAAAGCAAATGGGAGTTCAAAGAAATCAAGGGTTTCAATCCTAATCTTGGTCAAAATTGATCTCAAGGTGCAAGCCATACAAGAGATGAGGAGTGGCACTATATATGGCTCAAGGGAACAGTAGACCAAGAACAAGTGAGCATAATAAATATGTATGTGCCAAATTAGAGACCTGTGGAATTCGTCAAACACTCCAAAAGATGAAAGAGAATTTGCAGGCTCAACAATTATAGTAGGTTATTTAATATACTACTCTCTGAGAAAGATAGACCACAGGGAAAGAAGCTTGACAAGGAAGCTACAGCTCTAAGCATTATGATTAGACCATTTGACCTGGTAGATATTTTCAGAGCTCTCCACCCAAGTGCAAAAAGTTCACATTTTTCCAAGCCCACATGACACATACTCAAAGATAGACCACATGGTGACACACAAGTCAAATTTGTATAAATTAAAGCACATAGAGGTCATACAGACTTCTTTCTCTCCTACCACTATGTCATATATCTCAAAATCAACAAAAGGATCATTAGCAAAATAAGGGAAAACAAATGGAGGATGAATAACTCTATTGCAAAATGAGTAGGTACTGGGCCAGCTCAGAGAAGAAAACAGGAAGTTTTGAGAAAGCAACGAGAATGAGAATACGACATATCAAAATCTTTGGGATCCAGCAAAGGCAGTTATCAGAGGAAGTTTGACAGCAGTACATGCACTCATGGAAAAGGAAGAGAGACTTATGATTGATATGCTGACACAAAACTTACAGCAATTGGAGCAGAGTCAACTGGACAATCTTACTAAAGCAAAAGAAAAGAAATAATAAAACTCAGGGCTGAGACTCATGAGAGGGAAAGCAAGAAAACTATGGAAAAAGTTAATGTAGCTAGAACTTGGTTCTTTGAGAGGATTAACAGAATCAACAGCTCGCTGGCAAACCTAACCAAAGAAAGGAAGGAACAAATCTCAATAGCAATGGTGAGGAATAAATCAGGGGACATTACAAGGGACCCTAATGAAATATAAAAGATAATTACACAGTGCTACGAAGGCTGTATTCCAATGAATTCAACAACTTGGAAGACATGGACAAATACTTGGAAAACCAATCCCTCCCTAGAGTATCCCAGATGGACGTCAAGAATCTCAATAGACCCGTAGCAATAGAAGAAACAGACATGGTTATCAAAGGTTTACCAACAAAAAAAATTCCCCAGGGCCAGTTGGCTTCACAGGAGAATTCTACCAACATAAGGGAAGAACTCACACTGATCCTACATAAATCTTCCAGAACATAAAAAAAGATGGCAAACTCCCAAACTCTTTCTATGAAGCTAGTGTAACTCTGATACCTAAAAGCAGGCAAGAATTCCACAAGAATTGAGAGCTACAGCCCAATATCCCTAATGAACATTGATGCAAAAATCCTTAATAAAATACTGGCCAATAGAATACAAAAGTATATAAAACAAATTATTCACCATGACCAAGTGGGATTCACTCCATGGATGCAGGGATGGTTCATATATGAGAGATCATTAGTATTCACATTAGTATTTTCATGTTGACATGAAAAATTACAATAACCACATGATAATATTGATAGAAGCAGAAAAAGCATTCAACAACATCCATTCCTGTTTAAGACACTAAAGATGATAGGAATGGAAGGAAATTTTCTTGAAATAATACAAGCTATATATGAAAAACCAACAGCTAATGTGGTAGGCAATGGCGAAAAGATGAAAACAATCCCACTGAAAAAGGGAACCAGATAATGGTGCCGCTTGACCCCACTCTTATTTAACATCATATTGGAGGTTCTTGCTAAGAAAATAAGGCAAAGAAAAGACTTTAAAGGTATTCATCTAAGGACGGAAGAGGTGAAAATATTGTTAGTTACAGATGATACAATTTTATATATGGAAAATCTTAAAAGCTCCAAAAAGGGAGTTCTGGAAGCAATCAGAGTGGCAGGATACAAGATCAATAAACAGAAGTCTATTGGACTGCTATATACATCAGACAAGACCATGGAAGAGGGGATCAGAAAGGTAGTACCCTTGACAATAGCCAAGCATAAATTAAAATATCTAGGGATATACCTGACTGAAAAAAAACCAAAAGATTTATAGAAGAAAAACTACAGAACCCAATTACAAGAAACCAAGATGACCTCAACAAATGGAAGAATATCCCATGCTTGTGGATCAGAATACTCAATATAGTAAAGATGTCAGTTCTGCCCAAGTCACTATAAAAATTTAATGCTATTCTGATACAAGTACCATCATCTTTCTTAAATGAATTGGAAAAACTGATTACTAACTTCATAATGAAATTGAAAGAAGGCCAGAAGTAGCAGAGAATTCCTCAAGAAGGAAGATAAAGTTGGAGGGTTTGTTTTACCTGACCCTAGCACCTATTACACAGCCACAGTGGTCAAAACTGCATGGCATTGGTATAGTGACAGATACTCAGATCAATGGAAAAATAGCTGAAAACCCAGAAATAAAATCATCAGTATACAGACAACTAGTCTTTGATATAGGTCCCCAAAATGTCAAATGGGAAGTGAATGCCTTCTTCAACAAGTTATGCTAGAAAAAATGGATATGTACCTGCAGGAAAATGCAGCAAGACCCTTATCTCACTCTATGCACAAGAATAAACTCAAGTGGATCGCAGACCTTGAGGTAAAACCCCAAAATATTAGGGCCATCAATGAAGGAACTGGGACAAACCTGAGATCTTTGGTGTAGGGAATACATAGGCTAACAGAAATAGGGAAGGACACAAGTACAGATGAATCACAAATTGGCAAGTGGGATCCACTGAAAATAAAACAGCTGTGTCCATTGAAAGAATTAACCAAGAGAGCAATACGAGAGCACATGGAGTGAAAAACATCTTTTACAATGACACATCAGACAAAGGCCTTAATATAAAATCAAAATACTCTGCTGGCTTCCAATGAGAAAAAAAAATGTGTTTCCCACTGAGGAAGTGGGTAAAGGACCTGAACAGAAGTTTCACAAGGGCAGAAATCCAAATGGCCAATAAACATAGGAGAAAATATTCCTGATCATTAGTCAGAAGAGAAGCAAATTAAAACAACTATGCAGTACCACCTAAAATCCTCAAACATAGCCCATTTCAAATAATCAGAAGGTAACAAGTGTTGGAGGGGCTGTGGTGAGATAGGAACTCTCGTCCACTTCTGGTGGACCTGTAATTATGGAAATCAATTTGTCAATATCTAAAACAGATGGAAATCGAGCTACCATATGACCCAGCAATCCCTCTCCTGGGTATATACTCAGAAAAGGCAAGGAAAAAACCACGACCAGATAGCTGTGCTCCAATATTCATCGCGACACAATTCACAATTACAAGGAGTTGGAAACAACCCAAATCTCCATCAATGGAGGAATGGATTAAAAAACTGTAATACATATATACAATGAAGTACTATGCATCGCTACAAACAGTGAATGCATGAAACACATTGCTGCATGGGAAGAATTGGAGCAAATTATGCTAAGTGAAGTAAGCCAAGCACAAAAGGACAAGTACAACATGGGTCTGCTGGGGTAAGCTTAAAAATATAAAAGGGACATAGGGGAAAGGCTACTATACACATACCTTCCTGAGGTGAGGTCTAGGTACTATGACAGGGGCCAGACTCAATCCAGAGATGCACATGACAGCTCACTAAAAAGGAGGGGGAAATATAGAAAAGAAAAGAAAAAAAGACATGTAGCAGGAGAACAGGGCATTAGCCCACCCAAGGGGAGGGTGTTGTTTACATCTCCACAGGAGAGGGAGAGAAGGACCAGATTTCAACCCGATGCACCAAGACATGAAGGCGACATACCAGCATGAATCAGAGAACAAATAGAGAGGTCTGTGGGACCAGCCCCAATCCCAACTATGTGTACAACCCCCGTGCCGCCTCCCAGAAGAATGCACTTCAGAGGACAGCACTGAAGCTACGCTCAGGACGAGGAGCACATCTGATCAGAACACACAAGAGCAAATGAAGAGGGGAGAGAGAGTAGAACACATCTTGGCCCACCAAGCTCTGTGTTCCTGCTCAGAACAGCCAATGCACAAAGAGGATCATAGGGCTGGCCCCACCAGGAGACATGACGCCCCTCACTGACCCACGGTGCAAAGGGGCACAACAATGGAGACACAGTGCAAGAATTGTGCCTGATCTGACCCCACCACACCGAGGTGAAACACTAAAAGCATGCAACAGAGCAGCAATGGAAGGAAGGCAATGAAGTCCCTGGGGAATACCAAAAGTAGACTTTAGGGACAGGGTATGGCACCCCATCAGACTGGACCAGAAAACACTCCTAAATGTCAACAAATAGACCTTGAACTATTTATAGGTTTTTCTTTTTTTGGTCATTTTTTCTGTTATTGTCTTACTTTGCTATTGTCTCTGCATGTCAATCTATATAAGATAGGTGAGATTAAACAATCCGGAGGAGAAAACAACAGGACCAATAGTTCCAGGGGCACGTGGGAGAGGGGGAGGCAGAGGAAAGGAAGGGTGTCAACAAACCTAGGGACAAGTGATCTGAAATTGATGGTGAGGAGGGGTAGGATGCCTAGTGGGGTTTGATCAAGGGCAATGTAGCTGAGAGGAATTACTGAAACCCAAACGAAGGCTGAACCTTATAGTGGGACAAGAGGAAAGTAAAAGGAAATAGAGGAAATAACTAGGAGGCAAAGGAAATTTATAGAGGTCTAAATGCAGGCTTGTACATATGTAAATATATTAATATATCATGATAGGAAAATAGATCTATGTGCACATATTTATATTTTAAGTATTTAGGTAGCAGATGGATATTGGGCCTCTACTCAAGTACTCCCTCAATGCAAGAACACTTTATTCTAATAACCCACTATTCTGTGATGCTCACCTTCCTGATACAATTGCTGAAGATTAAATGGTCGTGCATAAGCAAATGTGGTGAAGAAAGTTATTGGTGCATGGCTATCAAAATATACAGCATCTGGAGTCTTAAATGCTTAAAGATAAATAAGCAGCCATCTAGCTGAGAAGCAACAAAGACCAAATTGAGGAAGCACACCAGCCTGCGTGATTATGAGGTGTCATTGGGATCAGTTAACAGACATCAAAGATCCAGAACAAAAAAATCATATTGCTGTGAATGAGGGGGAGGGTGGAATGGAGACCCAAAGGCCATCTGTAGACAATTGGACATCGCCTTACAAAAGTACCACAAGGAAGAGATGAGCCGGTCAGGGTGCAGTATAGAACTGAGGAAACATACAAGTTTCCTCTAGTCCTTTAATGCTTCCTCCCTCCCTCTATCATGACCCTAATTCTACCTTGTAAATCTGTCTAGATTACAACGTGTACATGAGTACAGACAAGAGCTGGAAACACAGGGAATCCAGGACAAATAAACCCCTCAGGACCAATAATGAGAGTAGGGATACCGGGAGGGTACAGAGTATGTGGGAGGCAAAAGGGGGAACCAATCATAATGATTGGTATATAATGTCTCCCTGCCCCAGGGGAAAGAACAACATAAAAGTGGATCAAGGGAGACTGTAGATGATGTAAGATATGAAAATAATAATTTATGACTTGTCAAGGGTTCATGAGAGAGGGAGAGTGGGGCAGGGAGGGAAAAAATGAGGAGCTGATACCAAGGGCTCAAGTAGAAAAAATATTTTGAAAATGATGATGGCCACATGTGGGAAGCCGCAGCTCTCGCCGCCATTACAAGATGGCGCCGGGCAGTCAGGGCGGTGGCCCAGTTAAGTGGTAAACAACCACTTAGAGCATGCGCACTGCTTAGATGACGTAGTCATAACTCCACCCTGGAGTATGCTAATAAGGGTTCTGGCGAACGCACCACTCAATGCACAGCACTTCCCCATAGAGTGCATATAAGCAGCAGTAGTTTGGGGCTTCGGGGTCTTTTTCCGCATCTGCAAATCGAACCCGCATTAAACGCCTGTGGAAGAATCCTGTTGTGGCGCGTCCTTCTTGCTGGCGAGACTGAGCGCGCGACAGCCACATATGTATAAAAGTACTTAACATAATGGATGAATGAATGGATTGTGATAAGAGCTATAAGAGCCCCCAATTAAATGATTTTTAAAAGAGATTACAGCAAAGAAAACAGCTGAACTCTTAACACATGGGGTTGCCTCAAGTTGGGATTGACTTAACAGCAGCAGTCTTGATTTTTAATTTATTTTCATGTGTTTGAAGTAATATTTCACTGTGCTTTGTATTTGCTTTTATGTGATGGCCAATGATGTTGACTGTCTTTTCATGTGCATATTGAATATTTATATATCTTATCTGTAAAATGTCTCATCAAATCATTTGATACCTTTTAAATTAGGTTGTTTGTTTTTTTAACTTGAGCTGTAATAGTTCTCTATATAGTCCAGGTACAATTTCTTTATCAGATAAATATTTTGTCCCATTTTATGAGCTGTCATTCTTTTTTTTAAATAGTTGGGATTTAATACATATATCATATTTCAATCATGTCAAGTAGAATTGTACAATTATTATCACAGTTTCCATTCTTTTTCTACATGGCCTCTTTGACATGTCTCCCTTTACCGCCACTCCCACTCCCCACCACCATAGTACCCCTTTATGCCCAGCCCCTTATTCTACTTGCGGTTCCTATGGGTTCATCAATCCTGGATTTCATAGACAAAAAATGGAAAAGCATATAACACAACTTCAAGAAGGTGACCTCCACTGACCAAACACCTCTGCATTGACCTAACACCTCTAATATGAACATATAAAAACCAAACAAAATAATACAAAACAAAAATTCGGAAACCAAGTCAGGTCCAGCCTGCATTATAGGGGGATCTACTGACAATGTTTTAACTGTTCAGGTCAGATATATGTCTTTGATCTTCCATACTCCTCTCTCCCAAGCACTGTGCTTAGTGACCACTCTCCTCCCATCCTCAATTTTAGATGGGGGAAGTTCTCCAGAGACTTATTTCCTATGTAGTTCCACAAGTGAATCTTGGGCTCTCACTCATCCATCGTCTTCTGCCTACTGGATCCTCACAATTTAGGTTCTGAGACTGATTCCTCCTTTGACTTCAGATTATATGGATTGCAATCCTTTGGTGACTGATGATGGTGTGCTCCTTCCATGTGGACTTAGTTGATCTCTCACTTAGATGGCTGCTGGTTTGGAGACAAGCCTTTAAGACCCCGACCCTATTTTATCTGAGAGCTGGACACCATCTAAAGTCCTCACTACATTTTTATATAGCACCCATATCTTCTGTGTTGCCTTCCTGAAGGTAAGTATCAAGAAGGGTCATGATGTAAGAACTAACTGTTCTTAAGTTGGAGCTAGAATTAAGTTGGAGCCCAAAATCCATTCCTGGATCTATGCTTTTCTTTTTTTTAAATTTTCAGTAATTTAGGAGTTAATACATATGTGGTATCATTCTGTAGTTTAATCATGCCAAACACAATTTAATTACAATTTTACCATTGTCTCCATAATCAGTCTCCAAACATACTTTTCTTTCCTGGACTCCTTGACATCATCTCCCTCTTATCTTCCTCGCTGCCTTATGTCCCCTACCCCAGAAAGCCATGTTATATTTGCTTTCCCTATGGACTCAATGTCTCTGGGTTTCATTTACTGAAAAACTAGAAACAACCAGCTTCTAGAAGGTTACCCCCAATGGCGACACACCACTGAGATACACTCTAATATGAATAAACCTGAGCAAAATATAACAGAATGACTGTTCCAGATTGCTGGAATAGTATGTATCTTAATACATCCTACAGGGCATTGATGTAGCAAGACATTGTTTGTTCCCCAACAAAAATACACTGCTCTTGCTTCTTCTGCTTTCTCAGACACCAGCTATTTTCCCGATTAAGTCCTCAGGACACGTGTGTCTGAGGCAGAATCCAATTCGCCCTGTGGGTTTCCTGGATGGGTCTCAGTGATGCAGCCTCTGGAGCATGCCATATGCCCCAAAGATCCAGGATTCAGTGTCCCAGAATTCCACGTCACCCACGGGTGCCCTAGTTCTATTTTGCCCACCTGCTGCACAAGCCACTCCCCAACTAATGTTCCCCAATGTAGATTAGTTGCTGTGTTCTCCTACTATTAGTGTTTGTCAGTTTCCTCCCTCCCCTCCCGCCTAGAAGGGGTGTGCGTAAGGAGCTTATTCTTATATTCATTTCTCTGTTGGAGCGTAATGTTTTGGGTACTGTTCTCAGGGTGTTGTTTTCTGGGGAGTGTTACACCCTGTGGTGGTTTCATCTTTGTGTGCGGCAGTTGTTGGTTTCTCTGCCCAGAAAGAACTGGAAAGTATTTTTTGCAATGCTAGTTTGGTTTTTACAAATTCTCGAAATGTTTCCTTGTTGGAGAAAATTTTTATTTGTCCTTCAAATTTGCTGACGAGCTTTGCTGGATAAAGGATTCTTGGATTGCAATTGTCTTTCAAATTTCAGAACACATAGCTCCAATTTCTTCTTTCCTGCATGGTCTCTGTGGAGAGGTTTGAGCTTATTCTTATCTGTTTACCTTTACATGTGACTACTTTTTCTCTCTTGCTGCTCTCATAATTCTCTCCCTTTCCTTGAAATTGGACACTCTGACCACTATATATCTTGATGTCTTTTTTGGGGGTGGGGGCTGATCTAATTGGTGTTCTCTCTGCTTCCTGAATCATCTCTTCCTTTGTAATACTGGGGACATTTTCTTCCAAGAAGTCCCTATTTTAATGGCAGGCTTATTTATTTCCTCCTGTTCAGGCACCTTATATTTTGAATATTGTTGTGCTTCATGGAATTCCACATTATCCTCAGGTTTTCTTCAAATTCTTTTTGCTTTTTTGTTTGATTGTTTTCCCTGTCTGCTTAATTCTACTTCCTTGTCTTCAAGATAACCGATTGGGTTTTCCACTTTTTCCATTCTATTGGTTGAGATCATTCACCTTTTCCTCTATTTCTGCTACATCCTTCCTTAACGCCTGTATTTCCCTTCTGTGTGAGGATTCTAGTATATATATATATATATATATATATATATATATATATATATATATATATATATATATATATATTTTTCATCAGTATTGATCCCCTAATTTCTTGTGTGGACCTAAACATCATTCTCATATATTCTTTCACTGGCAGTTCAAGGGCTGCTTCTTCTGTGTGAACTGCAGGGTTTGAGTCATCTTCAGTAATTGACTTTTATTTCTCTAGGGTTTTTCTTCTTTCACATAGCTGCTTAGTGTCCTTCTTTTCTTTGTATCACAGCTTGGTTGTCCTGAATTTCCCCCCTTTGGGTCAGGATTCCGCTATAGAATCTTTTATCAAAATGTTCAATAACACTAACTGGGCACCATCCAATTCTTTTAGCCTAATGGCAAAGAAGGCAGCTGTCCATGAAGAAAGTTAGTCATACATTCCATACCCTCTTCCTATTCCTGACTCTCCTTCTTTCTGTGTTGTTCCAAAATTGAAGGTAGAAATGAAGCTTTAGATCTGTTATCAGACCCATAGAATCATGATGCTAATCCTCTAAACCAAGCAATCAAATGTCATGAGGTCTCTGGTTGGCCATAAGCAACTTCGGGAACTACTTGCTTTCTTTTTTCTTGTCCTTGTTGTACAAGTACCAGCCACCTAACTCCTGCCAAGCGAAGTTTCTTTTCTTCAGTAGAAAATAAATTTTATTTATCTACTTGCAAATACTTTTTTAGTTGTTAATGAGGTGGGGGTGTACATTTCAGGTAATCAATTTTGGTTTTCAACAACTTAAGCTACTTATCAAGCTCCAGTAGCTTACCTCTTCCCCTCATCTTTGATTTCTCTTCTCTCTCTTGTGGATAACAGTCTTCCCCTGCTCCTATATACCCTTTAGCCTCTTTGTGTCCTCCTCCTTGCCTTCTCCTCCTTGGTAACTCAAAAATCTGCTCCCTTGGTATGAAAATATTTGTATTGCACTTTCCTTAAATAGCAGTAGTCTTATAGAGCATGCGTCCTTTTGTAATTGGACCATTTCACTCAGCATAGTGCATCCAGGTCAGTCCATGGCATGAGTTGCTTCATAGTTTCAGTGTTGATTTTTAGTGTTTCATAGTGTTCCATTGTGTGTTTGTACCCAAATTTATTTACCGATTCTTCTGATGGGCATTTAGGTTGTTTACATCTTCTTGCTGTTGTGAACAGTCCTCTGATGAATTTAGGGGTGCAGATGCTGGTTCACAGTATAGCTCTCACTTTTTAAGTGCATATACTCAGCAGAGGGGTGACTGAGTTGTATGGAATTCCTATTCCCAATAGCAGAGTACCACATCACGTTCCACAGCACTTTATGCACTTGCAGTCCTACCGGCCGTGGGTAAGGGTTTCAATCTATGGGCAACTGCTCAGCATTTGTAATTTCCCGTTTGTGTGTGTGTGTGTGAACATTTATGTCAATGTCAATGTAAAGTGGCGTCTCATCCTTGTTTTGACTTCCATCTCTCAAATGGCTAGTGATTATTTACTTACAATAATCTGTTGTGCAACCCTACTCTTAATGAATGCAAGATTTCCATCACGGCTAACCTCTCTCTGAGCTCTCGTAACTACTAATAAACTTTGTTCACTTGTCTTTTATGTCAAAGTATATTGTTATGCTCCCAGCTAGAAGTATCCATTCACAACCCACACCTGAGCAGATTGGCCAAACTAGTCAAGTTGATATGCCAGGTGGGGCAGCATCAGTAGCATTGCCTGAGGGAGATGACTTACAAGATATTGCTGAGAGCACTCAGGAAACACCCTCACCACCTAATATTTCCACTAGACCTGTCACTAAAATTAAGTCTCAGAAAGCTCCTAAAGGTGAGGTTGAGATGATTACCCAAGAAGAAGAGTGCTATACTCATAAAGATCTGTTCAAGTTTTCAAATACATACAAGCAGAAGTCCAGGGAATATCCCTAGGAATGGTTACTAAGGGTGTGGGATACTGGTGCATGAAATGTTATATTAGACCAGTCTGAGTATCTAAGCACAGACTCTTCTTTCAATGTCTCTGTGAGAGAGGCTAGGAGAGGATCTAGTTCTTTATTTGGTTAGTTCAATGAAGCATGGCATGCCATATGGCCTAGATTAGACCAACTTGAAGTACCTGACCTGCCTTGGTACACTGTAGAGGAAGGCATCCAAAAGCTTGGAGAAATTGGTATGTTGGAATAGATCTATCAGGATATTCCCATAGACCCAAAAAGGGGGTGTCCTGAGGACATACCCTTTACCACAACCATAATGAACACATTTGTGAAGTGGGCCCCAGCATCTCTTAAGAATCCTGTAATTGCTATTTTATGTGCACCAGGATTAACAGCGGGTACTGCCCTAAGCAAACTCCAACATTTGCTCACAATGGGGCTGATTGGGCCCCGTGATGGTAAAGGACAAGTGTCAGCATTGAATCAACAGAGACCGAGCGAGCGTGGTTATAATAGACAACAAGGTTTCAGTAGTAATCAAAGCAATCTGTCTCGTGTGGAATTATGGCATTGGCTACTTAGCCACGGTGTCCCTAGGAATGAAATAGATGGGAAACCTACTAAATATTTATGTGATCTATATAGGCGGAAGAATGGTAGATCAGGTGAACAGCAGAAAAACAGTCACGATCGCTCAATCAATTCCCAGATCTGAGCCAGTTTACAGACCCACAACCCCTTGAATGAAGGGGAGGCCAGGTCCCTTGTAAGGAGGACCCTGCTACATCACCAAAGGTTTATACTGTCAGTCTTTCTTCTAGCCTTCCCCAAAGGGACCTGCGGCCTTTCACAAGAGTGACTGTTCATTGGGGGAAAGGAAATAATCAAACTTTTCGGGGATTACTAGACACCGGCTCAGAACTGACACTAATTCCAGGAGACCTAAAATGTTTTGAAGGTCCACCAATCAGAGTGGGGGCTTATGGAGTTCAAGTTATCAATGGAGTTTTAGCTCAGGTATGCCTCACTGTGGGTCCAGTGGGCCCCTGGACCCATCCTGTGGTTATTTCCCCAGTTCCAGAATGCATCATTGGAATAGACATACTTAGTAACTGACAGAACCCCCATATTGGATCCCTAAAATGTGGAGTAATGGCTATCATGGTAGGAAAGGCCAAGTGGACACCATTAGAATTGCCATTACCTAGGAAAATAGTAAACCAAAAGCAGTACTGCATTCCTGGTGGGATTGCAGAGATCAGTGCCACCATCAAAGACTTGAAAGATGCAGGGGTGGTGATTCCTACTACATCCCCATTTAATTAACCAATTTGGCCTGTAAAAAAGACAGATGGATACTGGAGAATGACAGTGGATTATCGTTAACTTAACCACGTGGTGATTCCAATTGCAGCTGCTGTCCCAGATGTGATTACATTGCTCGAGCAAATTAATCCTTCTCCTGGTACATGGTATGCAGCTATTGATCTGGCTAATGCCTTCTTCTCCATACCAGTCTCAAATGACCACCAGAAGCAGTTTGCCTTCACCTGGCAGGGGCAACAATATACTTTCACAACTCTCCCCCAGGCGTACAACAACTCTTCTGCCCTGTGCTATAATTTTGTCCGAAGGGACCTTGATCACCTGTCTATTCCAGAAAATGTTACATTGATCCATTATATTGATGACATTATGCTGTTTGGACCCACTAAAGAGGATGTATCAAAGAATCTAGATTATTGGTACAATATCTGCATACAAGAGGTTGGGAAATTAACCCAATGAAGATTCAGGCACCCTCCACATCAATAAAATTTCTAGGGTTTGAGTGGTGTGAGGCATGTTGATATATTCCTACTAAAGTGAAGGATAAGCTATTGCATTTAGCGTCCCCAACAACTCAAAAAGAGGCACAATGCCTAGTGGGCCTGTACAGATTTTGGAGGCAACATATCCCTCATTGGGGTGCTCTACTTCGACCCATTTATCAAGTGACACGAAAAGCCTCCATTTTTGAGTGGGGCCCTGAACAAGAAAAGGCTCTTCAACAGGTTCACGCTTCCATGCAACCTGCTTTGCCACTGGGACCATATGATCCAGCTAATCCAATGGTGCTAGTGGTGTCAGTTGTAGATAAAGATGCAGTGTAGAGTCTTTGAAAGACCCCTATTGGTGAATCACAGTGCAGACCATTGGGGTTTTTGAGTAAACTCCTGCCATCCTCTGCAAACAGCTTGTCCCCTTTTGAAAAAGAGCTGTTGGCCTGTTACTGGGCCTTGGTGGAGACTGAATACCTCACCATGGGCCACCGAGTCACCATGAGGTCTGAGCTACCCATCATGAACTGGGTATTGTCTGATCCACAGAATCATAAAGTTGGATGTGCGCGGCAACATTCCATTGTTAAATGGAAGTGGTATATATGAGATCGGGCCAAAGCAGGACCTGAAGGGACAAGTAAGCTGCATGAAGAAGTGGCCCAAATGCCAACAGTCTCCACTCCTGTCACATTGCCTCCTTTCTCCCAGTCTGCACCTATGGCCTCCTGGGGAGTTCCTTATCATACTTTAAGTGAAGACCAAAAAAGTCATGCTTGGTTTACGGAGGGCTCTGCACGATATGTAGGTGCCACTCCTAAGTGGACAGCAGCAGCACTACAGCCCCTTTCTGGGATCTCCCTAAAGGACAGTGGTGAAGGGAAATCTTCCCAATGGGCAGAACTTCGAGCAGTTCACCTGGCCGTTCAGTTTGCATATAAGGAAAAATGGCCAGATGTGAGATTATATACTGATTCATGGGCTGTGACTAATGGCTTGGCTCGATGGTTAGGGAATTGGAAGGACCATGATTGGAAAATTGGTGACAAGGAAGTGTGGGGAAGAAGTATGTGAATAGATCTCTCTGAAAGGGCCAAGAAAGTAAAGGTAATTTTATCTCATGTGCATGCTCACCAAAAGGAGGACTTTAATAATCAAGTGGATAAGATGACACGCGCTGTGGAGACTGGTCCCCCTCTTTCCTGTTATCGCCCTATGGGCACATGAACAAAGTGGACATGGCTGCAGGGATGGAGGTTATGCATGGGCACAGCAACATGGACTTCCACTCACCAAGGCTGACTTGGCCACTGCCACTGCTGAGTGTCCCATTTGCCAGCAGCAGAAACCAACATTAAGTTCAAGATATGGGACAATTTCTCAGGGAGATCAACCAGCAACTTGGTGGCAGGTTGATTACATAGGTCCACTTCCATCATGGAAGGGACAGCGTTTTGTTCTTACTGGAATAGATACCTACTCTGGATATGGATTTGCCTTCCCTGCACGTGATGCTTCTGCCAAAACTACTATTCGTGGACTTACAGAATGCCTCATCCACCGGCATGGCATCCCATATAGCATCGCTTCAGATCGAGGAACTCACTTTACAGCAAATACAGTGCAGCAATGGGCCCATTCCCATGGAATCCACTGGTCGTATCATGTTCCTCATCATCCTGAAGCTGCCGGCTTGATAGAACGATGGAATGGGCTTCTAAAGACACAATTACGGCACCATCTAGATGTCAACAACTTGTGGGACTGGAGCAATGTTCTCCAGGAAGCTGTATACGCTTTAAACCAGCGGCCAATATATGGTGCTGTGTCTCCAATAGTCAGAATTCATGGGTCCAGGAACCAAGGGGTGGAAGCTGGAGTGGCACCACTCACTATTACTCCTAGTGATCCCCTTGCAGCGTATTTGCTTCCTGTCCCAGCAACTCTGTGTTCCTCAGGCCTGGAGGTCCTGGTCCCGAAGGAAGGAACTCTCCCACCTGGAAACAGCATGGATTCCACTGAACTAGAAGCTGAGAATGCCCCCTGACCAATTTGGGCTTCTCATGCCTTTGGAACAACAGGTCAGGAAGGGTGTCACTGTACTGAGTGGTGTGATTGATCCTGATTACCAAGGAGAAATTGAACTGCTGCTACATAATGGAGGTAAAGAAGAATGTGTCTGGAATCCAAGAGATCCCATAGGCCGACTCTTAGTTATTAAAGTAAATGGTAAATTACAACAACCCAATCCTGACAGGACTTATAATGACCCAGACCCTTCAGGAATGAAGGTCAGGATCACCCCACCAGGCAAAAACCATAGCCAGCTGAGGTGCTTGCTGAGGGCAAAGGTAATACAGAATGGGTAGCAGAAGAAGGTAATTCTACCTATCAGTTATGACCACGTGATCAATTGCAAAAGCCAGATTTCTAATTGTCAATGTTTTTTATGCGCTTATTGCATATCTTTTCTTTGTTCAGGTAACAGATTCAATTTGGATTTAGTGTGTTTTCTTTTCTATGTATGATAGATGATTGATGATAAGTATAAGTGTGATTTCATCAATGTCTGGAAATTATAAAGTATATATGGCTAAAGAATTGTGTACAGATGCCAGGTTGTCAAAGGGTAGATTGAGATAGTTAACATCTATTGTGCCAGCCTGACCAATAAACACATGTGGGATTATTTGAAGGGCGGAGAGATAAATGGCCCGGCAAGCCTTGCCTTTCTAGTCTCTCGCTCTTTTATCATCGGACCAGTGTGCGGCTGCCTTGCTTGTTCTCTGCCTCAATTTGCAAGCTACACTACCTGTCGGACACCTAACCTGTGGACTGTGTCACTTTAATTTGAGGTCCCTTTAAGACCTGCTTCACCACACAATTGGAATTTACATCTCTTGAGCTGTGGACTGACTGTTGGTGACCTGGTTGACTGTTGGTGATACCTGCCTTGCTGTTTGCTGCCTGTACCAGGATAGCCTGAATCTCTCTACAGAGGACTGCCTGGCGGCCCTCAAGACTTGAGGGACTACCAGTGTCTCACAACTCTCTCACGGGCATGAGTTTCACTGAGCCATTTGTACTGCTTTATAATTTAACTGTTCATTTCTTGTGTTATCTATCTATCTATCTATCTATCTATAATTATTAGCAAACTGGTTTTGTCTCTCTAGAGAATCCTGTCTCACACAATAATTGAGGTCATATGATATTTGTCCTTTTGTGTTTGACATATTTCACTCAGCATTATGGCTTTAAGCATCATCTACCTACTGGCTAAGTAGCAGTCCATTGTACATACTTTTTTTCTTTTTCATTCTACATATTTGACCAAACCTTGTTTATCCATTCATCTGTTAATAGGCATTTAGATTTTTTTTTCACCTTTAGCTATTGTGAATAACACTGCAGTAAACATTGGTGTAAAAGTCTGTAGGTCTCTGCTTTCAAATTTGGGGCATATCTACCCAGGATTTGAATTTCTGGATCTTGTGGTTGGTCTATTTTTAGATTTTTAAAGAACTACCATGTATTTCCAGAATGCCTGTAGCATTTGGCATTCCTACCAGCAATGGATAAGCCTTCAATTTTCTCACATCCTCACCAACATTTGCTATATTTTTGTTGTTGTTTCCCTTCTTCTTAGTCAGCCTCTCACTCACTGCCATCAAGTGCAGTCAATGCTGACTCATAGTGAGTTCCCTGTGGGTTTCTGAGGGTGTAACTGTTTATGGGATTAGAACACCCAGTCTTTCTCCCATGTGACTCTTGCTGGTTTGGGACTACTGACCAGGAGGATCACAGCCCAATCACGACTCTATCAGCGCTCCTAGTGGGTGTAAATGTATTTCACCGTGATTTGGGTGACTAATGACATCAAGCAACTTTCCATGAATTTGTTTGCAATTTTAATGTCTTCTTTGATGAAGTAGCTATTGAAGTTTTTGCTTATTTTATGACCAGATTATTTGCCTTTTTGTTGTTATCTTGTAAAATTTTTATATATATTGTAGTTATTAGATTCCTAATGGATATATGGTTTCTCAACATATTCTCATAGTTGGCATCCTTTCTGTGGCATATAATTATTTGTCAATCTGAGAGTATTGAAAGTGAAGGAGTAGAGTCTATCCTGTCAATCAGGTCATAGCCAATGAAACCTCTGTGTGGGCGTAGCCTTCTCCTGAGGATTCTGGAAACTCCTGTATTCCTCCTTGGAGGCGGGTGACACTCTCTGTCTGCTCATTCCCTGGGAGACATTGCAGCTGACAAGACACATGGAGCTAGTGCCCTGAGCTGGAGAAGCCACGTGGAGATGCTTCCACCATCACTGGATTCACAAGGTTACCCACCCACTGGCCTGTGATCTTCCTGCAGTGGGCATCACTACATGTGTTTCGTGAGTCTGAAGAGGACTTTATAGATTGGTATTGGACATATGGGCTATACTGTGATTGTCCTTACTCTCTTGTGCTTTTGTTATCACATAAAAAAAAGTTCCCACAAAATAAACAAACCATTTAAGATAAAAAGGAAATATTTACCCCCCAAAAAGGTTCAGAGGGTTTGTTGTGAAGAAGGAATAGAAACAGGAGACAGAGAGGAAGCCGAATGAGTGATGGTACATTGAATTGAAACAAAGTGTATATGCTGTTTTTCATGTCAAACTGATGATTTGCTCCGTCAACCTTCATGTAAAGCACAATCCTCAGCAGAGTTTGGAAGCACAGCAAACCAACTGTGTCAGAGAGAAGGTCCTTCAGGCGAGTTATGTTTGATCCAGTTAATCCCACAGAGGCCAAGGCCCCGTGGGAAGGAGAGTCTGTGAAAGAGTGCATGGTGCCTGTCAGGGAGGTGTTAGCATCCGACACAGCAACGTTGTTTCAGGGTCAGTTTGTCTCAGGGAAGCACCTCTGATTGGATGACTGACAGCATAGATATTGAAAAAACACTGAAGGGTTTTGCAAGGGATTTCCAGTTGGTTTTTTTTTTTCTGGCTTGTGATGAGCTAATGAACCTAAGCAATATAGCTCAACAGAGTTTGACATGTGAGAGGAACTGCTACCGTGGTGCTCCAAGAGGTGAGAGGGCTTGTTTGAAAGACTTGTTTTATCAATGGAAAAAGTTGAAAAGTTAAGTGACCTTACTATAAATGGAGCTTCAGTGAGGCTTGACTCACAAAGAAAAAAAATCTTTTGTCAAGAAGGAATTGAATCATCTTAGTCTTGATCCAGGTGATTTAATTATATGGCACAGCGTCATACATCAATAAAGTCTCCATGCACAGTTGTTGTGGCTCAACGATGTGATTCGAACAGTAGTGTTAGGAATAAAGTTTATCAAAAGCAGAGGGTTTAAAGTCTTTCTGAACCATCTTGACTCTGAGTAGGATGGTCTTGATTATCACTGTGAAATATGGTGGAAACATTGCTCATAAGATTTTACAAAGTGTGAGAAGTTCAGAACTGAATTTCACACTACAAGGACCCAGCTAGCTTCTCAGCTCTCTGCTTTCAAATGTGAAATCATTTGAAGCTAAATTAAAGCTGTAGAAAGTACAACTCGAAAGGAATATGCAATGATGTAGTGCCCTACTCTAGAAGGATAAAGCCTTCCATACCCTGCTGGGTGTAGGACTTACAGTTGGCCTGCAATTTGCCTGGTCAGCAGTTTGAAACTACCAGCAGCTCCAAGAGCTTTCCACTCTTGAACACAATTGCAGTATTGGGAACGCTGAGGGGGTTGCTATGACTTAGCATTGACTTAATGGTAGTGAGTTTGGTTTTTGGATGAAGAACATGCTGGTGAATGGGCAAAAATTAATGGAGATATTTAATGCAAGATCCAGTGATGTGAAAAGTAAACAAATGATATTGGATGTCTTTGATACACCATTCAATGTGGAACCAGTTGATGTGTCTGATAACTTGCAACATGAAATTATTCAGCTGCAAGGTGACGATGAGCTGAAAGCTTGAGTTCTGTAAAAGTTACGTAAGCAACGGTGCAGTTCCCCTTTTGAGGAGTCATGCATTGAAATATGCATCTGTGTTTGGAACAACTTCCTACTTTGAGCAGTTCTTTTCCAAACTTACCAGTGCACTCCAGACTGCCTGACAAACACCTGGGAAAGCAGGTGTGAGTAGCAGCAGCATAAACGCCAGCTAACCTCACAGACCTCACCAAACGGAACCAGTTCCGGTGCTCGCTTCCACTCCCTGCCACTGAGTCAAGTCAGACTCCCACTGACCCTATAGGACAGCATAGTTTTGAAGTCTGTAGCTTTGACTCTGAGTTTCGAAGACTAACTCTTTACCAGAGTAGAAAGCCCATCTCTCTCTCAGAGCAGCTAGTGGTTTCAAACTGCTGACCATGTGGTTAGCAGCATAATTGGTAACCAGTACAACATTAAGGTTCCTTGTCACCACATTAGGAGTGAGTTAATTAAATTTTTGGCCAAATATAGCACTCTAATTTTTAAGTTGATAATTTTGCGTGGCCCACAAGTGATGTTATAGATGACCCCTAGCAGGGAAAAGGTTCCCGCCCCCGGTGTACAGCTTCCCGTGAGCACAAGCAAGGGTTCTGGAATTCCCATTCTTCTCAAGGCTAACCATCGGTTTATGATTCACTTAGCTGAATGCCTTTGCAGAGTCAATAAAGCACAAGTTAGCGTCTTTCTGGTGTTCTCTGCTTTCAGTCAAGATCCATAGGACATTAGCAACGAGGTCCCTCTCCATACCTCCACTAATATTCTCTGCCAAATTTTCTTGCTTGAATTTCTGGAAGCTCCTTGTCAGTATATTGGTGAAATCATTGTTGAATGATCTTCATCCAAAATGTAGTTGCATGTGATATTAATGGTATCATATTCTGTCTACATTTTGTTGGCTTACTTTCTTTGGAATTGGCACATAGATGTTTTCCCAGTCAGTTAACCAGGTCTTCCAAATTTCTTGACATATGTGAGTGAGTTCCTTCAGTGCTCTATGAGTTTGTGGGGATATTTCAGTGGTATTTGGTCAATGGGAGCCTGGTTTTCACCAGTGCTTTCAGTGCAGTTTGACCGTCTTCCTGCAATAGTGCCTGGTAGCATGCTACATAGTGAAATGTTTGCCCGTCAATCAATTCCTTTTGGTACATTGACTCTGGGCATTCCTTCTACCCTCTTTGAATGCTTCCTGCATCACTCAACATTTTGCCCACAGAATCCTTCAATATTTCAACTCAAGTCTTGGATTTCTTCTTCAATTCTTTCAGTTTGAGAGACTTCTGATTATGTCCTTCCTTTTTGGCTTTCTAACCTACACAGTAATAAGGTATGTGAGCACATGCTTTTGTTTACTGGCATACTAATAAAAGATCATATGTTCTGGGAGATGGTACATAGGGTCCAGGTCTAGTTTTCTTTATACCCGTAACAGTGCCTGTCATAGGTCCATTTAATAAGTATTTGTTGAATAATGCATTTAAGGAATATAACCCACTGTCATTGCTTTATTTACAGCATAGTGACCATAATAGGGTTTCTGAGAACACATTTGCTTGGCAAGGAGAAGATAACTTCATCTTCCTCCCAAGGGGTGGCTAGTAGATTGGAATTGCCTACCTGTCGTTAACAACCCAGGGCTTAACCCAGCACGCCCCTAGCAGCTTTGAGGACCAGGAATCACCACTCTAGTAATTATTAAGGACTGTTTTAAAGGCTTCGCTAGTGAACAATCTGCTATATTTAGGATTGGGTGTGGAAACCTTAAAGAATAGGCCAGATGTTCTGATCCTACATCCAAACTCTCTGGGTGTACTATTAAGCATACCTACGAATCTCTTTCTCCGCTCTTTGCTTTCTTTCTGATTCCCAGGACAAGCACATTGTTCAGGTCATCTGACAATAATTGATCCAATTTCATCTTGGCAACTGCAGAAAGTCACTGGCTTGTCTTCTAAGGGGATGTGGAGTTGAGGTGTTGCTACTGTACTAGTTGCCTTCTTAGGCTAATCCTGAAGGTCTCTTTTCAAAGGAAACTATTTCTATTTGGCCTCGGAAATATAGTAAATCCCATTAATCAATGTGAATCATTACTTCACATGTCAAGCCACATTTTAAAAATTTAATTTTCTTCTTTTTATTTATTGGGAGTCTGTTGTTGTAAAAATGCAGACAACACTTGCCAGTTCAACATTTTTCACATGAACAATTCATTAAGAACAATCACATCAATCATGCTACGCAACCACTGCTAAATTCTTCAGCAAATTCTCTCTCCCTATAGACAAAGCTTGGTGCTACCTAAGCAGCGATTCCCCTCACCCTTACACACACACACACACACACACACACACACACACACACACACACACGCTTCCTCCTTTTTTCTACCCGTGTTAGTTGTTATTCAACTATGAACTTGATATATTTTCTCATTCTAGGTACTTCATTTTAGGAAGCCATTTTTATTTTTTAAGTCAGTTTTTGGTAGTGTATTAGGGTTCTCCAGAGCACTGGAGCCAATAGGACATATGGACAGATTAGATACATACATAAAGATATGTTTATACAGATAGGTAGATATAGCTATATCTATATTTACAGCTATTTCTCTTCATATACATATTATCTATATATATCATTTATTTTAAGGAATTGAGTCACTCATCTGTGCTGCTGTCAAATCCTCCATTCTTAGATAAAGCAGTCTTGGAAAATCTGGCAGTATTTTGTCTAAAATCTGCAAGCAGGAGGCAGGCTGGCAACTCCGGCATGGATCTATGTATAGTCTCAAGGCAGACGATTTCTCCCCTCAGGAAATCTCAGGAGTTGCTCTTGCTGCCTTCGTTATCACTGATTTGATAATACCCACTCACGTTATGCAGGCAATTCACTTCATTTAAAGCCTTTATCCAATGTTTTCATGAATTGTAAATCCTAATCACGTCAGCTGCCTCCACAGCAATATGGACATTAGTGTTTGATCAAACAACTGGGCACCACAGCCTAGTCAAGTCAACACAACAAGTTATCCATTACAGCTAGTCAGTCCCTTCCCCTTGCCCAGAAAGAACTGGAATGAGAACAATCAAACACAGAGACGTCTAATGAGGTTTACCCAATCCGAAGCATGGGAGGACAGATGAGGGGCTAGATGGGGCTGTGGGACAAGACAGAGTGGGAAGATCCTGCGTGCCATTGTGACCACTGTCACAAAGTGTGGAAAATTAGCCCAGACTACGGACACCAGCAATGCATCCCATCCACATGGACCTTTCCCCACACAGAGACTGGCTTGAGCCGTAGGTCATCCTAACTGAGCCGAGAAGGCCCAAGAGCGCTCCCTTACACTGAGTAGGGCTCTGCTGCCCCACATGCAGACAGACGGACGTGTCCTCCTCACATCCTATGTCTTCACACCCCGTGCCTGCTGTGGGAGTAAGTGAGGTGTGGCCATTGTTTAACTGACTTCACATGGCTCCCACATGCAGTGGATCAAACTATAGTGATTCATATGATTTCCAGTGATTTCATTATATGTTGGAAGTAGATGTTCAGGCTTTCCTTTGTAGAGTGTCTTCAGCTGGAACTTTGCTAAAGTCTGCCGGGCAACAAGCAGACGATTGCTGACAGATGGTTAGTGAGTGGCTGCCCAGGAGGTACTCAGACTGAGAGTCCAAGCCAGGTGTCTCTTGTGAGGGGCAAGGATGCTCCCTCTAACCGGCCGCTGCTCTCAGAGCAGATGATCTCCTACATACGACCACTCTGCAGGACACAGCAGAACTAGCCTTATGGACTCCTGAGACTGTAGCTGGACAGAGGTACAAAGTCTCATTTTTCTCCCACAGAATGGCTGGTGATTGTGAATCACGGAATCCTGTGGGGGGCAGATAAATACTCCAGCTGAATGAAGGACAGAAAACAAGACACTCGAAATAGAATATTTTCAAGAGCTTGAAAAAGACCAGGGCACTCCGACTCCTAAATAAACTCTCTGAAGGGGGGGTGGGGGAGGCACAGGAGATCATCAGACAGTGACTGTCCCTGGGAGCGGCATGCTCGCATTGGACAGCAATGCATACACAGGGAGCTGCAGTTGACGCTAGGTCATAATTGTCCTCTTACCGTCCTCCTTGGTGTTTGCTTAGAGTCGTCCACTTGCCCTTCCATCACAGAGGAAGAAGTTGTGAGTGTTTGCCCATTACAGTTGTGATGATGACACGGCGAAGAACTGCCTCTCCTTCAAAGAGTGCTCGCAGAGATAAGACGCCTTTCCGAGGGGCCGCTGCTGCTGCTGCTCCCACGCTCCTGCCCGCGCAGTAAGTGGGGATCAAATGCTTGAGTCACCACAGAATGAAACCCAATTGTTTTTCTGTGATATTTGCTGTAACAAGAAACTGGGCTTCACTTCCTAAGAATTTCTTTACTTCAGAAGAAGGCAGAGGGGTAGAAAAAGCAAGACATACCTACCCCCAGCCAGTCCTGGGGCTTTGGGCACGGCTCCAGGGGAGTCCCTCTGGGCCAGGGGTTTACAGTAAATGATGTGACCCTTTGCTGGGTATGCCTACACAGTAAGGGATGCCAGGCCCCTCCAGGCTGTCCTGTATGGGCACCATGAAATTTCTTCCCTTTTGCTTAAAAAAAGAAAGAAAGAGCAAGAATTTATATGCTGGTTTGTAAATATTTTTTTAATCACGAAAAAGAGGAAACAAACCCTCTTACAACTCTATTATTAGCAGGGATGGTGCTATTTAACCTGTATTTGGCAGGAGGAGATAGTGTGATTCTGATTATAGCACTGTGTTCTGGTCTGTTGGTTATGTAATTGGGATCTTCAAGTTTGTGACAAGGTGAGCCATTCCAGTGGCATCTGGAGTTTTTGTTCATGCTTATTTGAGAAACTTGTTTCCACAGTTCCTGATGCTTTAGGGATTGGTATGTTAGACCACGTATTCTGCCAAGATTCCTCAGGAAACACGTGAGTTAGAAAATAGTACATCGACTACAATGACATACCTTGCTTGGGAAGTTGCTGACTTCATTATATGAGCGACAAATGGAGAAGCAGCAGACAAGGAATCACTGGCATTGCATCTAACGCGAAGATTTCCTGCTTTTTGCTTCTCCTGAGGACTCTGGGATTTCCAAAATGGTTTTTGATCTTATAGAAAACATATAAAACTTTGGTGACTCTCTCACATGGTTTTACATGCACAAATTTAATAATTTACCCAAATCAAAGTAAAATAAACAAAAGGCCAATGTAGAATGTAGAAATAAAATGGAACAAAAACACAAATGGAAAGAGGAAGAAAATTCAAAAGAAAAAGTAAGGAAGCAATCAGGGAACGAAGGAAAGGAGCGATATTAGAAAAAAGAAAGAAAGAAATGAAGACACTGTAGTGCTTCTCCTATCCCTCTGAAAATTTCTGGGGTGTGCAAAAGTTCCTATGTACCTGTAGTTATTCAGAATTGCTTATGTACTTGATTCCCGATTTAATGAATTATACTGAACTTTTTATTATCTGCTATGATTTCTATTTGTGTTAAAGAATTGTGCCATATTTCATAGGGATTACAAAATAAATTAATCAATTTAGTTATTTCTTCAGGTTTGAATCTCAAAACACAGAACAATTTTGGAAATCCAATCTCTGTGTTTGTGTTGATTGAAATGCTGATTGGGGAACTTTTAAGGTAAAGTTTCCAACGTGTCATCTTCTGACCAACAGACTGGGCTTGCTCACCACCCCGGTGTTCCTGACCCGACCCTGACACTTTGCTCAGCGCAGCTGACTTTGTCAAGAATTACGAACTGATCCACGTGTCTTCTCTTCAGTCTGAGTACACGCCGCACGCACGCTAGGTTGCTGGATGCCGGTGAGCCCTGGTCTGACACACAAGGATGACCTGTACACAGGTAAGCACAGGGCGCTGGGGTCGGGATGAGCGCATGGACACAGGAGGACAAATTACACCACATATTATTAGCTGGGAGTAGTTGTAGAAAACTCCACTTTTGTCCATTTTTAAATGGACGGCAGCACTTTTCCCAGTGTGTTGTCAGAGACTGTGAGTGCATTTGGAATCCTTGAGTTATATTTTAGGACAATTTCAGAAAATTAAGCCAAAGTTCAGTTAGAAGTAAAAAACGAAGCAATATGACCCCCCCCCAAAAAAAAACCATGTACAATGTATCTTAAGTGGCTGTTATGACTCATTTACATTTTACGAGCAATCATGGAGGGCCATGCTGTTGACTGACTAGCATGCAACTTGTAGTTGACACCTTGGTTTGCTTATTTCCCATCCCCTGGGAGACGGGCATTATTCCTGATTTCACTGTACAGAAAAAAGAGGAAGTACAAATGAGCTCTTTCCTTTGAGAGCAGTGGAGGGTAGAGAACCTAACAGAGCATGAATCCTCCCCGTTGCTTTTCAATTTCTGCCCAGGAGACTTGAGTGTGGAATTAGGTGTCAGCTCAGCTGACTCAAACAGCCTCTGAAAACAGGGTTTCAACCATGATTTTGGTCTGTAAACAAATTCCCCTGACAGGAAACACAAACACACACACACACACACACACACACACCTTGAAGGCAAAAAGAGGGGAAAATATGCATAGATCTTAACTTCAGTAGAATTTGACAGTTCTCAGGAACACTGGGGAAAAGCAAGCAATTATCAAACTTTGCCCAGGTTATTTTCTAATGACGTGGATATACAGAAAAGATTAGCTTCTTTTCTCGGCGACTTCAAGGACTAGAACATCTACCAGAAACCACAAGGGCATTCGAGGAATTTTCTATTGACTTGGTGACGTACCACATAGCTCAAGGTCTCTTTGGGGAAACACAGGTTGTAGCATGCGGTTGCTTCATCCTGCTTGAATTCAATCTTTTCTTTACAATGTGATGGTTTTCTTCTGGGCATTATTTGGAGCTCTGAGAAAACGAGGTAATAGAATGCACTGTCATTTGATACTATTTTTTAAAGCTAGTGAAATAGTTCTCTTTGTGTACTATAAAACATTGCCCAGTTAACATCTACAAACTGTGTATTAATTTTGGATGAAAAAGATGGTCCAAAGAGATGTGAGTTGGTCTTCCAGTGAAGGGCATTTCTATACCAGTAACCAGAAACATTAAGGGGACCGAGCCAAGGTTGAAGGTGCATTAGGGAGCAGAGCAGAGTGTATACATTGATAGAAAACATGAGGCCAAATGCTGAAGCCTACCAGATAAATTGTTGTTCTGGGTAATATCAAGACATCTCTCATTACTTTTAAACTCCTGTATGAGTATCTTGTGTTGCCTATAGAACAATTTACTTTCTCTCTTAAAGTCTCTTTTTTTTAAAATTGAAAACTAATGCAGTAAAAAGTAAAAAAATGATTAAAGCTCTTTTATGTCAGAAAGTGAAAAATGAAGCGACCTTTGAATGGATACATTTTTAAAAGTAATTCCATTTTCAGTAGCTATCAAATCAGAATCCATGGCAAGTATTAGGGACGAGTGTGTAGTTAAGTAAGATATTTCCTTATTTTCTCACTGAGATATTCAACAGTTACATTCTTTACTTCAACAATGTAATTGCAAAGAACAAATAGACATTTATTATTTTTCTGATTGGCTGTAATAGACTACAATCTTTGCTAGTTGGTAAAAATCACTAGGGAATATCACATTTGAATTTCTTTTCTGACCTGGAGTTTTTTTCCCTTTTAATTTTAGCTTCTCAAATGTATTAAATTACTAATAGTGTACCTTTAACTCATGAACATTTCCCCTAACTGAAAAATTAAAAAAATAACACAGTTGTCATCTTGTTGTTTATTTGTGTTGTCATTATGTTGTTTTAGTAATTACGTTTTTAATGTTGCATTGGATCGTCACAGAGAAAGAAACAAGATTATTTCTATCAAAAGTGTTGTGATTCTAACTAGTCATCATTTGTTTGTAAGGGAATTGAATGATTCACATATTGTTTCTTTATTTGATTTGGTGGCACTTTTAGGAATTTCATACTTTGATGTAATAATATGCCAAGAGTACTTTATGCTATTTTTAAAAACGTTTTATCCCGGATCTATCTTTTGTGGTTCTTCTAGAATTAAATTTGAAAAATTTCAATTTATTTAAATAAAGTTTTACTCTGAAATTGTAAGTCATTCAGGTTAGCATCTCAGAGTTGACAGAATCTCCCCCCCACCACCCACTCTCTCTCTCTCTCTGTTAGAAGACCTGAGTTTGGGTCCAGTTTCTTTTTCTGATCAAATGTCTGATCTTTGGACAATTATTTAATCTCTCAGACTCCTTACTTCATATGACCTACATAATAGTCCACGGATAATAACTGGATCATGTGGCCTTACTGAATCATTCAAAGGAACATGAGAGCGAGTAGGAAGCACCACCTTGTAAAACTGAGAATAGCACACAGATGATGGAAATGAGTTATATTCTTTGTTTTTTGAAGCTAAGTTCATAAGAAAAATGACTTTCAAATTTAAAGGAGAAATCATTTGAGATTTCTCATCTTTAATTTCCAGCAAGAGATTGTAACTTTCTTATTTGGTCTTTAAAACAAGAAGGTTTGACTTGATTCTAATGAAGAGTGTGATTTATCAGTGTTTTCACACTGACATACTGAGTTATTTGACATTTCTTCTCTAAGTTCATTTTCACCCTCCCATTGTTTCAGCTTGGAAATTCTATTTTCTCTAGGTCTATACCAATGCTTTTGATTTCTTCTGTGCCCTGCTCTTATTTATGTTCATCAAAAATGTCAGCTTGTCACAAACTCAAAGTGTTGTTAGCTGCCTTTGAGTTTGCCCCTGACTCATGGTGATCCTAGGTGTCCTGAGATAGAACAGCTGCGACCCATACAGTTTTTGTTAACTGATTGTCTGGAAGTAGATATTTAGGCAAGATCCTAAAACTGAGATCTTAAAGTCTCTTGCTCTGGGACGTCCAGTGCAGCCTGCTGAGCCTGTCACCTGCAACCCTAACTGAGGGCACACGAAGTATATTGGCGAGGAATCAATCCAAGTCTGTCATGGAAGGCAAGCATTCTCCTACTGGACACTGCTGCTCCCTAAGTTCTGAGTTCACTAAACAAGGAGTACCGCCCACTTATTCTAGGTTTGTTAAACAGGCTTTCTCTTTCTTGCATTACAAATTATTTTCAAGTTTCTTATTGTGTTGGTGCCTATCTAAATACTCATAAAAACCTGATAATGTTATTTACTCTCCATTTTCTTAACTGTGCCTAGACAAACAACCCAAAGTGTAAACAAAAACAAAAAAACCACTGTCACCCAACTAATTACAAACCTATAGGACCAGTTTTCCCCCAAAGGGTTCCAAGACTGTAATCTTTTACAGATGCCAACTGTCCCATATTTCTCTGTGGACCAAGTGGTGGGTTCAAACCACCAGCCTTACAGTTAACAATCAGGCACTTACTGAGCCCCTGTGCCACCAGGACTCCTCTGTGTCTCCAAACCAAAACAACATTCACTGCCACCGAGTCAATGCCGACTCACAGCCACTCTATAGGACAAGCTAAAACTGCCTCGGTGGGTTTCCGAGACTGTAACTGTACCAGAGGAGAAAGTTCCAGCGTTCTCCCAAGGAACGAATGGTGGTTTCAAACTGCTGACCTTAGGGATCGCAGCCTAACTCGTAACCACTAGGATACCAGAGCTCCCCGGTCACTAGTCAAAGATCTGTGTTCGTCTCCCACTCTGAGGTCTTTACGGCTTGCTTTGGGAGAAAGACCTGGCCCTGCACATCTGTAAAGACCATAACTTGTAAAATCCTATGGGGCAGCTCTTCTCTGTTATGATAAGCTGGGTTGAGTCGGAAATAGACTAGATGACACCTAGAAGCTATAAAGGAATATCTTCCTTCCCTTTTTCCGGCCTTTGAAAATGCTATAGATTTCACCAGCAACCTTTCCTCACTGATGCGTGTGAATCGCTCTAGTGCACCCCTGAGGAGTCACCACCGAGTCTCCCTGCTCTTTCGATGGCCATCCACACTTAATGGAGCAGTTCTTAGACTTAGCTTCAATTATTTATTTGCATTTCGCTTTATACCCCATACCATGACTGTGCATTGTAAGGGCAAACTCTATGATCTGTTTGTATTGATTTTATAGCAACTAATAAATATTTCAGAAGTGCTTATTAAGTAGCCAAATGGACTACAGCTGCCATTTGAGTGTAGTAGGCTGTACGTTATCAGGAAATCATTTGGATTGTTGTCTCTCGTTTCCGTAGGATGTGGCCATGATGGCGGCTGCACTGCTGACTCTTTGGGGGATCACAGTGACATGGCAAGCAGACTTACTTGCTGACAAAAAATGTAAGGGACTTTTTTTTTTAAAACATTTTATTAGAGGCTCATACAACTCTTATCACAATCCATGCACATACATACATCAATTTTATAAAGCACATCTGTACATTCTTTGCCCTAATCATTTTCTTTTTTTCTTCTTTTTTTACATTTTATTAGGGGCTCATACAACTCTTATCACAATCCACACATATAAATACATCAATTGTATAAAGCACATCCGTACATTCTTTTCCCTAATGACTCTCAAAGCATTTGCTCTCCACTTAAGCCCTCCACATCAGGTCCTCTTTTTTTCCCCCTCCCTTCCCGCTCCCCCTTCCCTCATGAGCCCTTGATAATCCACAGATTGTTATTTTGTCATATCTTGCCCTATCCAGAGTCTCCCTTCCCCCCCTTCTCTGCCGTCCTTCTCCCTGGGACGAGGTCATATGTGGATCCTTGTAATCAGTTCCCCTGTAAGGGACTTTAATGAAATTCAAGGATGTCTCTTTTAAAAAATAAATACATTGTAAAAGGACCACTTTCTTTCCCCCTAGATAAATCCTCAATTAAGAATCTTATCTATATATTAAAGGGATGGAATCTTCTTAACAGAATAAGACCCCCATAAAACTATTGTATTTTAAGAGAGTGAATTTGATTGAAAGGTGGTTTCCACGCTGCAGTGGAAATCATATCCCAGTGTGGTCGTATAAGAGCTGGGGCTAGTGGCCACATTGGAAGATCATTCTAGGCAAGGGACTGGTTAGAAGATGTTATTGCCAAAGAGTAAGAAATGCATATCATATTTTGTTCAGAAACATGTTGATCTATGAGCTTTGCATGCGGGCAGAGTTCATGAAGTGGTAGCTGTGACAGTTCCCTGTCGATGATAATATAAATGTTCTAGATCTGCACTACTGCCATCATTACCAACCATATGCAATTCCTGATCTCAGGTCATATCTGACTTCCATCAATTAACTTACATTTTTAAAGTTGCACGTGGTCCATGGCTACCATATTGAATAGTGTAGTGTGGACAAAGCCTTACATGTCATTCTCTGGTAAGTATGGTACAGTCACAGGAGGCTGGGAAGCCTACTGAAGGTCATGGGGGAATTATGACAACTCAGTAAGTGAACATAAAGGGTTTCATAATTGTGTGTACAATACTGTTCCAATTTTATTTTTTTTAATAAAAAGATGTCCTAGACTGCACTAAAGAAGCAGAATCAGTGACATCTATCTACCCATGTGCCGACTAAGAAAAGAGCTAACACACAATTGTAGAAGTGGGTTAAGTCCTGTCTTGTTCAAATATGTGGATCAGGTGTTACGCTGGAGGCTTCTTCTGACTCACATAGCTTTGGGGACTGATGAACCAAGGAGCAGGAAGACAATCAGGAGGCAGGAAGAGAAAGAAGGAAGACCACAGACTGAGGGATGCAGAGGCGGATGAATACAAGGTTGGAAGGTCAGATGATGGGCTGCTGATGGCTCCCAGGGTTGGCTGGCCATCTGGTGAACCAAAGAGCCAGGGGTGGATGAGTCACACACAGGATTCAGCAGCTGTTAGCTTTTTCACAGTGTCAATTATTATAGGAAATAGACCAGACTCTGGAGGAAACTTCCTGTTGCATCAGGCCTGTGACCTGAATAAGGGGTTGCACTCCATTCTATATTCTTACAACTCTTATGATCTGTTCACAGCAGGTCCCACCATATAGCTGATTTATGTTATGTTAAGTCACATCATGGGGGGTTACTGCCAAACTACTGGATAATGATAAAAATAAAATGCTTATATTTCATAAGCAATATATAGGTGTTGTAGATAAGCACTCAGGTAAAGTTAAAACAATGAATATTTTTAAAAGGTAACTAATCTTTTCCCAAAATTATTTCAGCAATATACCTTCTTCCATTTTTATTAGGTGCTCCGAGGCTATTTCCTCCACAGACAGACAGCAGAGTAGACTGCTGCACAGGGTTTACAGGCAGCTGGAACCACTCTATGGCGATGGGTTTGTCTTGGTTTTATTCTTTGATAGGAGAAGGTAATTCTCCTGTGGAACCTCTCTCAAACGCAAAAACTCACTGTTATCAATTTGATGCTGACTCAGCGTGACCATCTATGACAGGATAGAACTGCAGATGAGCATTTCTGAGACAGTAGCTCGTTACAGGAGTAGCAAGCCTTCTCTCTCTCTCTCTCTCTCTCTCTCTCTCTCTCTCTCTCTCTCTCTCTCTCTCTCTCTCTCTCAGCTGCTGGTGGTTTAAACTGTTTATCTTACAGTTGGAAGCCCCACATATATCCACCGTGTTACCAGGGCTCCTAGGTGGGTCAAATGTTTAACCTTTCAGTTAGCAGCTGAGAACTTTACCCACATTCTAATAAAACAAAAACAAACCTACTGCCATCAAACTGATTCCATCTCACAGTGACCATTTGGAACTGCCCCTTTGGATTCCCAAGATGTTGAATCTTTATAGCAATATAACTGCCCCTTTGGATTCCCAAGATGTTGAATCTTTATAGCAATATAACAGCCTCATCTTTCTCCAGGGGAGCAACTGGTGGGTTTGAACCAATAACCTCTTAATTAGCACCTAACATTTAGCCACTATGCCTCCAGAGTACCTTTTCATTCTAATAGCCATGGTGAAATACAAGGCTATGTATTTAATTGTCTAAGCTATGTATTTAATTATTTTTTTTTACAAAACAACCTATTACCAACAAAGATTCCTCTTGGAAACATTTTTCAAACTCATCTGTTTGGATGGCTGACAGCACCTCCCTCATTTTTCTATTCACTTCTACATCGTCAAATCACTGCCCTTTCATGTCCCTCTTCATACGTGGAAACAAAAAGAAGTCACATGGAGTGAGGTCAGGTGAGTAAGGTGCCTGGGACAAGAGAGGTATGCTGGTTTTTGCCCAAAACTGGTGCACTGAGATGGCTGTGTGAGCAGGTACATTGTCATGGTGGCAAAACCAGTCCCCCCATCTGCCACAAATCAGATTTTTTTTTTTTGTTCCACACTGTTCCACAATCTTTTGTGAACTTCTAAATAGAAAGCTTGATTGACAGATTCACCTGGTCGAATGAACTCCAATTGCATGAGGAGTTGACATTAATGTCTGTTTGGGAAGTGGGAAGTTGACAAACATGCAGAATAAGGTTTGTCATCAATCAACATTTCACCTTTTTTGAAATGAGAAAACCACTCATACACTGAGTTTTTCCCATCGTGCTGTTCTTGTAAGCTAGGCTCAACATCACAACAGTTTCTGTGGCATTTTTCCTGAGCAGGAAACAAAAGTCCACAGTCTCATGCTGTCCTCTTAAATTGACCATCACAAAATAATGAGGTTTGAGGGAAACTGCTTTATGAAAAAATTCACTGTGACCATAGAGAACCTTCCAGGCGATGCCACTGGGTGCATCCCATGAAATCTCTGCCTAAGGGAGCTTTCTTTTTTCTTTCCTTTGGTTACCCCCTCTTATTATGCTATCAAATACTTTTAAAGTCATGATTACCTACAATCAGAAACTTTGTTGCTTCCTTTTTCTTTTAATCAACAGTTTTACTTCTTCCACCTGTCAATTTCACCATTAAGATTACTGGTTTATCTCAAGTTCTTCTCCACTGGGAGCCAAATCCTCATCAAGAGCAAAGGAATGTTGTTCTCGGCTATGCGGTGAGAATAAATGCACCTGAAGAAGATGACGTGAGTGCCTATGTCTAAGGGCAGTCGGTATTTGAAGTAAATGTTCATGTTGAATGAATTTTCATTCTGAAGTAAAATTTTAAGTTATATATATATAAATACAAGAAATCTTGATGTGATTGATATGATATCTGTAGTAGCTCCTGCCAAAATGGTTTTGAAAACAAAAGAAAAAACAAGAAAGTGCATAAAAGCTTTTTTTGGTCCCCTTTGGAGCAATGTCTGTATTGAAAGAAATGGCCGTGAGCGGTGGACAGGAGCTACCGTAAGGTGCAGCAGGAAATAGCTCTGAAAAGTTGAACTTCTTTGGGCCTACTCTTTCACTGATCAGTTTGGCAACTCTTTAGTTTCAGTGGTTTCGATGTTGGTTTTAGTCACCTCTGCCATAGAGAAGCGTAGCGGGTTACAAGTTGGGGTGCTAGTCAAAAGGCCAACAGTTCTAAAACACCCACCACTCAGCTAGTAAGAAAGGCCGCTGTTGGCTTTTGCAGTGGTAGAAACCCACAGGGGCAGTTCTAGCCTGCCCCGTAGGGTGGCTATGAGTCGGAATTGACTGAATGGCAGTAAGTTGGGAGTTTTAAATTTGACAACAGAACAGAATAGAGCAGCACATACTGAGAAAAATGCAGTAGAGGGGGTCAGAAAGACCTGGTTGGAATCCTGATTCAGCCATTTTCTGCTTTTGTGACCTTGAACCAGTCATTTCTCAGAACCTCACGCTTGTCACAGAGCTCATGATGAAGCCCCCCAGCACAAGGTAAGAGCTGAATAAAGTTAGAGGTATGAATATGGACTATTCTTCAGTCAATATGGAATGGTATCTTTGCGTGTCTTAAGAGCTACTTCTGAGAAAGTGACTGGTCCTTGAGCTTGCATGTAATACTATGCATGTTTTTATAAGAAGGATATACTCTTATATAATTGAGTAATTATTATAATATAATTTTTAATTTATCACTTTATTGGGAGCTCTTACGGATATAACTTTCCATAGTTCAATCACATCAAGCCAGATTGTATGATTGCTGCCACCATTTCAAAACATTTTCTTTCTTCTTGAACTCCTTGATAGCAGCTCCCCTTTATCTCCTCCCTCTCCACCTTACCCCCCAGGAACCCTTACTTATTTATTTTTCCCTATAATATTTATTTATTTTGCCACATCTTACACTATCCAATATATCCATTGACATACAATTCTAGTGTTCAATCTCATTGAGTGAGGTTATATACTCATCAATGCTATCTGCTCTGTATTCTCCCTGCCTGCCCACCTCCTTCCCATACCCTCAGAGAGCCATTACTCCCTTTACTGTTTCTGAAGGGTTATCTATCTTGGCTTTCATTTACCAAATGATCTTAAATATATAAATGAACATACACAAATTTAACATGATTAATGAGGTAAAACAAATAAAATCTGTAATAGTAAGGGGAGGAAATATAAAAATCTAGAGGCTAGTTATATGCTTTATCAATACTACACTGCCCCCTGTATTTATCATCCCTTCCATGTGGCCCTCTGAGAGGGACTTTTCGATTATCTTACAGGTGGGTTTGGGGTGTCCCTTCACATCAATTTGGTTGCTTGTTTTCAACTGATCCCTAGCCCGTTTATACATCATGACCACACAGGCTGCTGTGCTTCTTCCATGAGGGCTTTGTTGCTTCCCTGCTAGATGATTGCTTGTTTAATTAACTACATGCCTTTAAGGACCTAGATGCCATATCTTTTAATAGCCAGGCACCTATGGCCATCAAGGTGGCTCTAACTCCTGGTGACTCAATATCTGTCTGAGTAGAACTGTGTTTGATTGGTTTTCCAAGGTCTGAATGTCGATCTTTCTGAATTACAGCTTCAGACATTTATTCTAAGGAAACTTGAGGTAGATTCAGATCTCCATTTTTTTGGCTAGCAGCCAAGGATCCTAGCTATTTGCACCAACCAAGGACCCTATAATATTATTCTAATAGTTTTAACTTAACATGTGTCTACCAGAACAATCTCTTTGCATGTTAGGTATCACTCAAGAGGTGAAAGAAAATAGGCATTGGATTGAAATAGAGCTTTCACAAAGCCTACTCCCCTTTCATGTTTCATGTCTCATGGATTTTATTTTTAGTATGAAACCAGGGACACAGAGAGCCAATGTGTAGCAGTCCTTCACAAGGGCTTCTCAGCTAGTGTGCAGACCATCTATTGGGACAAACCCTCACTCCCTGCCAGCAGCTGGGTTTCTGCAGAACTGAAAGACCCACCAGGTAAGGTAACCTCTAAACGTTCGGTTTTATGTTTGGGGTGTTGCAGATACAGGACATCAAAACCAATTCCTTTTTCTGTTTGCTAGTTAATATCACGCATGAGTCCATCATATCAGTATCTTAACGGCTTTCTTTATCTTGTGCCGCTATAACTAAAGTAATTCCAGTGGGTGACTTTCAACATGTAGGAGGCCAGATGTCTAAATCCAGGGGGTGGGCTCTAGGGAAGCCTTTCTCTCTGGGCTGGTTCTAGAAGAATTTGCTCCCCAGTGAGCTCCATGTGGCATGGAATCTTTGTTGAGAATATAAATCACAAAACCAAAGCACCAGTTCCCATTCAGACCATTTAGTGACATTTATGACATGCTTCAAGTTGTGCAGCTATTCTTGCCATTCTTTTTTGAATGTTCCCCTCTCCCATTCATAAATGTATTGCCCCGAAGACTCCTCTCTGATCTTCTGAGTTAATGCTCAAAATTGGATCTCATATACATCTTTCTTTAAAGGCACGGATTGCTTAAGACAGACATTTTTCACTAGCGAAGCTATATTATTGTTTCGTTTTAAGTAAGGTGACCAGACGTCCCGCTTTGGTGGGACAGTCCTGATTTTTAACAATTTGTTAAAATTGTGGCAGTTTGCTTCTGTGAAGATTATAGCTATGGAAACCATATGCACCTATTTTACTTGATGGCACTGGTGTTTTATAGGCACCTTGGTAGAAGGCCTTGAAGTCTACTTCTGGAAAGTCAGTCATTGAAAGCCCTACATATCGAGTGTGGTTCTGACAGCAAGGGGTCACCGTGCACAGGCATTAGCTCCGTGACAACTTGTCCGAGGGACTCGTGCCTTGACTGTGCTCTTATTGAGCACATGTAACAAATTGCTCGTCTATCAGAAATCAATATATGATGTGGCAGTTACATCATCTCCTGTCAACTTGAGCGAAAGGGTGGAGCCTAGCCTGTCAGTCAGTTAGCAGTTTGATGACCTCATTTGGAGGCACAAAGGAGATTAAATAGCTCACTGGAGGCCAGACCCACTCTTCCTGCGAGACTTTCCTGTTGACAAGCCACATTGAGTTATGCTGATGGAGCCGGAGCCCTGGAGCTAGGGGAGCCATGAGGAGACCCATGCCAGTGCTGATATCTTCCACCACCACTGGATCCACGAGACTTTCCACCCCCTAGTCTGTGCTCTTCCTGCATTTGGCGTCATTGCATGTGTTACACGAGTCTGGTGAGGAATTTATAGATTAGTATCAGACATTTGGCTAATATTGGACTATGAACTTCACCAGAACTGGGCTGGGATGTTTTCTTAATATACAATTACTCTTTGATATAAAGTTATTTTCTATACATATGTGAGTCTCCCTGGATTTGATTTTCTAGTCTACTCAGACTAACACAATGAGGAGGCTTCAAAATATTCTTGAAAAAATTCCATTGTCTTTTCATTCCTTTTTTCCATCAACTTTTTGAATCCTCCTCATATTTATACACGGCTAGTCTAACTGTAGAATATTCTGCTTAAGGGGTGGCCAATGACCCCTTCGAGCATTTACTATAGCACACTTTAGGTGTGGCATGCCTTCATGCCTTATAGATTAAAAGAAAATTTGATGGATATGAGACCAAGAGGAAGACAATGTTGCTGAGAGCTCATAGAAGCAGTAGAACTGGGTGACCAAATTGCCATAAGGAAAGAGGGGAACATACTTTGTCTATGTGTTGGTGTGCAGTAAATGTTGGTGTTGTTTCCGTTCCTTACAAACAGTCACATTTCTAATTATACACCTGAAACACGCACACACACACACACACACAGAAGGAAATGAGAAACAAACCATAAGATGCTGATCTGACCCAATGCAAAATTCCAGTCACTGAAAACAGCAGATGCAATGCCTTCACATTTACTCATTCATATCCCTGTTATAATGTCATAAAGCAGCTAATTCATAATGTTTTTCATCTGAACACAGACACTCATTTATGGTAGACACAAGATCACAAATATAGGTCATTGTATGTCTTTGATTAAGCCACTTTACCTCTTCTATATAATGAATAAATGAAGTAAACCTCTAATGTACCTTCCTGCATCACCTGTTTGTAATTCTAATTATTTGCTTGGAACTCCAGCACAGATTCACATTAATGAAAATTCAATTATTTATACCTTGAGCTAAACTGAATTAATACCACCAAATAATTCCTTGGAAGGTAATAGCAAGACTATCTGACTTCAAGGCTGCAAACTACATTTGGGCATGGACCGTGCATTTATTTAATAGATGGATGGTGAACACACACACACATACAGAATCTCTCTTCACGCCTTTAACAAATTATTGTGACTTGATTGGATGAAGTTTTACACACCAGGTGTAAACAATTCATACACACTTTGTTTTAGCTCATTTATCACAATCCTCACAATGTAATATCACATATCTCAATTTTACACTATGTTTACAGTTTCCATATCTCCTCCTTTCCTAACACTTCAGAATTTTCTCCTTGGCAACTGTTGCCCTTTTGATCTTAAATGGTATATTATTCCAAGTTGTACATAACTTAATAAGTTATTGTTATTGATATAGACCTATCTATTCTTTGGCTCCACTACATAACTATCATTTTGTCATACTGTAAAAGCTTGTGCGTTGCTGTGTTGCTGGAAGCTCTGTCACTGGTGTTTCAAATGCTAGCAAGGTCACCCAGAGTGAACAGGTTTCAGTGGAGCTTCCAGAATAAGACCAGACAATGAAGAAGGACTCTGCTCCCCACTTCAGAAGAAGAAGTCACCAAAAACCTTATGAATGGCTTTCAAGAATTTTAAAATATTTACAGCCTAAACAAAGAAGGTAGAACATTGCTGGATAGGCCTCTCTGGGCTGAGGGGCAAAGTGTGACTGAAGAGGAGATGATTTCTTGGAAGGCTGTCAATCACAGTAAAGTGAATTCTCAAGGTATAGAGACACAGCTGCTAAAATCTAATGATTCAAACTTGGAATGTGAAAAGTATGAATTTAGGAAAATTGGAAATGGTCAAAATTGAAATGGAACTCAAAGATCAGTATCGTAGGCATCAGTGTGCTGAAGTGGACTGATATTGGCCACTTTGAATAAAAAAATCATATGGTTTACTACGCTGGGAGCAACATGATCAAGAGGATTGATGTGGCATTCATTGTCAGAAAAGATCTTTTTAAATCTTTCATGAAGTACAATACTATCTGTGATCAGATTTTATGTATCAGCCTTCAAGGAAATCCAGTCAACACAACTATTATTCAAATTTATGCACCAAACACAAAAGCTGGTGATGAAGAAATTGACGAATTCTACAAAAAATTTCAGTTGGAAATCAATCAAACATGCGATCAAGATGCACTGATAGTTAATGGTGATTAGAATGCAAAAGTTGGAAACAAAGAGGCAGGAACAGTAGTTGGAAAATATGGACTTGGAGATAGAAATGAAGCTGGAGATTTCATGATAGAATTTTGCAAAACCAACAATTGGTTCATAGCAAACACTTATACACATGTTGACTATACATAAGAATTTTTGCACATGGAATACATAGAAATCAAATTGACTACATCTGTGGAAAGACATGATGGAGAGGCTCAATATTAACAGGTACAAGAAGACCAGAGGCCAACTGTGGAACATGGAAGTTCAAAATGAAGCTAAAGAAAATGAAAACAAGTCAACAGGAGCCAAAATATGACCTTGAGACTATCCTATGTGCATTTCAAGAACATCTCAAGAACAATTGATGCATTGAACATTAATGACAAGACCTGATGAGGTGTGGGAGGACGTCAAAACTGTCACTCATGAAGAAAGCAAAAGGGCATTAAAAAGACAAGAAAGAGAAGATCAAAGTGGGTGTCAGAAGAGACTCCAAAACTTGCTCTTAACAAGTAGCCAAAACAAGTGGAAGAGAGGATGAAGACAGAAAGCTGAATAGAACACTTCAAAGGACAGCTCCGGAAAACAAAGCCACATACTCAAATGAAATAGCCAGGGACTTCAAATTAAAAAAGCAAAAAGAAAGAACATGCTCAGCATATATGAAACTGAAAGCACTCAAGAAAAACATTGCCCCTCAAATGACAATTCTGAAAGATTATCGGCAAGATATCGAATGATGTAGGAAGCATAAAGAGAAGACGGAAAGAACACACATGTCACTGTACCTAGAAGAACTAGCCGGCATGCCACTCTTTCAGGAGCTAATGGTGCTGACGGAAGGAGTTCACACTGCGCCGAAGGTATTAGCCCAAAACAAGGCTCCAGTCACTGAGTGACTTCCCGCTGTGATGTTTCAGAAAGCAGGAGAAGCGCTGGAAGCACTCTCTCATCGATAGCAGGACATTTGGAAGACCACTCCCTGGTCATCGGACTGGGAGAGATCTATATTTTGTGCTCATTCCAAAGAAAGATGATCCAGCAGAATGCCCACACTATAGAAAGCCACTGATAACACACACTGTAAAAGTCTGCTGAAGATCATCTGGTAAGTTGCAGCATTCTATTGACAGGGAACTGCCAGATGTTCAGGTTGCATTCAAAAGAGGATGAAGAACAAGGGCCATCGTTGCTGATTTCAGTTGGCTCTTGGCTCAATGAAGAGAATACCAGAAAGGTGCTTACTTGTGTTTCATTGACTATTCAAAAATACTAGACGATGTGCACCAGAACGAACGGTCGATGACTTTGGGAAGAACAGCAATCCTGGAGCACTTCATTGTGCTCATTTGGAACTTGTACGTGGATCAAGAGGCAGTTGTGCTAACAGAACATGGGCAAACGGCATGGTTTGATATCAGGAAAGGTGTGCATCCTCTCACCTTACTTGCCCATTTCTATGCTGAACAAATCATCAGAGAAGCTGGATTATATGAAGAAGAACGTGGCATCAGGATTGGAGGAAGGCTAATTAGCAACCTGCAGTAACCAGATGATACAATTTTGCTTGCTGAAAGTGAAGAAGAATTGAAGCACTTGCTGATAGAGATCAAGGACTGTAGTCTTCAGTATGGAAGACCAAGATCCTCACAACTGGACCAATAGGTAACATGATAAAATGTAGCATTAAAATTTAACTGTTGCTGGATATCAAGTTCTAAGTATTTTTATATGACAATATATTATACTGCACTTGAAAATTTCATGTTTGTCATACACAGATTCCCATGCCCCAAAGTAGTTGGACAGTCTTTGAGGTCAGAAACAGAGTTTTGTAACCCTAATTTTATTTCTCTAGTAAATTTGCCTTTGGAAAATAGGTTTCTATTTGTCATAGGTGATCAATAATGGTTTTTGATATGGCTAGGATATTCACACTTGTAAAATTTCAAAGAAGTACAAAATAAGTGAAATGCTTTTGTTTTCTTGCCTTCTTTTTATTTTTGTTTGTTTGTTTTTGGATCATCTAGGATCTCCCGGAACCTCAATTCTGAATTTGACTTGTACCACAAATACCATAGCCAAAGTGCACTTCCGGCCATTTGAAGTGTCTCTTCATTGCACCTGGCTTGTTGGCCAAGATGCCCCTGAGGATACTAAGTATTTCCTCTACTACAGGTTTGTACCTACGTTTAATTATGCACGTGGGTAGTCTCCACTAACCTTATAATACTTATGAATGTTCTAATTTAGGTATGGATCTTGGACTGAAGAATGCCAAGAATATAGCAAAGACATGTTGAAGAGAAACATTGCATGCTGGTTTCCAAGGACTTCTATCGATAGCACAGGGCTCCAGAGGCTTGCGGTGCATGTCAATGGCTCAAGCAGGCATGCCACAATCAAACCGTATGACCAACTCTTTCATCTTCATGCCATTGGTAAGATGAGCTTATATTACCCAGAGTTGAAATAAGTGCCTCATTGAATCTCAGCAACGGGAAATGTTATGAAGGTTTCCTAGCTGAACTATATCTCTGATGTTCATTGACCATCTAGTTCAAGCTAGAAACCCACTGGGAGAGGCTTTCTCAGCCTCTAACCCAACAGAAACGGAGTAGCTGGTGCCGAGTCAAATATGACTCAGAATGACCCCATGTGCTGCAGGGTAGAACTGCACTCCAGAGGGTGTTTGTGACTGTGACTTTTTCGAAGTCGATTGCCAGACTTTTCTTCTAAGATTCTTCAAATCTCCTGCAGATTTTAACTGCCAGCCTTTGGATTAGAAGGTGCATGCTTGACGGTGGTGCGATAGGGACTGTTTACAAACTTAGCACGATTAGTATTTCTAGCTGGATCCTCTTGAGTTGTGGGAGAAGGAAGCTTCCCCAAACCTTATCGGATATTCAGCAGTACCCTTGGCCCCTACCCATTAGGCGCTAGCAGCCCCTCCAGTTGTGACAAATGGAAATGCCTCCAAGTGTCTCTTGGGGTTGGGTGAATCATCAGCACTCAAGAAGGATGGCCTTGGGGGAAGGAACTCACAGCTTAACCAAGCCTATTTCATCTCCTGGGTTCCTGAATTTCTGCCCAGTTGGTCTCATACTGCCTCAAACAATGCTAATCTTTTTCCTCACAAGGAGGCCCCTCAGCCGTCCAAAGGCAGCCATATTTTCCATCTTTATTCTTCTCTTCCCCAGGTTTACCTTTTCCTGATTACTCTTAAGACCCTTTATCATTCTGACGTGTCTCCTCTGGACGGTACCAAGTTACACTGCCGCTCTAAGTATGTAATTCTCAGATCTAAGCCTTCTATTCAAAGTTTGATGGGCTTATTGCTCAAGAAAGATGTTCTGCCTTATATGTTAATGAATGTCAGCACACGACATAATCAGTTTTTATCATTCAAGACTTCCACAGTGTAAAGGTGGGGGGGTGTCTATAACCGTTAATCTACCTGTATTTGAACCCTGACTCCTCCACTGATCACTGAGAGACCTTAGACTAGGTGGTCATCTACTCTTCCCTGCATCTTCTGCTCTGGGTGCACCTGACACATTTCATAGTATTTCCAATATTCTCAAATACGTATAAAATCTTGACAATGAATAATGGGGATTAATAGGCTTATACTTTACTGACAACCTAAAGATTGCTGGTTCAAACCTACCTAGTATTACCATGGAAGGAAAGGAGTGGAAACCTGCTTCCATGAAGATAACAAGGAAGAAACCCTTTGGGAGAAGTTCCTCTCACTTCAACAAGGGTCCACCATGAGTCAGAATGGGAAGTAGTAACATGAGGAGAAGTAACAACCACATGGATTTGATAATAATCAAGGACATTAATAATCATGTTGTTCTGAGAACAACATTTTCACTGTTCTTGATCTTAGGTCCCAACAAGTAGATTTCAACTCATAACGTGCTGCTACAAGAGAACAGCACCCTGCCAGGTCAGATGTGCCCTCATAAGGCTACTTTGGAACCCATTGTCGCAGTCACTGGATCAGTGCATCTTGTCGAGGCCATTCTTCTTTTCGCTGCCCTCTATAACACCAAGCATATGGTCCTTCTCCAGGGGGTGCCCTTTCTGATGACACGTCCAGAGTTTGAGGTCTCACCTTCCATGCTTTAGTTCTTCCATGACAGATTTGTTTGTTCTTTTGGAAGTCCGTGGTATCGTCGTTATTCATTGCCAACATTATAATGCTGATGTTGTCAAGCACGTAATTTTGTTTGACTTCACAAGCAGCTGTTAAACAAATCAAATGTTTTTTTAGTTGGAATTAGTTTGGTTAGTCTGTCGTACCTCTTTAATGAGTTAAAAACAAAGATGTTACTTTGACGGCAAATGAGCAACTGAATCAAGGCTTGGTATTTTAAGTCACCTAATATACACATGGAGTCCTGGCTGTGTAATGATTAATAAGTCCTAATAAGATGCTATCTCATATTCAGGAGCCCCGATGGCTTAGTGGTTACATATTGGGGTGTTAACCACCAGGTCAGCAATTTTAACCACAGTGGCTCTGAGGGAGAAAGGTGAGGCTTTCTACTCCCATGAAGAATTAGTCTCCGAAACCCACAGGAACATGTCTACCCTGTTCTTTAGGGCCACTATGAGTCAGCATCCTCTTGATGGCAGTTGGTTTGAATATGCATGTGAAATCTGGGTGGCAAAGATGGAAGAATTGATGCCTTCAACTTACAATGTTAGCAGTTTCTATTATCATCTAGAGGACATGGTCTAGTCCATGAAATTATATATATATAGTGGCCCTAAAGAACAGGGTAGACCTGTTCTTTATATATATATATATATAATTAATATTTATTTATTTATATTTATATATATATATATCTCAAACAGAGTAAAACCTCGTTTAAAGGATCACAGAATTTACAAAAGAAGTATGCACTTCTCTTCAGTGCTGCATTTTAGGTGACCTTCAAATGTCACTTTTGTGAAGATTAGCAATAAAAGATGCAAGGAGGCACCGGGGAAACAATGAAAGTAGTGTGACTAATGATACAACCTGACAGAGACAAAATGAATTCACTTTCTTTTATGATTTGCATTTTGTTGAGGCCAGTTTTTAAGCTCGCTAAAGTAAATAAATACGTTCTTGACTAAGAATTTTCTGCTTAAATAATAGCAAGCTGTAGGACATGTGGGTATCATTCTTGGATTTTTAACCCAAGACAAGGACATTCACATAGAAATACAGTAATTTCCACCTATATCACCTGGCCATGAAGAAAATCAATTGAGATCTCAGGGGAAAGAACTAAAAAACTATAATTAAAGATAGAATTTTAGCTCAATCCATCTTTTTTCACCTGAGACAACTGACAGCCAATACTCCATCCCCCAAACAGAAGACCCACAGACGCAAGGAAATAACAAGTGCGGTCTAGAAAGTGATTTGCTCACGGCTGTACATCTGCTCACAAGGAGCAGGAGGATTGGTAGGAGACACACGGCAATGTTCTTGACATTGCCATTTCCCCTTGCCTTATCCAATGGAGTGGTACCACTAGGATGATGGTCAGTTCATTCTGAGATTTCTTAGAAGTAAAGTTTGGTGATGTACTTCTGAAAAATCAGTCATTGAAAACCCTATGTATGGAGTATAGTTTTCCTTTGATGCACATGTGATTGCCATGAGTTAGCATCAATTCAATGGCAGCTGGTTTGGCTCACCCTGCTTGAGAAGTAAAAAGGGGTGCTGGGGTCATTCAAGGAGATGATGTGAGAAGGGATTAATCCATTCACTTTCATCTTGTGTAGAAATCGTTAAAACTCACAGGAGCAATCTTTTTTTTCTTCAGCTCTACACAGGAGGAGTGATATTTGAAGCTCCCGGCTTCCTAAATTTGGAGATCAATTAAGAATTGATGAGGCTATCATATCCTAAAATGCATTGAGATGTGTTAATAAATTACATTTTCAGTTATTGTCTGAGTCTTAAAACAGAAAACAAACAAAACAAATACAGATCTCTTATTCTCTATCTTAGATGAAGTAAACCCTCCAACAAATGTCACAGTAGAGATTAAAGGAACTTCTCTCTACATCCAATGGGAGAAGCCAGTTTCTGCCTTTTCAACCCAATGCTTTCATTATGAAGTTAAGATTTACAACATAAGGACTAATTCTGTTCAGGTAATTCCTTAGATTATGTCAATGTTCAATGATACATATTCTTTTAGAAGTATTTAAAAATGATCTTAAATTACTGATCTAGTGACAGCGTGGTACTAATAAGGTCAAAGTTAACTTACATCTACCAGGAGTTAAGGAAATAAATCAAACACCACTGGCCTTTTATCTTGAGATGACATTCTTTTGGGTGAAAATTATGTGAGGGACTCGGATAAAAACCCATTACCATTAATAGACAAAAAATTTAAGAGGAAAGGAACTGAGAAGAGACCCAACATTTACTAACCCCCAACCACAAGTTAAGATTTATTATATTAGATTATTTCATCCTCACCATAATGATATTATGTAATTATAATTTCCATTTTACAGATCTGGAAAACGGAGGAACAGTGTCAACTAAGTAACTTCCTCAAAATTACAAAGCTAGAAAAAACAGGGAAGTCAGAATTCAATTCAGGGCCCTTAGACTTCCACACTTGTCTCACGGATAGTAAGCAGAGCAAATTTCATCCCACTGGACAAATATTTTAAAGAACTAGCTATGTTATGGCCAGTGGGGAGGCATGACGGTAAGTATAACACTGCTTCTGTTACTGAAGAGTCCAGTCGCGTGGACATACTCTCCTGATCCAGAGATGTGCTTCTACATTAAAACCATTGGAGACACAAAGTTAGGCAAAGCAAACTGTTTGGGGCCCCACAGAGAGGTGTGTAAAATCCCAAAAGATGGTAGAAATTTACCTGATGAGACAACAGGGGAAGGATGTGCCCACCCAATGCTTCTCCACTACCTGTGAAATACTTTATTAAAAAGTTGTATTGTTTGGATGTCTAATTTACTAGAGATTGGTACTTTTGTTAAATACAATAAAATGATTTGCCGAAAATGAAATATAATCAATGACATATAAAATACAAGTTCAATACAGGACATCTGCTTGGATGTTCTGGCAATGTCCAATTGTTAGGAACATTTCTAAATTGTAGTTTCAATATCTAAATGTATTTACCTCAGCACAAATCTGTCAAATCCAATCCCTGACAAGTACAGACCAGTCACCATACTGTGAGGGGCAGGAGTCCGAAAGAACATGGCTCCTAAGTCAATGGCCAACGCTCTAGGCCATCACGCTGATTCTCTCAGACTGACCTTGGAAGATATTGTCAGGAAAAGAAATGGGTTTCCATAGATATGAAAGCCATTGTAAAATTTTAGCAATAAAGCAAAAGGACCCCATTTACAGACTAGAAGAGCAATGTTGGAAGCAACGTGAAAGCTGGATGTGGGATGGGGTGGGGGTGGGGGGAATGAGGACATGGGATATCAGTCAATGGCTATTCTCATAGCCCAAGCAAAAGAAGAGAGGAGTCAAAACAGGCTCTTTGACAGGGATGAGGAAGGGCGAGCGATACATCGGTACTGGAGTGTGTAAGACACAGGTGTCAGCATTGCTGGTTGGCGATTTGGGGGGTTGGCTAGATGGTGATATGACTGGCCAATATGGGGAATACAGGATGGTCTATTTTATAGGAGAACATCTTGATTCATTTCTGGACAGTGTTATCCTGGGTTGTCTGTGGTCAGTTATCACTGACCGCGGTCCATTGTCATTACCTTGAACCACCCCAAATGGCTGTTTCTACAGATCCAACATTTGACGATTGGTAATTTCCTATAGTATCCAACTTATTATATCCTCAAACTTGAGATTTACAAAGGTAATTTCACCTAGCTCAATAATCCATGGGCTAGATATTGCTATCCTGTTTTACAGATGGGAGAACTGAAACCAGAGAGGTCAAAGAATGTGCCGTGCAGTAATGGGAAGTCAGTCTAGGGTTCCTGCATTCCTCTCCCTCGACTCAACATCGGTGCTCTTCCCATTTTCCGCTCTGAACCCTCACCCCCACCTGATTTCTGGTTCTGAAGTGTACCTTCTTTGTAAGGGGTGCCGGGAAATGAGTTTTGTAAAGGGCTAAATGGGATATATTTTAGACTTTATGGTCCATGTGGTTTCTGTTGCCCCTACTCAACTCTACCATTGTAGAGGGAAAGCTGTCAGAGATACAATGTAAACTAATGGGCATGGTTGTGTTCTTTATTGTGGACACTGACATTTTAATTCCATGTGTCATGGAATAGTCTTCTCTTGATTCTTTTCTATCCACTTAAACATGTTTTTTAAAAAAACACCCTTCGCTTGCAAGGCCCTACAAAAATGGACAACAGGTGGAATTTGACTGCAAACTGTGTTTCACAATTTGTGCTGAATATGACGGGAACCATGTGCTGTTCTTTAGTGAAAGAACAAGAGGTGATGGAGGGACAGAGCAAGGGAGATTACACACCCTACTAACTGCTACTCTAGTCTTTCATTCTGGAACTGTCAGTGTAGACCAAATGGACCATCTATGTCTTATGATTAATTGGGATATCTATTTTGGTCACCAAATAGCTGTTCCCTGCAGAGGGACTATCAGCACATCCTTACTGAAGCAGTCTAAAATAAACTGATCAATATGTGCCCTATTGGTTTTTAACTGATTGCTGAACAATGAATCACTATATATATAGTGGATACATATATATATCCCCATAAAACAAATCAAATCCATTGCCACAGAGATGATTCTGACTCATAACAAACTTTATTTTATAGAGTAGAATTTCCCTTCAATAAGAATGAATATTTCCTATATAGGAACACTCTCCTCTTTCTGATAATTGGCAAAATATAAATGGTGTTGACAGAATATAACGATGCTAATTTTCCCTCTTTTAGATAGGAGAGATTATGACCAATTCATTCATCTCAGTAATTGATGACATTTCTAAGTATTCAGTTCAAGTGAGAGCAGCTGTGAGCTTTCGGTGCAGGAAAAATGGACGGTGGAGCGAGTGGAGCCAGCCTGTTTATTTGGGTGAGTATTTCATGCTTCTTTTGTGGCAGGTTACCTTGTTGGTGCTATTGAGTTCATTGCAACTCATGACGATCTTATGTATTAGTGGAAAACTATGTATACCACCTAGGGACAACCGACCTAGTTTTGTTAGGTACTATCAAGTTGGTTCTGGTTCAGAACAGCTCTATGTACAACATAACAAAACGCTACCTGGTCCTCAACCTCTTCACAAATGTGGTTCTGTTTGAGCTCATTGTTGCAGCCACTGTTAATCCATCTCATCAAGAGTCTTCTTCTTTTTCATTGCCCTCTACCAAGAATGTGTCCTTCTCCAGAATCTCTCCTGATAACATGTCCAAAGTATATGAGATAAAGTCTTACTATCCTCACTTCTAAGACACATTATAGCTGTACTTCTTCCAAGTTCAATTTGTGTTTCTTCAGTCTATTGTACTTTCAATATTCTTGGCCTGCATAATTTACTGATGGCTAGAATAGATAATCCTGGAACACATGCACATTCAATCTCAGGTCTCAAAATAGCTTCACATCTCTAGTATGCCTCACCTTTTGTAGGTACACTATATATTTGTATGAGCAATGTGTGTGCTACATGGTTTTCATAAAATGCAAAACATCCTTGCATAGCAGTTTCCTATGCATGATTTTACATGGGCACATTTTTTTTTACAATCACGTCAAGTAGAATTGTACAATTGTTACCACAAACAGTTTCCAATCATTCTTTTTCTACATGGACTCTTTGATATGTCTCCCTTTAACCCCACCACCATCACTGTGCCCTCAACCCCACCCTGAAACCCTTATTCTACTTGATGTGCCTATATGTTCATCAATCCTGGGCTTCATATACTGAAACATGGGCAAGCATGTAACACAGCTTCAAGAAGGTGACCTCCACTGACATAACAGCTCTGAGAGACACTCTACTATGAATGAACAAAAACCAAACCAAACAATACAAATCCAAAATACAGAAAATTTTGGAAGCCAGATCAGGTCCAGCCTGCATCATAGGGAGGACATATTGACAAAGTTTTAACTGTTCGGATCAGACTGATGCCTTTGAGCTGTACTCCTCTCTCCCCCACACTCTGCTTAGTGTTCGCTCTCCTCTCATCCCTCCATTGCAGATGGGGAAATTCTCCAGGGGTTTATTTCCCATGTAGTTCCACAAACGAATCTTGGGCTTCTACTGTTGTCCATTGTCTTCTGCCCCCTGGATTTTCACAATTTAGGCTCTGATACCGATTCCTCTTTCAAGTTTGGATTATATGGATTCCAATCCTTTGGAGACTTCTTTCATGTGAACTCAGTTGATATCTCTCTCAGATACCTGCTTGTTTGGAGACAAGCCTTTAAACCCCCAGACACTCTTTTATCTGATAGCCAGGCACCATGTAAAGTCTTCACCACATTTTGCCATAGCACCCATATTTTCCGTGTTCCCTTCCAGAGGGTGAGGATTGAACAGGGCCGTGATGTAAAAACTAATTGTTCTAAAGGTGAAGTTAGGATTTACTGTGAGCTACATGGGCACATCATGTGTGACAATGAACTCACTGCCTTTTCCACCTTGATAATATACAGCTCCCAGGAAGCCAAAGAAGTTTAACCTCTCACTAACACTGGCTTTTCCAAGGTCCTCTACCCATTTATTTTTTCAATATAGACTGTTTCTACTTTTATCTAATTATAAAAGTTTATAGTTTATTAATGGAGACAATTATTGTATGACATACTGTTGTAAGACTTGATAAAAAGAGATTCCGTGTACACTTTACCCTGTTTCCCCAAGAATCATGTCTTGCAAGAAAATAATGCAATATGTATCCAGAAAATTGGTGTGGACATAATCCACTAATCTTATTCAGATTTCTATGTATTGTTTGATGGTAGTCGTGGTGGTATGTGTATTTAGTTAGAAGCTATTCTATCAAATGTGAACGATGCTGTATTCACTAGCAGAATCTAGATATAGAATATCTCCATCTTCATGAGAATCCCTGATGTGGTCTGATTATAACCGCATTCACCACCATATCCTTGCCCCTTCCTCTGCTCTTAATCACTTGTAATCACTAATCTAATCTCCATCTCTAGAAATTACTTGTATCTAATTTGACATTCACATTCATGATTTTCTGCTCTGAAAGAAAATGCTAAAATCAAATCCAGCACTTCATAACCAGCATGACTACATATTCCAAAAACCTGGAAGTCGCCTGCGTTTGCTGTGATTGTCTGACAGTTTCCATTTATGGCCAAATTGACTAGTTTACTTGTAAGGCAATTAATCATCTATGAAGGGCAATAAAATATTTTTATCTCTGATGAAAGGGCGTTTATCTCAACTTTAGGCCAGATGGTTCCTTTGCTCTGAGATGTGAGCTTGTGCTTGAAGATAGAGCACTCATGCCCTGTGTCTGCTGTCATATGGGGGTCTTGGGCAAGAGAACATAGTCATTTGATGAGAGAAAGGGGCATTTAGGAAACAAAGAATGTGTCTTGTGTGTACATTGTAACTGTGCAGCTTGTGGATGAAGACATATGTGGTCACAGGCTGCATTCAGTCTACAAAAACACAGGAAGTGAAAGGAACACTGGAGTATAAGAAAAACACATGTTTAACCCCAGCCTCGTCACATATTGGAATCCTTGTTTGGTACAGGTAGTTGATGGATAGAGCTACTAGTCAAAAGGCTGAAGGGTTGAGTCCCCCAGAGGTTCCTCCAAAGGAGTAGCCAAAGGCCATTTGCAGAGAGTACTTGAGAGAGTTCTTTTTGTCAAGTGCTAAAATATTCTATGGTTCAAGTCACTCACTCAGACTAAGAGGTGAGGCTTCAGATTTGACACCTATCAGTTAGATTTCCATGAAAGACTGGAAAGGAAGAGGAAAGGCCTAGGAATGGAGACCTGTTCTCAACAATAAGGCCACTGGTTTTACTGAGGTGCTGAGAAGCCAAAGAGGAATGGCACGCCTTCTAGCCAGCACAACTGTGTGGTTGTCCCTGACATCAGCTCCTGCACTCTGGAGCAGCACAAGTCTTCCTGGGGAGACAACTGAAAGGCTGGCAAAAGGAACTAAGAATGGACCAACTTTACCTACCATATATACTTGAATATAAGCTGACTTGAGTATAAGCTGTGGTACCTAATTATTACCTGGGAAACCAGAAAAACTGATTGACTCGAGTGTAAGCCTAGGGTGGGAAATGCAGGATGTGAATTAACACAGAGACCAGAGGGGAGAGACGGAGCGCAGCCACAGACACATCCTTACCAGTTCAGCTGCCGGTATAAGTGAATCACTACAGGTGCTTCTGCAAATTGGAGCCGTCCACATCATAGGACGGCTCTGATTGGTCAGATGTGAGTAAACAGACATTCAAAGCCCTGCAGTGTCAGTGGGCTTTGAATGAACAGCAGAGAAGCGGCAATCACCCGCGAGATGTTACACCTCGCTGGGGTACCACTGACCCATGTATAAGCCGAACCCCAGTGTTTCAGCTGAAAAACTCGGCTTATACATGAGTATATACGGTACTTCATATTTCTGCTAAGTCTCTTACTCCTCACCTTCTAGCTTCTACTCCACCGCTCTAAACTGACCCAGCATGCACGCGGCTTCTCTCAACAATGCTTCATCTGTGCAAGTAAAATGCACCCGGGTTTTCATTGTGAGGGAAGCTAATAGAAGATTAATCAGTGCTAGAGACTTTTTAACAGGGTTATTAATTTCATCAAATCCTATGAAAGCAGCTTAATTTTTATTACTCACACTCTGTGAGTTTCCTTTTAAAAAGCTTTATGTTAATCCTTAAGGGCATAAGGATCAGTGACAAACTATTGATGTTTCTAAATGTCTTCCCAATGTTATTACATATGCAAACAGTACCCATAATTTTTCAGTGGTGCCCAAGGTGCCTGAGACCACCTGGTTGGAACTTGACACCAAAGTCTAGGCTAAGTATCCATTTCTGCTTACAAGTGTGTGTTTTGAAGTCACAGTCAGTGTTGACTGTAGAGAGTTTACTGCTATAAAGTGAGGACAAACTATAGTCTAGATTTTAGCCATGACTTTGTGACTACCTGAGTCTATTATCTACATTGTTGTTGGCATTGTTATCTGGTGTCAGGGCTTCTCCAACTTATGACAACTTGATGTACACTGGAACAAAGTGCTGCCTGGTCGTGTGCTGTCCTCATGACTGGCTGAGTCTACTGTTGTGGCTCTTACGTTAGTCCTTCTTCATTGAGTCCTTTTCTCTCACTTTACCAAACATGATGTTCCTTTTTAGTAAATTTTCTTCCCTCTTGGCACGTCTATAATTAGAACGTGTTCTAGCTAAGCCATAGGGTTTTCATTGGCTAATTTTGAAACTGTCGATAGCCTTTTTTCTATTCTGTCTTGGTCTGGAAATTCCACGGAAATCTGTTCAGTGAAGTACCAGTGACAGCAACACACAAGTTACGATAGTGTGACACATGAGCACATCAGTGGTAAACCAAACAGACAGCAACAAAGATCCACTGCCATTGAGTTGATTCCAACTCATAGCAACCTTGGCGATGGGTTGTGGATAATTTAAGTTAGAGATAGAAAAATACAATATTTAGTGATTCAATACAAGGGAACTTCAACATTTTCAGTAACATATGGAATTTGAAAAGATAATGGAATCTTTTCATGGACTTTTTGAAATTCTCTCATAGTTGAAGACAGCTCTGTGCGTTGTATTGAGAAGACATCTTGGGCTGAATTTGGGCTGTCAGATTTATCAGCAACAGCTGCAGAGGATATAATGGGGCCTAGGATGCCTGCAGGGTTTGGCCACCCCTGACATTTCCTTCATACCTGATCTTTCTGGGTCACAGTTCTCTCCTCTGTAAAATGTGAGTGCTGCCTTCTGTCCATCTCTGCCATTCGTGTTCTTTTAACTGGTGCTTTCCCACACTACAGAAGTGCTGAGAGTGGAATTGTGATCAATAATGAGAATTATTTTGAGCTTTTGAATTTATCATTCACTCTCCATTATTAGTTCCTAAATAACAGCTACTTAGCTTGGGCCTGAGCTCATTAGCGTTTCCCCCCAGGTGGACCTCATTGCCATTCACCATGGCAAATCCCTTTTCAGTTACGGCCACCCTTTTCATGAAGATGAGCTGATTAATATTACTACTCACTTCATAAATCCATTGCTATGAAATTTATTCCCTTGCGCAGTTTAGGATAATTAGTGAATTTAATCAATGCAGACTCTCCATTTTCATCAAGATGATTAATAAATATCACAGGAAGCCCAAGTCCCTCGAGGATATCTGTATGGCTCTTCCTCACCCCTCCAGGGGACGGCAATAAAGTCATGCCAGTTTGCAGCCTGCCAGGCAGTTTTACTGCTACATTCATTTCCTTCAGACACGCCTCCTCCTCTTTTACCTTCTCTTCTAAATAGCAGCTGGGAGCCCTCCCTTTGTATTTCTAACGCACAGGCCCAATTCAGATACTGCCCCTTTCTTAGGTGTTAGTAACTTGACCTCCTTGATTTTAACTGAAGAAAATAAAGGTCCAGTGATAGTAAATTGCTTAGTGCTTGCTCAAATGGCCAAGATGTGCTATTAAGGAATAATTTCCCCCAAACAGATGACTTGAGAGCTAATTAGTGTGTGAAGAGGGAGTCAACTGATTAACTTATTATGACGCAAGAGTATTTCATAAATAAGGAGGCCCAGGATGAGTAAGTTTTAATTGATGAGTTAAGGGAGGTAGAAGGAAATACAACAGGTGTCCCAGAATGGTATGAATGATTAACACTCAGTTGCTGATTGAAAGGTTGGAGGTTCAACTCCATCCAGAGGAAACTTGGAAGAAATGTCTGGAAAGCTACTTCCAAAAAATATCCTATTGAAAACCCAAGAGGACACATTTACACTCATGACACACATGGGGTTACTAGGAGTTGGGGACAATTTGGTGGGGCAGCAAAAGTACAGCCCAGTTCTAGATGTCCTGTTTCCTGGACAGCCAGGAAACACAGAGGATGCACAGCAAGGGGAGGTGGCAAGCCAGTGAACACACTGACTGACCTAAATGAGCTGTTAGGTGGACTCTCCTGCCATAGTATTTCCAGAGAAGAGAATAGCTTTGTTTCATTTATTTTTAAATTAAAACAGCAGTTTTGTTTTATCAGTACTCATTATCAACTCCATTTCCTCAACTGGCTTCTCTGTCTTATCTTAGGCACTAACTTCCCATTTTCATTGCCTTTCTCCTTTTTGAAGTTTCTTAACTTCCTGATTCTTCTGTTCCTCTATCGCTTTGTCATTTCCTGTTTATCACAACCTTTTGTTGCCTGAGGCCTGGCCTTGTTGTTGCTAGTTGTCCTTGAGTTGGTGCTGACTCATAAGGCCCCCTACATACAGCAGACTGAGACAGGACCTTGTCACTAGTGCTTCAAGTACCAGCAGACCCATTCACAAGTAGACTCATTTCAGAGACGCTTCCAGACTGTGCCGAAGGAATAGGCTGTCTGTTTCTAAGGGATTATATCCATGAAAACCTTGTGATGCCTGGCCTTACAGAGCTTTTGTTTTTGAAGTCCATCATCTCTTCTTTCCCCTCCATTAAGCTCAAGTGCTGGGTCTAAAAGAAGCAATTATAAAAATTAATTTCCCCATGCCTCTGTCCTTCTTCATAGAACAGCACACGTGGTGTGGAGAGATCTACCCTACCCTATTTCCAACTTGCCTCACTATCGCAGAACAGCCTTCCCCACCATCTCAGGAACTGTTCCTCAAGTGAATGGTTGGACTTTGGTTTCACCTCACTGACAGGTGTTACCTGAATCCCCTGGGATCGGTGTGCTAATGAGTCTACGTATCTTTAAAATGAATTTCATAAGACGATTGCTTTTGGCTTGAGGTCTACAAGATCACTTGCCCCAGGAAGTAGAGCAATGCCACTCAAATTTAGTGTGGCTGACGGGCGCACTGCTCTTTTCTTTCAGCGACGCCAGGGGTCATTCACCAGGAAAGTTATGCAACACCTGCTAGAGTCTGTAAGGGCTTCATGCAAATGGGCTGAGGCCTAAGGTGAGAGTGCACCTGTATGAATGTGGGCCGGGGCTGCGGTGGACACAGAGCCTACAGCCTTGGTTTCCCCACAGCTGTGGTAGCTCCGTCTCCCTCTGACTCCTGCCTCTGTAAGCTTTCTTCTCAAGTTCACATGGAGTGTTGACAAGGAAGAGAACCAGGAAGGGGGAAGGCCAAAGTGAAATATCTTGGAAGGTCAAGCTTAGATTCTTCTTACTGTTAGCTGATGCCCAGGGGGCTCTGACTCACGACACCCAAAAGCAACAGAATGAAGCGGGGCTCGCACCACATCTCCATGGTTGTCAGTATTAAGTGCTTTTTCTTGTCGCTGTTACTGTGTGTTTTGATTGCATCCAAACAAGGCTCGAGGACTTGTGTTCCAGCCCTGCCTGTATCAGCCAACACTCTGTTGTGATGCATAGGATTTTTATTGGGTAATTTTTTTTCTTGACTATTTTATCGGGAACTAATACAGATATCACATTATTCCATAGTTCATTCACATCAAGCATTATTGTGCAATCAGCTTCAAACCATTCTTTTCCTTTTTGAGCTCGTTGATATTAGTTTGCCTTTAACCCCTGCCCCCACCGTTATTCCAGGAGCCCTTATTGTACTTGCTGTCTCTATAAGTTCATCAGTCCTAGGTTTCATACACCAGAAAACATAAAAGCATATAAACAAAATTCAAGCGAGCTACCGCCACTGACAAAATACATCAGAGATAAACCCAATATGAGGAGGGGGGAATCACAAAAAAATGCCAAAAAACAGATCAAATCCAACATGTATCAGAGCGGGGATTAACTGACAAGGTTTTAATCACTTAAGTCAGGTTTCTCACTTTGATCCCCTATAGTCATCTCTTCATAAATAGATTTCCAGGTCCTTTTCATCCCAGTCTGTCTCAAGCTGGGAGGTAGACCCTAAAACCTGACCCATCGTGGGTGACATTGCTCTGTGTGAAATACTGGTGACATACCTTCTAGCACAGTGGTTCTCAACCTTCCTAATACCACAACCCTTTTTTTACAGTTCCTCATGTGGTTGTGACCCCCAACCCTAAAATTATTTTCACTGCTACTTCATCGCTGTCATTTTGCTACTGTTATGAATTGGATGACCCCTGCGAAAGGGTCCTTCGACCCCCCAAGGGAGTTGTGCCCCACAGGTTGAGGCCCACAGTTCTAGCATGATAGCAACACAAAGCAGACAGACAGATGGGTGGTGGGGATTTCTCTAGGCTTTCAAAAGAATTTTGTAAAGTCGAATGCTTCCACGAGGTAAGCACAGTCCCTGGGTTAATAGAGTGGCAAAATGTGGTGGTTGTCAAGTGCCGTCAAGTCGCTTCTGACTCACAGCACCCCTCGCTGCCATCCTCACAGCTGTTTGCCTGTCGGAGTCCATTGTTGCAGCCACGTGTCAATCCAGCTTGTGGAGGGCCTGCTTTTTTTTTGCTGCCTCTCTGTTTTACCAAGCATGGTGTCCTTTCTTAGGGAATGGTCTCTCCTGATAACATGTCCAAAGTACATTAGACAAAGTCTTTCCATCTGGCTGCCCCTCCAAAACAGGTTTGTCCGTTCTTTTGACAGTCCATGGCACTTTCAATATTCTTCACCAGCTCCACAATTCAGATGCATCAGTTCTTAAGAAAACATTCATTAATAGCACCTATCACAGATATACCTTGTGATTCTAGATTTTCTTTCCCATGTGGGATTTCAGGCTGGTGAAGTAGAAGTTGACTTGATCAAACAGCTTCCTTTGCCCAGGCTCCAATGACTTCCAGGCACATTGGCAACCCAGCATGTCCTCCCAACCAGGAGCAAGGACCATGACCACCATCACTTTCCAGTATTGAGTGTTGGTCTCATTGGTCTGAAGGAAGGATGGTAGGGTAATTTCAAATGACAGAAGCAGAGATTTCCCACTGTGGGTTCATGAAGAGCTGACCATTTCTGTCTATGTCCCTGGGTGTTACGAAAAATTAAATCCTCAACTACCGGCCCAAAGGCTAGCAGTCTACACCCACCCCACCTTGGAAGACAAGGTGATCTACTTATGAAAAGTCAAAGCCATGAAAATCCTATGAAGTAGTTCTATTCTGTACATATGGGGTCACCGTGATTCAGAATTTACTAGATGGCAACTAAGAAGCTGCTACTACTTCTACCTTCCAGTCAACGGGTGTGCCAGATTGTATGACTACTTATAGGAAAGAAAACTCTAACACTCGACCAGGTACTATGCCAGGAGCCCTTGTGTAAACCAATGCCAGGCACATTGATTCACATTATTATACGCATTGTCACATACATTGTTTCCCCAGGTAGACAGATGAGAAAAAGGATGCAGGAAAGGTAGGGAAACTGTATGATGTTACACAGCTATTAAGTGCTGCACATGGGCCTGGAAAACAACTCACAGGATTGGCTCCAGTCCAATACTCATAGGAGATGCTCTAGCTAGCTGATTGAGGCAACGGGATGACTGGCCAGTGGGGACTGGATGCTGTGAAAGGGGAACGAGCTGCCAGCTCATGACCTGGTGGCCCTATATAGACCAAGTCATGGGACATTCACTATCTCTCCTTCAGGTTGTCCATGTCTAAGTATTTTTTCTGAGTTATTCATAATGTTCCTTTTTTTGTTTAATTTTTGTGAAAATATCTGCAGCACTTAGAGAGGTCTAAATACAGGCATGTATGTATGTAAATATATTTATATATAATAATAGGGAAATATATTTTTATATATATTTATATATTAAGTATTAAGGCTGCAGACAGACATTTGACCTTTACTCGATGCAAGAACATTGTGTTCTAATGACCAGGCTTTCTGTGATGCTCAGCTTCCTGACACAATCGCTAAAGACATAAGCAAATGTGGTGAAGAAAGCTGATGGTGCCTGGCTATCAAAAGATATAGCATCTGGAGTTGGAAAGGCTTGAAGATAAATAAGCAGCTATCTAGCTGAGAAGCAACAAAGTCCACATGGAAGTAAAATACCAGCCTGTGTGATCATGAGGTGTTGATGGGATCAAAAAATCCTATCAATGTGAATGAGGGGGAGTGGGGAGTGGAGACCCAAAGCCCATCTGTAGATAATTGGACATCCCCTTACAGAATGGTCACAAGGAAGAGACAAGCCAGCCAGGGTGCAGTATAGCACCGATGAAACTTTCCTCTAGTTGTTTAATGCCCACCCCACTATCATGACCCTAATTCTACCTTGCAAATCCAGCTAGATTAGAACATGTACATGGGTACAGATAAGAGCTGGGAACACAGGGAATCCAGGACAAATAAACCCCTCAGGACCAATAATAGGAGTAGTGATACCAGGAGGGGAAGGGGAAGGTTGGGGGGGAGCAAGGGGGAACAGATCAAAATGATCTGCATATAACCCCCTCCCAAGGGGACGGACAGCAGAAAAGTGGGTGAAGGGAGACATCGGTCAGTATCAGACATGACAAAACAATAACAATTTATAAATTATCAAGGGTTCATGAGGGAGGGAGGGAGCCTTGATTCCAAGGTCTCAGATAGAAAGAATGTTTTGAAAATGTTGATGGCAGCAAAGGTACAAATGTGCTCGACACAATGGATGGATGTGTGGAGTGTGATAAGAGTTGTATGAGTCCCCAATAAAATGATTTTTTAAAAAGATGAAGAAAATATGTGCAGCGAAGGATTCACCGTGTCAATAAGCCCTCCTGTGCAGTTGTTGCCATTCTTCAATTGCCGCAGCCGTTCTCGCCATCGTGTCACCGTTACTCCACCGCAGCTCAGTCACTGCTTCTGGAGATCGATGCCACTCAGTGAACGAACTCAATGCTCAAAGAAGATATGCTTTACTGAGTCAGCTAACTTGTTTATTCTAAGACAGATCTCTGGAAAGTGTGGCCATTTCATGTTTTATGCCCATTACTAATCCCTTATTACACATCTGGGACGTATGGTATTTGTTATTTTTTCTCCTGACCTGAGGTTTTTGTAGACAACTCCTGGGATATGTTCTTACAGACAATTTTGATTGCTGTGTTGGTAGGTGCTGCCAAGTCAGTTCCAACTCATGCGTACGGCAGAGTGAATCGTTGCCCAGTCCTGCGCCAGCCCCCAACTGTTGTTATATTGCGGCCCATGGTTGTGGCTACTGTCAATCTGCCTCCTTGACAGTCTTCCTCTTTTTTGCTGCCCTTCTACTTCTCCCAGTACGATGTCCTCTTCCAGGGACTGGTCTCTCCTGACAACACGTTCAAAGTATGTGAAGTGCAGTACTGCCATGCTCAGTTCTAAAGAACGTTGGAACTTGCATTCATTCCAAGAGGGATTAGTTTGTCCACTGTGCTTTCAGGGTTCTTCCCCAGCACTATACACCAAATGTGTCCGTCCTTCTGTGGTCTCCCTTACTTACTGTCCAGCTTTCTTATGCATGTGAGGAGAGTGAAACACCAGGGCTTAGGTCAGGCACAGCTTAATCTTCAAGGTGAGAGTCTTGCTCTTCAGTACATTAAAGAGATCTTGTACATCAGCATCGCCCAGTGCAATGCATGCTTTCAGTTTTTAACTCATGAACATTGATTTTTTTTCCATGAACATTGATTATGGATTCAAGCAAAATAAAATCCTGACAACTTCTAGTTGCCTTTTAAATGCTATGTAAATTTGTCCTCACTTAAAAAAAAAAAGATTGAACCAACCCCCACTCTCAACCAATTCTTGATCACAAACATTTTCACTTGCTGCATATGCAGCTTTTAAATTATTGGAAAAGTTTTGAGCCTTTTTTATTTGGACTAAATAAAAACCATATTAACCTATCTTGATTCACCTACACATTCCACTGAAAGACATAAATACACAATTAGGAACGGATCTTATTCATGGCTCAGGGATTGCCTGTTTGCATTCTGAGTTTCTGTCAGCTCCAGGGTCTTGGTTTTGCTTTAATAATATAGAGAAATTCTATTGATGCCTTGGCCATAGCACAATGTGTTATAATCATAATCACCTATGTCTACTGAGTACCCGCGTGTGTGCTCAGTATTTTCTATGTACAACTCTTTCAGTCTTTATCGTTTGGATAGCAGGAACCTGCCCATGGAACAGACCTTCCTTGAGGTCAGCTGGGTAGCACGAGGCAGGGTCATGATGAACAGAAAGACAATCTGGTTCCAGAACCCCTGCTCCTTTCACTCACTGCACTGCACACTCTCCTGACTCCTGTTGTTTACTTCTCTGTAGTGCCTATGCCTTCTAGAACCAGCTGTCCATCTGTAAGCAAAAGGCTCAGCAGCCCCTTAGATGAGTGAGCGCTTGGTGCTGTTTCTGGAGCCCAGAAGGCACATACCACTCGGTGCTGTGTGAAAAAGCCGTCAAGAGAGGAACCCAACTGCAAAGATGAGTTGTTGACTCCGATTTCTCAAGTCTAGCGGCACTGCAGGTCATGGCGACAAAGAGGGCTGTAACAATCCATGTAGCCGATGGTCAGCATGCCCTCCACCTCTCACCCCATTTTCCTTTTCATTTCTTTTCCATATTTGGGTTCAATTTATCAGATGAAGAAAATGCCTATCTTGTGCATTTTGCTATGGACTATTCTGTTTTGCCAACAGAAGCAGCATGTTGGGCCCACAGAAAACCCCAGAGTATATTAGATAATGCCATGGAGAGCATGTCCCCCCACAGCGTGGGTTTGATGTCTTGCTCCCACCACCCGCCAGTGACCTAGCTCAGCGATACCAAATCCTCACCCTCCACGAAGGGTCAGACTACAGCACTAGTGCTTTGACTTTCTCTGAGTTACTGGTTCTGTGGATGCCGCTGGGTCCTGTCTGTGGGTTTTGTCCCAAAGCAACCAACTGCCTGTATTGTTAGATGCTACAGGTCAGTGAACTCCCACACAAACAGACCCCAGGCGGGTAGAGTCGGACTGTGATCCATGTGGTGGGAAGCGGATTCCAAGGCCTATCTTCTGAAGCTGCTTCACCATTTGCTCCAGCAGCAACTCTTGACATTTACTATGTAGCTAGTTTTCTTTAAAACCTATTATGGGGTCTGAAATCCGATTCAGCCCACAGATGCTCTGAGCGCTCTGCCTGGGCTCTCTGTGCTCCCCTCCTTCTCTGTTGGCCACCTCACTCCATGCCCCGTTCATATAGACTCCTAGATCACAGGACAATCGCAGAGTTTTCATCAGCTGGCTTATCTACAAGGTCAAATGGTTGCTATCTTAACAAACATGCAAAGCTGAGGTTCTTGGAAGCTAAACAGCTGAGCTCCCCGATGCTTGAATTTGGTTTCTTCTGAAGAGTGAACAGGCAGGAAGTGGAGACTGTGAGGCCTTCTCCCTAGAAGGGCAAGTGTTGTGACTTCCTCTTCCTAAACCTCGTCTCTGCATAACCAACTAGCGGTGCCCACTCATTTCTTGAAAAGAAGCACCTGTGGCTTTCGTGTTACTTAAGGAAGAGATTCAAGTTATCCAGAAGCAGTACTTTAAAAATCTCCAAGACCGAAGACGCCAGAATTCAAAGTAATGTATTCAGGGGCCTCTCAAAATGTATAGTACTGAAAATGTTTCTAAGTTTGACTCAAAAGACACTATGCAGGGAACATATTTATGTTTTCTATTCAAGCAAAACCAGACTAGCTGCTCACTGTACTTTAATTCACATTTTTATGCACCGGGTCCTCCATTTTTCACACTAGTATCTCAACATTAGATGATCCATAAGCCATTTCCACTTGGTGATGAGTATGTGAGTGTTGTCCTTTGCACCATTTTTACCTCTTAATTTGTGTTTTCTTTGAAGCAACTCTGACGTTGGATCTTTTCTTTGGGAGGTGAGTAGTGTCCTCTGATGTCCATCAGGGAGTTGTCTTAGAGCATGTTGGCTAACTGGAAAAGTTAGGCAGGGGAAATGACTAATTCGCTAACTCCCTCCAGGCAGGGGTGATGATTTGGCTTCCCACATAGTACCTCCCATATATCAATAAGTTTTTGTGATGGAATGAAATAAAATCAGTTGTCTCTATATTTTTGATAGTTCAGAGAGAATCTTCACTTATCAAAATGAGAGCTGAAGTAAATAACCAGAGAGTAATTTAACGGAAAAAAAATTTGTAATCATGTTCACAAGGAAACTGTACTTTTATCAGGACTTGGCACATCAGGTTACAGGGGCTTACACAATTTGAGACACAACTGTGACTGAGTGTGGGACCCTGATAATATTTTAGACATCACTGTTTATTTTTGCAAGACCCAAGCTCTGCATGTTTAACATAGTCGTTAAACAGGATAATTTTTATTTTGTTGATACACTCCATTGATGAGTAAAGATGGGATGGTCAGTTTCAGCAACGAGGAAAGTGGAAAAAGCAGAATTTCATATTTAAGGAAATAGATGGAAAATAAAGAAGCTATTTGAAGGGATGGCATGGGTCTCTTCTAGTTATTCTTTATGCCAGTCATGAGTAACTGCGGAGCAGTGTGCGTGACAGTGCTCAGCTACAATCCAGAGAACTGAATCTTAATCTGGGGCCACCACTGGGTGTCTGTGAGAATTCAGGGAATAATGGGTCTGATTCTCTTAGACAGTTTTTAAAAACTCTGGGAGCTATGGCTAATGCCTGTTTGTAAAATAATAGATATATATTTTAAAAATATAGATTAGAAAACACTATGATCATAGGTTCCTAATAAATGATTCAATTCTTCCCTGGAGATAAGGGATACCAGGAGGGAAAGTCGTTTGGAAGGTGTTACATTTCATTTCACAGCGGGATCAGATCACTGCGATCCACAGGGTTTTCAAACTTCGGCAATGCTGGGTTCTGATTTTGATCCAAAATCAGAATGTGTGATGGGGTTGTGATGGGGTTGTGTGGGAAAGTGTGATGGGGCTGAATCTGCTCCTCTGCTCTACCTTCTGTACAACAAGACTAGCTGTTTATTTTAACGGACTTATATACATCCTCAATTTTTCATTGCATTAATCTTAATAGCAGAGAATCACAAGCAATTTGCACTAGGCAGTGTATATGTGAATGTTTTTTTTTTCCAATAGATCACCAGCCCTTACTAGCTAGTCTGTGTAAGTTTAGAAGCTCCACTGAAATCTTTTCAGCATCTTAGCAATATTCAAGCCACAACTGCCAAACGAGTGGTGAGTTTGCGGGAGATGTATTGGCCAGCTATCAAACCAGGCTCGCCAGCACGAAAAATGAGCATTCTATTTCTGAAAATAGCCCCATTCAATCAGAGATGTAGCCTACAACCTTATTAATGTCCAAGATAAACAAAACCCGGCTTAGATACAACAAAGTTGCATTTAGTCGGGAAGGTAATGTTCATAAAGTGTTTCCTCAGAGACCAAGAAGCACTGAGCGCACACTAAGTGAACATGTGTGTGGCTCTAGCTACCTGAATTCGCTCACAGTCTGAGGTTGTGAGCCTGAATTCCTACTGCCAGCAGGGCTATGTTCTCTCTGGAAGCTCCAGGGAAAGATCCTTGTTCATCTCTTCCAGCTCCTGGTTGCTGCTGCGCTGGTTCTCAGAGAGAACCTGTGTATAGCAGAACGAAGCATTGCCTGGTCCAGCACCATTCTCATCGCTGCTGTCACGTTTGACCGCCTGGTTGCAGCCACTATCTCGCTGACGTTCTTACTGTTTTTCACAGACCTTCACAAAGCCCTCTTCCGAGGACTAGTCCTTTCTGCAAGCATGCCCAAATATGAATCGAAGTTTTGCCATTTTCAAATTTGAGGCTGTCCTTCTTCCTAAACAGATTTGTTTCCTTGGCGGTCCATGGCCACCGTGCTAGCCAACACCACACTGCAAAGGCATCAATTCTTCTGTCGTCTTAATTCATTGTCCAGCTTTGATCACAAATGCCATGGCTTAGAGCAAGTGCACCTCGGCCTCAAAATGACCCCAGCTTCCAGCTTCTAGTGGCAGCCAGCATTCCTTGGCTCTCGGCAGCATGATTGAAGTCCTGCCCATTTTTACATGGCCTTCTTCTCTCATAAGGACACGAGTCCACAAGAAATTAGGGTGCACTTCCATTTAATTATCCCCATGTTTATCTGTTTACAAATAAGAACACATGCATAGGTGCTGGGGGAGGGGGTGTTAAAGTATTTACACATATTGTATGGTTGTGCACAATTTAACCCAGGACTCCTCTTATTTTGAGTGAGCAGGAGTGGAAGGCTAAGACTCTGGACAAGCCAGTCAGTCCTGGGCTTGAGCCTTAGCATTTACTCACTCTGTGTCTTCGCCTATCTTTCCTTCTGTGCTCCAGTTTCTCTGTCAGTGAAATGAAGATAAGTGTGTCCACCTCGAAGCATTGCAATTAGAGTTAGACAGATATCTATGATTAAGTGCTTTGCAGAGTGTGTGGAGCCTGGGAGCTCCCAAGAAGGTGGATGTAAAAAAAATATGTGTAGAAATGAACTGTTACCTGCAGCTGCTAATGATGTTTATTTACTTTAAAAATATACTTTGGTCCAGCAGTGAAAATGCATGACTTTTCTAAAATTAGTTTTACTACAGGGAGGTGTACATGAGCTGGTGGTGATGCTGGGACTCGTGAGTGGTACTTGAAAAGCCACCGCTGGAGAGGGGTCTTAAGGGCCATCTTTTCTAACTTCTGCATTTCTCAAAATAAAGCAAGTTCACTTCCACGTCAATCTGGGACTTGCAGCCAGGCTTCCAGATGAGGCCAGGATAAATGCATGGGACAACAGAAACACTGTTTAGTATATATTACTGGGTACGTAGTATTGGCACCACCTATCTGCCAGCTTGTTATACTTTGGTAGTTTTTTAGTTACTATGATTCTGGAAGCTATACTGCTTATCACCCAGAAGGCAGCAGACCCCGCCCCCCCCCCCATGGTGGTCAAGTGACAGTGGAATTTCCAGACTAAGACAGGTCAGCATGAAAGGTCAGGCAATTTACTTCAAAAGTTGGCCAATGAAAGACTTATGAGTCACAAGAAAATGTTCCCAAATGTAGTGTTAGAAGGTGACCCCACAGGCTAGAAGGTCCTACCCAAGAGTTACAACAGTGCGCTTGAACATAGCAGCCCTAATGGCAATGTCACGGTACCAGACAGCAATGCATGCTATTGTCTGTAAGACCCCCATGAGTTGGAGCCGACTCAAAGGCCACAAACAAGTGTAGCAGCATCCAATAATGCTCAAAGATGAGGGTTGATCAAAGGAAGAGTGAGAAGAATCCAGGTGACTTCAAGGGTTCAAGGTTAGGAATTTGGAGAGTGTGATGACAGAAAGGGAAATTGATGAAAGAAGCCACCTTGACCTGATGGCGAGCATGTGCTTGATTTGAAGGTTGTCACCTTTGAGAAATATCTTAGTGGGCTTCCACTATGGGCTGTCTGAAACCTAGCTCTGGATTACTGAGTCAGAGTAGTCCTGGGAATACAGATCTGGAAGAGAATGCCATGGAATCAGAAGATGAAGTTGAATAAATTCTCTTTTCAAAGTTAAAAAAAAAAAGGGTTGTAGTAGAGAATACCAAAGGAGCACAGCTGTTCTGAAAGAGCCATGTGAAAATAGAATGGGCAAAGGAAGTGCCATCAAAGAAGAATCACATTAGGTCAAAGCCCTGAAATATTGGTTTCAAGGTAGGCACAGCTGTCAAGTGTCTGACATTCAGGAAAGAAGCAGGACATACAGAATTGAAAAAGAAACCAAGAGCTCTATGGATTTGGCCAAAAAGAAGCCATTGGCCACTGAAGAAACAGCTTCAGAGAAGGGGACATACATCATCCCAAATGTCTGATTCAAGAACTTTGTCTGGGACATGAGTAGGAAAGTGTTTGACGATAGTTGGGGGAGGTGGCAGAGCAATGTAATGGTTTATTCACAACAAATGCTCTATGACTATTTGAAAGCAGAAAGGAGGACATGGAGGCGAGATTAAAGCTTATTGGAGGGAGAAGGAAAACCTGGAGTAATTCCTGGAGAAGAAAAACCAAGCAGGAGACCAAGACCAAGTGGAGTCACTCACACTAAGTCCTGAATACTTACCTCAGTCCTGATATCCTGAAAACTTTGGGGGTCTCTGGAAGTCATAGGATGTTTACAAGGACTTGACAGGCAGTTCCACTTACAGGACTTCCCCTTCTACAGAAGAGGCAAGTAATGACACATTGGACAATGGCTAGAAGAGGCAGGAAGCAGTCTGCAGGACAGTGAATTACTTAATGTGTCTCTTCTAGCCATAATCTCTGTGACTCCTACAAAGCCACTTTTAACAAGTATAGCCAAATCATTAATTAGTATAAATAATGATCAAGTATCATGATTAATTAATGGTTTCAATATAGTTCTATTTAATGGAAATTCTATTTAATGATGGAATAATATTAACTGTGTTAAAATTGATACTAACTAGAAGTTATGATTAATGATTTGACTGTGAGTAATTGTTACCTGCGATGACCATTCTGCTGGTTATAAAATGAGCTCTCAAAGGCAGGAAGGAGGGGTCTCACTAAAGCAAGCTCATCTGGTAGACCCTGAGCTCCCTGGCATTGAACTTCCCTGATTCAGGGACAGCTGTGACAGCAAAGCTGCAACAGAACCAGCAGTCAGCACACAGCAGAGAGAGCTGTGGACTCCCAGCTTTGGGACAGGAGGCTAGTTTGTAGTGTGAGGTGCCTGGGGGTACTTACAGGGAGAGATGGGCTCAGGGACCCCCAGAACTAGAGACTCAGGTTCAGGCTTATAGCAGAATGCCATACATTTTGGTCATTTATTAGCAGCCCTAAAAAATCCTTTGTAACATGTGTGACTGAACAACTGTGTCCTGCACATTTCTCATTGGTTATTGTCCTCATATTGCCCATAATTTTCTGAGAGTTCTGGGTGGCTGCTACCATGAATTCTACAACCCAGTCACAGACTAGAACGGCAGGGCAAGATGCTTGGTGGCAGAGTACAGTCAAGGAGAATGGAGGGTAGAGGCATGTCTGACCCCAGCCTCGTAGAAATAGGCCTCGTGAACTGGAGGGGGTCAGATGTGGCCCTCTGCCATTTCTCTGCACGTGGAGGGTTGGACATGTTGCTCCTGACACAGTGTCGTTCGAATAGCACTAGGTACACACGGGGCATTACTTGTATCCTTGTGTGTTTAGTGCGATTCTTCCCTAGTGGGCTTTAGACTGTATGCGGGGAGGACCCAGTGGGCCCTTAAAGCTACTGTATCTCAGCAACTCACATGGTGCCAGACACATGGCCAGAGCAAAGGAGCAGCCTTTTCCCAAGAAAAGACACCCTTATTATGGAGGTCACTCAGGCTGTGCATTATTATCTGGAGAGAAATCGGCAATTGAGCAAGGCTATTCCGTCTTTAAATGCCAGCTGGTGAATGAGCTTGCATTTGTCTTAAGTGTATTCCTGTGTATTAAAACATACGCGCACCACACAACCACACACACACCACACGAACACACACACAACTACACACCTACACACCGACACACCTACACACCTACACACCAAAACTATTGTTGAAGCCCACAGGAGAGTCTGTCCCTCAAGTATAGATTAGAAATTAATTTCATCAGAGAATAAGGTGACATGCAGCATACAATATTTACCCCTTCTCTACTGACTTGATGGGCAAGTTCTCCGGTGAAATGGAAAAGTGTTGAAGGGCATTTTGAGAACAGTTAAAGTTACAGAGCACTAATAGCTAAGCCTAGCGCCTTTAGTGGTCACTGTAAATAGTATTCTTTATCAGGAAAGCTGGGCAGCAGGGTTGTATCCTCTCGCCATACTTGTTCAAACTTTGCTGAACAAATAATCAGAGCAGCTGGATTACGAGGCTGAAGAAGAATGTGACATTAGGACCAGAGGAAGGCTTATTAACAACCAGAGATATGCAGATGACACCACCTTGCTTACGGAAAGTAAGGGGAATTTGAAGCACTTGCTGATGAAGATCAAAGATTGCAGCCTTTGTTGTGGATTACAACTCAGTGCAAGGAAGACCAAATTCCTCACAGCTGGACCAATAGGTAACATTATGATAAATGGAGAAAAGCTGAGTGCTGTCTTGCTTGGATCCACAATCAGATCTCATGGAAGCAGCAGTCGAGAGATGAAAATGCATTTCATTAGGTATCCCTGCTGCACAAGCCCCCTAGGACTTTACTTTGAGGACTAAGAGGTGGTATCAGACCCACGCCATGGCGTTCTCCGTTACATAATGTGCATGTGAGAGTTGGGCATTGAATAAGGAAATAAAGAAGACCCGAGAAGAATCAAAGCCTTGGAATTGGGATGTTAGAGAAGAATATTGAAAGTGCCATGGACTGCTGAAAGGACAAGCTGATCTGGGGTAGCCGAAATAAGGCCAGAGGGCTTCTTAGAGGCGAGGATGGCAAGACTTCATCTTATAGTCTTTGGACATATTGGAAGGAGAAACCAGTCACTGGAGAAAGACATCACGTTTGATAACGTGGAGGGGCAGTGAAAAAGAGGAAGGCCCTCAATGAGATGGACCGATACAGTGGGTGCATCAGTGCACACAAACAGGACCAGTTGCGAGGATGGCGCAGGGCCGAGCAGTGTCTAGTTCTGTTGGGCATAGGACTGCTGATTGAATGTCACCTAACAAGCTTTTTCCAGTGCTTCAATCGAGATATTTCCAAATTGGTTTGTTACTAATTGGTTTACATTTGTATGCCTTTTCTATCTAAAAACTACTTAACAAAGCTGGTAAGTTCCAGGACCGAGGTAGCACACTCCTAGCGCGTACTCTGTGAATATTTGCTGAGGAAGGCTATAGTTGAACCTTCATGCCATCAGTTAATTTCATCCCTTTATCAACTTTGTGCGATGGTATTCCCATGTTACAGGTGAGAAAGTTAAGGCTTAAGGAAGGTTCAGCTATTTGCCCTGGGTCCCCCAGCACCTGATGCTCAAACCCAAGCATTCTGACTCTGAGCTTCGCTATTTCTTTTTCTCTGATGCGGATTCTCCCACTGATTTTGTTCTCTTTTTCTGCAGGAACTGATGAGCTGAAAATCTCAATAGAATGGTGTATCATTCTGCTGATGGCAGCCATATTCTTCATCTTGCTAATTCTCTCGCTCATCTGCAGAATGTAGGTGCTCTTGTATTTGCTTGCTTGTAGTGGGGTCTGGGCATTGCATTTTTAAAGTTTTGCCATGCATCCAAAAGTCTTTGGGTCATGCGAGTAGTTTACAATTGGTTACTAATGTAAAGGTTGGCAGTGTGAACCCACCCCATGGCAACACAGAAGAAGGGTCTGCCGATATGCTTCCATAAAAGTTGAAGCAAAATAAACCCAATGGAGCTGTAACACATGGGGTTACCCTGAATTAGAATCAACTCTGGAAGCAGTGGGTTTGGCTTGAGGTTGGCCATGAGTGGCTGGGATGTGTAGATTTTAATGTATTTTTCTGTCTTCATAGACAGACTTCTTAAGGTGGTAGACCAAATAAAACCTGAGAAAACTGGGAGTGATTTATAAAAACTAGAGAGAGTGTATCACAGCCAGTCCCCACTCCTCCACCAACTTGTCCACAGCCTATTATTTTCTGTGAAAGTTTTTTGAGTTACCAGGATGGGCCCTTTCCATCTCTAGCAAAGAACAGCAACCCACTAGAGGCGGAGACAACTACAATGCCTCCTACCCTCTGACTCCCATCTTGGGTCTTTAGGCGGCCTGCCCCGAGTGGCTAACTGCTTCGAAGTCAAACACGGATTCTAGACGTGTCTTGATGAGCTGGTGCCCTATCTTCTCAGAGCCAGGGATGACCCATAACCTCCACGCCATCCATTGTAGCATTCACAAAGAAAAAGCTCCATATAGGAGATGTACCTTTCCATGATTATTAGAAACAATAGATTTATAAATATTCATGCGGTGTCTATGAGTTGGGATTGCAGTTAGCAGAAGAGGAAGAAGAAAACTCCATGAGCCAGACCACTCAGGGAAGCATTTACTATGGCTGTGTAATTGTGGTTGGTAGTAAGTTACTTTACATCTGATTCCTATTGTCCATTTTAAGAAATTGGGCATCTGATCTGACCTCATCACACCAAAGGGAAACATTAAGGGCATGCAACAGAGTAGCAAGGTGAGCAAAGGAATGAAGTCCCTGAGGAATACCAAAAATAGACTTAGGGGCCACAGCATGGCGCCTCATCAGACTCAACCAAATAACACTCCTAAAAGTCAACAAATAGCCCTGGAACTATTTATAGGCTTTTTTTGGTCATTGGATTTTTTGGGTTGTTGTTTTGTTTTGGTGCTTATTATTGTCTCTGCATGTCTACCTAGATAAGATAAGATAAGCAGATACACAATCCAGAGCAGAGAACAACAGGACTGGTTCAAGGGGGGCAGGCAAGGGAGGGGGGGTGGGGGGAAAAGGGGGAGTCAACCAACCAAGGGACAAAGGACCAACAAGTGATCTAAAATCAATGACAAGGAGGGTATAGGATACCTGCGAAGGCTTCATCAAGGGAAATCTAGCTGAGAGGAATTACTGAAATCTGAATGAAGGGTGAGCATGATAGTGGGACAAGAAGAAAGTAAAAGGAAATAGAGGAAAGATCTAGGAGGCAAAGGACATTTATAAAGGTCTAAATCCAGGCATGTACATATATAAATATATTTATATATAATGATAGGGAAATAGATCTATGTACATATATTTACAGGTATAGTATTAAGATAGCAGATGGACATTGGACCTCTACTCAAATCATCTCTCGACCCAAGACCACATTATTCTAATAACCCAGCATTCTACAATGCTCACCTTCTCGACACAATCACTGAAGATAAAATGGGTTCATAAGCAAATGTGGTGAAGAAAGCTGATGGTGCCCAGCTATCAAAGATATAGCATCTCAAGTCTTAAAGGCTTGAAGATAAACAAGCAGCCATCTAGCTAAGAAGCAACAAAGTCCACATGGAAGAAGCACACCAGCTTGTGTGATCATGAGGTTTCGAATGGATCAGATATCAGGCATCATCAGACAAAAATATCACTGTGAATACTGTGAATAAGGGGGGAGTGCAGAGTGGAGACCCAAAGCCCATTGGTAGGCCACTGGAGATCCCCTTACAGAAGGGTCTCGGGGAGGAGGCGAGCCAGTCATGATCTGAATTCTACCTTGCAAGTCTGGCTAGACCAGAGGATGTACACTGGTACAGATAGGAACTGGAAACACAGGGAATCCAGGGCAGATGATCCCTTCAGGACCAGTGGTATGAGTTGTGATACTGGGAGGATGGATTGGAAAGGGGGAACCGATTACAAGGATCTAAATGTGACCTCCTCTCTGGCGGGTGGACAACAGAAAAGTGGGTGAAGGGAGACATCGGACAGTGCAAGATATGACAAAATAATAATTTATAAATTATCAAGGGTTCATGAGAGAGTGGGGAGTGGGTAGGGAGTGGGAAAATGAGGAGCTGATGCCAGGGGCTTAAGTGGAGAGCAAATGTTTTGAGAATGATGAGGGCAATGAAGGTACAAATGTGCTTTATACAATTGATGTATGTATGGATTGTGATAAGAGTTGTATGAAGCCCTAATAAAATGATTTAAAAAGAAAGAAAGAAAAAATAATGTATTAATTATCAAGGGTTCATGAGGGAGAGAGGAAGGGTGGTGGAAGGGGGCAAATAACGTCATACCAAGGGTTCAAGTAGAAAGAAAATGTTTTGAAAATTATAATGGCAACATATGTACAAATGTGCTTGACACAATGGATGTATTTATGGATTGTGATAAGAGCAGTATGAGCCCCCAATAAAATGATTTAAAAGAAGAAAAAGACAAGAAATTGGGTATCATGCTGAATAAATCGGCATTTTATTTAGAAGCAATGTCAAATCCCATGGTCAATTCTTATTGCACTGTAGATATTGGGAAGTTGGAATCCCTGGGTAGAACAAATAACTAGCCACTGAGTTACTAATGGTAAGCTTGGCAGTTGGAGTCCATTCAGTGGTGCATTGAAAGAAAGGCTTGTCAACGTTCTTTTGAAAAATCATTCATTGAAAACTCCATGGAACACATTTATTCTGATGCACATGAGTTACCATGGGTGAGACTGGTTACATGGAATGTGTGGTCAGTAACAATTTTGAATTCACAAAGCAGAAGGTTCTAGAATTGCCCAATTTTTAAAGTAGAACTTAAAGACCAGAATGAGCACTTAATTTTTTGCCTTTCCTTTCAGCTGTCACTTGTGGACCAAGTTGTTTCCACCAGTCCCAGCACCTAAAAACAACATTACCGATCTCTTCGTAAGCACCAACTATGAGGTAACTACTGAAGGGAACAGTGATTGGCACTTGGATTTGAAGATGACAAGGCATGGTTTTTACCCAGGAGATCAGGAATCCTTCATTTCTTCAGAAGGTTACTGTTTGTAGATACATGTTCATTGTTGTCTTTACTGTCAAGAAAGGTCAGACTTGAATTTTAACTTCATATTAGCCATCCCTTTGCTGATCGTACGGAGCCTTAGTAGCAAAGTGGTAAAGTGCTTGACCCCTAAATGAAAGGACAGCAGCTTGAATCTACCAACTGTTTGTGGAAGAAAGGTGAGGTAGACCGCCTACAGCCTTGGGAACTCTGTGGGAACCCCTGTTCTGTTCTTCCAGGGTCACTGTGCATGGGAACGATTCGGCGGTGATGGGTTTGGTTTCGGGTTGATTATTGATGAACAATTCTCTCGGGACTATAAGTTTAGACTTCCTTTTCCATTTGGTGAGGAGCAAAGACGAGATCGTTCAAAGTCCTGCTTCCTGCTAACGTTTTAAAAATCTGTTATGATAAGCAGGCCTCCCATACAAAAGGAATTTTCATTGGGAATTTAATTCACTAGTATATAGACTGATAGAGAACACAGGTGAGGATTTTGCCATATATATATATATATATATATATATATATATATATATATATATATATATATATATTTATATTTATATTAAAGACCCCGTTCATCACTCAGAGCATTTAGGCTAAACCGAATTGTAACTCTCCAATTGTTTCAGCACCATTTGTTGAAAAGTCATCCTCTTCCCCCAATGGATAGCATGGCAACTTTATTAAAACCCACTTTAAAAATAAACAAACAAAACAAGCTTTGAACTAACTCTGGAATGTGCTCAGACTCATTGATCAATTAGCCCATCATTACACCAACACCACACTTACAGTAAGTAAGTCTTGAGATCAGGTAGTTTTAAACCAAAACCAAACCTGCTGCTCTGGACTCAATTCCAATTCATAGCAACCTTGTAGGAGAGAGTCGAACCGCTCCATAGGCTTTCAAGGCTGAAATCTTTCTAAGCAGCCGACTATCTGATCTCCTGGGAATCAGCTGGTGTTTCAAAGTTATTTTTGGATATTCTACTTTATGTGCATTTCTCTATCATTTTTAGAGTCAGCGTCTCAGTTTTGTGCAGAAGGCTGCTGAGATTTTTATAGGGGTTTTGGTGAATCATAGGTTGGTTTGGGGGAGAAGTGACATCGCAATGAGATTGAGTCTTCTGGTCCATGAACACAGCATCTCTCCATTTATTTAGGAATCCTTTGATTAGTGTTGGCAAAGGTTTTCCATTACTAGCATTTGGTTCTTGCATATCATTTGTCAAACGTCTCACTAATCTGATGGATAATTTAGATCAGGAGTCAGGGAACCTTTTCCTGTAAAGAGCCAGAAGGTAATATTTGAGGACCAAGTGGTTTTTGTCAAGACTTCCACTTGATTCTGCCTTGGTAACATGGAAGCAGTCAGTGGTAATATGTAAATGAAGGAGTATGGCCGAGTTCCGATGCAACTCTTTAAAAAAGAAGGCAACAGCCAGATTTGGTTGATGGACTGCAGGTTTCTGGCCCTGGTTCAAAGCACCTTTCCCTCAACAAATTCAGTTTTCTCTCTAATTAAGTAATTAATGTTTGGATGAACCAGTGGTGACTGTTTCCAGTGATACAAAAACGTAGGTTGAAAGCTCAGAGATGGGTGACTCTCCTATGGGGTGGCCCTTCTCAGTTTGGCGCTGCAGCATTTGGAAGGCTACTAGACCACAGTGCTTACTCGCCTAGTGAAGCCCCGGACCGAGGCGGTCCGACCTGCCCCGCCCTGCCTCTGATCCACGTGCCGAGCTGCGGAGCCACTCTCTGCTTGGCAAACCCTTATCCTGTGGAAAGGCATGTGGGTCCAGCTTGAACCTTGGCTTTTAGCTCATCTGAACACGAGCTAGCCACCCCACCATGCTCTGGCTGGCACCTCCCTGGGAAATGGCCTTTGATTTCAGCAGCAGACGGAAGTCATTTGTCCTGGTCTCTTGATGGAACATCTTAATGTTGGTATCTCATTTCCCTAAAGTGCCCCCAAAGAGTTCCTTTAATATTCCGAGGGTTGTGAAAGAAATGGGCTTAAGAGCTTTTAGTATAAGCTTGCAGTTTGTTTTTAATTAAAATCATGTCATGTGTGCAAAATAACAACTTGGGGTAGACGAGCAGGTTTGTGAAGCAGCAAAGGATTAATGTCAGAGCTCAGCCCTGCTGACTTCTCAGGAAAACTCACTCTCCGCTCACATGGCACATCTTCATGATGAAAAAGAGAGGGCGGGGGGGGGGGGTGGCTGGAGAGAAGGAAGGTGCATGTGCACGCTCATCAAAGGGAGAGAGAATTGGGAAAATGCAGTTTTGCCTGTGATGTCAGCCTTATGATGTGTATGTTCCTGAAGGTGGAGTGGGCCAGGTACGAGGGGGCTTCAAAAAGTTCATGGCAAATTCCTTGTTTTTAATCCAAAGTTGCCAGAAACATTTTGTACTCTTCCTGTTAGACCTGTGTCCCCAGCTCTACCTCCAAGGCAAAAGCCACCCCCTTGGTTCGTGCGCTCCAGAGGCCTCCAGTGAGTGCTGCTGGTGTGCCAGCACAGTAGTGCTGGTGCTCGTCTGACTCACCACCGGAGTGGTGGTTCAGCTTGTAGGGAATGGAAACCCTCGTCTCATCTTTCCAGTCGAATCTTGAAGTCTGACATGGGCAGCCGCAGTCCTGCCATCCCTGGGTTCTGTGTTAAGGAAGATTTTGCTTGTTTATACCTCTGATTTTTTTAACATTAGAGATTTATACCTGGGAGAAAGGGGAAATATATAAGCTGGACTTTGGAAATCAAAAGGTTGACTTAAAAAAATATGGCACATCCTCATTAGTCCAGGGACAGTCTCCCCGTCTGTCACTCAGAACACCAAGTTTGATTCTCCAATGGGAGGCCATTGGCCCTTTCCCCCCAAAAGCCCAGTTGGTATACTGATCTCGTTGTTGGATTACCAACCTCAGGGTTGGTGGTTGGGACCCACCAGTCACTCTGTAGGAGAGAGATGAGCTAGCTGCTCCAGGAAATCTGTATAGTCTAAGAAACCCTATGGAGACTTCTCTGCCCTCTCGCGCAGGAAAGAAAGTGCTTTCCAAAATTAAAGTAGATGATAAACTAAAGTCTAGGAAGGCGATAGCCGTGTCTGTCTTTCTCCTCACTGCTTAGCACAATGGCTACAGTAGAGTAGATATTTTAAAATGCATTGAATGAGGAAACGAGATAAAGGAATATATCATCTTAGAGATGGAATTGTTTTCTATGAAAAAATCTGCCTTTTGTCAGGATTATTTATATCATATAATCATGATTTATGATAGCCAAAATTGGGTCTAACAAAACATTCAGCTTTAGGGGAATGTTCAACTACGGATGGAATTGTGTGGCACTCATTGAAATGCCCTGGTACTGTCGTGGTTACAAGTTGGGCTGAGATATGCAAGGTCAGCTGTTCAAAACCATCAGCAGCAACTCCAGTGAAAGCCTGGAGTTACAGTTACAGTCTTGGAAACCAACGGGGTTGTGCTGAGTCAGCATTGATGCGTTGACAGTGAGTTGATGAAAGTGGCACATCTAAAGGAATTATTGCAATGTAAGACATACGTGAGCACACAGAAACAAACCCTTTCTAAAGTGGCGCTCACAGTGTGAGTGTACAGGCAACTGCGTCCAGCAGAAGAGACTGAATGAACGGGCTGTGCCGGAAGGAAGAATTTATAGGCAATGTGTTCCTTTCTTCCTACTGTATTTTTTATGTTTTCTCCAGTGATGAGTCACTCATTTTATATGGGGGGGAAATTTCAAACTAAATCCTATTGTCAAGAGTGCCAAGGAATGAAAAATACGCTGAGCCATTTCAGAAAGGATATTTTATTTTACAGAAAACTGGTTCCAGTGAAACAGAAGTTGAAGTCATAAGTGTTGTGGAAGAACACGGATTTGAGATTCTGGAAGATTCTGTATTTTGAGTGTTATTGTGACAATCTCCTGTGACAAGGACCTGGAGTGCTGAGAAGATGGGACTGCTGTTTCTAGTCTTAATGTAGCTGGAAGGCAATGCACACCCGAAAGTTCCAGGCTTATATCTTTGAGAAGTGTGGCTGCTCCAGCAAAGGCTCCTCAGTCACAGCAGGTGATGGCAACTGAGCAGTCTCCCCTGTGGTTTGCTTCCCCTTTCTGCTCACTCTGAAAAAGCCAGTGCCTTCTCCATGCCAGCCTGTGAGAGCGGCACCAGTTACCACAGACTTCTACTGTGTAGGAGATTGTCTGTAAAACTTCTGTCAGTGATGCCGGCTTGTACTTCTGGCAGGACAATTTGGCGATCTAAGCTGCCAATGGTGATATTCAGCTTAAATCTCCAGAAGAGAGTGTTTTATATCAACCTGAGCAAACCATGAACTTGAACTCAAGATGGTGTTTTCTATAGCAAGTGCGTGCCGTGGCACTTCTGTGTGCGTGTTTTCCTGGGGTGCATTTTCTTCCATGTAGCATGGGGGTAGAGGTGAGGGGTGAGGATGAAGAGGCAACTGAAATTATCTCTAGCTCCACAGACCTGATCCAAGTAGCACCATTTCAGACAAATGAATTATTATTATTAATTCTTTTCTTGGGGAGCTCTTATCAATCTTATATCAATCCATAATTCAGTTGTATTAAGCATACTTATACATATGTCACCATCAAAATTTCTCAAACATTTTCTTTCTACTTGAGCCCTTGGTATCAGCTCTTTTTACCCCCTCCCTCTCATCCTTGTGAATTCTTGATCAATTATATATTATTATTGTTATTTTGTATCTTACACCGTCCATTGTCTCCCTTAACCCACATTTATTTGTTCCCCTCATGGAGGGGTGTGTGTGTGTGTGTGTGTGTGTGTGTGTGTGTGTGTGATATCCAACGTTGTGATCAGTTTCCCCTTTCTCCCCCTCCCTGCCTTCTGCCTCCCTCATGGAATCACTACTTTCATTGCTGTTCTTGAGGGGTTTCTCTGTCCTGTGTTCCATGTGTCGAGAGTTCTTATCTTTACCAGTGTAGCTACTCCAGTCTAGCCAGATTTGTAGGTAGAACTGGGTCATGATAGTGGGGCAGAGGAGAGCATTCAGGAACTAGAGCAGTGGTTCTCAACCTTCTGAATGTCGTGACCCTTTAATACAGTTCCTCATGTTGTGGTGACACCCCAATGATACAATTATTTTTGTTGCTATTTCATAACTGTAATTTTGCTACTGTTATGAATGGGCGACTTGTGAAAGAAAGGGTTGTTTGACCCCCAAAGGGGTCCTGACCCACAGGATGAGAACTGCTGAACTAGAGGAACGCTGTGTTTCATTAGTACTGCACTGCATCCTGCTTGAATCATCCCTTCCTGCAACCCTTCTGTGAGGGGTTGTCCAATTGTCTACAGATGGACTTTGGGCCTCCATTCTAACTTCCTTGGTTTGCATTGATATAGTTGTTTGTTTTGGATCTTTTGATACCTGATCCCATCAACACCTCATGATCACACAGCCAGTGCATTTCTTCCATATGGGCTTAATTGCTTCCCTGCTAGATGGCTGCTTTTTCAACATCAAGCCTTTAAGACCCCAGATGCTATATCCTTTGATAGCCAGGCACCATCCTCTTTCTTTCTTTCTTTTTTTCTTCCTTCCTTCCTTCCTTCCTTTCTTTCCTTGTTTCTTTCTTTTTCCTGTCTGCTGGGCTCCACTGCACCATCCTCTTTCTTCACCGCATTTGTTTATGCACCCATTCTCAGACAAATGAATTTAAAAACCAAGAGAGTGAGGCCATCACCTCATATCAAAATGCAGGACAGGGTTTTATTCCTAGATTTTGTTCTCGAAGTCCCCTCGCATGAGTCTACGGCCACATCGGCGTATTTGTTGCGACAGTGTATGCTCATTGGCAGGTCGGAGCGGGCAGAGAGAACATTCCGTACTTGAAAGAATCACAGTGATCATAATTCCCGCGGGCTCTGAGGAGGAAAGGAACTCAGGGCGGGGCCAGGAAAGAGCTGACATAGCCAGTTTTGATCTATGAAAAGGCACACATTGATTCCAAACACTCCAAAGAGCAATCTTTTCAGAGCAGCCCATAACCATTTCTGCTGCCCACAGAGTTGGGTCCCTGAGACGAGGGTCCAGAAGTGACAGCTCTTAGTTTGGGGTGAGGTTGGAGGCAGTGTTGGCTCCCAAGCTTCTGTTGTCAAATCAGACACGTCACACCCACACCATGTTGGATCCTTTCAGGCCTGCAGGGCTGGTCTTGCTACCACCTATTATAGATGCAGTCACTGAGGTGCCAAGACAATGTCACATAGGAAGTGGCATTGCTAGGAGTTGGATACTGGGGTCAAGTACCCCTAATAACATGGAGGAGTTGGGGAGGAAGAAGCTGGATTCTGAGGTCTACCTAGGAAAGTCACTGAAATGATGGGGCCGATAGCAATACTGCAGTGATTGGCAAGATGTCTGATTGCCCAAATCAGACTCTTCTATGTGAATGGTAGTCAGAACCTGGCTTTCAGTTGTGGGCTGCATCAGAATCAGCTAGAGGGCTGGTGAAAACAGGTAAATCACGGCTTCCTTTCACCAGAGTTTCTGCATGAACAGGTCTGGGGAAGGGCTTACATTTGTGTTTCTAACAATTTCCCAGGTGATGCTGATGTTGCTGCTCTAGGACCATGTTTTGAGAATGACTTCCCCAAGTGATTCTATTGAATATCAAAAGTTGAAAGCCAGTTGCTTGAAAAAGCATTAGAAAAAGCCTGCTAAAACAGACAAAAACAAATGCAAAGTTATGCTCCTTTGGGCTTAAAACTCCTTGTCTAATCAGTTTCAAACCCGAGCCTCAAAACCTAGGATTGGGGAAATCATGCTGGAAGAAGGCTGAAAGAGAAGAAGGAAATCATTCCAAAATGCGGCCAGCTCTTTGTTTGATGGTGTGGTATTCACTTCCAAGAGGTCGTCTTCCACCTCCCCAGCCAGCAATCATCGGGCCCGCCACCCTTCTGAAGCACGCCCAGGCCGCTGGATCTCAGTGAGTGGATATCCACAGCGTGGCAGCCCCTGTGGCCCCTCACTGGACTATGAGCTTCTTCCTGACTTCTGGGCTTGTGAAACCCATTCTTTGGGAACCCATATCTAAAGTCACCTCCTCCGTGAAGCCTGCAAAAACATTCTGCATCCACACATTCCCTGACCCAATCATTCTCAAAGCATTTGCTCTCCACTTAAGCCCTTTGCATCAGGTCCCCCTTTTTTTCCGCTTTATACAATTGATGTATGTATATGTATGGATTGTGATAAGAGTTGTATGAGCCCCTAATAAAATGTAAAAAAAGAAAATGATTAGGGCAAAGAATGTACAGATGTGCTTTGTACAATTTATGTATGTATATGTATGGATTGTGATGAGTTGTATGAGTCCCTAATAAAATGTTTTTTAAAAAAAAGAAATGCATTCCAGAAAAAAAAGAGAGTGGTGCAAAGACAAATTCAAGTGAGGTTAAAAAATACAGTCTTGGGGTAAGAAATGGGCAAGTGTCCTAAATCTGTAGAGTTATTCCATATATGCTGCTTTGTATGTATATTAAAAAGCTAAAATACAGAAAAAAAATCTGCAACTCATTGCCTTTCCTGGACCTACCCCACTGTAGGATATTTAAGTATCACCCAAGGGTTTCATTAAACTGTGGATTCTGATTCAGTCTATGGGGCAGGAAATTCGAATTCTCAGCAGGGGTTCTAAGTGGGTTGAACTGATTCCAAGCCCTAGATGGAAGCTCATTAACAATTATGGAGAGTCAGTCTCATGCTGATTAGAAAATGATTGGCACCAGAAGACTCCTGGGTCTGAAGACCAGGCTTGAGTGGTCTGGCTCTTTGCTGACAATGTGGCCAAATTGTCACATAAAATTTGCTGTTGGGGAGGAGCTGGGCTTCAGAAATGGTGTGTTATGGGCGGCCTGTACTGCTTTTGTAGAGAATCCTGGTGGTACTCTGGGGTAAGTTTTGGGCTACTAACTGGAAGGTTTATGACTCAAACCCATCAGCTTATCTATCCATGGGAGAAAGGTGAGGCGCTCTGCTTCCATAAAGATTGACAGCCAGGGAAACCCTATGTAGGGTGACTGACTTGGAACCAATTTGATCATGATGCTTGTTTTGGTTTGTCTTGTTAATTAAGTTTTTGGAGTTTCTGAATGACAGGAGTGCAAATGACAAAAGTACCTGATTGCTACGTGAAAGTTTGTAGGCTTGAATCCATTCAGAGAAACTTGGAAGAAAGGTTTGATAACCTACGGTACATCTAAAAATCAGTTACTAAAAGCCTATGGAACACAGTTGTATATCATACATGTGGTCAGAATTGCCTCAATGACAAGTATTTTTTTATCATATTCTCATTAACTCTGTCATAGAAATCCCAAGGTTTTGAATGTTCCAGGTATTGGGTAGAGAGCTACTGTCTTCTCCTTTCCTTTTTAGTCCAATCTATTACAGTGGGTAAATCTGCTGCACAAGAAATCTTTAAAGTGTTGAAAAACAAAGATGTTACTTTAAGGACTGAGATGCGCCTGCCCTAAGCCATGGTATTTTTAGTTCCTCAAAAGCTGGCGGAAGTTGGACATTGGATACAGAAGACTGAAGAAGAATCAATGCATTTGAATGATGGTGCTGGAGAAGAATTTTGAAAGTACCATGGACGGCCAAAGAACAAACAGACCCATCTCAGGAAAAGTACAGCCAGAGTGATCCTTAGAGGCAAGGAGGGCCAGACTGTGTCTCAAGCACTTTGGAGATAGTATCAGGAGCGATCGGTCCCTAGAGAAGGACATCACTCTTAGTAAAGCAGCGGAGGAAGGCCTTCGACAAGAGGCATGGACACAGTGGCTACGTCAATGGGCTCAAACATAAGAACAATTGTGAAGGCGGCACCGAACCAAGAAGGGTTTTGTCCTCTTGTTCATAGTGCGGCTACTACTAGACTCGATTGGATGGCACCCAACAACAATTTCTGTAGTAGTTTCAATTCAATCAGTGCAAACCTGGGGCTGGGTACTGGCAAGATTGGAGGGTGAGATTCCCTTTTGCCAAGAGCTAACCACCTGAACCTAATTGACATGCCTCACTGCCTCAAGTCATTTATGCAAGGCTATGGAAGAATCCCACTTCTGCCAAGAACACCCTGATTAAAAAATCCGAAGGTTTTGTGGTGAGACTTATGTCAGGACCATGGTGGAATTAATAAACCTTAGGTTCTAATTTGTTAAAGAAAAAAGTCGATGGCTGGAAGTGAGAACCGAGAACCGAAAACAATCTTTGATAGCATGAGTAAAGGTGAAAAACCTAATTAGAAGAGGACTTTGTGTTAGCTTGAGTATCTTTTTATTCTTGTTTCCAAGTTCAACAAAATGAGTTCCATGGTACAGACTTTTTGAAAAGTCACTCATTTCTCTAGAATTTTATATTGAACTGAAAGACACACTGGTGTTTTCCAAGACGTCTCTAGACAATCTGAATGTACATATGGTTTTGAATGAGGTTTTAATGTCAGTGACAGTAAATGGTCTGTCTGCAAAGTATATTTCTCATCCCTGCCCAACTATATTTCTGTGTGGCCAGTATCTCTCCACTAAGATAATTTCTGTAGCATCCTTACTGAACTCACAGCTTTCAACATTTTTATCCTTTCAAGGAAATATGTAAAAGGCACATCTTATTATGCTTCTCCTTGTCTAAAATGTTTAAATAACTCCCTTTAACCTCCAGGTAAAAGAGCTTTTTCAGACAAAGGCCGGGGGAGGAGGGTTGGAGAAAAATACGAGGAGCTGATACCAAGGGCTCAAGTAGATAGAAAATATTTTGAAAATGATGATAGCAACAAATGTAAAAATGTGCTTGACACAATGGATGAATGTATAAATTGTGATAAGAGTTGTATGAGCCCCCAATGAAATGATTAAAAAGATGACAAAAGACAGGGTCCACATGAGGGAGGGGGGAGCGGGGAGGGAAGGGAAAAAAAAGAGGACCTGATGCAAAGGGCTTAAGTGGAGAGCAAATACTTTGAAAATGATTAGGGCAAAGAATGTACGGATGTGCTTTATACAATTGATGTATGTATATGTATGGATTGTGATAAGAGTTGTATGAGCCCCTAAAAATGTCTTATAAATAAATAAATAAAAGACAGGGTCCATATGACCTAACTTCCTAGTGACTTTCCAGCCATAGTCCCAATGAGTTTTGAATCTACTGTTTTGAAATTTGTTAAGGTTGAAAAGCTGATTGTTTATCTTCAAACTCCATGTGTTTCAATGTTCCAGGCCTCCTCTGATTAAACTTTCTCTGGTGGAAAAAGCCTTTCAACCTTTGTTTCATGTTGTTGACTTGGTTTTAACTTTTACCTCCCTGCTCTTCACCAACAAAAGTCTTCCTCAATGTCTAGCTTGGACTAAATTCCCCTCTGTGTTTCCATGGCACCACCTACTTACTTTCATTTTATTACTCTTTTTACCTTAGCAGAGTTCCTGTCTCATGGATGTGGGAGCACTGTGAGGTCAAGGACAGCGTCTCTTTTATCTTCGTGGACTTCAGCACAGACAGGGGCTGGTTTTTAGCAGATTCTGAAGGAGAGTTTCTGAACAGTATACTGGAGTAGAAAACCATATTCAACTTAGATTCTAAAGAATAAACTCAAAAGAGTGGACTCATTAAATAAAGTTGAGGGTACAGCAGAGACTCCTGGTCGCGGGAGCTGAATAAAAGGGCCCTGGTGATGCTGTGGACTGATAACCATAAGATAGGTCTTTCAAATCCACGAGCCAACCCATGAGACTGCCTGCTCCTGTAATAGTTACACTACCCAAAACTGTGAATAGGACCATGATGGCTCAGAATCAACTAGTGGGCAATGGGTCTTTGGTGGGGAGCTTACTAGTATAGTAAGAATGCACAGTCAGTGCTTTATTCTACAGCACTAAATTAAAAAAGAAAAGATTTCTACCTGCCAGGAGATAAAATGAAAGAAACCATAAACCTGGGAGGAAATCTGCTGGATATGAATCAGCAACAGGTGTTGGTATCAAGGGTTGGTAAACTTCTTAGAAGTTCGGGCTGTTTTGCTTTTATGGACCATACAGTTTCTGTTGCAACTGCGTACCTCTGCCACGTGGTGCAAAAGCAGCCATGCATTATGTCAGTGAATGAGGGCAGCGATGTTCTAATCTATCTTAATTTACAAGAAGAGGATGGGGAGAGCCTGATTTGGACCGCAGACCAATATTTATTTGTACATAGTACAACAGATGCAAAACATGTGGCATTTGAGAATGTGGATTTTAAAAATTACTTTTTTTCTTAGAAAACCAATAATTTGGGGAAAATAGCTTCAAATAAAAACCATTCTACTGCAAGGACTGCAAAAATATTGACGGGAGTGTGTCTGGCTGAGCTTGGCCTTGTTATAAGTTGCTGTATGTTTGCAAGAGACAGGCCCAGAACTCTGTCCACACTTTTATGTGCTCTCACTTACCACACCACCTTTAAAATCCGGCCTGCTTCCATCTCCTCCAGGCAACCCAGGAGGCAAGACCATTACTCCTATGCAGTCTATTTCTCCAGAGTCCAACACAGTGCCTGACTTTTAGGAAACATGCAACCCCTTACTTGTTGGCAAACAAAAGAGGAACAATCTGAACATTTCAAACTGCCAGCTACTTACTCTCAGCTATTTGGTCCTAAAGACTGATAAATGCTACAGTGATGAATTATTTGTTCTCCAACTGGCTTTGTTCCAGCCCTGGCTATGTTCTACGCATGCTCATTAAAATAAAACTAACAAACCCCAGCCAGTTGGTATCAAGTGTCACTCACAGCGACCCTATAGGTTGAGGAGAATTGCTCTGGAAGGCTCACAGGGCTGCGATCTATACGGAAGCAGAGCGCACATCTTCCTCCCTCCTCCCACCGAGCAGCTGGTGGGTTCCAACTGCCACCCTCTCCCTGGACCCCTGCGTGCTTCGCCCCTGTGCACCAGGGCTCATCACTCGTTTTCAGAACCCTTTACAACATCCCTGGAGCATCGCACCCTCCTTGCCCGTAAGTTTGGCTTTCTCTCTAGAAACATCCCTTTCTCTTACCAGTCCTGGCTCTCACTCCATCCCTCCTCTTCATCCTTGCACAACCCGGAAAAAGCGGCTATGCACCCTCAGAGCTACTATCTTCAGGTCCAACAGCAGACTCGTGTACTTTGCTTCATCAATTCATTACTTCAGAGGAAACACATCTTCCTTCTTGCCCAAGGTTGCGAAATACAGCAAAAAATATACCAGACTTAATGGAAATTTGAATTTCAAATATTGCATCATGTATTCTTATACTAACAAGAGTACTGATTTGTCATATGAAATGCAAGCTTTAACATTGGACCTCTTATATTTGGAAATTGTCCCTCAGTATATACACTCCTGGGATACCTAAGTCCTTGATGCTCAGGTTATTGGCATATAACCAACACATATCCCTCTGCATAAAAGTATCTCTATATTATTTATAAGACCTAATAAAATTAAATTCTATGTCAATAGCACTTTGCACTCTGTCTTAATCTTTGAGAGTTTGCTTTGACCATTTAATTTTGCCTCCCACCCAATGTTTTTTATCCCTGGTAATAGAATTTGGGGGTGTAGGACCTACTGTTACAGAGGGGCCTCTTGTATTAACAGCCTGGTGGTGCAAATGAGTAAACACCTATTAACCAATAGGTTAGCTGTGGAAGCCAGTAGCCTTGGTCTCCCCCTTGGAAGCTCTATGGGGCTGTTCTACTCTCTCCTATAAGTTTGCTGTGAGTTGGAATCAACTCAGTGGCAGTGGGTTGTGTTGTCATTCTAATAGTACAGGGGAACTCAAGTTTGAAGAAATAACTCAGCCACCTAAAGTAAAACAACAAATAGGAAAGATCTTCCGTTTGCATTATAAAAAGAAGTCATTAGGTGGGGTCACTTCTGAGCAGAAATCACAGAGCCTTCAACCCACAAATCCCTGGGGTTCCTTATTGCTATGTTGCCTACCTTAGTGGGAATACCCACAGATATTTTTCAACAACTTGTACATAGTTTTCTGGGAAGCTCACTACTCTTTTTGTAAAATGCAGACCATTGTCTCTCTAGAATTGAGCTTTGGTGGCCTAATGGTTCTGAGTTGGGCTTTGATACACATGGTCAGCAGTTTGAAACCACCAGCTGCTCAATGGAATAAAGATGGGACTTTCTACTTCCATTAACAATTATAGTCTTGGAAACTCACAGTGGCAGTTTACCCGGGCCTATAGGATCATTATTGAGTCAACACCAACTTGGCATTGAGTTTGTTTGAGGGTGATCTATCTAGATATAAATATGGCTGTAAACACAGAGATGTAGATCGACAAACTGTAGACTTTAATCTTCATTTGTAAGTGCTTTTCATTCTCAACACTCTGTAAGCAAGGCTGTATTACCTGCATCTTGTATGTTGATAGTAAGCTTTCCTGCAGCCCTGACGGGAGTTCTTCAGGCAGTTCCGATCCTCTGACTACAGGAAGCAACACAAGGAACAACTCTGAGGAAAGCCTGCCACTGGGATGTGTGCTTCTCCTGACTTTAATTTGAAACCACATAGTGTCTCCTTGTCCACTTTGAAATGATTGCTCTTGGTCTATGTACATGTCCCACGTGGACATAGTTAAGTTTGCTCAAAGTGAAGAGTGCTTGAAGCACTTGCTGACACTTACTGATGCAGCTCAGTGATTATAGCCTGCAGTATGGTGTACCTCAACTTAGTGAAAATAAAAATCTGTACAACTAGACCTAGGATGGGCTGTAGATTTATCAAGCATAATCATGATTGATAGAGAAAACCTGGAAGTTGTCAAGGATTTCATTGGACCTGGATCCATAATCAACACCATGGTGGTATTAGTTAAGAAATCAAAAGCCAAATGAGGAGCTGATGCCAAGGGCTCAAGTAGAAAGAAAATATTTTGAAAATGATGACAACATATGTACAAATATGCTTGACACAATGGGTATATGTTTGGATTGTGATAAGAGTTGCATGAGCCCCCAATAAAGTAATATATAAAAAGAAACCAAAAGGCATTTTGCTTGTGGGAAACCTGCAAAAGACCTCTTTAAAATGTTGAAGAACAATGATGTCATTGCGAGGACTAAGTTGAACATGGCATGGTATTTTCATATGACTCTTATGTATGAGAAAGCTGGTAATAAATGACGAAGACCAAAGTACTGGTATAAAAACAAACAAATCTGATTTGGAAGAAGTAGTGAGTCTCCCTAATTTTGGACATGTTATCAGGAGGAACCTAGAGAAGAATGTTGTGTCTCTGAACAACAACATGGATGCAGACAACTTCTTTCGGTGGTATTCTGTGTTAGTTCATTTGGGTGGCTTCAAAAGACAACTTACTAAAAAAGTATCGTGTAAAGATCAGCTAGCTCAAATAGCTCATTTTCCCCTTAGTCTCTTAAACAAGATTGAAGCTAATGAAGATAATTTTTATCGAATAAGTTGCAATTGAGGATGGGTCTTAGATTTACTAACATGATCCAGAGAGCAAGATCCAGTCAAAACAGTGGAGATCTGCTGTCCCAAAGAGGTCAACTTATTCTCACTCACTCATTGCCTTCTAGTCGAGCCTCCCTTCGTGACCCTGTAGGAAAGGACAGAATGAACCCTGTGGATCTCCAAGGCCGTAACTGTTTATGGGAGCAGAAAGCCTCCTTTTACTCCCTATGTGGGTTAAGATTACAGACCTGGTATTTAGCAACCCACTTGTCACCCACTAGACAACACGGGCTCCTTCAAATGTTTAAAAAGAGAGAGACTCCTTTTGGAGTTCCAAAGAGGAGATCTCAATAGATTTTGTCCAGAGATGCAGGACAACCATAAGGGCTTATCACGAAGAAGCCTTAAGAAACGGGAAACAACACTGGTGAGAAAAGGCCCAGGGGAAGATGCAGCGAAGAATGTATACATGTTTCCCCCACCAAGGCCATGTACCTGTTCATTTTTCAACAGTAGCAAAGGCTGCTTTTAGGAGGATTTCACTGGGGACAGTTTACCATCCACTCTACAGCCTTGATCTTGCCACTTCAGACATTTTTTTGTTCTCCAAACACAAAGAACATTTCAAAAGAACCAAATTTGAAGCTCCTAATTCTTCAAGGAAGGGTCAGACATGAAAAGATTGCCTTCTGAACTGTCTAGATCTAGATTAGTGGCTCTCAACCTTCCTCACGTTGTGACCCTTTAATACCGTTCCTCATGTGGTGGTGACCCCCCAACCATAAAAGTATTTTCATTGCTACTTCTTCACTGTAATTTTGCTATTGTTATGAATCGGGTGACCCCTGTGAAAGGGTTGTTTGACCTCCAAAGGGGTCAAGACCCAGAGGTTGAAAACCGCTGATCTAGATTATAGGTTCTCCAACTTATTCAGCCTACCACCCCTTTTCAGAAAAGAAAAATTACTCAATAGCCCCCAGGAAATTAAAAACTATTGTACTATAGCCCATAGTCCAGGTTAAAGTGCAGGTATCTGCTTTTGCAAGCATTATGGGGGTGGTATCACCCCCCAGATTTAAAGGAAGTGATATTATTGATCGAATGAAAGCTATGTCAAGAAGCAATAGTTGCACATTTCGAAATGTTTGTTTAACAAAAGCTTCTATGATTGTGTAACAATATTTTTGGCTTCACCTGGTACATTATTTTGGAGTGGAGCCTTGGAGCCAAGCCCCATCAATTGAACTCCTGGCCTTTCTGCTCAGTGATGTGGCAGATCATTGAACCTCTCTCGTTGGTTCTTCGCATAGAAAGGGATTGTTAAATGGTGACTGAGTGACTGGGGTGATGTGCAAAGAGACTGTGACATATAACCATTCCAATGTTGGTGGCTATCTCACTTCCGGAATACACTTACTGTTCCCTCAGGTTCCCCTCGGTCTTTGCCTCGGAATTTATTCTCGCTCCTTTGTCACTTCCATGCCCCATTGGAGTTATTACTGACTACAACATCAAATTCCACCCTAGAGCAGTGCCGACACTGACTGTTTCCAGTAGTGCCTGCTGAGACAATATAACCCACTTCTGGGATCCAACACTGCATGGCTGCTCCCTTCTCAGTTTTGGAATCCAGAATCCTGCCCATTGACCTCTCCCTCTTACCTATGCAGTGATCTGGTGAATCTTAAGAGCTGGTTCTTTATTCTCATCCCTCTCAGTAACCGTTTCTAGGTGTTCAAAACATTGAACTTGTGGTTCTGATTTTGAACTGGGTCACTCTTGTTGGTGCCATAGCATTGCCTCCATTTCATGAATGCAAACAGGAACAAGGCCTGTGTCTCCCACGTCTTCCTATAAAGAGCACTGTGAAAACTTAATAAAAAAGAAGTAGCAATGACGTTACTATTTCTTAAAAATCCTAAGGCATCTGTATTTCCTAGAGTGGTTTGATATTCATAACAATTTGAGAGAATTCAAAGGGGCTTCAAAATGTCATAGAAAAATGGAATAAAAAGAATGGAATTTTTACACAAACGTTTTGAAGCCTCCTTGTGTATAGTAATTAGGAATTTGCAATTAGAAGCATAAGTATTGATCAGAATCAAGATCTGTATTTCCACCTTGTAGTGTCCTTACCCCCTCCATCCTCTCCAATCATAACACTAAGGAGCCTATCAGCGGTGTGGCTCAGCCCTCTGCTGCTGATTGGAAGTTCTTAGAGGAGGGGCTGAGCCCTCTACTGTTAATTGGAAAGTAAGAGATCTGAACCAGGGCTTCAAACCCATTCATTTGGTTTGACCCTCTGAGAATTTGTCTCTCTGCCCTGGGCTGCTAACTACAAGGCTAGCAGTTTGAACACCGGCCACGCTCTATGGGAGAAAGATGAGGCATTTTACTCCAGTAAATATTTGCAGTCTCAGAAGCCCACAGGGGCAGATTTACCCTGTCCAACAGAGTCACTAGCAATAGACTCAATGGCAGTGAGTGGGTTTACCCCAGATATAGGGAATCAGAATCTACATTTTAAGATGATCCTCTGGTGAGTGGTAAGGTAAAATATGGATTCCAATTCTGTATTTATGAAGTGGAAATGCAAATTTCCCAGCAGGAGCTCAAAGTGGAATGAAACCAGTCAAAGCTCTAGCTAAAACCCACCAATTGCTCCTAGGATGAAAAGACTGGTCATCACTCCTGCTGTGATTTCGGCCCGGGGAAACTTCCCCTCTTGGGGTGCTAGGAACTCACAGCACACGGGAGGAAATCCTACCACTTCCCCAAAAGAGGACTTTCTCTCATTGTAGTTTTTATTCTTTTTAATCATTTTATTGGGAGCTCTTATCACAATCCATCCACCCATCCAAGGTGTCAAGCACATTTGTTGCTCTCATCATTCTCAAAACATTTGCTTTCTCCTTGAGCCCTTGGTATCAGCTCTTCATTTCTCTCTGTGGTTTTTATCATCTACATTCTACTAATCTGAAGCTGATTGAGGTGATTGGTGATTAAATAAGAAGCGGGTTTTTTTTTAAAGTGTGAGCTCTGTTGAATGTCAAGGTTAATGCTTGAGCTGTGAAACTAGAATGTTTAATCTGCTCCAACCCATTACAGGAGGGGAAGGGATGCCTCCTTTCGGAATGGACAGCCTCATTGGCACAATGTAGCTGCTTAATTACACCTGGCAAGCTATTCACAACAACGGTAACTATTCACAACAACGGTAGCACCCTCCCTCAAGCTTTGTCAGGGCCAGGACAAGGAGCTCTGGCTCCAGATGGGGAATCCAGTGTTCCCTGAATTAACAAAGCTAGCACCTTGCCTTTGCTTAGTGGCAACAGCTGGGGACTTTCTAGTTCACCTTGGGTCCTTGTGAGGCAGCCCGCGTGGGTCTCTGCAGCCTGTCCTCTTCAGTGAGTCTTACAGGAATGGGCCCAACCTCAGTGCCTGGGGAGTGCCATTGGGAATCTTGCCCATGCTAGCCTCAAGATGCTCAAGGGATGCTATGGGAGAATACAGACATTAGATGACCAGATACAAAATGTGGAAACAATCACATGCTACAGAAGCCAGAATCCCCACAAAGTCTCATTAACATCCACTTGATTCTGGCACATAATGACCCTATATAGGCTATTCAAAACATTGATCTTTACAGCCTCAGCTTGCTACGTTGGAGGGGCTGGTGGGTTTGAACCTCTGACCTTATGGATAGAAGCCTAACAATCCACAGCCCACTCAGGCTCCTTCAGAAAGGGAATTCCATAGCAAATGGAGGAACTTGGTATCACTGCGTGGTGCAAGTAGTTTAGCACTTCATTCAAACACACACAGAAGCATCCTGGACAAGCTTGGGACCCTGCTTCTGTAGGGCCACAGCCTCAAAAATCCTGGGAGCCAAGTTCCATTCCACACAGAGAACAAGAACAACACCAAAGAACAAATCAATCATGAGCACTTGAAGAACAGGGCATGCGGAGCTGTGCCAATGCTATGCCACCTCGTGATTGGCCATTACTTACCAGAAGCTATCCCAGGATCCATATTCGTAGCAAGTCCATTGGACTGTAAGTGTGAAGCCTCAGGATCCAGTGTGTTGTGATGGAATTCATTGGGGGTGTGTCTAGAAATGGACTGTAACTCTTTGATTTTAAAACTGACCTGAGAATCACTGAAGTGGCTGACATTATTTGCTAGGTTAGCCCGAGCACTAATCTGTTGGGACAATAGACCAACACAGCCAGTACTTGATGACCTGTGTGTTTAGGAAGAAACATCAGTAATTCAGTACAAAACAATCACCTGTTGGTTGCTAGTATAATTACAGAACTTTAAAAATTACATGACCTTTTAGTAGCTAATTATGCACCATTTGCATCCATTTTATACCATCATTCTTTGAGCATATTTGAAGTAGAATAAAGGCAGTGGGAGAGACTGGGTAAAGGTTAGACAGGATTGATGAGCATTCCCTCCCAAGTATAAAGGCAGGCAGTCTCTGGATTTTGGACATCTGATTTACAGACAGCCCCCTACTTGCCTTTTTAGGTTAGGAAATTTTGTCCTCATTTTTGAAACAGTTGAACTAATCCCTATTTTGCAACAAATTATTCTCAATAATCGCTTTCACTTACTGCCTGGGCAGCTTTTCTTTCACTTGAAGAAGGATCAATATAAACTTCATGCACCTGTCCCAACTCATCTACAAATTCTTAGACACAGTTCAAATCTGCTTTTATTATAATCAAAAACCAGAAAAACCATTTCTTTAGTAGTCTACCATCACACCACTGTGCAAAAAAATCCCCCCAAAAAGCCAAATAGCAATACATTCCATCTTGAGTATTAATTAGGATCAAGAATTGGGGATAGTCCACTAGCTGGCTAAGCATAGAGATTCTTCTGCTTAGATGTATGCAGTCTTTATTCATTTCAGTTTTTCTGTGGCCAACTATTCCTCCCTCCAGGGTAAGCTGGTGTGACCAAGGTGTGATTCAAAGAGGGCTGAGCAGACTTCACTTGAGCTATTCCACAGCGTGGCTGATGCTTGCCCACACTGACCCTTCACCGGGTTTCCCAGGCTTTGCAGGAACAAACAGTCTCACTTTTCTCGTGAGGAACAACTTCTGGATTGGAACTATCACCTTGTGGTGCCCAACACCTGACAGTGCCACCAGGACTCACCCCTAGTACCCCCAAAACACTTTTCAAACATCCTGCAGTCCAAACCCTCAGAGAAGCCTGCTTCTTATTCTTACCAAGTTTTGGGTCTTTACTTTTTCTATGGCTTGTGTGCTCTGCTCTGTCTCACTCTGATTAATTCCTGTTATGTACCAGTTAGCTAAAATGGTTTCTGTTGCTTGCAACCATGAGCCATACCTACTACAACCACAGAAGCCAAGGAAATCAGACAAGTTTGGGTGATAGAAACTTTGGAGCACTTTCTACAATATCTTCAGCTTTGACAGACTTATCCAGTACCTCACTTATCATTTTATGAAGCTGAGACACTAAAGGACTTCATTAAGACATACAGTTAGAAGTCAGGCCTTCTAACAATTTCCATCACATCATAAACTGGTGACACAAGTCTTAAAAGTTGCTTTGCTATGGCTCAGAGGTAGGCAAACAATGTAAAAGGCTACTTCAAAGACCCCTTCGATCAATTAATCAATGAGTATTTATTGCAAGGCACTGTGCTGGGCACTATCGAGAATACATGGAAGATTAGACAAAAGTCCCTGCCCTCAAGGAGCTTACAATCTAGTTGGGAAGACAAGGAATACATACAAGGAAAATTAAATAACAATACAAGAGTAAAGTAAAAATGCAAAATAACAGTACAAGAGATTTCCATAAGTAGTACCTGATCAATTACTAAATGAGGACTGTCAATAGGGACTGCAACTAGTTATGAGAAAGGACATCGCCAGGAACTGAATAACGAGTGTGCTCATAGAAGAGCAGACGCTGTAGCTATCCTTGGATAGCTGGCATTTGGGTAGGAGAAGGGGGTGGGGGTAGGAGTGGGAGGATACTTCAAGAGTGGACAGCCACATGACCAAAAGGCACAGAGGTGAGACCAAAGAAGCCAAGTTAGGCTGGGTACAAAATTAAGTGGCTATTAGGATTAAGATGGTCCTTAATGTTTAAATTTAGATTTTATCCTTTTAGCAATGGGGGGAAGGGCTGTAAGGAAAAACAACCTTAAAAAACCCCCAAATTGGAAAAAAAACACAAAACCCCAAAGAGATATACTTAGAGTAAACACACAAAAATGTAGCTAATCAAGAGCAAAGTTTTTCCCTTCGGGTATTTATTTATGGAGTTTGATTTTCTCTACTTCAAAGAAGAAATGGTGTCTTCAGGGTGTCAATTCTTAAGGCAGAGTTCTGGGTCCACTAGCTTTGGGTCAGGGCCAGAGACTTCTGAGCCCCTCCATGATCCCAAATGGTAACTAGCTCAAGGTGCACTAACAAATTCCCTGACGTGCAGGCAGGAAAAATGCTCCCACAAGACAAGAATCTTTACAAATGACAGAATATTTATTAACAATACCTTTTAAAAAAGATTACATCGCTAGATCACTGATAAGTATCATTTACACTGGGTTTGGGGGGCTACCTGGAGTTTCTTTTCTTTTTTTTCCATTCATTTTATTATTTTGTGGATTTTTTATGCATGTGATTTTTAATGTTATTTTATTTCAACATAGAAGTAACCATATCAAACTAAGAAAGGAACACAGCTGGAAATACTGACATCATTGTTTGCAGTTATCACCCTAATTTTCATACAAGTGGAATCCTGATTATGACTTTATTGAATAAATATAGCCAGAAGGTTGAAAAGTTAACTCTGTTGTTTGTAAGCCAAAAGTGACAAATGACAGGCAAATTTAAGCTCATTGAGAAAGAAGAAAATGTGTGCTTGCTTACATGTGAAAACTTTTATAAAAAAATGTTGTTGCCGTTGATGGCAACTGCTCCACGAGTGTCAGCCTGGAAGATCTCCTTTCCTAACAGTCCTTTCTGTAAGAATATGGGTCTGTGGACATCGTCCTCTCCCAACGTGTGCTTTGTACGATGGAGAAGCAACTAGACTACGTATGGCGAAAACAGGAGAATTGTCAAGCCATCACATGATTGCATTAAAGTCTTTATAGAGCCAGCTGAAAAAACCTGTGCGGCAACTATGTGCTACAGTAGGAGAAACTTGCCAAACTCCATACATGATTTTGCTTCAAAAGATGGGTTCTATTAAGAAAGGGATATACATGTCATATATAAGAAAGTTTGTAAAGAAATGATGAATCCATCAACAGAGAATTACCATTGTTTTTCAAATGTACATCCAAAACAGATACACTTAAAGATAGTAAAATTACGTTTTCTCCTTTGAAAGTCTTGGTTGACTATAGTAACGTTTGGTCTGTGTTACTACAGGATATATACCCTCAAAGGTAATGCTACAAAGAAGATGCTAACTTGCCGGAGTGAAAGGGAAGTCTGTACAAGGCTAAATTCAGGGAGGGGGTATTGCATGAGGTACCTCGTGGGCAGTCTGATTTTGAGATTGCAGCCGTTTGGGAAACCATCTGGGGTTTGGATGAACAATGGAGTGGATGCTGGGGCGGGGCAACATATTCTACACATCAACAGGACTTCACTCAATGCATGAGCGGCGAAGGAGTCAGTCACATGCAGCAGCCGTGGGGTACAGACCAGGTCTTGCTTTTCCTCTTCCGTTGCTCTCTAGCCTTGGAAAGCTGCATATTTGCTGTTTATTTACCAAGATGTGGTTTGAGCTCTGTCTTCAAAGGAAGGAAAGGTTTTTCAAATAATAGTTGTATGATTGCTTTGCCCATTGCACTTTACAGCAGAGGGAAAAAAATAATATCTACATTATATGTTAACTTTAAAAAATTCTATAAAACACTAAATATATAATAAAAATATGCATATAAGGACATATGTAAACTGCTTTGGTAACATCGTATTACAGATGTTTTCAGTGCATTACAGAGTTTCCAAAGAAACTTCAAACAAAGCTAGATTTGCTTTGAGGAAGTACTGTATAATGCCATTCCTAAAGAAGCAAAAAACATCTTTTTTCCAGTAATAAGATGTACTTGACAACAATATTACTTAGTACTGGGTGTCTTCAAAACAACTAGCTAAACGTTGCTTATATTATAAACAGCAAGTCTTTTAGGTAACTTTCGTCATAAGCTGGACCTCGCTGTGAGGGAGATCATTATGGTACTGATGGCAGAGAGCGTGCATGCATTCGAAGTGGAAGCTCCGGACCCTCTTGCGTAGGCATCTGAAAAGAGAGAGAGAGGGATTCACTCAACATGGGCTCCTGGGGACTATGCAGAGACAGGGGCCTTGTATGAAATGGCAGAATTACCTAGGTTTCTGGAAATGGTCCTATCCTTCACACACACACACACACACACACACACACACACACACACACACCAGTCAGTTCTGAGTCACTGGTGTCAGAGTGGAACTTTGCCATCTCTGGTTTCCAATGGCTGATTTGTCCAAAGCAGATCCTCCTGCTTTTCTTCTGAACTACTGGGAAGACATGACTTCTCAGTTAGCCCCGAGCACCCCAAATGCTTGCACTAGCTAGAGACTCCAATCATATCTCAGTGACTTCTGAATACTATTTCTAGGAGCTTGGTGGCATAAAGCATTTGGGATATGCTGCTAACCTAGAGGTCTGTTGTTGGAACCCACCCAGTAGCTCCATAGAAGAGGCCTGGAGAATAAACTGCTTCCATGGAGTTGACAACTAGAAACACAAAACACACATACACACAGTAACACACGGGGTTGTCCTGAGTCAGGGGACAACTATACAGTAGCTAACAGCAGCAGCAGCGGCAGTTCTAGGGTTACTTAGCTAAGTAAGAGCCGGGGGCAGTTTCTGGGCACCCTCAGGAGCTCAGTTTAAGCACTGGTATAATGAAAAGATCCCTGCTCAAGGGGAGCGGCAGGCTAGCATCACTAGTAACAATACTGACAAATACTACGCCCCATCAACAATGCATGAAAACAACACCACTCCTCCCTTGAAAGGAGACAGTGGTGGTTCACGGTAGGATTCCTGCCTGACATCGGGGAGACTGGGGACAGATTGCTGGCCAAAGCACCTTATGTGCAGCTGCACCCCATCAGTCAATGGAGGCTTGTTGCTCAGCAGGCTTCAGTGGAGCTTCCAGATTGTAGAAAGGCCTGGTGATCTGCTTCTGAAAAATCAGTCAATGAAAAAGCTATGGATCCTGAGCTCAATCTGTAACTGATCATGGGGGCGTCACTGGATTGGCCAGGGTTTTGTTCTGTTATGCATGAGGTCACCCTCAACCAGGGAGCAACTTGACAGCACCAACAATACTAACTCTCGTGTGGGCTCTGTCTATGTGCTGAACCTAGAGCAATATGTCACTAAACTTTTCATAAGTAAACCAAGAAAACAACAATCAATGTATGAGGATCAGGTATAATTATTACCCCATTTGACAGATGAGAAAAATGGGGTTCTGACAGGTGAGACAACTGGTTTAAGATCACTTAGCTAATAAATTGGGACGCACACCCAGCTATCTATACATATCCTGATTCTGAACAAAATAATTTCAATCCTTTAAAAAAGTATTTCTTATGAGTCTTATTTTTCCAACAGCAAAAAGTCGCCAACTGTCATTTGGGGCTTCATCAAGATAATCAAGAGATATCGCTGACCAGAGGAATGAAAAATCCCTTTACAGGAGTGAAAAAAATCATGCTTTTCTCAAAGTTACATCCTTACCATCGGTGAGCTGTATTGATATAATTGTCATTAGTACTCATATATGTCAGAATCTATATATCAGTACTCATAAACTCATAATTGACATTCGTACTCACATACTCATCGCACTCATATACGTCATAGTACTCATATAAGTGATAAAAATCTTCATAAAATAAAACTATCATTTATACTTCTATAATGAGTTAACCCAAGAGTTATCAGACAGACAAAAACAAAACAAACAAAAATGACAACAAATGAAATGATAAGGAAGTGAGAATTCAGACTTTAGCAAAGTGAGACAAATAAACCTCAAAGTAAATCTCAATCTTCTGATAATGTGCCTCCAGATTACTTTTCCATTGCTCCCTGGGCCAGGCTCTCTCTCAAGAGGAGCAAGGAATCCATTTTTAGTGAGATGGAATTCTCCTTGCATGTAGGAAACACCCTCCATAAATGCTCCTAGTGTTTGCATGCACACAATATTTAAGCCACGGTCTTGAGGCAAGTAGAGACCAGTTCCTGGAGAAAGACGTCATGGAGGTTCTCAGCAAGATGGATTGTGATGGTGGCTGCAACAATGGCGCAAACAAAACAACAGTTGTGAGGCTGGCGCAGGGCCAGGGAGGCGTTTGTTCTGTTGTGCATAGGGGCACCTAGGAGTAAGAACCAATGGCTGGTACCTAACAACAACAACAAACAACAACAACGAGATGAAAACCACAGGTGCCCAGATGTAAAACCCTGACTGAGTGTGGGACTGATCAACAATTCAATCAGTCAGAACCGGCCAAGCTGTTAGTTTGCAGAACACCACTTGTGAGCTGTAACATCTTGTCCGTTTTCATCACACGCCTTCCTCTGTGAGAGTCTTTTCTTCGAAGCCCTGACTCATCAGGAAGTCTGACAAGGCAGAGTGGATAGAGCATTTCCTTACTTGATATCTTTGGGATTCGAATCTGTTCACTACTGCTGCCGTCGCCTCCATCGCTGAATGGCTTAATTTCTATTATATAATCCTCATCGAAAGGCAAAGAGAGCTCCACTGATGTTTTATTTGTTTCAATGACAGATGTACTTCTTTGTCTATTCCACCTATACATGACCTGCCAATACAGAAAGAACAGGTGTCACCTGCTGTCATCAGAAAGGCCCCAAATATGGAACATTTATATCATTTCACCTTCAGGCACCAGGGCTGGGCAGTGATGCTGAGGTCGGCAGGTTGCCCACACATGCCTTTGGAAGCTGCATCGGAAATGAGGGACACGTCAGGCCTAGCCATTGTGTTGTGAAGACAGCGTTGAGAGGACAATGGAGCATGTGGCCAGGCTGGTTTTGCCTGGTGCAGTGAGGCCTCACACAATGGCCCTGGGACTCTGCTTATGCACCTGGGGTAATTGGGAAAATGAGTACCTCCATAAGCGGATATAATGAGTCCCTGACTGCTAATTCCAAGGCTGGAGGTTCTAACCCATGGGAGAAACATGGGTGTCTACTTCCAGAAATACGTACAGTGTCATTAAACCTGCCCAGGGTCGTTAGGAGTTGGGATCCGTTTGCTACAGTGGGTTTGGTTTGGGCTTTCAGGGAAAAGACCTTTGTGGGACCCCTGGTGTCCAACAGCTGAGCTCTCAGCTGCTCATCAAAGGGTTGGTAGTTGCAACCCACCCGGTGGCTCTGTGACAAACAGACTTGGCAATCTGTGCTGTAAAGAGGAAGGAATAGAAAGCCTTAGGGGGTAATTCTCTGTCACATGGGGTCGCTGGGAGTCAGAACTGACTTGACAGGGCTCAACAACAAGATGGGTGCATAGGAAATTTCTCAGTGGTGCAGTCAACACCCCTGGTTGCACACTACAAGGTAAGAGGTTCGAGTCCTCCCAGAGGCATGTTGGAAGAAAGGCGTGGGCTCTGTCTCCATGTGCACACATCATCTGTTGGAAATCAAGTAGAGAAAGTTCTTCTCTGACTCACATGGAGCATCATGAGTTGGAATGGAGCCATTCTGAAAGGTCTGTATTTCAAAACAGTTCCACTTAGGCTTTTTGTTGTTCTTGTGGTTAACTTTCTTTCCCAGACTAGCGCAGAGTTTGGGTTCGTGAGTCGTTTGATGAAATGGTCAGAGAGTGCTCTTGAAAACAAATTTGCCTGCCTGGGATCACCTCCCCTGGTTGACATCAACTCCATTCAGAAATAGAACATAAAGGCCTAAAGACTCTACCTTCTTGAGTGCAACAATAAGGAGGCTGACAGCAACCACTGAAAGAAGTATTTCCAGAGTGCTTCCCAGAAGCCAAGGACTTTATGAACTGCACCATGTTTAACCATCAGAACAATCTACCAGAGAGAATTACCACGATTCTTTTTAACAGCCCAGACGGGGATACGGAGACCCCGAGATGTCTCAGAGTGGTTAAGTGGCAGGACGAAGACCTCTAGACTCCTATTGTCAAATCGCTCGACAATAAAGCAGATGGAGCTGGTGAGATGACGCGCTCAGTCTTCGCTGCGCATCATTCCCTGAGGAGCATGATCGACCCTGATGCTCTCATCCAGTGGTTCTCGACAGGGTGGAGGTGGAGGAGAGTTTTCCAGTGAAGGGGGTGTGTGGAAATATCTGGATAAAGGTTTGGTTGTCACAGAGCAGAGGTCAGGGATGTTGTACAACAACGCCCATGGCAGGACCTGTGGCAAAGAATTATCCTCCTGAAAATGTCCGTAGTGCCAGGGTAGAAAACGCTGCTCTAGCTGCCCTCCACCTTGAGCTGCTCAGGTAACGCGAACGTGCATCCGGGGATGGGGCTCAAGTATAAGAACAGCTGTTTGCAGACCGCAGAGTGTGGGGAGGCTTTTTAGAGACCCATTCCATCTCAGTGCTTTGGATTCAATCGGTCTGCTGTGGGGGGTCCAAGAATTTGCATTTCTAGTATGTTCCTAGGCAAGACTAATGCTGCTCCTCCTGGTACCACACCTTTTGATAACCACAGACTAATAATGCTTCTGTAAGTCTCCCTCTAATTTTTGACCCAGCGAGGTCAAAACCAGACAAAACCAACCCCAAGGAAATGTCCCTTACTTAAATGGGGTAGATTCCTCTGCAGCCCGCCTTGGCATTTCATCACCTTAATTTATGTCTTTCTAAAACAAGGTTGGAAATACAATTTCCTTGAGGTGGAAAGATGCACGTTTCATCCCGGCTTCTCTCTGGAGCCTTGGCTGCATCAGGCACCACATCCCTTGCTAATGAGCAGGCTCAAATAAATCCTCCGGCACCTCCAGGAGGGAAAGAACCTCGCCTCACGGCCCTTCAGGAGGATGGGCTGGCTGATGGAATGCAAGGTCACACCAGGCTTTGTGGAATAAATTGCTTCTTTGATTTACCTCTGATCCTTGCCAGAGCTCGGTGAATCCAACAAGTTTCAAATATAAATCCAGAAGAAACACTTCCAGGAAAAAGGCAGCCTTTTCATCAGTGCTGCTTATCAGACTGGTAATATCCGGGCCTCCAGTGGAGCCCAAATCAGGTCCTGTAACGCCATTACTTATGCCACACTCCTGGCTCAGCTGATTGCATTTCATTTAAGCCAGAGGTGGAAGGCACGGGGGCCCAGGACACAGTGGGAGTCATAATCATATTAGGAAATTTCAAGGCCAACTATGTGCCTCAGCATTGTAGGTTGTAATTGACTTGTTTCCCTGAAAATAAGATATTCTCTTATTTTTATTTCTCCTCAAGAAGACACACGGTGGCTTATTTTCAGGGGATATCTTATTTTTATTACAATGGTACAACAATCTACATTTATTCAAATACAGTTAAGTCGTCTGCTTGTGCAACACATGGACCCACAGTGCTGAGTCAAATGGCAGCCCCAGCTTTCCCTCTTCCCCCAAGGACACACAACACCCAAAGCAGAGCGTCCTGCCCTCACTTCTCCGGGGAGACTTTGACTCTCACAGTCTCTGTCTCCCTCTCTGCCTCAGCTCGCAGCACGCACAGAATGACTGAGATCAGACAACGGGAGCCGACCTTGTGGATGGGGCTGTCGGCACACACCTCTCTGGTCCCCTCCAAGATGATAGCTGTCCTGACAGGGCACATGGGCATCTGTCACGATGGGCAGACGAGAAGGGTTGCCGGCCATTGTGACCGCTCCGCGCCGGTTGGCTGCAGAGCCCCCCTATCATCATATTTTCGGGGTATGGCATATGCTGCACAAATGCCTAGAAATCCTGCCACGGCTCCTTGTGTGGGCATGTCTGACTTTTGGGGAAGCGCGGTACTTCCGGGCTTTGCTAATATTCTGAAGTCAGGTGGGGAAGTGCCTGGTGATGGTAAAGGATCTTCCCAGGAGCCTGTGACCAGGAATCACTGAAACACAGTCACCGTTCCTCTCTTTGGTCTCTGGTTTTGGGAATGCAAAATAAAAGGTCAGACAGAGAACACCCCCAGCTTGTGTAGATTGTTCAGTACTCTTAGTGCTGGCCCAGTTGGGTGGGTAGGGGGATTAGATCACAACATTTACAAATCAAGAAAGCAATCATTTCAAACAGTTGGCCGAAGCTGAGAAGTCACTACCTGTTTTGAACCATCACCTGCTCTGCAGTTCGCCCTCGTTTCCACCCTCTCTACTGTGAAGCTCAAGGCCTTGCCCAGACTGTTCATTGTCCTTAGAACACTCTTTCCCAGAGAGCCAGCTCACATTCTCTTTTCGTGCATGGGTAACCAAAATGTCATCTCTTTAAAGAAGTCTTCTTGGGCCTTTATATAAAACGATCAGCCTCTCCTGTCCACCCTATGCTACATATTTTTTGTAGTTCCTTATTGTTACTAGATACATGGTTCATTGCTAGCAGGAGGAATTGCAGAGCCGCTAAAAGCAGGGTGCCTGGATCCATCTTGCCTACTTATGTCCAGACATCAGACCACCAAAGGAGCTATGCAACTTAGGCGAGTTAATAAACTTCTTAGTGACTTGGATTCTCCATTTATAAAATGGATAATTACTGCACATACCATAAGAATAAACCAGTCTTGTGATTTCATTGTTCACTCAAAGACTCATTTATTTGCAGTATTTGTGGAAGTTATCGATCAGATTATTTGGGGGTACATGCAGGCTCTGTACAGGGTTGAATTTGTGATACTAAGACACTATTCTCTTTTCAGACCTGATCTCATAAAGGAAAGTAGCTTGAGGGTTTATGCTGACAGAACATTCTGGGTCTCAAATATTCTGAAGCCAACTTTGATCTGAGACTGTCTATGAAAGCAGAAATTCCATGAATCCAGACGATTTAGGTGAAAAGGTCAGAAAAATTAAAAAAAACCCAACAACCAATCCATATCCCAATGCTTTGTTCATTTAGGAGAAAAAGAGAATGGTGGAAGAAGAAAGTCTGATGAAAACAACAGTCTTGCAAAGGACAGCTCTCGTATGGCAATCATATGTAGCTCTGCATTCAGTCAACACCCCCACAGCAGGCAGAGAGATCCACCTCACTGCCTGATTCCATGCAGCTTAAGTGAATCTTCTAGATTTCCTTCAAAGCTCCTGTGCGGTAAAAGGCAGAAAGGCCTTCTTGGAAAGGTGCCATCTTTTCCCACACAGATGCTTGGGAAGAAATATTACACAAGCTCACTTGAGAGTTCCTCAGCGGGAGCATGAGGACAAGGAAGTGGCAAGTGACTAATAACTGGTACCCAATTGCTCTTCTAAAATTGCCTCCCATCTTCCCGTTCCCCGACATGAACTTCAGCCTGCATATTAATCCCTGGCCCTGTGAAAGCTGAGGGCACTCAAAGTTACTTTACTCAATGGACTTGAGCCCTCACCTCTTTGAAATGAAGGGGTTTACTAGATGAACTCCAGGATCCATTGCTGCGCTAACATTTTCTGTGGTTGACTGAATTGCTCTAAGCTCCCTGCCTGCCAGACTGAGAGTGAGTATCACATTAGGTTGAAGTTTCACTCAAGAAACTCTTGCTGCTGTTGGTGTGTTTATTATGCTTTCTCTTCCGGTCTACTGGGCAAAGCAGGAAGGAAAAAATCTTTTTTGGGCACTGTTGGGTAAGTACTGCGCACAAGGTCAGTAGTTCAAACCTACTAGCCACTTACAGGAGAAAGATGGAACCGCCTGTTCCCATAAAGATTGACAGCTTTGGAACAATGGATGATCACTGAGAGTGGAATTGACTAGATGTGGTAATGGCTTTTCCTTGGTTTAGTTAAATAATTTCTGTCATTGTCTCCCTCTGTAGTCAGATTAGCCTGGGTCAGACCTACCAGGTTGAAAAAAGGCTTTCTTTCTTTTCTTCTTTTTTAGTTAATTTAAAATTTTATCTTTGAACCTACCCAAGACCATGTCTCCTGTTGGGGATAAGAGATGCTAGATAAATTATTTTAAACTATGACATATAGGAAATGAGAGAATCACTATAATACAGTCACAATGAGTGTATCCTTCGCTGGAAAAATAATGGTGGCAATTCAGTTACTGTCCTCTCCTCCATACCCCAATCATGAATTTTCTTAATGACATTAACAGGTTCAGAATCAGAAATGCTCAGGACCTAGTTCTTTCAGTCACTAAAGTCTTTTATTCAGGCTGACTGGCCATTCTCTAGTCCTTGGCTTCTCAGCCACATTGCCCCTGGATTCTGCCCTGCCCAGGTAATCTTACAGAGTTCTTTTAGTGTTGCAAAGTCATACCCAAAATGCCCCAAAGTCATACCCCTTGTGGTAGCTAAATAATCTGGTGTCAACTCATGGAGGGGTGGAGTCTAGTCTGTCACGTTGTAGCTTGATGAGCACATTTGGAGGCACCATGGAGATAAGTAGCTCACTGGAGGTGGGACACAAAGACACTCCCTGTGAGACATTCCTGTTGAGAAGACACATGGAGCTACGCTAGAGCCCTGGAGCTGAAGGAGCCACACGGAGACCCCTGCCAGCACTGAGATGCTTCTACTGGCACCAGATCCACAAGACTCTCCACCCACTGGCCTGTGATCTTTATTCCTGCATTCAGCATGTGCTGCATGAGTCTGAAAAAGAATTTATAGTCTAGTAATGGACATATGTGCTAATATTGGATTTATGGACTTAATCTGGGCCGGACTGGGCTATTTTCTTAATGTACACTTGCTCTTTGATGTAAAGCTCTTTCTTGTACACATATTAGTGTGTATGAATTTGTTTCTCTAGTCAACCCAGATTCACACTCCTCTCCACATTAAGCTTCATCCCCACAGAGCTCAGCTCTAGCTCTGTGCATCGGCAAATATAGATCCTTAATTAAATGCCCAGAGGCACTTCCTTTCGTAAGTGAACCTTCTGCTCAAAGCACTCGCTCCTTGGGCCAGGAAGGGTACAACTCTTTCTCATTCTCTGGCTGTGCTGCTGCTACTGTGTCTGTCTGTCACGGTTCCGCCCTTTCTCTGGTGTCTTGGCTCTCTGCCCGTAGAGAGCGGAGATCCAGCGGGCAGGGATCTGGGCACTCCCATTCCTGCTTCGTCTTTCTCAATGGTACTCAGATCCCTTCTTCTTGCTCCCGAGTTATTGTTCTCTTGAAGCTCATAGTATGGCAATTCAGTCTATTACAATTACCCAACAGGATGAAAAGTACTTTAAAACTTTGGATGAAATAAAAATAATTTTAAAAATTGGGGTGAAAAGTGGGAGTGCTGGCAGTCAGGAAGGGCTTTTACGCTCCGATCTGAAAGTTGAAGAGCTGGACAGGTAAGGATGTGGCGTGGAAGTATGGCGTGGAAGTGGTAGGAGGCAGGAAAAGATATGCAAAGGCACAGAAGAGAAAGAAGGCCAGAGTTTGATCATTTATTAGAAGAGGAAATGGAGTTCTGGAGGGTTTAGTCACATAGACATCAGAAGATAAAAGCAGAGACTCTTAGCTTTTTGTGCTATGCACAATACAACCCTTCCAGAAGGGTCTGCCTTTGAAATGAGACCCATTAAGACGTGTACAGTTTAGATCTTAGGGACTATCCTCAACTTTTCTTTTAAACCAGTTTCAGTGTTTGTGCAATGTGGGTGACGAAAAAGTGATTCAGGCATAGATCTTCTGGGGTCTTTGTCAAGTCACGTTGCTCAATGTTCCTCTGCCTACTCAGTCAAACTCCCAATGCCAACTCCAGCTTTGCCAGTTTCTTCCCAAGGACCCTGCTCTTTCAGCAGCACCTAACAACAACATCTCTGCACAGGAGCCACCATACACCGGGAGTCTGCCTGCTTCAATCGGTCTCAGATCCATTTTGTTTGGCTATCGGGCGTTGCCTCAGATGCTCTTTAAAACTGAAACAAGCAAGCTGAATAGTTGTGCATTGCTTGTGGGAATGTAAAATGGCACAACCACAGTGGGAAATGGTTTGGTAAATAAAACACAGAATTATGCTTTGCCTCGGCAATTTCATTCCTAGACTAGAAGTACCCTATGACTCAGCTTTTTCATATCTGGGCACATACCCAAGAGACTAGAAAGCATAGATTCAAACAGAGCCTTTTACACCAATGTCCAGCCATCCCTGTTCAAAGGTTAGAAACAATTGTCCATCAACAGATGAGTGGAGTAATGGAATGTAGTGCAAACACACACTGAAGTAATATTCAGTGATAAAGGAAAATAAAGTTCCAATACATGCCATACCATGGATGAATACTGAAAATATTTGCTGCATGAAATACATGAAAGGCAATACATGAAAGGCAAAATACATGAAAGGCAAAATAAATATTTAATGATTCCTATTAAATAAGATGTCTAAGCTAGGTATTGGTGGTTTCCAGGGGGTTGATGAGGGTGGAAATTGCTGCTAGAGGGCTGCTGAGGTACCATTTCTCGTGGTGCGAGGCGTTTGGAGATGAGTAGTGGTACTAACTACACCACACGGGAGTTGTGTAGTGAATATATGGTGCACATAGTTGGTGAATACAGTTAATGTCTGTGGATTATATAATTTAAAATGGTTACAGTAGAAAATTCTGTGCCATATATATTTTACCACAACACAAGTGAAAATAAAACAAGTTGCCAGCATTTAAACGTTGGGAGGATTCAATATAAAAATGAATTTTCTGCCATTTTCTAAAAAATACCAGTAGGTCTGAGATACTGTGCCCAGTTTAAAAGAAGCAAGTGGCAAGAAGGGATTAACGATTGCTACTTCTGGACGTGAACATACACTTCCCCATGGGCTATAGTGTCTACCAAGCTTCCCTCAGCCATTTATGTTATCTTCATTTGTGTTTTCATGAATTAAAAAAAATTTCCTTAGCATTTCTAATGTAAGTAAATATCATTTTACATGATTCCTTAAAATTTTGACTTCCAGACTTCTATGTGAAAACAAAATCAAAGTGATAAAGTTGGTTTTATAATCTTACCTGTATAATGTTGGCTATGGGGTAGTTCATTAAAATTGACTTCAATTGCTTTCTTTAAAAAATCATGTTATTGGGCACTGGTACAGCTCTTATCACAATCCATGCATATATCCACCGTGTCAAGCACATTTACGCATTTGTTGCCATCATAATTTTCAAAACATTTTCTTTCTACTTGAGCCCTTGGTATCATCTCATTTTTATTCCCTCCCCGTCCTCCCTCATAAACCCTTTTTGTCATATCTTACACTGACCGATGTGTCCCTTCACCCACTTTTCTGTTGTCTGTCCCCCTTGGAGGGGGTTATATGTAGATCATTGTGATCAGTTCATCCTTTACTCCCCCCACCTTCCCCTTAGCTTCCTGGTATTGCTACTTTCATTATTGGTCCTGAGAGGTTTATCTGTCCTGAGCTCCTATCTGTACCAATGGACATGCTATGGTCTAGCTGGATTTGTAAGATAGAATTGGGGTCATGATAGTGGGAGGGAGGAAGCATTAAAGACTAGAGGAAAGTTGTATGTTTCATCAGTGCTATACTACACCCTGACTGGCTCATCTCTTCCTTGTGACCCTTCTGTAAGGGGATGTTCAATTGTCTACAGATGGGCTTTGGGTCTCCACTCCACCTTCCCCCTCATGCACATTGAGATGTGTTTTTTTTGGTTCTGAGCCTTTGATGCCTAATACCTGATCCCATTGACACATCGTGGTCATACAGGCTGGTGTGCTTCTTCCATGTGGACTTTGTTGCTTCCCAGCTAGATGGCTGCTTGTTATTTTTAAGACCCCAGATGCTATATCTTTTCATAGCCTGGCACCATCATCTTTCTTCACCACATTTGCTGCTGTACCCATTTTATCTTCAGTGATCTTGTCAGAAAGGTGAGCATCACAGAATGGCAGGTATTAAAACAAAGTGTTCTTATGCTGAAGGAGTACTTGAGTAGAGGTCAAATGTCTATCTGCTACTTTAATACTTAACATGCAATTATATGTATGTAGATCTTTTGCCCTATCATTGTATATAAATATATTTACATATGCACATGCCTGTATTTAGACCTCTATAAATGCCCTTTGCCTCCTACTTCTTCTTCTTTTTCCTTTCCTCTTGTCCCACTACCATGTTTGGCTTTCATTTGGGTTTCAGTAATTCCTCTTGGCTAGATTGCCCTTGATCAAGCCCCACCAGGCATCCTATGCCCTCCTTGCCATCAATTTTAGATCACTTGCATGACTTTTTTTTTCTTCAAAAGGAAGCTTTATTGTTTCCATTGGGTCCCCAGCTGGGGGGAGGGGCTCCAGGGCGGTGGCATTGCGTGGACGGGTTCAGGCAGAGGGTCACGGGCTGGCAGTGGGGAGGCAGAGGGCCCCTGGCAGGTGGCTTGGCGCCGCAGGTTCCTAGCCTTCTTTGAGAGTGAGTCTCTTGAAGAGATACTCGCCCAGGCCGGCCTGGGGGCTGGCCAGCCTGCGGAGGTTGGTCAGGTGGTCGCCCATCTTCTTGAGGAGTTTCACCTCCTTGTCCAGGAAGTGGTTCTCCAGAAAGTCACAGAGATGGGGGTCAGCATGAGTGGACCCCACGGCATGCAGGTCCAGAAGAGCCTGGTTTAGATTTTTCTCCAGGGCTAGGGCAGCTTCCATGGCATCCAGGGTTCGACCCCACTCATCTTGAGATGGCTTCTGCACATCCTGGAAAAGGGCGCGGCCACCGTGCTGGTTCTGCAGCTTCCAGAGACGCTCGGCCCCCTCGCGCTTCTCCTTCGCCAGCTCGCGGAAGACGTGCCCCCCGCCTTCCAAGGCCACATCGTCGCAGTGGAAAAGCAGCCCAGAGAGAGGCAGGTGTCAGAGGCCTGCAGGTGCAGGTTGACCAGACGGTTGACGCCGGCCTCCGCGTTGGTGGAATAATTCTGACGGAGCTGAGAGCTCATGATGCGTCGGTTTGGAGGTCACCACACGCCAAATAAAAGTGTTTGCTGGTCCCAAGAAGAGGGGCTGGCCGAGAAGATGGTCCCCAAGTTACTTCCGGAAAGAAGCCTGTTGCGTGGCGGAGGGTTGGCGGCAGGGAGTTCCCAGATCTGTTCCGTTCAAACACTGTTGAAGCAAGACACAGATCCACGGGACCACGGGGCGAGCTTAGGCGCATGACTTTTTTGTATTTGAATGATTAATCAAAAACATAAGGGTCAAGAGCCATGTCAACATGACCTAATTTCTCAGACTCCTCTAAAGCTTCATTTTGGTGATTTATTCCTAACAGTCCAGAATTTACAAGGATTCAAAATATTATAGCGCTTAATTGTCAACTCAATATTTCCTTTATCCAACATAGAATATTTAGTGATAGAGAACTCTCCAACACTCTTTAAAACTAAACCCATTTTTGAGGCACTCTGGCTAAAAGAAAGTAAAAGCGAGCCAGAGTTTGTCCCCACATGGCATCCACTTGGCTCCGTTCATTGGAACATTGAGGAATTATTCTAACCACTGTTCCTTAAAAGAGCCCTTCAGATACTTTCAGTGTTCATCACTGAGAGTCTTTTCTTCCCTCAAACATTTGGAGTTCTCTCACTCATTCCTCACAAATGTTTTGATTCAGCTTTCTATTCACAATCTTTTCAATGCATGCTGTGGTCTGCAAAGATGGTTACCCCTAAGTCCTTCCTCCCTGTGCATGCATGTGATTTCTCAAATTCTCTTCCCTTTGAATCTAGCCTTGACTCACAATAGCCATTTCCAGTCATAACCTTTAAAAGAACTGGCAGCCCAAGGCTCTATATAAGTTTAATGCCATTCCAACACAAATACCATCATCTTTCTTCAAAGAATTGGAAAAACTGATTACCAACTTCATAGGTAGAGGGGGGAAGCCCTGAATTAGCAGAGAACTCCTCAAGAAGAAGGACCGAGGGGGAAAGCTTGTTCTACCTGACTTTAGCACCTATGGTATTTAGGCACAATGGTCAAAACTGCAAGGTATTAGTATAATGACAGCTAGTCGGGCCAATAGAAAATAACTGAACACACGGGAGCAAATGAAGGGGGAGGAAGAGAGAGTGGAGCACATCCTAGTCCACCAAGCCTTAATGACAAGATTCCCACCCAGAGCAGCCAATCCACAGAGAAGACCATATGGCCAGCGCCACTATGAGATAGGACATCCCTTATTGACCCATGGCCCCACAGGGGACAATACTGGAGACACAGTGTGGGAATTGTGCACGATCTGATCTCACCACACTAAGGGAAAACTCTAAGGATGTGCAACAGAACAGCAAGGGGAACAGAGCAACGAAGTCCCCAGGGAATACCAAAAATAGACTTTAGGGCCAGGGCTTGGCAACCCATCAGACTCAACCATCAAGGGACCAGGGGTGGGATCGGGGAGGGAGGGGGACTGGGGAAAAAAAGGGAAACCGAGCTGATTCCAGGAACCCAAGTGGAAGGTGAATTATGAGAATGACGAGTGCAACGACATGGAAGAGGGGGAGGTAGGAAGTGGTATTAACAAACCCAGGGACAAGGGAACAGCAAGTGATCCAAATCGGTGGTGAGGAGGGTATAGGAGGCCTGGTAGGGCATGATCAAGGGTAATGTAACAGAGAGGAATTACTGAAACCCAAATGAAGGCTGAGAATGATAGTGGGACAAGAGGAAAGTAAAAGGAAATAGAGGGTAAAACTAGAAGGCAAAGGGCATTTAAAGAGGTCTAAATAAAGGCATATACATATGTAAATATATTTATATATGAGGATGGGGAAATAGATCTAGGTGCTTATATTTATAGGTTTAGTAGTAAGGTAGCAGAAGGACATTGGGCCCCCTCTCAAGTACTCCCTCAATGCAAGAATACTTTCTTCTATTAAACTGGCATTCCATGATGCTCACCTTCCTGACTCAATAGCTGAAGACAAAGTGGGTGCATAAGCAAATGTGGTGAAGAAAGGTGATGGTGCCTGGCTATCAAAAGATATAGCATCTGGGGGTCTTAAAGGCTTGAAGTTAAACACGCGGCCATCTATCTCAGAAGCAACAAAGCACACATGGAAGAAGCACACCAGCCTGTGTGATCACGAGGTGTCAAAGGGATGTGGTATCAGGAATCAAAGAACAACAACAAAAAATATTATCATTGAGAATGAGGGGGAGTCTGAGGTGGGGACCCAAAGCCCATCTGTAGGTAACTGGAAATCCCCTTATAGAAGGGTTGCGGGAAGGAGACAAGCCAGCCAGGGCGCAGTGTAGCAATGATGAAACACAACTTTCCTCTAGTTCCTAAATGCTTCTTCCCCACCCACTATCATGACCCCAATTCTACCTTAAAAATCTGGCTAGACCAGAGGATGTACACTGTTACAGATAGGAACTTAAAATCCAGGATGATTGATCCCTCCAGGACCAGTGGTGAGAGTGGTGATACTGGGAGGTTAGAGGGAGGGTGAGGTAGAGAGGGGGAACCAATTACAAGGATCTACATATAACCTCCTCCCTGGGGTACGGGCAACAGAAAAGTGGGTAAAGGGAGATGTCTGACAGTATAAGATATGACAAAATAATAATTTATAAATTATCAAGGGTTCATGCGGGAGCGGGGAGGGAGGAGAAAAATGAGGAGCTAACCCAGTGGCTTATGTGGAGTGCAAATGTTTTGAGAATGATGAGGGTAAAGAATGTGCTAATGTGCTTTATACAATTGATGTATATATGGATTGTGATAAGAGTTGTATCAGCCCACCAATAAAATGATTTAAAAAATAACCAAAAACCCAGAAATAAAATCATCATCATACAGACTACTAATCTTTGATAAGGGCCCCCCCAAAAGTCAAATGGGAGCAGATGCCCTCTTCAGCAAGTGGTGCTGGAAACAATGGATATCTATCTGCAGAGAAATGAAGCAAGATCCTAATCTCATTCCAAGTACAAGAATAAACTCAAGGTGCATCCCAGACCTTGAGGTAAAACCCAAGACTCTTAGGGCCATCATTGAGGGAATTGGAACAAACCTGAGACCTTTAATGCAGGGAATACATTATTGGCAATAAGGAAGAACACAAATACAGGTGAGTCACAAAATGACAAATGGGATATACTGAAGATAAAACACCTGTGCACATCGAAAGGACTCACCAAGAGAATAATCAGAGAGCCCACCAGCTGGGAAAACACCTTTAGCAATGATACATCAGAAAAAGGCTTTATTACTAAAATCTACAATACTCTGCTAGCTTCCAAAAAAAAAAAAAAACCCTAATTGCCAACTGAGGAGGTGGGCAAAGAACCTGAACAGAAGCTTCACAAGGGCAGAAATTCAAATGGCCAATAAACATTTGAGAATATGTTCCCAATCATTAGCCATAAGAGAAATGCAAATTTAAACAAGCCAACATTCTCAAAGGTAGCCCAATTCAAAAGTCCAGAAAGCAACAAGTGTTGCAGGGGCTGTGGTGAGATAATAACTCTCGTCCACTGCTGGTGGACCTGGAGGTAGGTACTACCACCATGGAAATCGATCTGGTGATTTCTAAAACAGATGGAAATCGAGCTACCATAAGACCCAGCAACCCCCACTAATGGGCATACACCCAGAAGAGGCAAGAAACAAATCACGATCAGACATCTGTGCTCCAATGCTCATCGCAGCACAGTTCACAATTGCAAGGAGTTGGAAGCAACCCAAATTTCCATCAACGAAGGAATGGATTAAAAAATTGTGGTACATACACACAATGGATTACTACGCATCCCTAAAAAGCAGAGATGAACACATGAAGCACATTGCCTCATGGGAAGAACTGGAGGAAATTATGCTAAGCGAAGTAAGTCAAGCACAAAAGGACAGGTACAACATGAGTCTGCTGAGTGAAGCTTAAAAATGCAAAAGGGCCATAGGGAAAAAGTTACTGTATACATACATTTCTGGGGGGAGGTCCAGTAAGTATGGCAGAGGCCAGACCCAACCCAGGGATACATATGATAGCCAACTAAAAAGGAGGGGGAAAGAAAAAAAAAAAGACATGGATAGCAGAGAAACAGGGCACTAACCCACCCAAGGGGAGGGTATTGTATATATCTCCACAGGAGAGGAAGGGAGGGACCAAATTTCAACCTAGTGCACCAAGACATAAATGCAACCTACCGGCATAAATCAGGGAACCAATAGAGAGGTCTGAGGGACCAGTCCCAATTCCCCAGAAGAATTCACTTCAGAAGACAGCCCTAGAGGTATTGCTGAAACCCAGGTGGGGACTGAGCATGATAGTGGGACAGGAGGAAAGTCAAGGGAAATAGAGGAAAGAGCTGGGAAGCAAATGGCATTTATAGAGGTCTAGACAAAGACATGTACATATGCAAATATATTTATATGTGAGGATGGGGAAATAGATCTATGTGCCTATATTTATAGGTTTGGTATTTAGGTAGCAGACAGACACTGGGCCTCCACTCAAGTACTCCCTCAATGCAAGAATACTTTTTTCTATTAAATTGGCATTCTATGATGCACACCTTCCTGACACAACCGCTGAAAACAAAATAGGTGAATAAGCAATTGTGGTGAAGAAAGCTGGTGGTGCCCGGACATCAAAAGATATAGTGTCTGGGGTCTTAAAGGCTTGAGGGTAAACAAGCGGCGATCTAGCTCAGAAGCAACAAAGCCCACATGGAAGAAGAACACCAGCCTGCATGATCATGATGTGCCAAAGGGATCAGTTATCAGGCATCAAAGAACAAAAAATCATATCACTGGGTGCTAACCTCCATGATACAATTGCTGAGGACAAATGAGTGCAGAAGCAAATGTGGTGAAGAAAGCTGATGGTGCCCAGCTATCAAAAGGTATAGCGCCAGGGGTCTTAAAGGCTTGAAGGTAAACAAGCGGCCATCTAGCTCAGAAGCAACAAAGCCCACATGGAAGAAGCACACCAGCCTGTGCGATCACGAGGTGTCGAAGGGATCAGGTATAAGGCATCATCAGAACAAATAATCTCACCATTGTGAATGAGGGGGGAGTGCAGAGTGGAGACCCAAAGCCCATTTGTCGGTCACTGGAGATCCCCTTGAAGAGACCCCTAGGGGAGGCGACCAGCCAGTTAAGGTGCAATGTGGCACTGATGAAAAATACAACTTTCCTAAATGCTTCCAACGCCCCCACTCCCACTCCCACTATCATGATCCGAATTCTACCATGCAAGTCTGGCTAGACCAGAGGATGTACACTGGTACAGATAGGAACTGGAAACACAGGGAATCCAGGGCGGATGATACCTTCAGGGACAGCGGTGTGAATGGCGATACTGGGAGGGTAGAGGGAGAGTGGGTTGGAAAGAGGGAATCGATTACAAGGATCTACATGTGACCTCCTCCCTGGGGGACAGACAACAGAAAAGTGGGTGAAGAGAGACGTCGGACAGGACAAGATATGACAAAATAATAATTTATAGATTATTAAGGGCTCATGAGGGAGGGAAGGCCGGGGAGGGAGGGGTAAAATGAGGACCTGATGCCAAGGGCTTTAGTGGAGAGCAAATGTTTTGAGAATGAGGAGGGCAATGAATGTACAGATGTGCTTTACACAATTGATGTGTGTATGGATTGTGCTAAGAGTTGTATGAGCCCCTAATAAAAGGATTTTAAAAAGGAAGACAGCTCTGAAGGTGCAGCTCCGGAAGAGGGACACACCTAACCAGAGTACATAGGAGCAAATGAAGAGGGAAGGAGAGAGGGTGGAACACAGCCTCGCCCACCAAGCCCAAGGACAATACTCCTGTTCTGAATAGCCAAAGCACAGAGAGGACCATAGGGCTGCCCCCCCGCCCCATAAGACACGAGGCCCCTCACTGACCTATAGCACTAAGAGGTACAACATTGGAGGCACAGTAACAAGGAGTTTTGCCTGTTCTGACCCCACCACACCCGGGCACATAGCAGAGCAGCAAGGGGAGCAAAGCAATGAAGTCCCTTGGGAATACCAAAAATAGACTTTGGGGCCTGGCATCCTATCAGACTCTACTGGAAAACACTCCTATCGGTCAACAAACAGACCTGAAACTATTTATAGGCCTTTTTTGTTGTTGTTGTCCTTGGTTTATTTGTTGTTTTGTTTTACTCTGTCTTGTGCTTATTATTGTCTCTGCATATCTAGATAAGATAGGCGGGATAAACAATCTGGAGGAGAAAACAATGGACCAATGGTTCCAGGGGGACATGAGAGAGAGGGCGGAGAGAGAAAGGAAGTGGGTTTTTAACAAACCCAGGGACAAGGGAAAAACAAGTGATCTAAAATTGATGATGAGGAGGGTTTGACCAAGGTCCATGTAACTGAGAAGAATTACTGAAACCCAAATGAAGGTCAAACATGATAGTGGGACAAGAGAAAAGTAAAAGGAAATAGAAGAAAGAAATAGGAGGCAAAGGACATTTATGAGGTTTAAATACAGGCATGTACATATGACAATAGGGAAATAGATCTATGTACATATCATTACACGTTAAGTATTAAGGTAGCAGATGGACATTGGGCCTCTACTCAAGTACGCTCTCAATACAAGAACAGTTTGTTCTAATAACCTGGCATTCCACGATGCTCACCTTCCTGACAAGATCACTGAAGAGAAAATGGGTGTATCCGCAAATGTGGTGAAGAAAGCTGATGGTGCCTGGCTATCAAAAGATATACCATCTGGGGTCTTAAAGGCTTGAACATAACAAGCAGCCATCTAGATGGGAAGCAACAAAGGCCACATGGAAGAAGCACACCAGCCTGTGTGATCATGAGGTGTCAATGGGATGAGGTATCAGACATCAAAGACCTAGAACAAATATTTCATCTCAATGTGAAAAGGGGAGTATGGAGTGGAGACCCAAAACCCATCTGTAGACAATTGGACATCCCCTTACAGAAGGGTCACAGGAAGAGACAAGCACCAATGAAACATACAACTTTCCTCTAGTCTTTAGTGCTTCCTCTCTCCCACTGTCATGACCCCAATTCTACCTTACAAATCTGGCTTTACCAGAGCATGTGCATTGGTACAGATAAGAGATGGAAACACAGGGAATCCAGGACAGATAAACCCCTCGGGACCAATATGAGAGCAGCAATACCAGGAAGCTAAGGGGAAGGTGGGGGGAGTAAAGGGTGCCCTGATCACAATGATCTACATATAACCCCCTCCCAGGGGGACAGACAACAGAAAAGCGGGCGAAGGGAGACATTGGTCAGTGAGAGACATGAAAAGATAATAATAATTTATAAATTATTAAAGGTTCATTAGGGATGGAGGGTGGGGGAGGCAGGAGAAAAATGAGAAGCTGATACCTAGGGCTCAAGTAGAAAGAAATATTTTGAAAATTATGATGGCAACAAATGTATAAATGTGCTTGACACAGTGGATATATGTATGGATTGTCATAAGAGTTGTACGAGGCCCCAATAAAATGATTGTAAAAAAAATAGGACTGGCAGCTGTTTCTTCCTTCCTCTTGGATTCCAGCAGCCATGGATGAGTCTGACTGCCTTGACTTCTCCATGCTGTGAGGAATCCCAAGCAACCAAAGGGGAGACATTTTGTGTAAAGTGGGGAGAGCTTAAGCTTCACGAATGATCCTAGCTGAGAAGTCAGCTTATGTGCAAAGAACTATCTGGGTCAGCTTTAGAAGAAACTGCCCATTTTTGCTCGGACATCTTACAGAAGCAGGAAAAATAATAATGTGTTGTTTTAGCTCATCAATCTTAGGATGATCGCTTAGGCAGTTGAAGATGTCTGAATACCCTGTCAGAAATGTTTGCAATTCCTTTCACTTGTGGAACTCTATGTATTTGCTCTTTTAGGTCTCTGGAGGCCAGCTCACCACTTTGCTATCAGGCAAATGCATTTGCGGTAAAACTCTAATTTCTTCATCAATTTGAAAATCTCCCTTATGATCAAAAAGATGCAAACAAAAATAATTAGTCATTAGTAATACTTAGAAGTTACTACTTTTGCTTTAGCAAAAATAACATCCAGACAGGAAGGAGGGAAAGCAGTAATAGAAAGGACAACAAAAAGTGACTTTTCATCTTTTGTTATTTTTTGAGACCTAACCCCCGAGTCGTTATGCCTCATAGATTCTGTCTGAGCCTAACATTCAGGCGACTCCTTCAATCCTGGCCCCGTGTCTTGGGCTCTCTGTAAACTCCCTGTCTGACCAGTGTCTTCACAAGGTTCGAGAGGCTCCCTGGGCAAGAGAGGCCCTGGCTGTCGTGATCATGTCGTGATTGAAGCGATGGTTCCCACCAACTGCAGGGTCCTGTGCCTCCCCCCCACTCCCACCCCCCCCAAAAAAAAGGAAAGAAAGAAATGACTCACTTTATACCCTTTAACTTCTGACTCATTATCCAGAGCCTTCACTTGATCCCAATTCAGGATAATTTTGGAGTCCGATGAATTCCATATGATGTTTCCGGGGGGTTGACTTGGTGCTATAAAAAAATTAAGATATACGAAGTCACAGATTATTAAGCCTAAATGGATTCTGAGGAATATCTCTTTGCTAGATTTGAGAGTGGAGGCAATTTAATGGACTATTGCACTAAACTGTGTCTTCAAGGTCACTGAAATCTGCCAAGATAGAGTGCTGCAAATGGGAAAAGATTCCAATGTCCGCCTAACATTCATAGCTGAAAGAAGTCACCCTTCCCAATGAGGAGAAAACATTTATCTGGCTGTCCTCTGGAGCCATGAATTCTGCACGGCATTCAAAAAGGTTCATTTAAAAGGCTAATGTAAAATTGAATCCAAATTATTATACCAATTAGCATGCAAACAGTCCCTGGGAGGTGGGGAGGCGGGAATAAACGGGATACATTTGATGAATCCCCAAAACATTTCTCAGCGAATTTTTCCTTACGTGGCTTTCTAGTCGTCACATTGACAGTTGGACTGGAGGGCCCCGTTCCGGCGGAATTGTATGCTTTGACAGCTAAATGGTACAGCGTGCTGCCTTTTAAGTTGGTGATTTTTGTCGATGTATGATTTCCAATTGTTTGTATTTTTTGAGCATTTTCTTCCTTATCATCATGTCGCCAATATTTAACCTGAGAAAATAAAAAAGGAAGATCTCGGGGTTCATACCAATGGGAGAGACTCCTGAGGCGATCCATTGATGAGGTAATATTGTCTGAGGTAATACTGTTCTTACCATGGAGTCACTATTACAATGGAGTTAATACCCCGTGCCAGTTCACAGGTCACTCTTCCAAAGCTAAGAGCTTTGAATGTCCTGAGAAACACCCCCAGCAGGGAACCCCCTTTCCTTTCTAGCTTCCTAGTGAGATGGCGAATTGGCACAACAAATCCACTCAGCCTGCTATGTTCCCTTTCATCTCACCTTTGCTTTGACCCAAGGGGTGCCAGGCAATCAGAAGTCAAATCTCGTTTTAAATATCTCTGGATTATAAGACAGAAAAAGGATAGTCTCACTATTGGGGGCTTTCATGAGCACTTAGGTATAAGTCAAGCCTCGCACTCCCTCTGAAATGGTTCTTTTCAGGGTGTGTCTGGGGGGTCCTGCAGAGGAGTATGACTCTTTGTACACCTTAAAGTGCTCTTACCTACCTCATAACCTTGGATCCGCCCTGTATTCTTCTCCAGGGGCGAGGCCCAGAACACTTCAATGTCTGTTGCAGAAAGGCTTCTGGCAAAGAGGCTGGGTGGTGGCTTGGTGGGTTCTACAGATGAATATAGAAGATGTTATTACACTAGTGTGTTTCTAGAGAAAGACAACATAAAGCATGAAAAAATGTGGTTCTCGAATGGTCTTTAATGACTGTAATCCAGATACTCCTTTTGCAGAGGATCCATGGTGAAATCTTGGAAGGGGTGTGGGTAGAGAGGTGTGGCAGGAGGTGGGGATGGGAGAGGAATTATCAAGGAGTGGCTGGGTGGTACAAATGGCTACTGCATTGGCTGCTACCAGAATGATTGTGAGTTCACGTCTACCCAGAAGCATCTCAGAGGAAAGATGTAGTGATCTACTTCCCCCAAAGCCAGCTTTTGATTTACTTCCAGAAAATCAGTATACATCCGTTCTGACAGCCAGAGTTGCTGTGAATTGTAATTGAGAAACCACAATGCACTGGAAGGAAAGTAATCCAAGGTTACTCAAGGTTAGCTTAAATTGTCTGAGCTAGCAATGCCCTGCATGGGTCTGTCTTGGTCAGTGTTGGGCAGAGGCTATGAGATTCAGTCTGGTCTCTGGATTATAAATCGGAGAGAAGAGTGGGAAAGGTCAGTCAGCAGACTTCACTAAGGCAGAGGAGAGCTAGGTGAAAGTCTGGTTCTGCATCACACCCTGATGGTCTTGGAGAAGTCACTTCTTCAGGGTCTCAGTAGCCCCGGCAGCAAAAGAATAGGCTGGACCAAGAGTGTTGTTCAAATGTCAGTTATTTGTATCAGATTTGTGTTACCGACTATTTGTTATGGCTTTTCTTTCAACACTCCTACTTACAAACAGCTTACGTTAGCCGAGCTTTAAGCAGTGATATTTATGAAATCTTATATTTGATATGATAACTGTATTTTTTCTAATGCAATTAAAATTAACACCCACCTATTGCACATTTTAAATCGCTCATCTGGTATGATTTACAGTCAAATTGTGTACTCTCTCTGGAATAATCTTGATGCTCCAGGAAATGTTGAACAAGAAGACCTGCATGATCTTGCCTGTCTATAAACGGCTATGATTCTATTTATGTCTTAATTAACTCACCATTTATTAAGGGCCTGTGTGTCATACACAGTTAAACACTGGGGACACAAAGGAGGAAAACAAATGGCCTACACTTAAAAAAACACCCTTTAGTGAGGATATCAAATGCAAATTAAAAATGAATAATACTGTGGGACGAGAACTATAATCGAGGACTCCTCAGGATCCGCCAGGAAAGGAGCGTGCTCGTTCAGACTTGAAGGGTACATGTGCGATCACAGTGGGATAGGCAGAGGAGGGCAAGAGAAGACGAAGCGTGTGCAAAGGGCTGGGGCTTCTCTGAATAACCGTGAACCCTTTGGAGCATGAAGTATGGAGAGGAGAGCTGTGAGGGCCGAGGCTGAACCTGGTGGGCATTAAATCTCAGAGGACCACAGGGTCTAAGACCTGTTTTTAGGGAAAAGACTATACTGCATCTTCATTTACTCCAAATCAGTGTCTATGTTGTAACACGGTTTCACTCTGGACGCTTCCTTTCAGATAACACAGTTTAATCTGATGGCGATCAAGACTACGTGAGAGGCGTTCTGAAGGCAGGGGAGAGTAGAGGGGACAGTCATGCAAGAGAACCTTTTTCTCATGGGGACAGTGTGGAAGACGAGGAGATGGCTTCACCACTGAATCTTCTGTCTAAATAAGGGATAAGCACATGTGGCTTAGGGACATGACTAAGAGGAAATGTAAATTATATCTTGATATTCATTTAAAGGGGAAAATAGAAATATAATTCTTTAAAAAGTAATGATAATATAGCCATGGATAAAGTGGTATTATCTAGTACTCGGGAGTTTGACCTCTAACAATGGAATTGTAGCCATTTGTCTCTATATGCAGGGAAGTAGATGGTTTTCAAGCTGGATGATGAACCACATTATTTCCATTATTCTCAAAGCAGGATATGCCTTCAATTTCTTGCCCAGGGTTAAATCTATTGTGCATCCTAAAATCAATAGCATTTTAGGACTGGAAAAAACGAACAACAAAATCCCCCTCGCATCCCTCAGGAACAGAGAGCGTACCTTCTTCTGCAGAGTACACCGTTGTGATGGGGCTGAAGGCGCCCTCTCCTTTGTTGTTGAACACGCCCACTTTAACCTCAAAGGGAGAGAAAGGGGCCAGGCTCTCATTCCGGAACACGTATCGGGACGCGTCGGCCGAGGCCCTCACGGTCTTCATCCAGTTCTTTTTGCCATGGGGCCGGAAGGCCACCACATACCCGAAACCGCCACCATTCTGTAATTCCTCAGGGACAGTCTGGCAAAGAGGGGAGGCGGTCCTCAGAAAGCATGCCAGCTTGGTTCCGGTGCTAGACTTTTGCTGTTTCCCCTCTCTGTTCTTGTCTATACTCTTCTCCGACTATCTTATCTGGGGGTTTGCCAAGAGGCTTCTCGATCTGGGGCTTGCCATCCTTCTACCTTAGATATTCATGACTTACTGGTCAGGTGTCAGGGTGAACAACTGAGTGAAAATCTGTCCTGGAGAACCTGGCTCCTGGAGAGGGCAGGCCCAGTTCTGAATGATTGGAAGTGACAATAGAAGATACTGGCTATTTGATGTAGAAATCAACATTTCCATCGGTTCCCCTCTGTACCATCCTATGCTCCTCTTCCTACAACGCATGCAAGACAGAGGAGCCCCCGGAAGAGCTCAGCTCATCCCAGCTCAGGCACAGCCTTCCTTCTTCCACTGGGAACATCAGCTGGGGGTGGCTGATTTCTTTCACTGCTGGGGCTTTGAGCAAATAAAAGAATTTAATTTCTAGGGCCCTTGTTTAGAAACCTCCCCAAACCCTAAGAACCCTTTATAAAGCTCCCACCTCCTCTCCCCAAAACAATTTTTAATAAATTGGTGACGAGCCTTTCCTCAGGTTGTTTTTAAAAATCCTTTCTAATAGAGGGCTCCAGCAGCAGAACTGACTCCAGGAAATCATGCTGGTTCACTCAATCAATGTTGGCAGATGTTTTAAATCAATTGGCCATGCAGCAGTCTAGGAAGAAAAGAAACACTGGCTTTCTTTGAACCTGGATTCTTTAATAGATAGGATTTTTTTCCCACTCATCTTGTCTTCCCTGTCATGATTGTTTCCCCGCAATGAATTGAATTAAAATTTGCCTCCACGACTGATGGGAAAGCACCATCTTTTCCTGCCGGCCGTTATCTGTGCGAGAGGGGCGTCTGTGCTCTGAGGGGTCTGGGCTGCTGGACGCAGAGGAGGAACTTCCCAGCTATGTGGGCCCTGGAAGAAAACAGCAGAACTGCCTAGACTCATGCATGCGCCTTTTGTTCTCTGATCCATTTACCTCCCAGGTTATAACGAGCTCAGATTTGCTGCCTCCACCACCACTGACGTTAGCTGGGGTGACTTCAGGGACTGTGAAGAGACAAAAAACAAGTTATGTCAGACAGCAAGAGAAAGTGAGGGTTAGGAAGGAGGCCTGCTTGGGGTGACTCCAATTACACGAATCCTCAGATGGATAGACCTTTGGGATCAGAAAGCAGTCATTCAGGACCCATTGCATAAGGTGGAAAGAGTGTGAAGTGCCAAGAATGTCGCTCTTAATTCCCTGTTTCCCATTTGGCAAGGTGTATGGGCTATTGGGCATGCCTGGCCCAGTATTCAGTTCCATCCCTAGCAGCTGAAGGGTCGGTGGGATGGGAAAAGGACCGAGGTTCTAATGCTTGCCTAGGTGTTTATTAAACAGGCAAGAGTCACAAAGGAAAGACTTACAAATTGTCAGCAAACCTGACAATCCAGTTAGGCCTCCAGAGAGCTCACGCCGACCAATTACAGGGCAACTCGGACAAGTAGACAACATGACAATGCAGACAGAAGGAAGAAGGGCTGCTCAGAGTAGGGTGGGGCTGGGGCCTTCTGGGAGGAAGCTGACTTCTGGTTCAGTGTGGTGCACCCCTTGATCCCCAGTTTTCTGTGAAGCAGAGGGGACATGCTGCTAGCATCCACCTCAGGGTTACTAAAGGGAATTTAACAAGTTATGGATTTGGAGGGGTGGGAGAGGAGAGAGCATAGGATTTGCTACCTTATCACCATGTAAAGCAATGTTTCCCAGAGCAGGTGACACCACTCTTGGGAGACTCTAGAGAGCTGTAAGAACAGATACTTAAACTTCATTGTGGGCTATAGACAAAAGTACAAATGTTTTTCATGGCCAGGAGGGTGCTGAGTCATTTTTTTTCCCCTGAAAAAGTTTGGGAACCTATGATATATGTTCTCCCTCTACCCTCCTCTGATATAAAGGAAAGACTAGACCAAAAAAAAAATAATAATAAAGTCTGGCTGTGGGCATGTAGCTGGCAGCATCTATATCTGTTTGGTTAATGAAGTGGGTGTACATGGAGGTTTTTTCCCCTAAGTATAAGGTCAGAATTCCCATTTGATGAGGGTCTTGCAATTCCTTCAGCAGACACTGAGCCAGGCCACAGCCAGGAACGTACCACAGAGAAGACAGAGCAACGTGAAAGTACCACTGGCCCAGATGGCTTCATCTGACTCTGTCCCTACTGCTTCTAGCAGGGCAAGCAGAGGACCGCACTCAGTTGCTGACACGTCCTGCAGGAATTAGCCACTGTCTGAACTTCAGCTCCCGGGAGTGGTGCACACTCGGAGGAAATGTTAGGGAACATGCTCACGTGATACGCACACCCTTTGCCATGTGTGATTTCTGTGACATGATCTTCTGCAATGTGGTGTGTGGATTAAACCAACAAATCACGTTAGGGTGATCCTGGTGCCAAATGGCTCACCCAAACACTGCAGTCTGTGCTTATACACATAGTAGGAATGCAGGGACTGGTGAGCACTTGACTCCGAAGGGAAGCTCACCGACTGGTCAGCTTTTCTACTGGAGGCTTGCTTTCCATTCCATCTAACAATTATTCAAGGGAGAGAGTATGCTAATACAGAGCCTCACATGGGCTGAAGAGCTGAGAGAGTAAAATCCTTCTCCCGAAACAATGGACCAGCTCTACGCTGGGTGCTACTCACCGGCCTCTTCGGTCCTCCGTTTCTCTGAGGGCCGGCTTGGCTCCCCAATCCCAATCACATTGGCTGCAACTGTGCGGAATTCGTATTCCACCCACGGGTTCAAGCCCACCACAGTCGCTGTGAACGTCCTTCCATCAATGAGTTCTGGAACTGTAGGACATCAAAAGGTGGGCATGTTTCACAGAATTCCCCGAGGCTGAGAACTCCTACATTTCCTCCTCATCATCATCATTACTGTGTCCCGCACATCAAAGTTGGCCTGACAGAAGCCGACCAAGCAGCTGTCACAGACAGGTCATCTCAGTACAAAGCAATAAATTCAAATCAGTAGCAGCAGATAGTACCATAAAACATGTAGTCTTCAAGCCCCAAACTACCTCGCTGCAATCATTATGTTACCACCTTCATTATCCAGTACTTATGGTGTGCGCTGCGATCCACAGGGTTGGCAGTTTGAGACCACAGCAGCTCTGTGGGAGCAACACTGGGGTTTCTACTCCTGTAGGCAGTTACAGTCTCAGACACCCACAAAGGGCCACTAAGCGTCAGCTCTGACTTGATGGCAGTGAGCGAGGACCGAGCTCACGGTTTAAATCTTATCACTATGCCAGCAATAACGTAGGACACCTAATGGCATGGAGCTTCTAACATTCAGCTACTAACTGCAAGGCCAACCGCCAATCCGAGGGAGAAGTTACGGGTTTTGCTCCTGTAAAGAGTGACAGCTTTGGAAACACACGGGGTTTCTCCGCTGTCCTGTGGGGTTGCTATGAATCTGAATCAGCTTGATGGCAGGGAGTCTGAGTTATTTTTTCTTTTTGAGAAATAAGGTGAAATTATTATCTGAGAAAAATATTATGTTAGAAAAGGCAAGTGGCTTACTCTACATTGCAGAGCAAGTAAAGGGCAGAGCTTGAATTACATCTCCCTCTGTCAGACTCCATGGTCCCAGCTCTTTGACTTACAATGCCGGTCCCTGAGTGGGTATCATTTGAGCTTGACTACTGTCCAAAAGATTGGTGGTTTGGGTTTGCCGAGTGATGCTGTCGAAGAAAAGTTTGCTGATCTTTCATAAGATTACAGCTACTGAAAATCCTATGTCTACTTTTGACACATGAAGTCACGAGTCAGAAGTACACATGCGTCAGCATTGATTCTGTGGTAATAGGTTCAAACTTGATAAGTTAATATAATTATGAAGGTATAATGCTATAAGTCCACAGCACACTGTCAATTAAGTATATTAATTATTTTAGAAAGAGTCTGCAAACATAAAAGGGAGAGTCCACAAAGAACACAAAAAATGACAGAAAGGTCTGGTTTTTTTGTGCACATTATTATCTCTGCAGGTCTATCTAGATAAGATAGACGAGATAAACAATCTGGAGGAGAAAACAATAGGACCAATGGTTCTGGAGGGGGGGGGTGGAATAGGAGAGGGGGCGGTGGGGAACTGGAAGTGGGTGTCAACCCCAGGGACAAAGAGAAACAAGGGATCTAAAATCCATAGCAAGGAGGGTGTAGGAAGCCTGGTAGGACTTGATCAAGGGCAATGTCACTGAGAGGAATTGCTGAAACTGAAATGAAGGCTGAACGTAATAGTGCGACAAGAGGAAAGTAAAAGGAAATAGAGGATGGAGGTAGGAGGCAAAGGGCATGTATAGAAGTCTAAATACAGGCATGTACATATGTAAATATATTTATATATGATGATGGGAAAATATATCTATGTGCATGTATTTATAGGTTTAGTATTAAGGTAGCAGATGGACATTGGGCCTCCACTCAAGTACTCCCTCAGTACAAGAACACTGTGTTTAATTAACCTGGCATTCCACGATGCTCACCTTCCCGACATGATCACTGAAGACAAAGCATGTGCATAAGCAAATGTGGAAGAAAGCTGATGGTTTCTGGCCATCAAATGTTATAACATCTGGGATCTTAAAGGCCTGAAGATAGACTAGTGGTCATCTAGCTCAGAAGCAACAAAGCCCACATGGAAGAAGCACACCAGCCTGTGTGATCACGAGGTATCAATAGGATCAGGTACCAGGCATGAAAGAACAAAAAATTATATCATTGTGAATGAGGGGGAGTATGGAGTGGAGACCCAAAGCCCATCTGTAGGCAACTGGACATCCCCTATAGAAGGGTAATGGGGAGGAGAGAGCCAGTCAGGGTTCAGTATAGCACCGATGAAACATACAACTTTCCTCTAGTTCTTTCATGCTTCCTCCCTGCCGCTATCATGGTCCCAATTCTACCTTACAAATCCGGCTAGACCAGAGCATGTACACTGGTACAGATAAGAGCTGAAAACACAAGCAATCCGGGACAGATAAACCCCTCAGGACCAATAATGAGAGTAGAGATACCAGGAGGGTAAGGCAAAGGAGGGGGAGAAAGTGTGAACTGATCACAATGAGCTACATATAACACCCTTCCTGGGGGACAGACAACAGAAAAGTGGGTGAAGGGATACATCAGACAGTGTAGGACATGGAATAATAATAATTTATAAATTATCAAGCGTTCGTGAGGCAGGGTGAGGGATGGAGGGGAAAAAAAAGGAGCTGATACCAAGGGCTCAAGTAGAAAGCAAATGTTTTGAGAATGACGATGGCAACAAAGGTGCTTGACACAGTGGATGGATGTATGGATTGTGATAAGAGTTGTACGAGCCCCCAATAAAATGATTTATATGTATAAACAATGACAGAAAGGTAAAAGTTATGTGTTCATCTAGCAATATTTAAAGAATTTCTTCACAAGAAGACATCGACCATTGCTTGATGCCATAAGCTATGATGATCCTAATATGCTTTCCTGCTCACTGAACAAGTTTTCGGCTTTCAAACCAATTAGTGTACAGATTTCCCGCTGCGTTCAGAAGATTCATGGGAGACTGTACAATGTGACCCAGCTGAGGACATCATTCGGTACGACTCCAACAACAGCACTTGCCATATTCCTTCCTGTCTTTCAAAAGTTGAGTGCATGGAACCTGGAATCGGATCTCTTGTTGCTGTTAGCTGGTAATGAGGTGGTCCTTGACTCATGGCCAACCCCTGCACAGCAGGATGAAAGGCAGCCAGCTTCCTTCCCTCTGACTGTTTGCAGATCAGACCACGTGGGTTCTATTACTGAAGTCATGCTTAGGAGCTTAATGACTTTAGGCATATTACTTATCTTCCCATGCCTTGGCTTCCATATCAATCTACAGGGATTCTAATAACATCTACTCTCAATGAAGTGGGGGAAGAAACCAAGAAATACAGCAATTTCTATTAAAAATGCTTTCAAATTTGTTATTTATTTTCTTATCATGCCCATTTAACAAAAGAGGAACATGAAGATATATAGAGACTTATCTGTTGGTTCTCCAAGACTTTCTCAGGGAAGGTGCCAGAGACTAGAATTCCTATCTCCTAATTTCTAGATTTCAAAGAATAAAAATTTCTGAATACTTAATTGTGTTCATGCAGATTCTGCACGCAGACCATGAAACAGTCATTAGAAGAGAACCAGAGGATGGTGTGAAATTAGGAAAGATGCGTGTCAAAGTTGTATCTTTCACCACATCTATTCAATTAATATGCTGAGCAAAGAATTCAAGAGTTGAACCATATGAAGAAGAATGAGACATCAGGATTGGAGGAAGGCTCACGAGCAAACTTCGATGTGCGCATGACACAAACTGACTTGCTAAAAGTCAAGAGGACTTGAAGCACTTAATACGAATGTCTAGAAACAGCCTTCAGTATGGATTTTAACTCAATATCAAGAAAACCTTAATCCTCACAGCCAAAGTAATAACTAACATGATCACGATAAAGAAAAGCTTGAAGCTGTTAATGATTTCATTTTATTTGTATCCACAATCAATGCTAATGAAAACAATAGTCAAGGCATCAAATGATGGGTTGGGAAATCTGCTGCACCATACCTCTTTAACGTGTTATAGAACAAAGATATCACATGGAGGGCTAAGATGCACCTCAGATGCGGAGAACGAATAATAAAGACCACAGCACAATGGATATATGTTAATATGGCGTTTGGGAAGAATGTTGTGGGAAGTACCATGGACTGCCAAAACAACAAAGAAGAGAGGATGGCAAGACTTGTGTGTGTGTACTGTGGACATGCTCTTTAGAGAGACCAGTCCCTGGAACACTGTATCATGCCTGGTAAACTACAGAGTCGGTGAAAATCAGGAAGCCCTGGATAAGCTGGATTAACCCGGTGGCTGCCACAATCGGCTCAAACAGTAACAGCTGAGTTTCCCTCTGTGGCGTTCATGAGTGGGAGCCACCTGTGTGGCACCTAACAATGAGCACACCTTCTAGAGTTTCCCTACATCTCCTCCCTGAGACATTCCTGTGAATCAAAAGAAAGTCAGAAGTTACAGTCAGAAGCATGGAAACCCATTGCTGAGATTGGATGAGCTTAAGCAAAAACTACGAGGATGCTAGTATCAATATGACAAATTTGATTGGCTTAAAATTGGACATCACTTCATTTGTGTCTACCTCAAACAACAAGGTCAACAGCCAGTCATTGGAGACTATAGGAGTACATGTTTTATTTGCAATAACTACTTATTTGTTCAACTGTCCCCAAAGGAAAGCCAAATAAAATCGCCAATTGAGGAGGTATTGATAAAGGTGCAGATAGTCAACAAAAGTATTTTTAATATAAATAAAATTCACATCTTTTCACATTCCAAATTAGTCTTCCATAGAAATGGGTCATGAGACAAGGCACTCCATCCAGTCCCTAGTGTCTCAATCCAGTGCATAAACTTTACAAAGACCATGACTAAAAATGAGATAAGTCACTGCTTCCCAAGGCATACTTTTATTGGTATGCTTTTATTAACAAAACAAAAAACAACTTCACCCATCGCCACCACTCATAGGGACCATGTGAGACAAAGTGGAACTGCCCACACGGTTTCCAAGGCTGCTGTCTTTATGGAAGTGGATGGGCATGGCTTTCTCCTATGGAACAGAGGGTGTGAAAGCACCTTTTGCTCTGTATAAAGTAGGAAACATAACCAGCTCAATATACCTGCTTTCGCACAGATATTATTGCTTAGGACAAATGAAATGACCAGATAAACACATGAATTGATGTAAAGAAAAACATCAAATACACGATTTTGTAGGTGATATACATTTGACGGAGGTCTAGGAAACTGCCATTATGCATCATTTATCGCTACATCTGGATGAGAGCTTGCGGGGGTCCCATGATATCTGCCACAGTGCTTCATCTTTGATCTGGAATTCTAGTATTTCTGAAGTGACCCAAGGACTGGGCATCCTGGAAGGTACCTGTATTGACTGCTTGCCAGCCCACAGAGAATGGCGTCCTGGCTTGGATGACATACATGGTGATGGGGCTGTGGTTGTCAGGCCCAGGTCTCCAGGAGAGCTGAGCAGTTGCATCCGTGATTTCATCTATGACCACAGCCTCTGGGGGACCTGGGGGACCTGGGAACAAGCAAGAGCATTACAATTGGAGCAGTGTGCAATAAGTAGCCCAGTGAGCAATCCAAGGCACTGATCCAGCCAATAATTTATTATCCACTCACAGTCCCTCACTTGTCAAATCCATCTACCTGGTACCAGTATTTTGCTGGGATTCGAAATTCCACAGTGAATGGGGCATGATCCTTTGTTCTAGGGGTTTATGGGAAAAAGTCACAGGAAAACAATGTACAATAAGATATGTATGCTAGAGGGTAATGGATAATAGCAAAATCAGTAGTTCGAAACCACCAGGTAGGTGTTCCTTGGGAGAAAGACAGGGCTTTCTACTTCTCTGGAGATTTACAATCTTGGACACACTGGATTGCCATGAGTTGGAACTGCTGCGATGACAACAATTAGGGATCAGCCAATTTTATCAAAACAAACAAACAAAACCAAATTCATTGCCGAGTCGATGCCAACTCATAGTGAAGCCACCCTATAGGACAGGGTAGAACTGCCCTTGTGAGTTTCCAAGACGGGACCTCTTTTCTGGAGTAGAAAGGCCTGAGTTTCTCTGAGGAGCACCAGGTGGTTTCAAACTGCTGATCTTGTAGTCAGCAGTTCAATGTGTAATCGCTCTGCTACTATTATCAGTGTTAGGATTGTCAGGTGACCTTGAGTCAGTCCTCAGCTCTGGGGCATCCATGCTCAGGAGAAGAAACATGGTGACATTCCAGAGCATCTTCTCAGTGTGCTCCTCCTAGTTTGTTCAGCATCTCTCCCCTAGCACCCAATGGGAAGCCACGTCTCTGTGAGGGGCTCTGCTGGGAGACCATTCAGTGCTCCGAAGCCGCCAGACTCCCCCTTCTTCAAAGTCATCTCAAAATCAGTCTGGAAGCTAAAGTCCCTCAGTTACACTTTCTGCAAGTCATACCAGCATTTTGCTACTTATCCTCCTGATGTTCATTGTTCCTGCCCATGTACTTAGCCCACTTAAAGGGGAGGAAATCAGATTTAAAAGATGGCTTGGGAATCAGAAAGGAACAGAGTGGAAATCAGAAAGGAAAGTGGCTGGCAGGCAAACACAAAACATCACAGAGTCAGAGCAAAGACCCAAAGCTGTACTCTTTTCAAATGTGGAAAGCTCTCACTGGCCAGTTAAATGCAGTTTTAACAAGCCACAATTGACCGCCTTGGGAGAGGAGGTGATTGCGCGGGTGACAAAATGACAAACCTCATGCCATTAGCCCGGCATAAAGAAATGTTCCTAGGAGGTATTTGCTAATCCCTGATAAAGCAATCAAATTTGCTGCCAAAATACTCTTGGGCCATGTCACAGGGGCGTGCAAAAAGAGACCCCTAACAGTGGTGGAAAGTTACTGGTAATTTCCTGAAGCAAGATGTTCCTGTGGGATTCACTCCTGTGCCCTTTATGTGATGCCCTACATCTCTCTTTCCTTTTTTAAAAATCATTTTTATAGACCCACAGGTGAAACTAAATTTATCTCCTCCCTCCCACTCCTGAATGAAATGCCTGGCAATCTGTAGGCCGAGATGGATTAATTTTCCACGGTGACATTTTAGCACGCCTGTCTAATGCCACCCGCATAGGGCAGAGGTAACCTTTGGTCGCTGGGACCCACATTAACCAGACAAGGTGTAGAAAATGATTAATCTCCTTTTTAGCTTGCTCGATTTCCCCTCCTAGTGGTTCCATCCGTTATCCTAGGGATGCTTCCTTGATGAGCTTTCAGATCCAGGTGCCGTAAGGGGGGGGGGGGGGAAATCTTCTTTTCCACTCTCTCCAAAGAAGTAAACTGACGAGAAGCACCGGAGTCCTCTGTTGACTCTGGAGTCTGAAGGATGGGAAGGGGTGCCAGGAATTTGGCATTGAGGCTGCGAGGACACCTTCATTGCTGTCTTGCTGCTGTCTCTTCCTGACACCCGCCCCCACCAGGGTGAAAATACGACCTTACAGAATGTTTACCAACTTGGGTTTGGGGAAGTTGGTCCCGCTTTCAAAACGAGAGTGTGTACATGCTTATCCTCTGAACAAAATGATAACGTGCTCGGTGGCTTGTAGCAGCTTTTGTCACAGGCAACAGCAGGGGAACATTGGCCTGACATGTGAGCCTCTGCTGTCTCTCCGAGAAGGGTGGGTCATCCAAGTCTTACAAAGGGAACAGAGCTGACCTCAGAGACGCCATGGCCCCCGAACAAAACCCCAACACTACGCTAGTCTGACGTACAAAATTCTCTCACAGGGCACTTTAAATGTATTGCTGCCTTCCTTCTGGTATGCAGAAAAGTCACCAGGGCAGAGCTAGAGAGATAAAAATGGGCAATTCTGCCTTTAAATGGCATATTAATTTATTGGCTTTATTAGCTAATTAGACTAGATTTTTTTTTAGTCTGTGCTTGCAAATTCCTCTTGGTATTTAATGTGATTTTCTGTGAAACGAAGTATACAATATCATTTAAGAACTTCAAGTATTACTGATTTAAATATTTATTAGTCTAATTTATTGGTGTTTAAACTGCTGATCTGAACATTATCCTAATTAAATAGAGGATACATTCTCAGCAACAGAATTCTTTGTTCCCAAGGGGACCACAGACCAACTCTGGTGTATTTTAAAATAGAAATGAACATGTTTTTATAACTTATTCTATCAGGAAGTCTACCCAGGCTTAATGTTTGTCCCCTTGTCTGGCCCTTGTCTACACATGCCACTGAGAAAGACTTGCGGACACTGTAAAGAGGAGAGAAAGCAGACCCATCAGGAAGGTAAACCGAAGCATGAACCCATCTTGACCATTCCTTTCGGTTGCTAACTCCCACACATTTTTCTCCTCCTGCATACCTGGGGCTGTAGCAACACTTTTGCTACTTCCAATTATACTTTGTTCTCTGTGCACTCAGTCACCCTGCCTTCAATTCTGAGATCCTGGAATCTGCTTTGCCCCCCCCCCCCCAGTTGGTTGAAGGTGCCTAACTGCCTTGAATTCAGATAAAGGAGACACTAGCTCAGAGATTACTCTGATGCTCTTGCTTGGTCTCGCTCTCCGTTTTGGAAAAGCCCTGAGCATAGTTTCCATTCTGGGATGTTAGCAGGTTCACAATAAGTTTGATTTTCATTAAAAAGTATGTTTTCTCTTTCTCTTTATGGGGGATGGGTTGGGTGGGTAGGCAAGTGATATAATCAGTCCTTTCACTTTATACAGGCTTGGAAAAGCCAGCGGCATTGGTTACATCCTTCTTGTTTGAACACCATTATCGATATCCTTTTCCAAATAACTCTTTGGTTTCTGTTCTCCCATCGGTGTGCGATCATACGTGATTTGTCCTTCTGCAGCGGATTTACTTCAGGGCTCTCCCTGTTGCGGCCGGCCTCAGGCTGCATTTCTCCTTGTGGTCATTTCTCCACCGCCTTTAGATGTCACAGCTGTCTCTCGTTCTATCTGATGGTGGCCTTTGGATTATGGCTGAGGACTATTCCACTGCCTATGTAGATCACATCTGTTTATCAATCTGTCTGTCGGGAGACATTTAGAATGTTCCATTTTTTAGCTATTATCAATTCAGCTTCCATGAACATGAGTGGACAGGTCTCTGTTTGTGGTTCTTCCTCCTGTTCCTTGGGTTATATACGCAAATGTGGAATTTCTGGGTCATCTGTTAATTCTATATTCAACTTTTTGAAGAACTGCCAAACTGTTCTTCATAGTGGCCATACCATTTTATATTCCTATGAGCACATTACTCATAGGGTTCCTTTTTTTCTATATTTTTTGCCAACACCTGTTTTTATCTATCTATCTATCTATCTATCTATCTCTCATCTATCTGGCAGAGAGATGAGACTTCCTACTCCTGTCAAGATTTACAATCCCAGAAACCCACAGGGAAAATTTTACTTTGTCCTATTGGGTCTCTTTAGAGCCAGAATCAATTGATGGTAGTTAGTTTGGTTTTGGGTCTATTTACCTATCTACCTACCTATCTATATCATAGCCATTCTGATGGGGGTGAAGCAGTATGTCTTAAAATGTGATGTTGTTACTGTTTTAAAAGTGTATTTATTATTACATTAAAAATTGGTTTGGTGAGATTTGGGATTCAGGCAGTCCCAAATTGGCACAGCTCAGCCAGGTGCTTTCAGTTGTCAGGTCCAAGTTAGGTGATGTTGGTAGTACCAAAGAGAGGCTCAAAAGTGTCAGACTTTGCACTCAGGTTACTATTTACTACAGCTGAGACTGTTGTGTGTTTCATTCCAAAGCTTAAACCACTGCTTCCCAAAGCATATCACCAAAAGCAAGACAGGGCAGCACTTAAAACATTTTTTTTATTAAGAGATCATTTTATTAGGGGCTCTTAAAACTCTTTTTTGCAATCTATACATCAATTGTATCACACATATTTGTACATATGTTGCCATCATTCTTTTCTAAACATTTACTTTCTATTGAGCCCTTAGTACAGATCCTCTCTTCCCGTGACCCCTTGATAGATTTTAAATATTATTTTCCCTTGTGATCCCTTGATAGATTATAAACTGTTATTATTTTCATAGCTCACACTGCTGCCTCCCTTCCCCCATGGTTTCTGTTATTCTTCCCCCTGGAGGGGTGTGTGTGGTTACGGGCCAATAGTTGCGATTGGTTCACCCTTTCTCCCTTCTGCTCCGCCCCCTTCCCTGCCCCCTTCTGGTATTGTTATTCCCATTCCCGTTGCTGGATTTTGTGTGTCGTGAGCTGTATCTCTTCTCTATACTGTGTACATGCTCTGGTTCAGTCCAGAGTGAGAGGCTGCACTGGGGTCATGACAGTGGGGGTGAGGAGGCCTCAAGGAACCAGAGGAACATTGTGATTCATCAGCACTCTACTGCACCCTGCTTGACTCTTCCCTTCCTGACAACCCCTCTGTGGGGGGATTTCCATTGTCTACAGATGAACTTTGGGTCTCTGCTTCAACCCCCACTCATTCCCAACAATGTGTTTTTCTTTGTTTGTTTATTGTTTGTAATGAATATTCTGATGCCTGCTACCCAGTCCCAATGACACCTCATGAATGCACCAGCTGGTGCGCTTCTTCCACACGTGGGCTCATTGTTTCACTGTGGGAAGACCACTGGTTTAACTTCAAGCCTTTAAGATACCAGATTCTATATCTTTCAATAGCTGGGCACCATCCATGTTCTTCTCCACATTTTCTTATGCATCCACTTTGTCTTCAGCGATTGTGCTGGCAGGGGTGAGGGGGGGTGGTGAGCATCACAAAATGCCAGTTTGTTAGAATAAAGTGTTCGTGTATTGACGGAGGGTATGAGCTGTGGCCCGAAGTCCATCCAAAATCTCAGAGAATTGCCTTATAAATATATGTACCTAGGCCAATACCTATATTTTAATGGATTAATGTATTTACACACTTCTGTTAATACCTCTACCTATAGCTTTGCTTCCTAGAGCCTTTCTCAGTTTCCTTTTGCCTTCCTCCTGCCCCACCAACAGTCCTCCTTCTTCCACCTCTTAGTACTTCCTCTCAGCTAGATTGCTGTTGCTCTGACATCCAACCATCTTGTTGTTGGTTTTAATTCCCTAGTTGTTCCCCTGTCTATAGCGTTATTTGCTCACCATACCCTCCCCGTACTCCACCTTCTTCTCCCAGGGTAGCACTTTTAACTTTAGGCCTGGTGAGGATTTTATTGAAGCTGCTATTCTAAAGGTGGCCCCAAACACAGTCTGATTACATTTAATATAATTTGCTTTTATTAATCTTTTCTAAAAGGCCATACAAGTCTGTCAACAATTATCATGGGAATTATTTTTAGTGTAAGGAAACCGAACTTGTTGAGTAGCTTCTGATGCGTCCCTATGAGAAAGAGATGCACGCCAAACTTCGGCATGCTCCTCACCACTCTTCACGATGTTCAGCTTCAACCTGCCTTTCTCCAGAATACTAAACCACTGATGCTTTTAGAACTCTGTGCTAGAGTAAATATCACAAAATATGTTAAAGACAAAAGGAAAAAACAACCAAATTCCAAATACCTCTTACAATCAGGTCTGCAGCAGCCGATAGCTTGTCCACACTTGTTTGTACCAGACAGATGTAGTTCCCAGCATGCTTCAGCTGGATGTTTCGGATCATCAAATCACCAGCTGAATCCTGCTGATAAAATAGGGGAAAGTGGCTACAATTACTTTTTAATGAGCTCTAAATAGCATTATCACATGAAGGACGCTGTGACTGATGGATTTATTTTACACTGGCTGGTGAAAACATTAGTGATGCAAGCCATGGCCTATTAAAAGTATGTGCGGCTTCCTGGCAGATAAGAACAGGAACATGTCCAGAAGAGGCCTTCAACAAGACCTCAGGTGTCTGGCTTCTCTGGGACCGTTTACACCGGGGCTGGAAGCACTTCAGCTTATGGAAGGTGGCATCTGATTGAAGCCTGGGTGTTTTCCTGACAAGCCTTCCTTCTATCTTTCACCTTCACTGTCATTCTGATACTTTGGAACTCTATATTTGGAAAGAGGAAGCTAATGCATTTGGAGGCATATGCATTTTCAGTGCACAACTTTGTCTCAGAGCCAGCATGTTGATTGCTCCCAGGTTTGAATTAAAGAATTAAGAGGCCCAGATTCTCCAAGGAAATCTTACATCACCTAGTGTGGAACAGTGCTAATTTGTTTTCCAAATGCCAAATGCATGTTTGATTAGCAGATGAATAGGACTAATTACATTCTGGAAATGATGTCTATGTGGCCCAGAAATATTTCTGCACCGCTCACCAGCACAGTACTTTAAATAAATATGAGGAAGTGCCTCCAGAAACTACCTCAAAAATAGCAGTTTAATTGAAGACACGGCTACACGTTGGAGTCTGGTTTCATAGCCCTGTTAACCGAAAAATTGGAGAACATAGATTGAGCAAGAGAACGCCCCAGGGGCAGGGTTTAGGGAGCTGTGTTTTGGGGGGAATGCCCAACTGATGAGAGGAGAGATGTCTTAGGGAATAATCCCCACTCATCAGCATTCTCACCCCAAACGATATCTAGGCTGTGAAGCTAACACTGACCCTCATATCATCAGCCCTTTAAGCAACAATAATGAGAGCTCATCTTATCATTTCCCATAGGGTATTTCCCATAGGGTATCTCCTATAGGGTCGGCTCTACCATTCAAGCGTTATGAGCTCTTCTTACTTTCATGTGCTGAATAAAGAAGGTGAAACACAAAAACTGAGTCACCTAGTCAAAGTCAAAGTCAGTATTTGAACCCACGCAGTCTGGCTCTAGTTTATTTTACCCTGGAGAAAGACCTTATCCTCATTTGAAATGAGTGTGTACTTGATTTCCATCTTTTGTTTCAGTATAACACATCACATTTGTATTTACAATGGACAATAGAGAAAATGGAACTCCTAATTATTGTAAATTCTAAGAGGCTTCAAATATTCATGGAGAACTGTGTTAAAAGATAGTGTTGGAAGCTAAGCAAAAGAAGAGAACTCTAGTTTCTGAGACTTAGTTGTTTTGAGCTGATCCCTGCCTTATAGCTTCATGAATCAAAACCTCTTAATTTTCTTAGCCTTAGTTTTTTTCACTGGTCAAAGAAGAATGCATGGCCTACTGTGCTAGATTGTGAGAATAAAATTCGATACAAGTATGTGAAATCTTCTAAGACTGCAAAGTGCAGTCTGTATGGAGGGCTGGCTGTATGATGGGCTAGGATCAAATATTTTTGTGAAAAAATTAAGATAAACATAATAAACTTAATTCAAGAAGCGCTGTGTATTTTCACCTGAAAGATCTTTTCTTTATAAGTTGGGGCTTCGTCTGGATTCCATTTTTTTATTGCTCAATCTCATAACTACTCAGTAAAATGAGATAATAATTGCTCATCCATTTCTGTTAATGATGAAAGCTTGGCTGTTAACCAAGAGGTTGGCAGTTTGAACCCACTCTGTGGCTTCATAAAACAGCAACTTGATGATCTACTCCAGTAAAGATTACCAAAAACAAACAAAACAAACTTTCTGGCATCTAGTGGATTCCAACTCATATCAACCTTTTATAGGGTTCCGAGAATGTAAATATTTACAGAAGCAGACCGCCTCACCTTTCTCCCCTGGAATGGATGTCCAGTTCGAACCACCAACCCTCTAATCAAGAATCAATGCTCCCTTCCTTGAAATAACACAATTATTAATATGGTATCAAGTATTACTCTTGAGGTTGGCATTTTGAGCTATGTAATTTTCTGGAACTGAAAGTATTTAATGTCTTTGTGAAGTAGTTGGTCTCTTATTCATTTAGTCCAGGTATTTAGGTTGAACTATGTGCATTAGGACCAAGATGGCTCATATTAGCAATGCCATCAAGCCTTTCTCAACCTAGGTTACAAGAGAGAATTCCTAACGTCATAATCGCTAATGACCAATTCCTGCTACAGTGGTGTCAGTTAGGTGCCATCCCTGGGGAAGTGTTGAAAGCAGTCACTCCAGTATGTTTCAGTGACTTGAGAAGTCTTTGAGAACGGCAGTAAAGGGATAATAAGTAGAGCTAGTATTCCAGTTGAGTGGAAAATATGCCCTCCATACGTCACATGGGGAAGTCCCTGGGTAGTACAAATGGTTAATATATTCTATTGCTCCCCAAAAAGTTGGATGTCAAGCCCACCTAGAGACACTGGAGAAGAGCCTGGTGGTCTATTTTGGAAAAGCCTGCCACTGCAAACCCCGTGAGTCACAGTCCTCTCTGACTCATGGGCCCGTGAGTCCATCGACTTAGTGGCGACTGGTTATACCATGTGGATAGATTTGTAAGCTTTACGGTATTTATTCGTAACATAGGAGGGTGAAGATGAAACAGCACGTCAAGTTCGTATAGCGGTGGGTGGGGAGAGAGAAAACTTTAAAAATAGCCTCCTTTTCATGTTCTGCGCCTTTGTCTGGGCCTATCCATGAGAAAGGCGGCAAGTGTAAGTTTCCATTACCAGTGGGAATGTGTGGCTGTGTCCTGGCAAAAAACAAAACAAAAAACACCAAGTTTTTGGTAATAGCTGTAGACACAAATTGATCCCTACTCTTGCATGTGCAATGGTGATGTACATTTTAATGGCAAATAGGCATTTTATAAACTCAAACTTTTGAATTCAAATTACCAGGAGATAACTAACCCAATGAATTACTTACAGGTTTTAAAGAGAGCCTTACATAGAACATAAGGAGCCTGGGTGGCTCCTTGATTTAACCCCATCAACCAATCCAAGGGAGAGCTGTCTGCTCTGAGAAAGATGTACGGTCCCCCAAATCCTAGAAAGGTTCATTGTGAATTAGAATTGACTTGATGGCAGTTGGCCTGGGGTTCTGTTTGGTTTGTTTTGCATTTTTTGGCTTATTTTATAGGGCCTTTATGCATCATCTTACAAACAGTGGAGGAAACTTTCCTCAATTTGTTTACTTACTTGGGTTCTGTGGTACAGGGTATATAGCATGGCGCCGGAGGTGTGAAGTTTAGAGGTGAGTTCTGCACTTTCATAGCTATGAGGCACTATAATGCCTCTGGCCTGCATTCCCTTTTTGTTCCACAGGGATGAATAGCTAGCCTATGGGATCGTTGAGGGGTGAACAGAAGGCCTGCCACAGGTATAGTGGCTACTTCATGAGTTGCTGCTGTTATTGGTTGTCACCCAGTTGATTCCATGTCCCAGTGACCTCGTGCATGCAGGGAGAACTGCTCCTTAGAGTTTTCAAGACTGTAGTCTTTCAGAAGCAGATTGACAGCCCTCTGTCTTCTAAGGAGCCTCTGGGTTGGTTTGAACAGTCATCTGTTTTCAGTCTAGCACTTAGCCATGTACCCCATCCAACAATTAATGCTCAATAAATAATGCATTTATCATATAAAAAGGAGCAGGACATAACCAAGAATTTCTCGAAACATGGTGCTGAATCAAAATAAAAAAGAATCACATTACAATATTTATTCAAATTAGTTTAGTAGGTAACTTGGGTCCTTTTTCAGACACTCGACTGAATTGTTTCACTGGTGGTCCATTTGATATTAATACTTACCCCTCCGACTCGTTCAAAGTGGTCTCCATCTTTGTCAAAGTCGATCAGGTATCCATTAAACGTCCAGGTGAACATGATGTCTAGTGAGGGGTCATGAGTTACCTGGCATGGAAGAACAATGCTTTCTCCAACCATGACATCCATACTGGAAGGGGGTACCATTACCTTTGTTGGATCTGGAGCGTTAACACAAAACAAAACAACAGAAAGGAGTCATCTCATGAACTTGTGTTTTATTTTTTATTCTTGTTCTAATACTGTGACCAGCAAATCTCAGTTGTCTGGGAAGCACAGACAAAGGACAAGAGGTCATTTTTAATCTGAAAAGATGAAAACACCAATTATATGAACTTCCCCAGAGCAACACAACTCAGATGGAGAGCACAGAGGTTGTCTCTAGAGATGCTCACGGAAGGGCCCATGTTGGGGCAGCCTGCCCCCAAACATTCTCGTGAAGCAGTTTTCCCATCTTGTGCTGAGTCCCTAGAAAGCAGCATTTCAGCTGAGGGCAAAAGGAAAAAACCATGTTAACATGAATGTCCTGGGATTTTACATATATATAATGAGTGTAATGCAATTAATGCCTACTAGAGGAAATTTAGAAAATTCAAAAAAATGAAGAGATAAAAAACAAACATATATATACCTATTTTCATATTACCCAGATAAAGCCTTAATTTTCATTTTGGTGTGTTATCTCCCACCTTTCTGGTGCATAGTTTTTCAGCTGTCTTCTTTTGCATTGATAAAAACTTACTCTGCATGCATATGAATTGTCCTGCCTTTCCCCTCTCCTTATAATAAAGGCATGCTCATATTGTGTGTGTGTGTGTTTTAAACTACATGATGTACTATTATGTTTGCAGCATTAGCTGTTTTACAGAGCCCTGATGACTTAGTGGTTACAAGTTGGGCTGTTAATCGCAAAGTTCGCAGCTCAAACTACATGGCCGAATCAATACCAGGCGGGCTTCTAACAGCAAGTGACCTTGAATCTCCCCCACCCATGTGGAGCTGACCTGAGCTGGCTGAAATAAGCAGCAGCAAGTGGCCTTGAATCTCCCACACACCCGCGGAGCTGACCAGAGCTGGCTATGTAAAGCAGCTTTGCAAGTTTTTTTCCCTCTTTCTTTTGTTCACAGCCCGTTTGGCTCAGTGCCCACTTTGTTCTCGACCCACCGCTCTGCACCCAGCACGAATACACGCGGAACCAGGAAGACACCTTACATTCCAGAAACCCGGACATACCTGAATTTCCCAATCCCTGACTACTTTACCTTATATGGATTCAAGACAGCCCACTCACATGTTCCCAGGCTATATAAACCCCACTCCTGTAGTCTGGAGTGCCACTCCCTCGGCCCGGACACAGTAGACCCTGGGACTTTGCTCAGGCTGGTTTTTCTCCCCAATAAAGCCTATTTGCTCAAATTCGACTGATTTAGTCTCGGGCGCTTCTCGAGTACCCTACACAAACCACCAGTGTTTCCGAGGGAAAACGACTGGCTTTCTGCTCCTCTAGAGTTACTTGTCTTAGAAATGTACAGAGGCAGTTCGACTCTTTCCTATAGCGTAGCTATGACTCAGCATCCCCTCAATAGCAGTAAGTCTGGCTTGGGACTAACCATTTTGGAAAATACTAAGTATTTTAGCAAATTTTAATATATGTGTAAATCTAATTATAAATAATGCTGTGGTTAACATCAGTGACAAAATAAAATACCGATATTCTTTCTTCAGAACTTATTTTTTTTAACTCATCCTTTACCTTATGGTTTTTGGTGGGGGATGAATTGGGTTTGCTTAGCTGAAATACTTCATAAATTCCAACAACTACGTTTACATATAAAAATGAGCTCTTGTGGTGGTATGGCTAAAAACTGTACTGTTAACTGAAAGGTTGGAGGTTTGAATCCAGCAGCTGCTTTCAGGGAGAAAAGACCTGGCGACCGACCTCTGTAAGGATTACAGTCCAGGGCAGTCCAATGAGGGCAGCTCGACGGTGCAGTGTGGGGTCATTGTGAATTGGAATCAATGATTCAACAAAGTATTCTTTCCCCCTTAATTCTAATACTAATAACAAAATCACTTACTGTTGAGTCAACTCCTACTCATGATGAAACTATGTTTGCCAGAGCAGAACTGTGCTCCAGAAGGGTTCCAGTGGCTGTTTGTATTTTAAGCTATGAATTGCCAGGCTTTTCTGAAGAGCCTCTGAGTAGACTCCGGACTTTGAGCTTCTGGTTAGCAGCTAAGCTTGTTAACCATTCGAAGCACGCAGAAACTCTGACATACAAATAACCTTTTGTTTTGCATGAAACATGATGTCTGGATGGTGTCAGAGGGTGTAGTGGTGAAAGGCAGTTTGAGTTCTGTGGTAGTTCCATTTTCTGTTGTCAATTTGAGACTTATGAGTGAAGCGGTGGAGTTTAGCTTGCCAATCAGATCACAGCTTGATGACCTCATTTTGGAGGCACTGAGGAGATAAATAGTTCTCAGGAGGTGAGGCACATGCTTACTCCCTGGGAGAAATTGCAGCTGACAAGACACATGGAGCTATCATAGTGCCCGAGCTGGAGGAGCCACCCGAAGACCCCTTCCGGTGCTCAGATGCTTACGATGCCACAGGATCCACAAGACTTTCCACCCACTGGCCTGTGATCTTTCTGCTTTTGGTGTCATTGCATGGATTTTGTGAGTCTCAAGAGGAATTTATAGATCAGTGTCAGATACGTGGGCTAATATCAGACTTATGGACTTGATCTGGACAGGACTGGGATGTCTTCTTAATATACAATTACTCTTTATAAAAATCTCTTTCTTATACACCTTAAGTGTCTATAAATTTGTTTCTCTAGTCTACTCAGACTAACACAAGTTCAATATAAAGCCCACAATGTACCTATAAAATTAAATTCTGAATTCAACTATATTCCTGATATTTCTATATACTAAATTATAGCAGAACAAATCAAACAAATAAAAAGGCAAACCAATCATAGAAGGACATTGGCGAGTATCTTATAAGTTCATAAGATTGTGCTTCAGGCTATGAGGTATATATAAATATTTATTAAGTGGCCTTCTGGGATTACAATCACAGCTTGGGATTTTGAAATTACATCTCCAAGAGACTGCTGGTGGGTTTTACCAACCAAAACCCAATCCCCAAATTGACTTTTTAAGGAGAGTTTTTAAAAGCAATTTTTCTATTCTTTTCCAAGTAAGGAAAGCAAATATTTCAAGTTGGGAGAAGTGGGAACCTCTTTCTCCATACAAAGATTGTGATCTAGTTATGGGAAGCACCTTTGCTACTTTCTGAAAATAGAGATGACGATAAGTGCACTGATATTGAATGAGTGATATCCACGAAGCGAGAATCAAATAATAGGCAATACCCCAAGGATGACAGGAGGGAAATTCCTCTCTGTGAAACCTCAGGCTTTTGAGAACCAATCAAATCTGCCTGCTTGATTCGCTGGCTTTCAAGAATAGATAGACACTCACTATTTTTTAATGCTGAAAGTAGGTGAGAGAAAATCTTATTTTAAGCAAAAATATAAGAATGGCTATTTTGACATATTTAAAATTTTGAATTCATATTGTCTTCATCTATACAATAAAAATACTGAACTTGATAGTTTCTATTTGGAACAAGTGTAGTCTTGTTTTTTGTAACTGGCAGCATGGTTATAGCAGGTGCTGAGAAGCATTTTCTTCTGCCACTCATACTGCATTCTCTTTCCCTAGCAAGTCCCTCTGTTGGTTGTGGTTCTTGACCTGGTGGGTGGACTCAATACTTTATTTCTGAAAGTTCTTAGGTATTTATCACCATAGCATAATTGTGTTACTATAGAGGTCCATTTAACTTAATCAGAAGGAATGGTAGTATTAAATGAAGTAGTAAATAATCTGATATTCCAGATTTACTCAGTACCTCCATTATTTATTATTAATAAAATTTGACTTTGGTATTTAGAATCAGTCACACCAGCCAACATGATGATTCTCATCTCTGTCTGGGGAACCAGTGGTTGGCTTGAAGAGCTCCAAGGTGCTCCAAGGAGTTCTTTACTTCCAGATCAATGGAATCAGTGTTGCTTCTCCAACTGGGAGCATTTCTCCCTTTGGAAATAAGACCTGTAGACTTTCAGAGCATCGGGTCCTGGGGACAGAGGACAATTTTTTTGCAAATGGGTCAATGGGAATAATAGTGAGTGGTGCCACACCATTTCCACACCTTGGTTCCCAGACCCTGCATCCTGACTACATGAGAAAATTTACCTTACTGGTTGGTTTACAGCACATACAGCTTTCTTGATTGTTCCAAGCTTACAAGGTATTGACACCTGGAATTGTAAAAATTCCTTTAGAACAGCGGTTCTCAACCTGTGGGTCGTGACCCCTTTTGGGGGTCAAAGAACCCTTTCACAGGGGTCACCCGATTCACAACAGTAGCAAAATTACAGTTATGAAGTCTCAAGGAAAATAATTGTATGGTTGGGGTCACCACAGCATGAGGAACTGTATGAAAGGGTCAGGGCATTAGGAAAGTTGGGGACCACGGCTTTAAAAGAACACTTCATGTGCTAGCGATGCCGCTGCTGCAGGATGTTGGGGAGGACAGCTAGAGCAGGACAGTCCTTGACCATGGGCCCATCACCATACTTCATTGCCTATAACATTCCGAGCCTGATCTGGGGCAGTCCTTTTCTGGACAGTGCACAAAGGCATTGTGTGATTCCACAGATAGTAGTTTCACCAGAAGCATTAAAGGTGGAAAAGGCAAATCCATATGCAGAGTAAATATCTGCCTCGGTAGGACAAAACAAAGTCTGTTCAGGGATGGAAGTGATCCATTATAAGCACCACCAGGCTGCTCGTGGATCACCTTCAGGAGCGTTGCAGTAGTAGAGGCCGCAGTGCTGGGCTCTGGTGCTGGCAGAATGGGCACTCAGCAGAGGGGTGGCCAGGCCAGCCTTGGGGAGTAGGTTTGTTTTGCTGAGTTCATGCATATTCTCTACTCCTACCACCCTGGCCACTTGGCTCATGATCCCATTTGGAAATCATAAGAATGACTGAGGTAAGAGGAGGACTGATTTCCATACAATATATCATCCTATCCACTTGATCCTCTGTTATGTTCACCTTTTGGTTATCATTCGCATGAAATACAAATTTCTTCTTTGACCCATTCAGAGAGGTCTATCCACATACCTTTCCCTTCTTGTCACCAATTTTCCAATTATGTTCCTTCCAAGTCTGTGGCCATCAAACAAACCCATTTGTCACAGTATATAAATATGTATTTGACCACTTCTCGTTGCAAGAAAAATTTAAAACTAGGCACACTTCTCAAAGTTCTGCCAGTTGGGGCTGTTCTTTTCAGTAGCATCTTTCAGGTTAGTTCCAGTAAATGCCACACTGCTGCTGCTGTCCACTTATGAGTGATGCCTGCACATCACACAGAAGCATCTATAAGCCAGGCGTGAATTCACTCGTCATCAGTCAGCTCATTGAAAGGAGCTGTCCATAGCATGCCCTAAGAGCACACTCTCATGAGAAGAGAGGTCATATAGCAGGAGTGGGTACCATGGGTGTTTGGGTAACTTACTTGGATTCAGGTCCTCCTCACACTCATTTTATATGTACCAATTCCATTTAATTCTGGGAGCTGCTGTGCCTGTCTGCTTTATGTTCCTGTATATCAGTTCACGAGGGGCAAGTCGGGTCACACAGTTTCTAAACTGTGGAAATCGCCAAAGGAGCTACATGTGTTGCCTGTCAAGCAAAGACAATGGCCATCTCGGGAGTATCTCTGAGATCCTTAGGGCTGTTGGAAGGAACACAAGGAGCAAGGCTTTCTTGGCTTCAAAGGTGGGGCCACAGTCTTTTAGATCTCAAAGGATGGGGTGATTTAGTTTGTTGTGCCAGTCTGGCTGATAAACACAAGTGGGATTAATTGAAGGGCGGAGAGATAAATGGCTTGGTGAGCCTTGCCTTTCTTGTCTCTAGCTCTTTGAACATCCGACCAGTGTGTGGCTGCCTTGCTTGTTCTGTGCCTCAGTTTACAGGCTACACTACCTGTAGGACGCCTAGCCTGTTGACTGTGTTTCTGTAAGCTGAGGTCCCTTTAAGACCACATGATTGAAATGTACATCTCTGGAGCTGGGGACTGACAGTTGGTGACCTAGCTGACAGTTGGTGACCTACCTTGCTGTTTGCTGCCTGTGCTGGAATAGCCTAGCGCTCTCTACAGAGGACTACCTGGCGGCCCTCAAAACTTGAAGGACTGCCAGTGTCTCACAACTCTCTCATGGGAGTGAGTTGCACTGAGCCATTTGTACTGCTTCATAATTTAACTGTTCGTTTCTTGTGTTATATATCTATCTGTTTATAATCCAACAGTTCATTTCTTGTGTTATATCTATCTATCTTTATAAATATGTGTGTGTGTGTGTGTGTGTGTGTGTGTAATGATCAGTAATCTGGTTTTATCTCTCTAGAGAACCCTGTCTAACACATGGGGCCACAGTCTTCTAGGTTTCTAAGAGTCAGAATCAGCCTATCAGCTACCACTCAAAGCTGAGGGGTTTGGGCTGTTATGCCGCCCTAAGATATAGAAGAATGGTACCTGTTGGGATCAAAGGGCTGGAGTTGCCACTAGAATAATGGAGCTGCTTAGGGTGAAGCAGCAGGGTCGCCATCCCGAAGAGTCTGGGAAGTGGAGCTGAAACTTTTATTAAAGGTCATCTACGCAGATTCAGTGTCTGGCCAATACAAGAGTTGGAGGGATATTTCTCAGATGGTCTCAGAGAAGACAGGGTTGTTTTCAATTCTTGTTATTCCTTCCCCCCTTCAATTTCTCCCAATTACAATGGAAATGTCTATGTTGTGCCTGTTACACATTTTACTTTGGAAAAACATAATTTGTATTGTAGATTTCACAGGTTAAAAGAGCAACTTTGCCCCAGGATGAAATTATACCTAAAATCATATATATATTTCAGAAGATGGACTTGATTTAAGGTTTTCCGGATGCTGGGATAGCAGAATAGTTGCAGCAGTACATTGACAGGGAGCCGCTTGCTGTCAGGCTGGATTCAAAAGAGGATGCGCAGCAAGGGCTAGCAGTGCTGGTTGCTATGGAATCTGGCTGAAAGCAGAGGATACCAGAAAGATGTTTACTTGTGTTGTATTGAATATACATGGCAATTGACTGTGTGGATCATAACAAACTATGGACAGTCTTGAGAAATGGGACCTTCCGAGCATGGAATTATTCTCGCATGGAACCTATGCACATCAGGAGGTAGTTGTAGCAGAGAGAGAAAGGGCTTACTGCCTGGTTTAAAATTAGTCAGGTTGCACCCTCTCACCATACTTATTCAATCTGTATACTGAACAGATAAGCAGAGAAGCTGGGTTTTATGAAGAAGAACTCAGTTTCAGGAATGGAGGAAGGCTTATTAACAACTGCCATATGCAGATGACACAACTGCCTGTTGAAAATGAGGAGGAGTTTTAGTACTTGCTGATGAAGATCAAGGATTGTACCCTTCAGTATGGATGACAACTAAATACAAAAAACAAAAACAAATCCTCAAGAGTGGACCAATTGGTGACTTCATGATAAATGGAGAAAAGGTTGAAGTTGTCAAGTATTTTGTTTTGCTTGGATCCACAATCCATGCTCCTGGAAGCAGCAGTCATGAGAACAAATGATGCCCTGCATTGGTTAAGTTTGCTGCCCATGACCTCTTTAGAGTATTGAAAAACAGAGGTGTTACTTCGAGAAGTAGGGTGCATCTCACACAAGGCATGGTATTTTCATTGTCTCATATGCATGTGAAAGTTGGACATTGAATAAGGAAGACCTAAGGAAAATCGATGCATTTAAATTATGGTGCTAGCGAAGAATATTGAAAGTACCATGGACTGAACTGATGAATGAACAACCAAATCTGTCTTTCAAGTACAGCCATAATGTGCCTTATAGGTAAGGATGGTGAGGCTTCGTCTTATATACTTTGGACTGTTGTCAATAAAGACCAGTCCCTGGAGAAGGACATCATGCTTGGTACAGTGGCGAGCAAGAGGAAGATCTTTAACAGGATGAATTGGCACAGTGGCTGGATCAAGGGGATCAAACAGAAAAACAATTGTGAGGATGGCCCAGGACCAGGCAGTGTTTCGCCCCATACTACACGGGGTTGTTATGTCGGAACTAACTCAATGGCACCTACCAACAGCAGCAACAACACAATCCTAACCTCCATGCCTGTGGGTATAACACTATTTAGGAAGAGATGTTCTCTCTCTCATTCTCTTATGGAGCCCTGGACGCATAGGTGTTAAGTATTGGGTTGCTAACTACAAGGGCAGCAATGCGAAACCTCAAGAGAAAAATGGGGCTTTCTATTCTGGTAACGTTACAGCCTCAGAAACCTGCGGGGATCGGTCCTCGCCTGTCCTGTGGGATTGCTATGAGTTGGCATAGACTCGATGACTTTGTGTGTGTGTTTGGATGGTCGCTGTTGTGCTAAACAGACAACTGTAGAGTGTGTCTTAAATCAGCCTTTTTTGAGCTATAATGAGATTAAACAAACAAGTGAAGCAATAGAAATGGGAGAGATGCTAAGCCCTCTGAACATCCTTCAGGAGCAGAAGTTCAGAAGGAAAGACTGTCTTTCAGAGCTGACAAAGAGCGAAGACCTTCCTCTAGAATCAGACCCTAAATTCAGACTTCTAGCCTTTGAAAATGTGAGGAAATACATATTGTTTATGATATTGCTATAGCAACAGTATGTAATTTAGACATCTCATTAGCTGGAAACAAGCTATCCATGCATAAATCATCTCTAGAACAACTGCAGGGGTATAATAAAAATTATTTGTAGCCATATGAAAATATTTGCATACAGGAAGAACTGAAAGACACAGAAACATGGTCATGGTACACAGGTGGTTCCAGAAGGTGTCTCTACAAAAGAAATGAAGTTACCACCTTAGAGAGGTAACAACAGCAATGATTGTATGTTTGAAATGTTGGCTCTGATTCTAAGTTCACACATCAAACACCGGAATGCAGAATAAAATACCCAGGCCCAGCTCCTTAAAGATGTCTTTGCTGACAACTTCTGGGCAAGCAGCAGAGGGTTGGCACATACCATGTCATTTGCAAATGTGACTCACACTTTTAATTGCCCTTTGTTTCCTGAAGACGTGTTTATCTTTTTATACATATGTAGGGACCTAGGACAGAGTCTCATAATTGGTGAACCAAGGCCCAGGAAGTTCTGTAAATACAGGACTTGGCTGGTACTGCTGCCATCTTGACAGTGCTAATTCATTAACTTAGCATTTTGTCCCTATTCATGTTCAGAGCTCTTAAGTAGGAAGAAACAATGCAAAGCAAGTCATGCACTGGACACACACCAGCAAGATCTCCTTGGGACTCTAGAAGATTAAATTAAAGAGGTTCAAAACTTCATTAGCTACTTGTCTTTCTCAAATTCTGTGTTTGTTGCATACTCCTGTTTTCTGCCTTGTGAATTCTGATACTTTTTACTTGATTAATTTCTTTAAATTTGAATATAAACATGCACAAATAAACAGATGGCTTCTTGCAAAACAAAACTGTCTCCCCTCCTTTGGTTTTAATTCATCAAGATCAGGAAGAACCTCTTTTATGACTTCTGAAGAGTCACCCGAGCTATTGTTCTGTGCACAGAACTCTCAAAGGCAATTAGAACTCAAGATGTGAACTGACGGTTAGATTTGGATGTAATTAAATAGCAACAATAAATAGAATCAACAACACCCTCAGATTTTCTTGCTCACGGCTGTTTCATTATACAGAAGTTAGTTGATTTGGAGTATTAATAATTAATATATATATATATTTACCAAGTGCTTAACCATCATATAGGTAAAGATATTATTTCATATTCTATAATGTATACACAATAGAAGGTAAACTCAGTGTTTCTCCTAAGATGACAACACTTATGAGAAAAACCCAACTGTTAATGATTGGATCAACACCAAACCTAACAGGATTCTCATCGTCTATTCTGACTTGTAGTGATGTGCAAACTCTTTCTTATTTAGTGCTTTTCTTGTCTGTAGAGTGACTGCCCATGAGTCTGCAGAATAGCAATTCCATTTCATGCTGCTTTCTTTAGGTCATGATCATGCTGACCCTTGTTTCAGGAGGCCACTTTCTCCTGTCCACTCACAGTGCTCATGTGTCCACTTGGTGCCGACCAGGAAAGTTCTCAATGCTGGGCAGTTACCCTCACTCCTGGAGGTGACTGACCATGGTGATTTTGAGGATGCTCATAACAAAACCTGTGTGCTTTTTTATACCAATTTTTATAGGTAAAAATGTTTCAATGGAGCCCACCAAAGGGCTGACAGACAGCTCAGCTCTAGCGATTCAACAGAACCTGGCCAGAGGACTCGTTTAGTAATACTTAAATGCTGCAAGAACGACTGTTGATTCGTGATCACAAGAAACCTGGGCAGCATCTCTAGGGATACATGCTACAATTCATTTAAAAATAAAATGAGTGCCTGGTCAACCATACTTATAAATTCTTCATAGAGAACACATCTAAACTTTAGATAAGACCATGAAGATTCACAGTGATCTCAAGCTAGGCCACTAACCTAGGAATACATTCAATAGGCATATACATAAAGCCTGCATTTGGAGACTCCAGGGACATAGGCATAGGCTGGGGAAGACAGGATGGGCAGCTCACATGGAAAAGCCTTGAGCATTTAGGTGCCATGAAATCCCTGTGATTGCCAAAGTAGGCAAATAAATGGGAACTTAGGTTGCTTTAATAGCATGAGGAATTTCAATGTAGAGGCTACTCTAAATAATGATAATAAAAATATAATAATAATAATGTAAACAGTAAATAATACCCCTGTTTTATTTTGCTTCAGTCAGACCATACCTTCCCAGGGACATCTTTTGAATTTATATTGTACCTGGGTTGGTGATGTTGTTATTTATTGCCTCTGAGCTTCTTCCGATCATGGTTACTCCACGTGTGCCGACTATAACTGCATAATGGGACCTTTGAGGCTGCGGCCTTTCAGAAACTGATCGCCAGATCTGTATTCTCAGATGTCTCTGGGTGGGTTCGAACCCTCAACCTAGGAACTGAGTTCTTATCCATTTGTGCTACCCAGAAGAGCCTAGGTTAGAGGACTCAAACTCACTGCCACAGAGTCAATTTCGACTTCCCTGTTACTTCCACAGCTCTTTATGGGAGTAGAAAGCCCTGTCCTTCTCTTCAGGAGTGGCTGGCAGTTTCAAACTGCTAACTTTGTGGATGGCAGCCCAATGTATAACCATTATGCCACCGGGGTTCCTGTAAATTTGTAGGAGATAAAATAACTAAGAATAGTTGGTAAAAGAGAGAGAGATTAGGGAATACATGATCATAGTCTTCAAATACATGAAGGTTTTTTAGGGAGAAATTGAACTTATTCTGTTTTTTGCTAAATCAGAAAGCAAGAACTAAACTACACACAGGAAGAACTATCTATCAATGAAAACTGTACAGGTCACAACAGAACAATGTTGAACTTGCTGACACTGGACACAACATCAGGAAGGGTTTACCACTCCAGGAGGACATCATGTTTGGTGAAGCAGAGGGCCAGTGAGGGGAAGGAAGACACTTACTGAGACGGATTAGCACAAGAGCCGCAGTGATGGAGTGGAACAAGAGGCAAGACTGAGCATTGTTCCATTCCCTGCACATGAAAGTCAACATAGCTCGGAATCAATTCCCCCACAGGTAACAACATGCTAAACATAGAAGATAAGTTGTTCCTCAGGAGATATGAGACTTTCTACTCCTGTGAAGAGGGATTGCTTTGGAAAGGCACGGGGATAGTTCTACCCTCTCCTGTAGGGCGGCTAAGAGTTGGAGTAGATTCTCTAGCAGTGAGGTTTGGGGAGGGTTGACTTGTCCCTCTCTGTGGATGCTCTGCTCCGCTCGCCCTCTGTGCACATTACTGCTTTTGCCGCTGACACCATGTATTTGGCTTCTTCTTTCTTACATTGAAGAAAAAAATATTTTAAGATTATTTTAAAATGACAGAACATTGGCTGGAAAAATATAAAGAACCCCTGAATCCTACCATGCAGACTGACAATTGTTAATATATTTCTACATTTGCTCCAATTCCTTTTCTCTTTTGCTCTTTGTATTTACCTTTTAACATTAGTGCTTCAAAGGAACTATAGACATGCTGCCTCATTGACTCTAAAAATTCTAACATGTATTTCACCAAACAAGGACACATGCATCATAACCAAGATACAATCCTCAATATAAAAAGCACCGCCCACCCCCAATTCCAGCTACGTGAACAACTGCCCCTCCCCCCAGAAGAATTTACTTTAGAGGACAACACTGAAGCTGCAGCTAGGGCAGAGGGACACGGGAGCAAATGAAGAGGGAGGAAGAGAGAGTGGAGCACATCCTGGTCCACCAGGCCTGGAGGACGATATCCCCGCTCCAAACTGCCACCGCACAGAGTGGGTCATCTGGCTGATCCCACTATGAAACACGACATTCCTCACTGACCCATGGCCCTATGGGAGGCAACACTGAGATTCAGTGTCGGATTGGCCTGGTCTGACCCAGCGACACCAAGGAAAAACACTAAAGGCATGCGCAGAGCAAACGGGGGGGGGGGGGGGCAGAGCAGGGAGCTCCTGAGGAAGTGCAAAGGAGAGACTTGAGCCAGAGCATGGCACCCCATCGGACTTGATTGGAGGGCACACCCAGAGGTCAAAAATCAGACCTTGAGCTATTTACAGGTTTTTCTTTCTTTTTTAAATTATTTTTTTCCCTTAAAAATAATCTATTCTTTTATGGGTTATTGGTTTTCTTTTTTGTTGTCATCATTGTGTTCTCTTTTGTTGCTTTGTCTTGTTTTGCCTTGTTTTTTTGGTGCATTTTATTATCTCTACAGACCTATCTAGATAAGATAGGCTGGATGAAAAGTCTGGAGGAGAATACAACGGACCGATGGTTCCAGGAGGACATCTGAGAGGTGAAGGCTGGGGTAAAGAGGTGGTGTTGACCAATCCAGGGACAGGGGAGCAACAAGTGATCCAAAAATTAGTGGTAAGGAGGGTGTGAGAGGCCTGGTAGGGATTCAGCAAGGGCAAGGTAACTGAGATAAATTACTGAAACCCAAATGAAGGCTGAGCATGATCGTGGGACAAGAGGAAAGTAAAAGGAAATAGAGGAAAGAGCTAGAAGACAAAGGGCATTTGTAGAGGTCTAAATACAGGCATGCACATATGCAAATATACTTATATAGGATGGTGAGGAAATAGATCTACGTGCATGTATTTATAGGTTTATATTAAGGCAGCAGATGGACATTGGACCTCCACTAAAGTACTTACTCAATGCAAGAACACGTTGTTCTATTAAATTGGCATTCCATAATGCACACCTTCCCAACACAATCACTGAAGACAAATGTGTGCATAAGCAAATGTGGTGAAGAAAGCTGATGGTGCCCGGCTATCAAAAGATATAGCATCTGGGGTCTTAAAGCTTGCAAATAAATAAGCATCCATCTAGCTGAGAAGCATCAAAGCCCACATGGAAGAAGCACACCAGCCTGTCTGACCACGAGGTGTAGAAGGGACCAGGTATCAGACATCAAAGGACAAAAAATCATATCAGTGGGTGCCCACCTTCCTGATATGATCACTGAAGACAAACGTGTGCATAAGCAAATGTGGTGAAGAAAGCTGATGGTGCCCAGCTATCAAAAGATATAGCGTCTGTGGTCTTAAAGGCTTGAAGATAAACAAGCTGTCATCTCTCTCAGAAGCAACAAAGCCTACATGGAAGAAGCACACCAGCCTGTGTGACCACGAAGTGTCGAAGGTATCAGGTATCAGGCATCAAAGAACAAAAAATCATATCATTGTAAATGAGGGTGAGTGCAGAGTGGAGACCCAAAGCCCATTTGTAGGCAAATGGACACCCCCTTACTGAAGGGTTGTGGGGAGGAGATGAGCCAGTCAGGGTGCAGGGTAGCAACGATGAAACATACAACTTTCCTCTAGTTCTTAAATGCTTCCTACCCTCATTATCATGATCCCAATTCTACCTTACAAATCCGGCTTAGACCAGAAGATGTACATTGGTAAAGATAGTAACTAGAAACACAGGGAATCAGGACAGATGACCCTTTCAGGACCAGTGGTGAGAGTGGTGATACTGGGAGGGTGGAGGGAAGATGGGGTAAAAGGGGAGGATCGATTACAAGGCTCTACATATAACCTCCTCCTTGGGGGATGGATAACAGAAAAGTGAAGGGAGATGTCAGACAGTGTTAAATATGACAAAATAATAATAATTTATGAATTATGAAGGGTTCATGAAGGAGGGGGGAGTGGGGAATGAGGGAGAAAAATGAGGAGTTGATATTAAGGACTCAAGCAGAAAGCAGATGTTCTGAGAATGATGATGGCAACAAATATACAAATGTGCTTGACACAATGGATGTATATATGGATTGTAATAAGAATTGTTTTGGCCCCCAATAAAATGATTAAAACAAACAAACAAACAAAAACCCAACTGCAGTACTGTTATCCTATTAACATGCCCTTCAATGCTTGCTAGCATTCTCAACTCTGTTTCTTTATATTTTAATCCAGGATTTTTTCCTGGAATGCACTTTGTATTTAACTGTCATGAGGTCGTAACCTTCCTTCAAACTAGAAGATTCTTCAGTCTTTCAAGTAGAGGGTGGCTGTGTTAGTCTGGGAGAACTAGAGAAACAAACCCAGTGACACGCATATATGTGTAAGAGAGAGCTTTATATCAGGAAAACATGCCATCCCAGTCCAGATAAAGTCCGTAAGTCTAGTACTAGTCCATAAATCCCTCTTCAGACTCACACAGCCACATGCAATGATACACAATGCAGGAAGACGGCAGGCGGGTGGGTGCAAAGTCCTGTGGATCCAATGGCAGTGGAAGCATCTGCAGGGCTAGCACAGGGCTCTGTGTGGTTCTTCCACAGGAGGTAAAAGCAGAGGTGGGGGCGGCGGGGGGTGGGGGAGTTCCCAGGTTTCTCCTTTTGAGAAGGCCACATCCACAAGAAGGTACCATGAGGCTGTGACCTACACTCCTATACTTTTATATCTTCAAGTTGACATGAAATTGTGTAAGTACCGCAATGGCTTTGAGAAACCAAGATGTGGACAGCCAATAAGTTCATTTCTTTGAAGGTCACTGATTCTAGATCCTCTCAAGTAACAGGAATACGCACATACACACACACACACACAACACCCATACATATAGACCCATAATTATTTTTCAATCTTATCCTCCAAAATTACACTCATTTGCTTAATCAACATTTTGGTCCTATATCATGAGTTTCCCATCTCCTCTGCCCACCACCTTCACACCCTCACTGCAACCATTACATGAGTTAGGTCTCTGGACCCATAGGCACAGGCCTTCATAAAGTTCTTCGACCCACCTCATTTCCCTGCTTCCCCAGTCACTGCTTTGATTCCTATGTGGTGGGAACCAAAGGAAATAAAGGAAGGAAAGATAATAAAATGGAATGAAGGGAAGATGAAACTTAGGCTGCTGGCACCTCAACTGTCTATTTTAAAATGTATACTCCAGGGAAACATGAAAGAAAGGTGATGGTCTCTAACTCCAGAGCACCTGCCCTTTAAAAATTCAAGATGTATGTTGCTCCTCCAGAAAAAAGGGTAAGTAAAGGAAATGTATTCATTCTATTAAAATTAGAACTCTGTGAGGAAAACATTTGAAAACACTATAAAATCCAACTGTTTGAATTTTCTGAAGACATGATTAGAAACCTATACATTTAGAGTAATTTGTTAGCTACATCATGTTAGCTATGACAACCTAAAAACACAGAGTAAGTTAACATCCAGGTATGTCCAAGTTCTCTTCTGATTTGGGGAAACTGGTTTCTTTCTTTCTCTTCCTACTGTGACCATCTTTGTAAGATTAACTTGCAGAAGGCAAATGCAAGCCTGCAAACACATGCTTTCTCATTTTAAGAAAAGTACATTACCAAGGAAATCCCCCATGAATTGGGATTTTACCTGAAATTATGAGGGGGTGAGTTTACACTCTGAGACAAATGTCTGGGAATAACATGGCCAGGTGGTTTGTTAGCAGAAAAGTGATGTTCTGATTTCAGGACTGTAATTGGATATATATGTTTGAAAAAGTGAATCTTGCATTTCACAGCAAAGTTGACAATCTTGGTGAATACATTGCTAACTGTCTATTGCTAGAACAAACGATTCATTACTTTTCTTACTATTCTTTTCTGTTCGGTAATTTTCGAGTCCCTGGGCGGTATAAACAAGGGTCCCTGATGGCACAGCGGGTTAAGCATTGGGCTGCTAAATGGAAGGGCAGCAGTCCTTCTCCAGAGAAAGAGGAGTCTTTTACACTCTTGCAAGTCCGAAGGGGCAGTTCTTCTCTGTCCTATAGGGACCTTAGGAGACGGAATCACCTGGATGGCAGTGAGTGAGGGTGTGTAGACAGTTGAATGCTTGGCAACTAGTTTCACAGTTCAAACCCATCCAGAAGTGTTTTGAAAAATAGATCTGACCTTCTGACTAGTCATAGCGTTGAAACCCTTATGGAGTTCAGTTCCACTCTGTACATATGGAGAAACCACGAGTAAGAATGTGGAGTCAGGGCAATTCATATGTTGTTTTTATTGTTTTTGTTGGATGTTATGAAGCTCTACATCTTAAAGCAGCTGCCAAAACAAGCAAGGACAGATTTTTCATTTTCTATCAGTCTTCCCCTCATCTTCTATGCCCACCCCCACCCCACAACCTGAGCCAGTTTTCAGAAATGGGCCAATTCTGCATGGAGGTATCCTTAAATATATATGCACAACACTGCTCAGCATCCTCTTCAGGCTGCTTCTTCAGGCACGGATTAGTTTCTTTGTTGAATCTGCTGTCTCTTCTGGTGGCCAACTTACTCAAGTACTTTCTCATTTTAGCTCAGAACTTCATCTTCCAAGGGGGGTTTATTCCCTGTCATGAGCACTTCTCCTTAGTCTGTGGCTGTAAGGATCTAAAATTAGTTTTTATGAGAAATTTGGGGTTTTCACCCATAACCAAAACACCAGCCACACTGTCACCAAGTCAATTCCAACCCGTAGCAGTTCCCTCGGGGAGAGTCACGCTGCCCTTTTAGGTTTTCAAGACCGCACATCTTTACTGGAACAGATGGTCTCACCTTCCTCCTGCGGAGCAGGTGGTGGTTTTGAACATCAGATCTTGGGGCGAATAGCCCAACGTTTAAACATGGCACAAGAAGGCCTCCTTTAGTTTATTTGTTTTCTTTTTTTTACCAAATGTCATACTCAATTAGCATATCATCCAGTATGCCACAATAAAATTCCCTTTAAGGGTCTCAAACCTGGGTGGAGAATATTTTCCCCCATTTCACAGGTAGGGAGTCTTCATCTTGACCCTGACTTTTGGCAAAGGATTAGGTGCCAAACATTCTGAAGAAAACAGAACCTATTTATCTAGAGCGATTTTCCCAAAGTGGGCAGTCCCCTCCTTTAGAGGATGCTGGGATTATCCAGGGGCCTTCAAAAGCAGATAGCTCACCTTTATCCTGGATGATGGGCTTTACTGCAGAAGTTTTTCATTGCCAGAGGGGCACTGAGTAAATTGTTTCCTTTTCCTGAAAAGGGGTAGTAAGTTTGGGAGCCTATGATGTAGAAAATATCATGTCTTTATGGATTTGACTAGGAGCATTGAGGAACAAATTCATAGATTTGTGTCAGAAAGAGCTTTGTGTACAAGATCAATTGAATGTTGAGAAAACAGATCAGCCCAATCCAGATCAAGTCCATCCATCCGATATTAGCCCATATGTCCAATACCAATCTGTAAAGTCCTCTTCAGACTCACAAAACACATGAAATGATGCCGAATGCAGGAAGATCACAGGCCAGTGGGTGAGAAGTCTTGTGGATCCAGTGGCATTGTAAGCATCTCAGCGCTGGCAGGGGTCTCCACATGGCTCCTCCAGCTCAGGACACGAGTGGTTCCATGTGTCTGGTCAGCTGCAATGTCTTCTGGGGAGTGAGTGTGTGCCCTGCCTTCAGCAAGCTCTTAATCTCCTTAGTGCCTCCAAATGAGGTCATCAAGCTGTGGTCTGACAGACAGGCAAACGTCACTCCTTCACTCATAAGTCTCACATTGACCACAGATTATGGAACTACCACAGACTGAAAGTTTGGTTATTAAAACTACCAGCTACTCCTCAGGAGAAAGATGAAGCTGTCTGCTCCAGTAATGATGTACAACTTCAGACACCTTTCATAGGGCCACCATGGGTCCAGGCAGGGCTCTGTGGCAGTTTGGGTTTAGGTTTAGTTTCAGAGGCTCCATTTTTGTTATAATTAATATTATTTTTTAAAATCCTCTGGACGTCTAATTTTCTTTACATCTTCGTTTTCATTAGGATTTGTTTTCTGTTGAGCAGCTATGCCTGTAACTTGGGAATTTTTAGAACGTAAAATCACATGTAGGCTATTTTTCTTAACAGCTTCCTTGTTTGTCCTGCCTCAAGATTTTGTCCACACAATTAAAATGTGACCTTGTGTGAAGAAGAGAAAGGGGGCAAGCTGGGAAAACACAAACTAAAAACAAAGCTTTTATCTTGTTTGGAGACAGGCTCCTCTGCCCTTTACAGCTGTGTGTGTGGTGGGGGAGGGGGTAGTGATGGCACTGGGCACTTTCATAAGTCAAGGTTTTGAATTGATTCGTGCCCAGAAGCACTGCCCTGTAGAGTTGTGACCCGGTTTGAACCACTTGTGCAACTTGACAAATGACACGAGGACAATACACACGGCAAATTCTGACCCCGGTCTGACTGAGCTGAGGTGGGAGCCTTCTGGAAAGCAATCTACAAATTGCCTCTGAGCAGAATGCTTACTGATCTATTTTCAAGGACTTGGGAAAAAGAAAGTAAACAACAACCACCGAGCAGAGCTGTTTATAAGCTGGGCTGCCACATATGGAAACTGCTATGCACAGGCCAGTTGAGGGTGGCCAAGTAAAGATACCGGGGGGAATTGCTAAGTGGTAATCAATGTTATTAGGTTTACCTGGTGTAAAACTGCAGCAGGGAGCACCGATTTAATTATGCAGCCTGCTTTAGTGCCGCCCAAGTATTCTTGATGGGCTTCCAAGTCTCCTTGTTGTTTACAATTATTAATAAGGGAGTTTAAAAAAAACAAAAAAATCATTATTTGTCTAAAACCCACCTTTGTCAACCTCTTTGCTCTTATTCCGACCTACTTCCAGGGAAAGCAAACTTCTTGACTGTTTTGGGCCGTATTTTCGAAGCATGGAGTATCAGCTGAGACGTCTTTCCAAATGCCAGGAGTTCTCTGCAGGTCCCTAAGCTCCCACGCCTCAACAATAACGGGGGTGGGGGAGTGATGAAGTAATTGACCATGTATGTTTTGAAGGTTTCTTTCAAAATTATGATTTAAGAGAAATGGTCATCTGAAAAGGCAATTGGAAACTGTCTTCCTAGTGACAAATTAGATAAATGGTAACTTTCAGTCAAGGTATAATTACAAGGACTCTATGGCGGGCCCTGAAGTGTGATGGGAGATTGAAGAAAAAAAAGAATGCTAAATGGGAACCACAGGTATCTATTACCCATGGAGAAAAATTTTCATTAAATAATAATTATAGTTCTCTCTGCTGAGGAGGAGGGATTACAAGCCTGGTTCTTTCAGCTGCTTCACATGAGTAGTTCTTCTTATGAGTCACTGGGCAAAATGGGCCCAAAGAAATCCTATTAAGGAAATAAAGTAAATCCCATCATAATACTCAAAACTCACTGCCACCTAGTTGATGCCACCTAGTTGATGCAGGGTAGAACTGCCCTGTGGGCTTCATAGGTGATAGCAATGGAACTGTTCAGCTTTCTCTCGCCGAACAGATAGATGGTGACTTTGAACTGCTGATGTTGTTGCTTCAAGCCTAATGCCTAACCCACTACACCACTCCTCCGATCTCATTATACTCAAAGCAAACTCACTGCCATTGGGTTGATGCCAACTCATGGCAATCCTATAGGACCAGATACAGCTGGCCCTTGTGAGCTTCCAGACGGTGACTCTTCACCAGAGTAGAAAGCCTTGTGTTTCTCCTTCAGCTCAGTTGGTGGTTTTCAACTGCTGACTCGCGGCTTTGCGGCCAGGGATCCTCAGTCCCATCATAGACAATACAAAAGAAGGACCACAGGCCTTTGCTGCTTAAAGACATGCATTATGTCTCTGATGAGTATATGGACCGCATCTACTAGAAATATTTACCTAAAGTATTAGAGAAATGAAGTATACACCTTGAGGCAAGGACAGGGAATTCCAAAGACGCTACCTTCCACAGTCATTTCAAGTCCAGGGACAAGAGCCGGGTACCCAGTCACGCAGTCAGCAGGGAGAAGATTCCCATTCTAGACAGCAGGTGGTGCTGGAACCTCAGCAGAAGGAGAAGTGCCCACCTTTTTCTTTATCCTGCTCCTGTCACCAATTTTCTACCTGTTTTCAAATTCCTCAGTTTAAAAACTTGACTTCTTTGCAAAGCAGCAAAGCCTCGTGGATTCCACAGCAATATTTCATTGTTTGCTGACAGATTTGAGAAAAGGTCACCGAGGAGCATCAGGAGCCTAAACCTGGGGCACCATGGTCTTGGTGGACACCATTAGCCACCCTCCTGTTCGCTGACGCAGGGAGGATTGACTTGTAAAGCTTTCAGCAAAATGTAATCAGACAAAGTCTAGCAGTGGCCCCGCCTCCCCGAGATTCTGCGATCCACCATGGAATCACTTGCCTAGGGGCTCTCTGTAACTCTAGGTGAGCTTTTTCACAAAACCATACAGAGTGGACAATGTATTAAAAAGTTCTACCCAAAAGAAAAAGAAACCTCACAAACAAAATAAAACAAAACAGCCCAAACCCCAGCAGCTGTGGAGCCACTCTCTGCTCATGGTCACTCTGTTGTCGGGGCCGAATTGTGCTCCACAGCATTGGCGTTCTCAGAAGTCGATTAAGGTTTTCTCTTCTGAGGGATCTCGGGGTTGACTCAAACCTCCAATTTTGGGGGGGTAGCGATAGAGCTTGCTAACTATTTGTGCCACACAGGAGCCCCTGTTAGATCCGAAAGCCCCAAACTCACTGCTCTCAGGTGACCCTGACTTACAGTGACCCAACTGCTCCCTAAATCACCCAAGACTTTGCCCGAGCAGTCTCCCGCGAAGCAGCTAGTAGGTCTGAACCACTGGTCTTGCAGTTATCAACCCACGCTTAAACTCCCGAGCCACCAAGAATCTAGTAGGTCCTCGGTCCCCTGAAAATGCTGAGAAGGCCCTTTGTGTACAAATCTGTGCTTCTGAGTATGGGTGTGTGTGTGTGTGTGTGTGTGTGTGTGTGTGTGTGTGTGTGTGTGTGTGTGTGTGTGAAACACTTAGTGGAGTTTAAAGGAAGGGGGGTAAAGTCAGGAGAGCCCTCAGTTAACATTGTTCACTGCATTTCATTTTGACGAGAAAGCAGCGAATCCCTCAAACACAGTCAGTTGTATGAGGCCGAGCTGTCCTCTGGCTTAGGGCTGAGCGTCACTGCACATTTCGTCTAACCTTCTGAACAGAGAGGGGGGACCTTTCCTTCTCTATTGAGAGTTGCTGACACAAAGCAGGGAAAAAAAGAAAGAAAAGAAAAATAGATCAACTGGAGGGTCAGAGACAAAGAAAGCAACTTCATTTAGTTCTCAGAGAGATGTTCACAACTTCCCATGCCTTATAAAGGAGGCACAGAAAATACAAGCATCTAAAAAGACATGGCATAATTTGAAACTTGGATCTAGTCTGTGTGATGGATACTAGAGGCGAGGAAGAAAGCAGGGGAGTGCGAAAGTGAGATGAAAATGCAAAGAAACCAAGTTGAAAGGCACAGTCAGCGAGCAGTTGTGAGGCCCCACCCACACACACCTGGGCCCGGCTTGCAGTATAAAAGACAGACCAACAGAAGTGTGCAGAGCCCCAGGGCCATTTTAAAAAGTAGTCATCTGTGGAGCAGCATGCCATCCTGTGGTTGTGTAGGATATGAAAGTAGTAAGACTTTATTTGGGTCGGCTCCATCCTGAAATCATATAGTCATATGTGTGTGAGCCTCTGAAATCCACAGGGATAGTTCTGCTCTGTGCTCTCGGGTCGCTCAGAGTTGGAATTGATTCGATGACAATGGAGTCTTTTTGTTTGTTTGTTTTTTAAGGTGGGTTGCAGCTTTCTGTGTTATTTTGGAGCTTTCCGTCGGAGTTCTGACCTGACCCAGAGGCCCGGTTTCTATACCTGTATGGATTTTCATCCCCTAGGATGAAAAATACGGAGCCCAGGTGGCACACCTTGCTGCTAACTCACAAGTTGGCAGCTTGAATCCCCCACCAATCACAAAGTAGGAGAAAAGGTATGGCAGTCTGCTTTCCTCAGCCTTGGAGAACTTGTGGGCATCCAGTCTACCCTGTCCTGGAGGGACCCGATGAGTGGGCATCAGCAAGACATCACAGGCATTTGGTTTCATGTTAAGACAACACGGAGTCCTGGTAGCTCAAAGTTAAGCACTTGGCTGCTAACCGAAAATTCGGTGGTTTAAGCTCCCCACTGGCTCTGCAGGCGTAAGACCCAGCAATCTAGGAAACCCTAGGAGGCAGTTCTACGCTGTCATACAGGTTTGCTGAGTCAAATGGACTTCAAAGCTACTAATAACCACAACACACTAACAACTTGGGCTTGCCACAGGGATCAGTAGAGAGCAGTAGCATCACTATGGCATGGAAATGTGTAATGTTTAGCATGAAAAGTTGGTCAGATACTCTAGCAAGACTCTTAGTAAGTTCAAAAGGAGGAATGGCCTTTTGGTTGTCTTGGTTGCTTGGAGCCCTGGTAGTGCCATGGTTACATCTTGGGCTGCCAACTGCAAAGTCAGTTTAGCTCCAAATGCAGTGAGTTTGGGTTTGGGTTTCTTAGTTAATTGAAAAGGAGCAATGAACTACTTCCTGATCCCAGAATTGCCTTACTTTAATGAAAAAGCAAAAGATAGAAAAACAAAACAACCACCACCACCAAGGGAGCTTGAGTGAGTGAATAAGAGTATTCAAATATTTATTCATTAATTGAGTATTTTTGAAACTTGATTAGAAATGTTCGCACTTCCTTGATTTTCCATGAGACTCTGGCAGTCGTTGCTGGTGTGGAAGATGCTGAGGAAAGACCCTGACCTAGGTTCTAAGGAAGGCCTATACACTGTCTATATATCACGCAAGGCCCTGCGGTGCCTCTCTGAACTGTGGTGCAAAGCAGAGTGGAGCAGTTTGCCAGTTGCTGAAGCATAAAATAGTTCCACGGTCACAGAAAGACACAGAAGAAACACGTTCATCTATTCAAGATAGACAAGGCCCTTTGCCTCTGTGGCTCACTCCACAGTGTATACAAGCCTATTTCATCCATCACATATTTGCTTTCCCGTATGTTAAGACAGACCAGCTGAGAACCAAGCAGACTTAGGCACAATGTCTTGCAAGGCACAGTGCAGGGTCTTTCCCCTGCATGACTCCAGGGCACCACCGGCAGGGAGCACACTGCTCATGGCTGCCATCACTTCCCATAAGGTGAGCTCCCAAATGATTCTGGCTGAGCAGAAATATGCTGGACACCCCATTTACTGGGCCAATCCAGGCCAAAGAGATGGGAGTTATTTCTTAGAGAGGGAAAAGTGTTTCTAAGCGATGTCCCAATGTAGACATGAACATTTACCATCAGAGTCTCTCTGTCCTATGTTGATACTGTATTTCATATAGTTTTCAATGGCTGATTTTTCAAAAGCAGGTTGCCAGTCCTTTCTTCTGAGGCACCTCTGGTGCCGTTCACTTATCAGCTGAGTGTAAGAATTGTGGGCACCACACAAGACTGTTTTGCTGAAAATGTTAGCATGGGAACATGTAGAAAACATGAAATGCAGTGTCTCAACACCTAGCCTCCAGGTTTGCACACAGCACTTGTTAGACACGGGACTCTGAAAAAGGGATTCGACACCTCTGCGCGGCACTATTCTCACCTGTAATTTACTTGGCATCCTAGGAAAACTATGGAATTTAAAATTGGTTAAAGAATTTTAACACACTTCATAAACCATGAAGTGCTAGAGAAGTTGAAGGTACTCTTATTACGGGTACACTACCATTGACACCAAAGACTTGCTGGGGGGGAAGCAGGAAAAGGAGAGGGGTATGCTGGAGGTAAGAAGATGGTGACACTCTAAGGGAGGCCATTCACGGTAGTAAGTCATAGTGCCAAGGCAGCTGTTGGCTGCTTAATAAAAACCAGGGAAGATGACAGAGTCATTTCTGGTTCAAGCACGAATGCTCAAGTACAGGGGCTTATGTTCCACTGCCAGATGCTTTAAGCTAGCGGCTAAATCCAAAGACACCAAAGACACTTCACACACCACACATGTCCTGGCTTCTCAACTCAGGGGGCTGCACAGATGCACTCCAAAGGCAAAGGGTGCTGCTGACAGCTATCCAGGAGCAGTGAAACCAGAGAGAGAAAGGTGTCAAATTCAGATGCGATGTTAGGAAAGTAGTGAAGCCTGGGCAGGGAAAATTCTGGGCCACTGTCAGTGGAAACTGACTTGACAGCAGTGGATTTAGGTGTACAGGGTAGCACGATGAATTTTGAGGTACAGGGTTGCACAATGGATTTGGGGGTACAGGGTTGCATGACAGATAAGAAAAAAGAACTATTTGTTACTGGTAAACATGACCACTTTCCTCCAGGCAGGAAGAAGCTACCCTTTTCCACTTAAAATTTTTGGAAATCTATCATTCCTTCATCTCTCCACAGACTTGGAGTGTATATTATAAAGGAATTATTAATATTATTACATTTATTTCTCTACTTAATAGATAAGGTTGAATGGAATTAGCACTTTAGATTCTTGCTCAAATGGTGATGACATCACTATGGCACAATCACTATCACGGTACATCATCATCATCATCGTTATCAATCTTGCAGCTTCTGTATGGTGTGCATTTAAGATGAACCAGATTCAGTGCTAAATGCCTGCATTGATGACCTCACTAAAATGTAAGCAAGATGAGAGCACAGACCACAGATACCATGTCTTCCTTGCATATAAGCATATGCACTCTATATCTAGCACGGGTCCACTCAATGATAGGTGGTCAATAAGCAATTTTAGAATGGATCAATCACTGGCCATTAAAACGGAAAATTCTAGGACACAGTTCATTTTCATCCCGATTTAGTAGACCAGGAACCCAAGGCTCTTTTAGGGAGGCTAAGCAAATTGACCTAAAAGATACATACTTATTGGCTCTTGTCCTGGACAGTGCGCATGGTTGAGTACCTGAGGACTTGAGCCCTGGCTTAAGCTAGTACAAATAAAACCTCTTTTGTTACTGTAAAAAAAAAAAAGATACATACTTATTTAGAGGATGAAAATAGGTACACAAATGAGGGCTGGTCTGCTCCCAAAGCCTGGTGAGTTACTGATTTTCATTGCAATATGACTGCAGCTCATTGCTCACATTCCTTCATCGTGAAAGAGGCCCTCGGGTGTCTGCCAGCATTTAGGTATAAATGAGCTTTGCCTAATTCTCTTTTTATTCTGATAGAATATGACATGAAGTGTTGGAAAGAAAGCTGATTGCAAGAATCAAGACACAAAAAAGCAGGAGGAAAAGCGAGAATTCCATGAAGCCCAACCACGCACAAGGAGGGCGACAAGGTACATCTCTGGGAAGGCCAGGAAGGCACTGTCAGACCCCTACAAATGCAGCACAGGAAGCAATTCATGTCTTTGGTTATTTACAGAGTCCAGTTCTACATTGAAGGTCAACTCAAGGTGAGGAAAAAGACCTGTATTTAACATGCTTCAAAATTGAAAAACTCACTATGAATTTGAAAAACAGATGCCTGGTGTCAGAGGAAATAAACCCTGGTGGCCCAATGAGTTGCCAGCTGCCAGTGGGTTGGGGGTTTGACTCCATCAGTTGCTTCATGAATAAAGATGAGGCAGTGTCTCTCAGTAAAGCCTGACAGCCCTGAAAGCCCTAAGGAGTCCTACTCGCCCTACAAGGTATTGAAATGACCTTGACAGCGGGGCTTCCAGTTGTGTTTAGGGATGAAAATGTGAGTTGTTCTCTGTCTGTATTCTCCTTGTTGAGAAGACACATAACAGAATATACACTGAGTAATCCATTTCTACATGTGCAGTTCAATGACATTGATCACATTCTTCAAGTTGTGGAAACATTCTCACCCTCCTTTTCTGAGATATCCATCTCTCACTACCAAATTCACCCCTAAGGTTTCTGTCTAACCTGCTGCTATCAACTTAATGCCATGTCAGTGGTTCCTAAAAGAGAGCAATGGACAAAGCATACCTCCTTTACTAGTTAAGCTAAACCAATTGTTTGGTTTTAAGAAGAATTTAGGGTATTTTCCCTTAAGGTTTAAAGATTATCTAAGGGTAATAGTTCCAGGCATTTATTTACTTTCTGTGGTTCCAGAATATCTGGATTAAGTGATAAATTGAAATTTGTTATCCTCTTTTTTAGCAGCATATATCTATAGAATCTTTGACCAAAATATTCAGTAATGCTAGTCGGGCACCATCCAATTCTTCTTGTCTCATGGAGGCAATTAGTCTTACCTCTGGTTCTTTCTCCTTCCTTTGTTGCTGCAGAAGAATGGTGACCACTTTTCAGGCCTTGGATGGCCATTTGAAAGCTTTTATAATTTAATGTATTATGCACACAATAAATGTGGCGATAGAATGGAAGCAATCCGTCGTTTTGCCACTCTTGTGCTAACTGTATTGCCCCTGGAGAAGTCACTCAACGTCTCAATGCCTCAGTTCACCCAGCTTTAAGGAGAATTATAACAATTAACCGATACGGTTGCTTTGATGGTCAAGTAAGTTACTTAGCGTGAAAAGATGAGCGACCCTAGAGTGTGCTACATACTTGTTGCTGGCTTCCATCAGGCCAACGTTTGTAGAGCAGACGTGCCTCCCAGGGTTTCTAGGCTGTCCTTTTCATGTAGGTACACAGTTGCTGGGTTTTCTAGTTTACTTTTTCCAGCTGACCTACTTGATTGACTCCCCACCATGATTCCTTAGAGCATAGTTCTCCAAACCCAAACTCAATGCTACAGAGTTTGCAATGAAACTCATGGCAACCTTACAGGATAAACTTGAACTGCGCCATCAGATTTCTGAGACTGTAAGTCTTTACAGGAGCAGATAGCTTCATCGTTCTCCCTTGTAGCCATCGGTGGGTTTGAACCCCTGACCTTGCAGGCAGCCCAATGTACCGCCATGGTTCTTGCCACGTAGTTAAACGAAAACACTCACTGCCATCAGGATTTGGAGAGGGTTGGGGAGGGGACACATGGAGACTCAGAGGAGCACCACTGAAACCATGAGGTGTCTTCTCCTCATCTGGCCTGCCACTAGGGGACCAAGAGATAGATCAAATGGGATGGCTTCCTGGCCCATAGAGGCAGGAGCCAGGGGAATGGTGTCTGAGAGGATGAGGACCACAGAGACTTGGCTGCTGGCTGAGGAGAGGTGCTGTTTGCTGATCCTGACTTGTGGCAACCTATTAACGTCCCTATTAAACCCCCTCGATCGTGAGTATTGTCTGTGAGTTGGTTCTGTATGGCCATTGCAACACACTATTGCACCAGGACTACATGCAGAGCGGTGTGGAAAGAATGGTTGGTGCCAGAATAGCTTAAGAAGGATGGATCTTGGGGCGGCAGGGAAGCCAGAGGAGGTCAGAGATGGCTATCCACCTCCCACCATTTATTACAGGAAGTGCAGAAACTTTCGGAGAAAAACAACTTCCCCAAGTGTGTAGCTATTAGAGAAGGTTGAGGAGGGAAGTACAATTTCATCATAGAAAATGTCTGTCTAGGTCTCTAAAGAAATTAGATCTGCAAGTCCTGACATAATCTATCCAGACGGTACAAGGAAGCTAAAGAGGAAAAGAAATCGACAACTACAAATATTCATAACAGATGCTCAAAACAATGTTAGGCTAATAAAAGTTTTCAAGGGAAATGATCATTACACACAGGCATTTCTTTGCCAGAACAGGGCACAGACATCCAGATAACATAGCCCAGGTGCTTTCTTGCTCATTTGCCAGGGCAACACACCAAGTTTGAAGATGATACCCAGAATGACATCAGGTGCAGGGATGGATTATCATGCCTGCTGTATCCACATTCCCAGGACCTCCATTAACGCTCTGGACATCATCAGACACTGTGAAAAATGCTGAAGACAGGACAATATGACCCTGAGCTGAGAAGATTAATAAGCGGTGAATAACTAAACTAGCTCCCTGATAGTTTGCTATGCATATTTCTACAGCTACCTTAATGGATTATTTGAGTGGTTTATGGGCCATAGCCAAAGTATACTTACTGAGGCACATGAAAGGGATGAACGAAGCTCAGCTCAGTGCTATCTTTGGCTTTAAAACCTGGAATCATTTTCAGCTTTTATCTTGTATCTTCTATTTTATAATTCCCTAGAGGCAAGAAATCACACAGGACTGGGGGCAGCTTTGGGGAGCATCAACCCAATTTCTCATATACACTGTAAGATAGCTCACCTCACAGGGTCACCCCCAGTCAAGAAGTTTGACTTTGTCCAAGTGATAATTATACTTGCTGAGGTGGGCGCTCAGACTCTCTTCAGTCAGAATCAGTGGATATATTGATAATGAGGAGTTCTGTTTCTAAGACAGAAATGTACTTATATAGTGCTAAACATAAATGTAAAGTCATCATCTTAGGGGTTGAGTGTCATCACACTCAATTCCTATTTTGTTTTACAAGCTAAATCTCAAAGATCATGGCTACATAGATACTAGGAAGAGCAGAGAGTAGAGATTGGATAAGCACAGAAAACAACTCCATAGACCTTCATTTCCCAGGCCTTCCTTTAGCCAGGGCGTTTGGCTATGTAGAATTGGCCCCAAATAATTTACCTACTGGGATGATTTTACAAAGACAGAATTCAAACAAAGTAATCAAAATTATAGCCACAATTCTGTTTCAGGCATGGTTAGCTCCTTTTTATAAGATAGCCAATTTCCTCCTGTTAACATTAGGGTTCTGGGAATCAGCAGGGCAGAGATTTTATCAAGTGAATTTGCCTCTAAGGACAGAGAGACTGGTTGGAGGAGTCATTACCATTAAACTAGGGAAGTTGGGAAGCCACTGAATATTATAAGAAGTTCTGATTGTTAAGGCAGGGCTGGCCCTTCCATGAGATGCGACTTTACTCACTAACCCATAGCACTATGGGGGACAGCACTGGGGACACAGTGCCGGAGATGTGCCCCATTCAACCCCCCATCACCGGGGCAAAACAAAACAGTAAGGGCATATAGTGGAGCAGCAGGGGGAACAAAGCAACAGAGTCCCCAAGGAATGCCAAAGGTGGACTTTAGGTCCGGGGCATGGCACCCCAGCAGATTTGACTGGAAAACACTCACAGAGGTCAACAGACAGACCTGGAACTGTGTGACGACTTTATTTTTGCTGTTGGCTTGTTATTACTTATTTTTTTTACTTGTTGTTTTGTTTTCTTTTGTTGTTATGTTTCACTTTGTTTCGTTTTTGCATGTGTCTTTGCATGTCTATCTGGACAAGACAGGCAGGATGAACAATCCAGAGGAGAGACAATAAAACTGATGATTTTGGGGGTTGGGCACTGGAGAGGGTGAGGTGGGGGAAAGGAAGTGCGGTGTCAACAAACTCAGGGACAAAGGAAGACAAATTATCTAAAGTTAATGGCGAGGAGGGCATAGGATACTTGGGGGGGGGTGCTTTATCAGGGGCAGTGTAGTCAAGAGTAATTATTGAAACTCAAATAAAGAAGGCCAAACATGATAATGGGTCAAGAGAAAAGTAAAAGGAAATGGAGGAATGAACCGGGAGGCAAAGGACATTTATAATGGTCTAAATATAGGCATGTATATATGTAAGTACATGTATGTATGATAGGGGAATAGACCTATGTACATATATTTATTCATAAAGTTTTACGGCAGCAGATGGACAATAGCCCTCCACTCAAGTACTCCCTCAGTGCATGAACACTTTGTTCTAATAAGCCAGTATTCTGTGATGCTCATGTTCCTTGACACAATCACCGAAGACAAAATGGGTGCATAAGCAAATGTGGTAAAGGAAACTGATGGTGCCTGGTTATTAAAAGATATAGTGTCTGGGGTCTTAAAGCATCTGGGGTCTTAAAGGCTTGAAGATAAACAAGTGGCTAACTACCTGAGAAGCAACAAAGTCCACATGTAAGAAGCACACCAGCCTGTGTGATCATGAGGCAACAATTGGATTAGGTATCAGGCATCAAAGACTCAAAACAAAAAAATCCTATCAAGGTGAATGAGGGGGAGTATGGAGTGGAGACCCAAAGCACATCTGTAGACAATTGGACATCCCCTTACAGAAGGGTCACAAGGAAGAGATGAGTCAGCCAGGGTGCAGTAGAGCACTGATGAAACATACAACTTTCCTCCAGTTCTTTAATGCTTCCCCCCCCCCCCACCTCCCACATGCACACACACTATCATGACCTTAATTCCACCTTACAAATCTGGCTAGGTCAGAGCATGCACACTGGTACAGATAAGAGCAGGAATCCAGGACAGATAAACCCCTCAAAACCAATAAGGGGAGTAGCGATACTATCAGGGTGGGGAGTGGGGGGAGTAAGGGGGAACCAACCACAATGCTCAAAGTATGGCCCCCTCACAGGGTGACAGACAACAGAAAAGTGGGTGAAGGGAGGCAGCGGTTGGTGTAAGACATGAATAAAAGAATATAAATTATCAAGGGTTTGTGGGGGAGGGAAGATAGGGGCAGGAGGTGAAAATGAGGAGCTGATACCAAGGGCTCAAGCAGAAAGAAAAAATTTGGAAAAAAGTGATGGCAACATATATACAGATGTGCTTGACACAATGGATAAATGCATAGATTTTCATAAGAGCTGTAAAAGCCCCCAGTAAAATAAAATAGAACGAAGAAAATTATTTTCCTGCTCTAGAAAAATGCTGTCGAAACAGTTGTGATGCTCACCACAGCTTACAAGGACAGCACTATGGGAAAAACTCAAGTGCACCAGTGGTTTTCTCACTTCAGAATAGGTGAAACGTTGAATGATGACAAACCTCATCTGGACATCCTTCAACTTCCCGAAAAGGAAAATGTTGGCAAATTTGTGCACTTGTGCTCAAAGATCAACAATGAACCATCGAAGAGATGGGGAAGTCACCTGGACTGTCTTGCAGCTCTGTTCACTGAATTGTAACGCAAGATTTGGGACTGAGAAGGGTCTCTGCAAAATTGGTGCCTTGGATTTTGACTGACCAGAAAAGAAGAGCATCAACTGGAAACATGCCGTGCTTTGAAAGAACAATATCAAAAAAAATGTTGCCCGGTCCTGTGCTGTGCCCACGTTAGGCTGCAGGTGAGATAACTGAGATCCATTGGGGGGTTTTGTTGTGTGGTAGTTATATAATCATTTGTCAATTTTAGGATTAAGTGTGTAGGGTGGAATCTAGACTGTCAATCAGATCATAGCCAATGAGGCCTCTATGTGGGGTTGGCCTTCTGAGAATTCTGGGAAGTCCTGTATTTCTTCCTTGGAGATGGGAGCCACTTCTCTCTCTCTCTGCTCACTCCCTAGGAGACATTGCAGCTGACAAGACACATGGAACTACACTAGTGCTCTAAGTTGGAGAAGCCACATGGACCTACTCTGATGCCACCAGACCTCTGAAGCTGGAGAAGCCACGTAGAGACTCCTGCCAGTGCTGAGATGCTTACAACGCCACTGGATCCAAAGACTTTCACCCACAGGCCTGTGATTGTCCTGCATTCAGCGTCATTGCATGTGAAGAGGACTTTACAGATTGTTATTGGACATATGGGCCATTATCAGACTTAGGGGCTTGGACTGGATTGGATCAGGAGGCTTTCTTAATGTACAATAACCCTTTATATAAAACTCTTTCACACACATATGCATGTTTATGAATTTGTCTCTAGTCTACCCAGACTAACACAGGTTGTCAGACCTTTTTTCCTAATTTGGCTTAGCCTAGAAGTTCCACTGAAACTTGCTTGGCATCTTAGCAACTCACAGGCCTCCACTTACAGATGATTGGTGGCTGAGCATGAGGGGCGTGACCTGGAATGGGACCAGTGAAACATCAACTCCATTCAGAGGTGCCCAGGAGTGGTATCTCCTTCTAAAACCCAGCCATTGAGATCTCGGAGGCATCAATCGCTCTGACACACTTGGGGCTCCATGAGTTAGAAATGACTCCGTGGCGACTCTTTTTAACTAGACCTCTAAGAATACATTGATTCTTTACTCTGCCTATGCATCATCCTGGGGAAATTTTAAAACCTGAAAATAAAAATATTGTCAGTTAGGCATCGCTCCTCCTATTTCAAAGATGAGGAAATCAAGGCTCAGAGGAATCACACAATTACTAAGCAGCAGGGGGAACATTCTTTCGTATTGTTGTAATACTTCATATAACACAACACTTAACAGTTCAGCATTTTCAGGTGCATGCTTTATCGATCTCAATTACATTATCCATGCTGTGCAGCCCTCACCCCTAATTATGTCCATATTCCCCATCACGATATCCCCAACCGCACTACTTTCTAAAGCAGAGAGGAGATTTTAAGGAGAATCCGCAGTGTTGGCCATTGCAATATATTGATGGCCGTTAAAAGTATAGAGTATCAGGGAATCCCAATCAAGCATTTTGCAGGTGGTCCACTACAGGCCAGGTCCTCTGCTAAATGCTCCCTCACTGAGATTCCAACAGCCCAGTGAGGAGGGTAGTATGCTCATTTTACCAAGGCACAACCTGAAGGGTGAAGATGTCGGTGGTGAAATCAGGATTTGAGAAGCTTCGAAGCCCACAAGAAAGAGCTTGGGAACTCTAGATATTTCAAACACAGCCCTCTACTCCAACCCAGTCTCCCATCTGCAATAGTAATAAGTTGTGGATACCATCAATCTTTATGTACAAGTTTTACTGTTCTCTTGATGTAAAATGCTGCTTCTTTGGCATTTAGTCAGTCTTAAATTTTCAAGACTGTCATTTGGTCTTAGAATTTTAAGACTGATTTGTTTGTTTTCTGTGGAGGATCCGGGCTAAGTAAAATGCTTCCTGACAGATTGCTCCTTCCATCAGCTAACGTTCATTTCTGCTTGACTCACTACGTCTCCAGCGGAAGGTTCGGGCTGAGGCTTCAGCATCTTCCCCAAACTGACACTGCAAAGGAGCTGAGAGCAGACTGCACATTTGATGTAAGATTATTCCGTCTCCTTGTACATGGCATTATTTCCAATATCAAAATAAGCATTCTTGGCATGGCTGAAGGGCACCCCAAAGCTAAAAACAACTAGTACAACAACAGAAGCCAACCCCAGAGTACAAGCGTTCAAATTTCAAGACGACGCATTTTCAGGTGCTAAGCTGTCCTTCCAAGCCACCTCTGAGTGGGTTCCAATCGCCAGACTGGTCATTGAGTGACTCTTTTTGCCACCCAGAGACTCCTGCTGAAGAACAAACGATGGCTGCTTTCTACCCCAAAGGATTTTACCTCAGAAAATCCCGAGGAGGGGTACACTGCAGAGACAAGAATGCCCCAGTTCTTGAACATTACAAGAGAGTTTCTTCAACAAGAAAGAAGTGTATGATTTACGGTGACCACCTGTCCCTGCTTGCACACAGTCCTGGTTTTCTTGGCTGCCCCTGCCTGTCAATGTCTATCACTCTAAATTGGATGGAAAAATCACATAACTTGCTGCCCTTGTTGCTCTCTGATACGGATTAAATCGTGTCCTCCAGAATGTGCGTTGGGACCCCAGCCCCTCTACCTGTGGTTGTAATCCATGTGTGAATAAGATTTTATTTTTCAAAGGGTGCCTTAGAAACGGAATTACTTGTGAGTTATAAAGAGAAAAGGTTAGACACAGGTGCAAGCACAATGGGGACAGAGTGCGGGAGTGTTAGAGGCCAGTGAAAATACCGGTAAAAGCACAATGGGGCCAGAGGACTGCAGCAGCAAGGGAAGGGTTGGGATGGGGATGGTTTGGACAGGTCAGGAAGGGAGGGGAATGAAAGGGAAGGGGGATAAAAAGGGGAGGGGAGGGGCGGGGAGAAGAGGGGAAGCCTTCCCCTAGAGCTGGTGCCTTGAATTCAGACTTCCAGCCTCCTAAACTGTGAGAGAATATATTACTCTTCTATAAAGCCAGCAGTCACTGTGGTACTTCTTTAAGAGCAGCACTGGGAAACTACTCCCACTCAGGCATATTGGCACTGAGTGAATCCTTGCATCTTCTACCCTGCCCTACTGCCCTATCACCATACGTGCTACAAACTAGTCTTATGTAATGAGATGGGGAGGGGGGGCCTTACCTCCTTGATAGTCTCTCTTGCTAACAGGGCACCATCCAGAAACCAAATGTGCATTTGACTAACCTATTCTTCTGCATTTTTAAATAAAAACTTCATTTCCTAGGTGCTTTAAATGAAACCAAATTATTTGACAAATGACAATCCTCTTTGGGCCAGACATTATAGATAACCACAACCATAGGCAGGTGACACTTTTTGTAGGTTATTGATTAAAATGAGATGATATCTATCTTTCCAAGCACCGAATAATCCACTGGAATTATAGGAATGATGGTGATCTTACAGAGAAGATTATTCAGATACATGAGTAGTCATATCTACACCTGGATAAAATACAAGTCACCCAGGGATCAATTACAGAGCACAGTCGCCCATGTCACGGTCCTTCTGTAAACAGAATTCAAGGTAGGCAGATAGTGGTCTGTCAAAAAACCTGGTATGAAACAAGACATACTGCAAGTTTGAGCAGCTTCGCCTGCTGGGAGCCTTGATTTGTGAGCTTTATAATACATGCACAATGGTAAACAACATAAATATAAGAAGTAGATATACAGTGATGATTTACTTTTTATGAACAGATAGTGAGAGACCTTAGTGCTGTTATAAAAACAAACACCGGTAGATTTGGGGAATATTTTTAGGGAACTATAGTAAGACATATTGTTAAACACTTTGAGACATTACTCTTGGTATAAAGAGATGTGGAAATAATGGGAGCAGGCAGCGAAGGGAATAGGACTATGTTGGCTACCACTGCCATTTAAAAGTATGCCCCGCACATTCAATTTCCATTGAATGCACCTACTGTGTAGCCACTGCCTGTCTGCCAGTGGAGGCCTGACTGTTGTTCTCATGCTGAACATGTGTCTGGAGGATTTCTAGACTAAAAGAGACAAAGAAGGATGTCCTGGCAATACACTTCAGAAAACTGACCAATGCAAACCCTATGGTTACAGTGGCCTGACTTGCAAACAATTGGGGGCGGGGGGCAAAGGACTGGACAGCTTTTTGCTCCACTATGCATGGGGCTGCCATGAGATGGAGCAAAGTTGGTGGCGATTAACTACCAGCACAACTAGATATCAGTATCTACTAGGTGCTTTATGTAGAGACTTCTAAGTTTCAGAACAGATAGGACTGTGCACTGTGTGCAGGGCGCAAGTGAAACGCCTGAGGATCAATCTGTCTCAGGTCACACGCGACACTAATGGAGGCTGCAGTCATAATGTATAGTCAGGCCTGTCGGACACCGAAGCCCATATTACTTTTACTGTGCCTCATTGAGAACTGCTATTTGCTCTCTATCTGCTACTCCTTAATTTGTGCAGCAGCTCCTTCAATAACAAGAATTTGCTGAGCTTCTTTTGGAAGAAACATGGTAATAGTGGAAGGTGCCCAGGCCATCCAGCCTGAACTTAGATGTGAATTTCTCTTTTCTAGGTTTCTCTGAAAATAAGAAAAAAGGTTAGAAGAAATAGCCTCCTCTTTTCCAAGAATCCTTCTTGTTGGGAAAATCATACTGTGAGAACAGTGTGATTCTAACAGGCTGCCAAAAGAAACCTTGTCCCGTGCTCTTCTCTTTGACTCACTGCAGAGATGATTACAGAGCATCTGGAATATGTAGGTCATTTTCTAGACACTGTAAGTACAGGTCAGCAGTCTTGACTACCATGAAGCCTATATACTAGTTAGAGAGACAGAGCACATGGGAGAATAAATGAAGCAGAAAATAATAGACAGAATCAAGAATAGAACTTTATTCTTGGAATGAGTTAATAAAATTGACAGACCACTGGCAAATCTAACAAAGAAAAAGAAGGGAAATACGCAAATAGTACCAATAAGAAATGAAATGTGTGATGCCACAACAGAAACAAAAAAGATTAAAACAGAACACTAATAAGACCTAAACTACAACAAATGTGAAAACCTTAAAAAGAAACAGAAGAAATAGAATCATATTTCCTACTTAAAACTAACACAAACTGAGGAAGAAAATTTGAGCAGACCTACAACAAAAGAAGAAATTGATCAGGTCACTTAAAAAATTCCCAACAACAAAAAAATTCCTAGTTCAGTTGGCTTCTGTGACACAGCCTGTCAAACATTCAGGGAAGAATTGACATCAAATCCCAACTGTCCTGAAACATAGGAAAGGATGGAGTACTCCCTACTGTATTTTATAAAGTAAGCATAACTCCAATGCCAAAAGCAGGTAAAGATGTTGCGAAAAATAAAATAAAATTACATAACAATATCTCTCATTGAACTTGGATGCAAAAATTCCCAATGCCATCTTAGCCAATAGAATCCCATAACATATTAAATAAATAATACATCATGACCAAGTGGGATTCATACCTGGTTCAAGGATCTTTCAACATTAGAAAAACAATATAATATATCATGTAAATAAAACAAAGGAAAGAATCACATGAGCTTATCAGTTGGTGCATAAAAGATATCTGACAAAATCCAACACCCATTATTGATAAAATGCCTAATAAAATAGGAATATAATAGAATAATTAAGGGTATACACACACAAAACTGTTGGCATTAACTCTATGAGTTTAAAAAAATCAATGGCTGGAGAAAATCTGAAAGTATTCCTCTTGTGAAAGAGAGCCAGCCATCACTCTTATTCAAAAATTGTACTAGGAGTCTTAGCCAGTGCAAATAATGCAGGAAAAATAAATTAAAGACATTTAAATTGGAAAGGAGAAGTAAAGCTATCTCTATTTGTAGAATATATGATCCTATAATAGAAAATCCCAATATTCAGCAAGAAAATTATAGGAAATAATTGAAAGATTCAACGAAGTGGCAGGGTGCAAGATCAGCATACAAATATCAGTTAGATTCTCTCATAGTAACAAGGAGAACTTTGACAAGGAAGTCAAGGGAACAGTACTACTTACACTAACCACTCAAAAGATAAAATACTTATGAATAAACATGACTAGAGAAATAAGAAAAAGGTATAGTGTGAAAATTACAAAACACTATTACCAGAGCCAAAGGAGACTTAAGTAAGTAGAATATATATATATATATATATATATATATATATATATATATGAATAGGAAGACATAACATTGTGAAAAAATTGTAACTCCTTATGGGCTTAGAAAGCTCTGACTTTCTCCAATTGAGAAAGTAGGTTCACACTGCTAATCTTGAGTTAGCAGGCCATTGAATAACCACTATGCCAATCAGGCTCCTTGCAATCCCTCTGCTTGGTATATTTTCCTAGAGAACTAAGAGCCATGACACACAACCAAGTTCAGTGCAGCACTAGTCACAATAGCAAAAAGATGAAATCAACCTGCATATCCATAAGCGGAAGAACGGATAAATAAACTATGGTATGGCACACTATGCAACATCAAAGAATAGCAACGAATCTCTGAAAAACTTCATTAATATGGATGAAACTGGAGGACATCGCTAAGTTCAATTAGCTAATCCCCAAAAGACAAACATTGCATGAAACTGTCATTCGTTAGAAGCCATGTCCAAAAGTCAAGAAAAGGTTTTCACATGAAAAGAAGCATTCTTTGATATTGGGAGTGGGAGGAAGAGAGACAGTAAAGAACAAACTAGGAGGACCCAAATCCAAACTCAGTGCCATCCTGTCACTCTGTAGGACAGACTAGCACTGCCTCTGTGGGCGTTTGAGAATGTAACTCTCCATGGGAATATCTTTCTCCTGCACGTGGTGAGTGGTGTCCAATTGCTGACCTTGCAGATAGCAACCCAAGGTGTAACCCACACTGCCACCCAAGCGCCTTGCATTGGTTACCGGTGAAGGCAATATGAAATAAGGGGGAAGTCGGCAAAAAGTTGGAAAAAATAAAAGATCTAAATCTGTTGTTGTAACCAATTAATATACTGAATGGAAATACGGTGTAAGTTTTTACGTGCAATGAAGCAAGAAGCCCCCATGTAGTGCACATGGTTCAGCATTTGACAACTAGCTGAAAGGTTGGTGGTTCAAACCCATCTAGATGTGCCTTGGAAGATCGGCCTGGAGAGCTGCTTCTAACAGGTCACAGCTTGAAAACTCTGGGTGATCAGTTCTACTCTGCACACCTTCCGAGTGCTGGCCGTAAAAATGGACCAGCAACAAAAGAAACAAATCAAATAAATAACAACAGGAAGAAGCTTCCTTCGACGCGCTGTCCAGAGGAGGTTTCTGAAGGAGATAAAGGGGAGATCCGAAGGATGAGGAGGTTGACTCTACAAAACAGAGTTAGACAGTTGAATGGTCGGAGGAGAGCTTTGAAATACAGAAAATGTGATCAACACACCTTATGATGGCATAATAATATTATCAATGTAATAATATGAAAAACGTGGACAAGTATACACACGGGCAAATACACTCTACTTCTGGAAGCACTTCCATAATCAAAGTCCATTTTATCTAAGAGTACTGGTAGAAATAAATCAATACGCAAACACAAACACATAGATAAGGAAACAGAAAAAGAATGCAACCTCATTTTCCAGCCACGACTCATTTTCTAGATTATGAGACTGGGGCTCATATATTATGGGTTCTGGCCAAACTTAGTGGCCTCGCTAACTAAAAGGCTGTTAGAGTCAGTTGACGACGACTCTAGCATGTATTATGTGGCTGAGCCTTGCCTTGGCCAACCTACTGGGAGTCTTGAGCCCAGCAAACCAGTTATAAGCCCGTGTCTCACAAAAATGACCCCTAAGTGACCAACTAACGCAGGCATACAGCCAACCACCCTACTCACTACTCCCAGCCCTGAAGGGCTTCCTCTGCCCCCTCCTGTGTCCTTTCAGAAAATCTTTCAATCTTTGAGATTATCACAGAAGGTGTCCTGGAGTCTCCAAACTTTGAATTACCAATCTCTACAATAGTGATAATAACCATGATCCCCAAAATTGACGGAACCTTGCTGGTGCAACTCTTAAGTGAAAACAGTGGTTGTTGGAAGGCACTCAGCACATCTGAAGGACAAAGCAGGCAGTGTGCTGTGGCCATTACAGTAAACAAAGCACTGCTCTTCACCACGGATCTAAATCGACTCAATGACACCTACCAACAATGACAATCATTCCTATATGTTCAGCCTATGGGCAGGCACTATGTTACGCCTTTTAATGCATTAGGTTATATCATGTACAGGGATGGATTAGAATCAGAACACATAAATAGATATGTTTCTGCTGATGTTATAGACCTCATGTTAAATATAGGTCAGAGATATTTATTACATTAAAATAAATGCAATGGATTTTTAAAAAAGCATTATAGACATCCCAGGGAAAACAAGACCTCATCGTCACGGGGTGCTCATTGGCTGATATTTCTTTGCCAGAAAATGAACTATGATTCATTTACCCATTTTATTGTTGATTTTTCAAAAGTTATTGAAAATAATTACTACTATTATGGTTCCAGTTTACACTTGCATGGGTTTATTCCAGTGGTTCTCAACCTGTGGCTCGTGACCCCTTTGGGGGTCGAATGACCCTTTCACAGGGCCTGCCTAAGATCATGGGAAAACACGTATTTCTAATGGTCTTAAGAGCTGAGACACCGCTCCTCTCTGTCTCCAGGCGGGTCCGCCTACATGCAAATACACCCACATATGAGTATTGGCATGATGACATCATTGTGCCAACCCTATACAAACACCCCGTACAAATACAGGTGTATGTGACAGGGTTGGTGTACGTATGTAGAAGAGTCACACATGTGTAGAGAGCAGCTACTATGTAGAGAGCAGCTACTATGTAGAAAGCAGCTAGTGTTGAAAGCAGCAGTATTGAAGGTAAAGCAACACTTCATGAATTATAATTACTGGGTAAATGTAAAATCATCAACTACTGCAAAAAATCTGTACCATGTGAACTTAATCTGAATACTGATCAGGCTTTTTATATTCAGCTGTGGTTGCTGTGAATACCAGGTGTAGTAACAGGTGATAGTGACAGGTATGACAGTAACAGGTATGTAAAAACAACAACAACACTACAGAATGGTAAATTATAGGAAACTTTAATGAACTGTATTGACTGAACTATGCCAGGTATCATCTTTTGTATTATTAAAGCTATTGTTATGTATTATTTTCATTAGCTAACCATCCCATGACAATGGATTGTGTAGAGAAGAACATTAAGAAAAGAAAATATAGTGAGGATGTTTTACAGTATGGCTTTACCTCAATAATTATAGCAGCAATTGAGAAACCACAATGTGTTGTTTGTTGTGAAGTTCCATCAGCCGAATCCATGAAGCCAAACAAACTAAAGTGCCATTTTGATAGCAAGCATCGGACTTTTGCCAGCAAGGATACCAACTATTTTAGAAGCAAAGCTGATGGACTCAAGAAAGCCAGACTTGACACTGGTGGCAGTTACCACAAACAAAACGTAGCAGCCATTGAAGCTTCATATTTGGTGGCACTCAGAATCGCCGGTATGAAACCTCACACCATTGCTGAGGATTTACTATTGCCAGCAGCCAAAGACATTGTACGAGCTATGATCAGAGACGAATTTGTTACAAATTGAGTGCAATTTCCTTATCTAACGAAACTGTCCGCAGAAGAATAGATGTCATGTCTGCTGATATTCTTCATCAGGTAATCCAGGAAATTAAATCTGCTCAGCATCAGCTTGATGATCCTACAGACGTTGCAAACTGTTCACAGTTACTGGTTACATGAGGTATATTAATGATGGCGACTTTAAAGATGAGTTTCTTTTTTGCAAACCTCTTGAAACAGCAACTACTGCACATGATGTCTTTGACACAGTAATCCCAATCGAAATAGGATTTTGGTATGCTAATGAAGCCATATCAGTGCAGGATATGCCTTAAGGCAATCACTTTTGAGCTAACAAAGAAATTAGGCATGAAACCAGGAAGCTGAGGTTGGTAGGAGATCGATGCCATGTGGATATCTACAAGCAATGCCGAAAAGAATGTTAGAGAACCTGAGACACGATTCCCCCCAGAGCAGACCGGGGAGGCATCCAGTAGAGCCTGAAACTTAAATTTTCCCTTTTGCCACCTAAACAGAGAAAATAAATTTCTCTGTATTAAAGTCACTTGTGGTATTTCTATGAGAAGGTATTAGACAGCTTAAACAGAATCACACGTAGAAGCAGCATCCAGACAGGGACTTGTTAGCCATATTGTAGAAAGCCAGTTTCTCTTCAAACTGCGGCCCTCTTATTCAGCACGGCCAAATCAAGATGTCCTAAAAGATGCATGACGATGGAGCAAAGGACACTCAGTGTCGCTTCAGATCTACTTCTCGTGACCATTTCCAGAAGGACCAGGTGGTAAAAACCACCCTCCTGTGGACTGACTTGTGTGTTGGACTCAATTTAAGCCCTATGCCTGTGGATAAAATCTTTATGTATCAACGAGACCACATTCATGTACGTATCCTAAACACAAACATTTCTGAGTTATAAAAAGGACAGATTAAACACAGGGTGAAGAGCCAACAGGAGGTGGGTGGGGAGGTGAGCAGGGAAAAGCAGATGTCATGGGAAGGTTGCTATGGAAACTAGGAACAGCAGGACTAGAATGGGTGAGTCAAGATTCTTCCCCCAGAGTTAGCATTCCATCAGTGCCCAGAATTTAAATTTTTAGATTCCTAAAAGGAGCCCTGGTGGTACACTGATTTAAGTGCTTGGCTGCTAAACCGTAGGTTGGCTGTTCAAAACCAACAGTGGCGTTATAGGAGAAAAGACATGTTCTCATAAAGTTCTTTTCCTACAAAGATGGTTGTTGCTATTTTTAGGTGATACAAGGTTGGTTCTGACCCACAGCGACCCCATGCACAGCAGAACATCATCCTCACAGGAGTTCCTGGGCTTGATGGATTGACACAGTTGCTGCAACGATAGGCTCCTCTCTGTGTGGAGTTAAGGCAGCTGAGTCCTTCCCTATTGTCTGGTCTCAGTCTGCAAGCTCCACTGAAACCTGTTCACTTTTAGTGACCCTGTTGGCATTTGAAACACCAGTGACAGAGCTTCCAGCAGCACAGCAACGCACAAGCCACCACAGTAAGACAAACTAACAGACAGACAGTGGCCTTTGTCTTGATTACAGCCTAGGTAACCGGTTAGGAAGTTCTACCTTATCTAATAGGGTCTCTGTGAGTTGAAATGGACTCAACACCAGCTTCCCAAACTGAGGAAATGCATTTAGGTTTTTAAAAACCACTTACATGGTGTATTTACGGAGAGCAGCACTACAAACATATGACACACCCACCCCATTTACACTGCGATTTTCCTCTTTTTCCTGTGACGAGCATCGACCGAACCCATGTAATGTTAAGTATTCATGCCACGCAAATCTCCTCCACGTGAACGATGCTGCCTCGTGTTCTTCTGGGAGCCTGCGAGGTAATGTTTCTGGGTAAATTTCTACTGTTGTTGGGTGAAAAAGAAATGCTTGATTTCTAATAAGTGTTTCTTGATCAAATTGCATTACCTAAGAACTAATAGAAGCCTTCATCTCTGTAACTAAATACCTCCATTTTACAGATGAAGAACCTAGAGTGAGGAGAGATGTAATCTCTCACGACATCATGAGGTCAATGGTTAATAGCCAGGGCTAGAACCCAGGGTCTGGGGCCTCTGTTCAGATATTTCCACTAGCGCACAACTCTGTTGCTACCCAGCTGATTCTGATGTGGCCCTCCATATGTAGAATTGCTACCTTGAGGTTTGGGGGCTGTAATCTTGGTGGAGACATCAAGCCTTTCCTCTAAAACCCCAAATGAGTGGGTTCAAAGTGCCATCCTCTAGGTTACAGCGAATCACAAACTTCTTGTACTAGATTGCAGTAATTCACACACACACACACACACACACACACACACACACACACACAGCAGGTCATGTCTGCTCCCAGCGTGTAGTCTACTGTTCTATTACTTCTCCCTCTCTTTTTATTTTGCTAATGCCGAACTCTATCCCTCCTTGGCTGGCAGGGAGTCCATAAAGATAAGTTAGCTGAGGGAAAAAGCTATTTTGTCTATAATTTATGACTTTTTCCTTACACACCGAACTTTCTCCAAACAGACTGGTACACTAATGATTTCTGCTGAAAGAATGCGCCCTGATTTTCTGAAGCTGAAGGCTTAGCCCAAATCCAGTCATTCAACCACACTGGCTCAGATCAATTAGAAATATTCATTAAAAAAAGCATCTATGGGTGTTTGAAGACCCCTATTCTAGTATCATTAATCCACACGCTCTCCGTATCTCTTTGGTAGACAGGGACCCCCAGCGAATAGCTGGAGAAGGCAATCTTTTAAAAGACAGGACTAATTTGTTTCCTGGTGAGAGGTGACAACCTGTCTCAATTTGCTTCAGATTTCTCAAAGATAATAACTTGTGTTTTCTTGTCCCAATTAACCACTGGCTGCTCCTGAGAAGACCATGTCAACTCAGATAACCGAGTTTCTCATTCTACTGATAACCTCCAAGAATAGATATGGAAGTGAAATGCAGATTCGGTGGAGCAGCCTCTACAGAATTACAAATAGAAAAATTTGAGAACATTCCTTCCTCAGCCTTCCTCTGGCATAGTTGATTTACAGATGCTTAACAATGAATAACTGGAAATCATCGAAGGCTGACCTTTACCACAGAGTGACATGATCCCTCCATACTGCTTCGCAAATGCTTACACAGACCTGTTAGTACCAGAAAAGTGTGACTGAGAGCGGCAAGGCAGAATGAATAATGATGGCCAGGCTCAAGGATCCCTGGTGGTCACGTGAGGTAAGCATTGGACTATTAACCGAAAGCTCTGTTGTTCAAACCCACAGCTGCCCTGAAGGAGAAAGGTGAGGCGTCTGCTCCCATAAAGTTCTACATTTTTGAGAACCTTATGTGTGGTGGTGCAGTTCTAGTCTGTTCTAGGAATTGCTCTAGGTTGCTAGGAGTTAGAATCCACTTGACTACAATAATTCTGGTTTGGGTTTTGTATGATGAGATAGTTTATTGTGCCAGCCTGGCCGATAAACACAAGTGGGATTAATTGAAGGCTCTGCCCTTCAATTAAAGGTGAGCCTCACCTTTCTTGTCTCTCACTCTTTAATCATCAGACCAGTGTGCAGCTGCCTTGCTTGTTCTGTGCCTCAATTTACAGGCTACACTACCTGTGGGACGCCTAGCCTATGGACTGTGTCACTGTAAGTTGAGGTCCCTTTAAGCCCACTCGAAGGAAATTTACATCTCCAGAGCTGAGGACTGACAGTTGGTGACCTGGCTGACAGTTGGTGACCTGCCTTGCTGTTTGCTGCCTGTGCTGGGATAGCCTAGCTCTCTCTCTCTACAGAGGACTACCGGACGGTCCTCAAGACTTGAAGGACTGCTAGTGTCTCACAACTCTCTCATGAGAGTGAGTAGCACTGAGCCATTTGTACTGGTTTATAATTTAACTGTTCATTTCTCGTATTATATATCAGTCTGTTTATAACTTAACTGTTTATTTCTTGTATTATATATCTATCTTTATATATATGTGTGTATATATATATGTATATATATAAAATTATCAGCAACCTAGTTTTATCCCTCTAGAGAACCCTGTCTAACACATATGTCTCCTATCTAAAGAAAAGTTCCTATTAGAAAAATCCACACACCAATGCCAGGGGAGGAAAAAAAGGTTCTCTGGGTTCAAAGCCAAGTAGATATGAAAGTCACAATGTTTGCAACCCTTGGTTGTAGCTTGCACTGGAATGCTCCTGAGGTTTCCTCACAGCCTGGCCTCTCTCCACGCCACGCCCATTCTCTATCTGAATGGAAATGATTCTTTATTCTCTATCTGAATGGAAATGATTCTTTATTCTTGGCTCAGGGCTCTTATTTTTTCTGGAAGCCAGAAGCTCAGAGGAAGCAAACATACTTGGTTGAACTCCATTCCGTAGATTTTAAGTGGTTGAGACGTGGGCTGTATCATGGTGTAAGCCTGCTTGATTTGGGAGCCCAATATCAGGAAGCCCACTCGTTTTATGTATCTGATCCACATTCTTCTTGTCAGCTTTTTCAGGAACACCTAGCAACACGGGCAGCGAACAGGGGCATTTCTTACTAAACCCTCTTAGACTCAACATGTGACAGAGTAGAAAAGTGGCTCTTCTTTTGACTCTTTTAAGAATTTATTACTCATAATTAACAGAATAACCTTTTCACCCCTCTCTGCACTGCTGGTTGTGGTTAAGTTTACAGGTAGAGAAAGGAAACCCTGAGACTCTGATATAAGAAAACAAAGTCAAAGTGAAAGAATTGAACTGTGGGTGTTGCCATGTGCTGTTGAGTTGATTGTGACTCAAAGCAGCCCTTCAGGGCAGACTAGAACTGCCCCACAAGGCTCCCAAGGGTGCACAACTTCACAGAGGCCAAACTGACAACCTTTCAGGTCGCAGCTGAACATTTAACACATGTGCCACCAGGACTCCTCCAATTTCAAACTAGAGGAATGCTTTCTTTGTCCTGGGCACAAACTGACCAGGTCAGAATATAAGTTTGCAGAGTGATAAAGACATAATGATAGCATGTCAGAGTTGCGCAGGACATATGGGCCAACATTTATTCGGCATCCACTAGAGAGGTACTGAAGATGCTAAGGTGAATAAAAATGTTCTGTAAGGGCCAGCCAGACCACACACTCCTACCTGATGGATTCTTTCTGCAGTGTTTCTCCAAAGTAGCTATTCAGCCTAGAACTAAACTCCATCAATAACAAAATCACCATTTCTATTGTTTGCAAGCTCTAATTGTTTGAAAGTTTTTCTCTAAAATGAAGCACTAAAATCAACTAACAGGGTTTTCTATTTTAATTTCCTCTGTCTTATACATCAAGAATTTCCAGCACAAATAGTATTGCTGTGGTTATTAGCTGCTATCAAATTGTACAACAGACCACACATGCAACGAAGGAAAAGTTGCCCAGTCCCACATCCACCTTACAATTGACAGAGCGTTCAAGGCTTTGGTCGAGGCTATTGTACCAAAGTAAGTCAACCCTCCATCGACCTCATTAGTCCTTTACTTAGCCGAAAATGATGTCTTCCTCTCCAATTGATTCTTCTTGAAGATGCTTCTAAGGCAGTGAGTTAGACAACATTCTGACATGATCTACAAGGGTTTCATTCAGTTATTTTAAGTTAAGTGCTCATGGACTTGAATAAAGTCCTAGTGATCAACTTAAAAATATCAGTCATTAGATATTCTCTGATACATGTGGTGTCACTATGTGCTAAGTTCAGCTCATTGATATAAGTTTAATGCTATTCTGATATAAATACCATCATCCTTCTTCAAAGAATTGGAAAAAGTGATTAGCCACTTCGTGTGGAGAGGGAAGAAGCCCAGAATTAGCAGCAAACTCCTCAAGAAGAAGGACAAAGTGGGAGGGCTTGTTCTACCTGACTTCAGCACATACTATAGGGCCACAGTGGTCAAAAGACTGTGGTCCTGGTACAATGACAGATATTCAGACCAATGGAGAAGACTGAATACCCAGAAATTAAAACATCAGCATACAGACAACTGATCTTTGACAAGGGCCCAAAAAATATCAAATGGGAAGTGGATGCCCTCTTCAATAAATGGTGCTGGAAAAAATTGATATCTACCTGCAGAAAAATGAAGGAAGACCCTTACCTCACTCCATGCACATGAATAAACTCAAGGAGGATCACAGACCTTTAGGTAAAACCCCAAACAATTAGGGCCATTAATGAGGGAATTCGGACAAACTTGAGAACCTTGGCACAGAGAATACATAGGCTATCAGATCAGAAATCGGGAAGGATACAAATACAAAGGAGTTATAAATTGACAAGTGGGATATACTGAAGATAAGTCACCTGGGTACATAGAAAGAATACCAAGAGAGTACTAAGAGAGCCCACTGACCGGGAAAACATCTTTAGCAATGACGCATCAGACAAAGGCCTGATTACTAAAATCTACAATATTGTGCAAGCTTTCAATAAGAGAAAAACTAACTGCCCACTAAGGAGGGGGACAAAGGACCCGAACAGAAGTTTCACAGGGGCAGAAATCTGAATGGCCAATAAGCATATGAGAAAATGTTCCCAATCATTAGCCATAAGCAAATTAAAACAACTATGAGATACCACCCAACACGCTCAAAAATAGCCCAATTCAAAAAATCAGAAAGCAACAAGTGTTGGAGGAGCTGTGGTGAGATAGGAACTCCCACCGGTGGACCTGTAGGTATGTACAGTCACTATGGAAATAGATTTGGCGATATCTAAAACAGATGGAAATTGATTTACTGTATGACCCAACTATCCCCCTACTAGGCATATACCCAGAAGAGGCAAGAAACAAACCATGGCCAGAAATGTGTGCTCCAATGTTCATTGCGGCACAGTTCACAATTGCAAGGAGTTGGAAACAACCCAAATTTCCATCAACAGATGAATGGATTAAAACACTGTGGTACATACATACAATGAAGTACTACACAGCACTAAAATGTAGTGATGAATGCATGAAGCACATCGCCACATGGGAAGAACTGGAGGAAATTATGCTAAGGGAAGTAAGCCAAGCATAAAAGGATAAGTACAACATGAGTCTGCTGAGGTAAGCTTAAAAGAAAAAATGCAAAAGGGGCATATGGAAAAAGCTATAGTATACAAACATTCCTAGGGTGAGGTCCAGGTAGTATGGCAGGGGCCAGACCAAATCCAGAGGTACATATGGTAGCCAACTAAAAAGGAGGGGGGAATAAAGAAGAAAAAAAGATAGAAATGTGTGATGGGGGAATAGGGCACTAACCCACCCAAGGGTAGGGTAATTTTTCTGTCTCCACAGGGAAAGAGGGGCCAGAGTTAAAGCCGGTGTTCCGGGATGTGAATGCAGTGAGCCAGCATGGACAGCGGAGCCAGTGGAGGGGCCTGAGGGCTCAGCCCCAGTCCCAACTACATAGTGGACAACCACCCCTCTGCACAGAAGAATTTACTTTAGAGGATGGCACTGAAGTTGCAAGTCAGGGAGAGGGACATGTCTGATCAGAGCACATGGGAGCAAAGAAATGAAGGGAGAGGAAGAGAGAGTGGAGTACATCCCGGCCCCCCAAGCCTTGAGGACTCTATCACTGCTCAGAGCAGCCAAAGCACAGAGAGGACCATATGGCCAGCTCACTATGAGACACGACGTCCCTTGCTGACCCATGGCCCTACGGGGGACAACACTGGAGACACATTGTCGGGATTGCGCCTGGTGTGACCCCACCCACCGAGGCAAAATATTAAGGGTGTGCGGCAGAGCAGTGGGGGAAGCAGAGCAAAAGGGTCCTAAGGGAGTGCCAAGGACAGACTTTGGGGCCAGGTCGTGGCACCCAATTGGACTCAACCGGAGGACACTCTTAGAGGTCAACAAATAGACCTTGAACTGTTTAAAGGTTTTTCATTCTTTTTTTGTCATTGTTTTGTTGGTTGTGTTGTTTTGTTTTCTTTTGTCACTTTTTGTTTTGCTATGTCTTGTTTTTTTGTGCATATCATTATCTCTGCAGGACTATCTAGATAAGATAGGCTGGATGAACAGTCTGGAGTGGAAAACAACGGAACCGATGATTCCAGGGGGACATAGGGGATGGGAAGGTTGGGGAAAGGGGTGGTGTTGACCAACCCAGGGATAAGGGAACAAAAAGTGATCCAAAATCAGTGGCAAGGAGGGTGTAAGAGGCCTGGTAGGGACTGATCAAGAGCAGTGTAACTGAGAGAAATTACTGAAACCCAAATGAAGGCTGAGCATGATAGTGGGACAAGAGGAAAGTAAAAGGAAATAGAGGAAAGAACTAGGAGGCCAAGGGCATTTATAGAGGTCTAAATACAGGCACATACATATGTAAATATACTTATATAGGATAATGGGGAAATAGATCTACGTGCTTATATTTATAGGTTTAGTATTAATGGACATTGGGCCTCCACTCAAGTACTTACTCAATGCAAGAACACGTTTTTCTATTAAAATGGCATTCCATGATGCTCACCTTTCCTACACGATTGCTGAAGACAAATGTGTGCATAAGCAAATGTGGTGAAGAAAGCTGATGGCGCCCAGTTATCAGAAGATATAGCTGTCTGGGTTATTAAAGGCTTGAGAGTAAACAAGCAGCCATCTAGCTTAGAAGCAACAAAGCCCACATAGAAGAAGCACACCTGCCTGTGTGATCGGGAGGTGTCAAAAGGATCAGATATCAGGCATCAAAGAACAAAATATCATATCATTGTGAATGAGGGGGAGTGCAGATTGGGGACCCAAAGTCCATCTGTAGACAACAGAACATCCCCTTACCGAAGGATTAAGGGGAAGAGATGAGCCAGTCAAGGTTCCCTGTAGCAAGGATGAAACATACAAATTTCCTCCCCAACCCCACTATCATGATCCCAAATCTATCTTACAAATCTGGCTAGACCAGAGGAGGTGCACCGGTACAGATAGGAACTGGTAACACAGGGAATTCAAGATAGATGATCCCTTCAGGACCAGTGGTGAGAGTGGTGATTCCAGGAGGGTGGAGGGAAGGTGAAGTAGAAAGGGGGAACTGATTGCAAGGATCTACATATAACCTCTGCTCTGGGGGATGGACAACAAAAAAGTGGGTGAAGGGAGACATTGGACAGTGTAAGACATGACAAAATAATAATAATTTATAAATTATCAAGGGTTCATGAGGGAGGAAGGAGCGGGGAGTTGGGGGGGGGCAAAAATGAGATGATATCAAGGGTTCAATTGAAAGCAAAAGTTTTGAGAATGACGATGGCAACAATTGTACAAATGTGCTTGACACAATGGATGGATGTATGGACTGTGATAAGAGTTGTACGAGCCCCCAATAAAATGATTTATTAATGAAAAAAAGAGAAAGAAACAACCATTTTAATCTTTTAGGAATGGATCTTGCTAGAGTAAATCAGAATGAGATGATGAAAGTGTTAATTAACTTGCTATCATCTTGGACAGATTTTGTACTTATCCTCTAGGTCTATAGTCGTTGTGGCAGTTTTAATCTGTTTGACTCTGTATGACAACCAGAGAGATCGACTCATGGCTTGGTGCTGCTGCCCCTGTTGGAGAGTCATATGTATCCTGTTTCTTTAGCACAGAAAACAGGCCCCAAGAAAGGAAGGTGAAAGCCACTCATGAATTATTCCAACACATCTCTTCTCTGGTTCAGGCTTTATACTAGACTAAACGTTCCATTTTGGAACTGGGACCAACTTGGCTCTTTCCTGGGGCCATCTCTAAAATAGAAGAGATAGATGATTTCACATACACATGCACGTGCGCACACACACATGCGCACATCCTCCATCTGATGCTGAGGTCCTGTGATCATAGTCACCAGGCCCTGTCTACATGTCAGAGCATCATTCTCAAACCAGGAAGTCCGAAGATTTTAAAATGAAGGCAAAATCACTTCCTTTCACATTCTTCATTGTTTCATGTACAATTCACTATTTAAAATCCATTTCTGCTTTGGGGATATTTTTTTGAAGAACACAAACCATTGTGTGAAAGCAAACCACACTGAGCTTTCAACATCCTGTGAACTGAAAGCTCAACATAAACCATTTCCCCCAGTCAGGGGGGAGCTCCACAGCAAGAAGACACATACAAGATGAAAGAGAGGTGCATGAACAGAGAGGGGTTTATTTATGAAGTTAGAGGATATATATATAACTTTAATAATGCCAAGGAAGCCTTCAGAAGTGGTAGCAGAAGTAGGTCTGAGACCTACGCTTTCAAATATCCACATCCGCCCAAGTCAGGATTGCATCCTATTAATAGCTAGATCAGACTGATTGTAAAACAGCCACGGTGAAGCAGTTAGGATGACCGTGACAGCCATGAAGAATGACACATGTGAACGCTCAGTGCAAACAAGATGGGTGTCTTCAATTCACTTCCGATTATCTGCGTGTGATACAAAGCTCAATTACACTGAATCAGTACAATACAAATCTCTTTGAATTGCCGGAAAAGAAATGAATTTTGTGCTCCACATTCAATGAAGCCAAGGAACCATGTTCTGTTTGCTTTGCTTGTTGGTTGTGTTTCTTCTGATTGGTAAGTACTAATTAGGAAAAACACAAACGTATGATTACTTCATTCCACAATAAAGGTTTATTTTATCCTTAAAAGAAAGTATTTTTTGTTGAGCAGGTGACATAGCATCATCCACAAAACCACCGCTGATGCGCAGTAATCCTGCGGGACAAAGCAGACCTGCTCTGAGGGTTTCAGACACTGCATGCTGAAGGGGGCAGACAGCCTCCGGCCTCTCTCACACAGTGGCTGGTGGGTTTGAATTGCTGACCAGACAGCTATCGACTTCAGGCTTGGCCCACTGTACCTCCCAAGAAGGTGATTATCTATTGTGGACGCTGTAATATCTCTGGGAAAAGTAAAATATCAGGAACATTCTTCAGATGGTTTTGCCTGCAATATTTGACCAGGTAGAAATATTCTGACTTGGAGTTTTCTTTCATGTTGTGAAATAATACATACAAAACTCAAAAAGAAAGAAATAATGAAAGATTAACCAGCACTCTTATTCCCACTTCAATAAATACTTGTCTTTAACATCTTTTCATATATGTTAAAATTTACCCGAATAAAATATTACCAATGCTGCCAAAAGGTCTTTCACATGATCTCCCCCAAGAATCCTCCTTCACAAGCATCATCAAGAGCTGGTTTTTATATGGCACCTGTGTTTTGTGTTTCAACAATGTAGTGTGTTATTCTTATTACTCAATGTACATGAAATCCTACCACATATATTCATGAAATAACTTGTGCACATATATTCCAAACCACAACATGTTGAACATCTTGACAAGTCTACCTTTGACTATGTGTAATTTTCTCTAGGGTAAACACTCAGGACATGAAATTGTAGATGCACAAAAATGGTATTTTTCTGATTTTATTTCCTCTGCAAGGTCTCTATTTAAGTATCATTGTCTTCACATCTCACTAACAAATGGTATTGAAGGATATTTATCATTTGCCATTATTTATGCACAAAATGTTTCTATGTTTGTGCTTTGCTTTAAAAAATGTTACTTACTATGTGTGTGCTTAAACCGGCATTTCCCCAATGGCTACTAAGGGTGACATTGGTTTTGCACACACACTTGACATCCTGCAACACGTCTTGTACATATGCAGCCTGTTTCAGCATAGAGGCTTTTCTATGACGGGTCGGGTTTGCGATAGAGAAATACAGTCGTTAAGGAGTTAGATTTTCCTGCTGGACAAAGAATGCAGAGGGAAGGGCAGTGGAGCCAACGAAGAGTGCCATCGGATGCAACTGTTATCACCTGCACCTTAGCTTGACAACAGTTCCTGAGAAGCTCCCACTCCGAAAGAACTGGACAAAAAGGAATGATTCTATCCATGATTATTATTGCTAAAGGCACATTATTTGCTAAATCCATGTGGCCCTCATCAGTGCCTGCAAAAATGTCAGGGGAAATAATTATGTCTTGTTTCCCCGTGTCTTGGTAGAAAGAGCTTTCCGGGTTCCATTATGCTCCGTGGACACAGGAAGAACAAGAGGTGCATCATCCCACCTCTCCTTAGGACTCCCTGGAAGAATGCTAACTCTATTTGCCAGGGCTTGGAACAGCTAACACGGCTCCAGTGTTGCACTCTTCTGGCCACTGTCCTTCTACCAACGGACCATTCATAATGAGCATTTAGCACATCTAATGATAAACTTTTCCTTCCTACCCTGGATGCCCTCGGTCAGAATTTGCATTAATCTTATTAGAGAGACCCTTAATTATTGCCTAGAAATAGTTGGTGCCAGTGGAAGACATCTAATTAGGTTGAAATGTATTCTGTTATAAGGTCTCAATGTTAAAACCTTTGTTGTGGGTTATCAGCCAAACATAGTTGCTGGTTAGTGTTTTCTGACTGATCCTGGGTCAATCTGGATAAAGCCTTGAATAATTTAACATGCAAGATGTGGGCGGTTTCACACTCATTTTGGGGAAAAGGGTTTCAATTGACAAGACTGCGTGATTGTGTCTGGCATGCTAGAAAAGTTTCTACTATGTCACGATAGAAAGTTGCTACTTCCTCAATGTCCTACAGAAAAAAGTAAATGATGCTTTTTTTCAATGCACTATTGTCATGCTGTAGACACTTTTTGATGTTGGGAAGGAAGGTTCCTTTCTGCCTACTATGGGAGTATCTGAGGGCCTTCTAAGTATAAATAAATGCTAAGTTCCCTCCTAAGTATAAAGAAATGCTTGCTGGGATGAACAACAAGCACTATGTACATCTGGCAGTGGAATAATTAAATTTTTTAGTAAATGACAGAAGTATCTTCATTTTGCATGTAGGAGAATGAGACTATGAAATGAGACTATACTCTCTCATTGAGAGTGCAAGTGGCCTTAGTTAAATCCTACTGAGAACCTCATTCCAGACAAACCTGTTTTAAAAATCTTATTTTCTTTTCTTCTCTGTATAAAAGTAATTTTGCATATAGTATTAAAGACATTTAAAGAAGCAATGGAACAGAAAGAAATTAAAAATCCAAATGAAATCAGGGTAACATTTTTAAACAGGATAGCTGTTGTTAAGGAGATTATGTCCTCCCAAAATATACATTGAATCCTGGCCCCTGTACCCATGGATAAGGAGACCTGGTAAGGCTGTGGGTTAGGCATTGGGCTGCTAACCAAAAGGTTAGTAGTTCAAACCCACCAGCAGTTCTGGGAGAGAAAGTTGGGGCTGTCAGCTCCTATAAAGACATATAGTTTGAGAAATCCTATATAGCCTCTATAGAGTCAGAATCAGCTCAATGCAGAGGGTGAGTGGATAAAATATTATTTGGGAAAAGGGCTTTCTTTTTATGTTAATGAGGCCATGTCAGAGGCAGGTGGGTTTTTAAGTAGGGGTGGTAACTGTAAGCATAGCCAAGGGGGGACAGACCCAGAAGACAGGCACACACAGGGCGAGGTGCCCTGACCGTGAAGGCTGAAGTACCACCTGTGGGCAGCAAAGGAACCAGCAGAGGCCCCCGATGAAGTCCACACAGACGTTGATTTGGACTTCCAGCGTCTGTAACTAGGTAGACTTCATTCCTGTTTGTAAGGTCCTCCTTTGATGCTGTGGGATTGTGTCATCACACCTCTAGAAAATGAAGACACACTTCGAGAAGGAAAACAACACACCAGTAAAATGCCAGTCTGGCAGGGAGAGAGGGTGAGATAGGGGGCGGCCACAGCCTCAGAAATGTGGAAGGCAAGGGCAGAGATAACAGTATTGGGAGAAAATACTTAATGTCTTGCGAAACCTCCATTTTGTGCTTTAGGATTCTGTACCGTGGGAGGTTCCCAGGTCTAATTGCCTGTCCACTGTTTGCAATGTGAGGTCTTCTTCAAAAGTGGAAGAATCATAGCGAGTACACTTGTCTAGTGTCTACCACATTCTGTGCCTTCTCCCCTCCAATCAGCGAAGCTGTCACCTCTCCACATACTTAGGGCTGTCTGTTTGCCACAAGTGAATTATTATTTTATTTTTTTAGTCAGCCACTGGATATTTCTGAAAGGTTCTAATACAATATTGAAGAAACTTAAAATTCCACATTTTACCCCAATACAAGCACTGAATGCAGTTGAGATCATATCTAAAAACTGGGAAGTTACAGTCTGAATATCTATAAGTTGACTAGTATAATTTAAGTTTGAGGTCAAACAACTTTGGGATATTGAGATTCCTCCTCCTTTCCTAGATGTACACCAAGTTTAGTTGAATTAGAACAAGATACAATTATCCTAAGCAGCAAAAAATGTGAAAGTTCTGGAATGAAGCTGCCCATGAGGCAATAATCGTCCATCTTTTGTGGAATTGAAACCATTCAAGACTTAATTCACTCTAATTAGCTCCCACTTGTTTTCAAAGGCACATTAAAAGACAACGGTGGTGGGTTTAAACCATGAGAGAATCAGTAACTTAACTCAGAGAAGAGGGGGGCACATTTTTATACCTCGTTATTTTTTTACCTATAGATTGCCTCAAGACAGAGTGATTATCTTTAAAATCAACTGGTTTCCAGTAATGTCAACCCATCTACACTTACGTATCCAGCTGACTACATGTGTGTTTACAACCACATTTTCACTTCCCTACACAGAAAAGTCCAAACAAATACAGATACTATTTATCTAGCAATAAAAGTTGCATGACATCAAATGAGTCTCTTCATACCCCTCAAGCCAATTCTTTCTAGACCTACTCCATCTGGTTTTGTCAGGCTGACCTTTTCAGGCGATATCACTCCTTCCCAACAGCCGTTGCAAGGTCCAGTACAATGTGAGCTTCAGCAACCTCGAGGGAAATGTTACTTCCCAACTCCCATTCAACCTCTGTCCATGGTAATGTCTACCACCCTCAATACTGCCCTTCATGTTGGCAATAACACTCATCAATTTTCCAAACCCAGAATTTTGGCCAGAGAATATATTTTCTTTGAATTTTTAAAGTCAGCAGGAGGGATGAGTTGTGGATTATTAGTGCTACTCTGTCTAGGCCTGCAAACCCTCTTCTTTGGGGCTGACTTAGTCAGCTTGATGCCCTGCCAATGTGCATCTCATAAAATCACAAAGAGGCCAGTGCAAAGCCGCCACCACAGAGGCACTCCTAAAAATGTGTCCATTTATTTATGCCAAAAGTCAAGTCATCATCAGACTGGTACATTTGAGGGCATCTTTTTGGTGGAGATCCACAAGAGGATATTGGAAGAATGAAAAACAGCAGTACCTCAAAATATAACAGAACTCAACAAGAAGAGTAGCCTTGATGTGCATCTCGGATCCCCACACACAGCTAGGAAGGTATTAACAATGTGGTGAACTCAGGGGCTGGATCTCAAACGGTTTCAAAAACAGACCTACTGGAGCTGACATGTAAGCATTTCAGGACACTGAAGTCCAGGTCAGAGAGAATTACAATGTAGTTTTCAGGAGTGTAAACAAAACAAGAGAACTAAACTAAGGCTTCTAATGTGCCTGCCATCTATGAAAAACTAGATGTACCAATCAGCCATCTTAACCTAAATACAATTTGGTTCAAATGAAGCACAGTTAGGTTGCCATGGTAGTTTATCTCAACCTTGGTTACTAAAAGCAAATTAAAATAGAAATCTACAGTATTATAAAAACTTTAAAGGTTTGCTCTGAGCTAGTAGACTTTCCAGATAAGGTTTTACCCAAACACCTAGAGGCATTAATTATCATTCTATATTTACACAAGTTTTTCATTGGAAGCCACCTTTGGCAATCCTGAAAATATATAAACTATTAGCTCCCACAACTGGTCCATCAGTTTTCACTGGTTGGTTTCCAGAAGCAGATTGCCAGGCCCTTTTCCCTAGCCTATCTTAATCTCGAGGCTCCACTGAAACCTCTTCAGATTCTTAACTATACACAGCTTCCACTAACAGATGGGCAGAGGCTATGCTGACATGTAAAGGCCAAGAACCAAATCTGGGTCTCCGATGTGAAAGGAGAGAATTCTATCACTGAATCACCACTGCTCCATATTCAAGCACATTTATAGCATAGGATCTCTGTTGCAATTACTCAACTCTGTGGGAGAGAGGTTTACAACTTTGCAAACCTAGGAAGCAGTTTTACCCTGTCTTACAGGGTTATTAGAAGTTAGAATGGACTGAATGACAGTTTGGGGTTTGGGGACACTGCAATATGAAAGCAGTCATAAGCAACATGCAAACTAATGACATTTATATTCCAACAAGGCTTGATTTGTTGACAGTGAAATATGAATTTATAAAATCTCCACATATTAAATTATTTTTATCGAATTGATTTTTTTTGAATGAGTAAAACACATAAGAACTAGTCTTAGTTCATGGGCAAGCCAAAAACTGGGAAGGGTGGATTTGGCCCATGGGCTATCATTTGCAGACCCCTGAAAATCCTATGATTTTAAAACTTAAAGCCAGTTGCCATTGAATCATGTATGCTCATGGCAACTCCATGAATGTCATCAGGATTCAATGGCAGAATTTTCATAAGCAAATCACCAGACCCTTTTTGCCGATGCACCTCAGAGTCAACTCAAACCTCCAATCTTTTAGTTAGCAGTGAAGCAGGATAATCATTTGCATTATCCAAAGACTCCTCTCAAACTTCAGCATGTGTCAAAATCAACTGGGTATTAATTTTAAAAGTGTGTTATTTTACAGCCCTGAGGCCTTGAGATATAGACCTATTATGCTGTGGCTGGTGTCCAGGGAATCAGAGCTCAGGCGAACATTCGCCTGCAGTGTGAAGCAGTTCTTTGGTACAGACCACTACACCTCAACGCAGTCTGGAACCAGCAAACCAGTAATTACTGAAAGTCATGGTGGATATAGGTCAGCCAGATCACCATGGTAACAGCGTCTTTAGTTTAAGGCCCTGCATTTCCTTTCGGCCCCTGAGGTCATCAGTAGGAGCTAGGCTTGCCATTACCATCATCATCGTGCTCAACCACATCCAAGACAAACACTCGAAGTTGCTCCTCTCTCTGTCAACTATCTGAGTGAAACACGGCATAGACATGATGCCAGGTAAAAGTGCACACCTGCTAACTCTAGCCTAAAAAGAAAATGGATGAGTGAGTGCAATATTGCGTGGGAATGGCGTCTTCCCCACCCCATATGGTTCATCACGACATCGTAGACAAGGCAACCCTAAAGTTCATCTTTGTTTACACATTGCTGATCATGCTTCCTGCTAGGAGTTAGGTACTGTGTTTAAAATTAAAGCACATACCATATCCCAAATAGCTAGCTTGGAAATGAAAATCAGTATAATTTCGATATTCAGATGACGGGAAGATAACCAGAAGCCGCCCTGGACAGCTGTCAGAATTCTGTAGTTTGGGAAACTAGTCAGCTTATGCATCACCTGAATCTTCCTCCGTTTCGCTGTAGCTTGGCAGAGACTTATTTGATACCTTTTGCATCTCGTGTAGTGGGTTGGCCCCTCTCGCTCCTGCCCTGCCTGCTGACCCTGCATTTGGCACTCTCTCCAAAACACGTGGGGCAGGAAGGAGAGACCTGGACTTTAAAAGCATTGTTAATGACAATTTTTGTAAAGAGATTAGGAAAAATATGTTCTGATGTCTGACCTTCACGGTGTTTTAATCTCAGACATATGATGAGATCAAAACGAATACAAGCACATCTTAAGGTGAGAGCACATGGTCTCTAATAAATTAGTCTCTTTGTAGATGTCCAAATTGAATTAAAATACAGCACTCAGTCGTATTTCTGGCTCAACTGTTACATTTGCATGAAAGGTACAGGACTCAAGCATTTCCAAAGCACGATTCAGGACTCGGCACAGTTCACTCAGAGTTCAGCATGGTTTGCTCTGCCTTTCTCGTGCATCAAGCTCTGGGGCAGATTTCTAAGCTGCATGTCTCACTTGATGTTAATGACCTCCTCAGAGTCCTCGTGGCATGAATGCTGCTCGGCGCCTAAGCTCACTGCCCATTAATGCCCGAGGGAGCCTGAACCTAGTGCTGGCAGATAAATGTTCTCTTAAATCGCTTCTGACCTTACCCAAAGTAACAGGATGGTTAATTCTGTGAATGTATTGACCAGACAAAGCTCATAATTTTTTTCTTCTCACCACTTCTAGAAGAATAATCCAAGAATCCGTGGGCCCCTGGGGAGAAAGGCACTCACTGCGTGTGGTGAGCGCCAGTAGCTGAGCTCCAGTAGATATCAACCTCGAAAGGAAGGGATCAGCCGGAGCACAACACATCTGGATCTCATGGACCCAGGCCACAGATCTCTGCCGGCCCTGTGGCCTGGGCGCTTCCTTTTCCTCGGGTGTTACGGACTACACCAGCGCTTCTCAACCTGTGGGCACAACCCCTTTGGGGGTCGAACGACCCTTTCACAGGGGTCGCCCGATTCAGAACAGCAGCAAAATGAAAGTTATGAAGTAGCAAGGAAAATAATTTTAGGGTTGGGGTGTCACCATGACGTGAGGAACTATTCAAGGTTCACGGCATGAGGAAGGTTGAGAACCACTGGACCAGACTGTGTCTCCACAAGAGAAATACTGAAGTCCTCACCATTGTGCCTGTGTATGAAAACCTGTTTGGGGAAACACAACTATTCTTTGTCAATGTCATCAGGTAATGACCTCGCGCAGGAGAGGCGTAGAAGGGTGTTGTAGTCAATTGCCTCCAGTTGATCCTGACTTATAGTGACCCCGAGTATTAGAAACTAGAACTGTCAGGCACACACCTTCAGATCTTCCCTTCCACCGAGTTGCTGGGTGCTACATGAGGGAGCTAGGCCGTATGGATGGTCTACACTCGAAGGCTATCATGAAGGTTGGCTGGTCAACCCCACCAGATGCTCTGCTGGAGAAAGCTTTGGCACTCGGCTTCCATAAACATTTACAGCCTTGGAAACGGTATGTGGCAGTTCTACCCTGAGATATCAGGTTGTTGCAACTTGGAATTGACTGGATGGAAGTGGTTTCAGTTTTGGTTTAGTTCAGCCGTTCTCAACCTGTGGGTCGCGACCTCTTTGGGGGTCTAAAGACCCTTTCACAGGGTCGCCCAATTCATAACAGTAGCAAAATTACAGTTATGAAGTATCAAGGTAAATAATTTGATGTATGGGGGTCTACCATAACATGAAGAACCATATTCAAGGGTCACAGCATTAGGAAGGTTGAGAACCAATGGTTTAGTTGAAGAGAGCTTCAGCAGGTTAGGAGACCTGGTTGGTGGCTTAGTGGGTTGCATGTTGGGCTGCTAACCAAAAGGTCAGTGGTTCAAACCCACCAGCCAGTCCTTGGAAGAAATATGCGGCTGCCTGCTCACATTCAATACTTATGGCTTCAAAAGCCTACAGATCAGTACTCTTCTGCCCTAGAGGAAAACTTTCCATCAGAATTGCCTTGATGGAAGTGGGTTTGGTTTGAATTTACCAGATCAGAGTGGGCCCTTATTCTATGTGCTTTGTGCCCTAGAGTTGGAAGAGATGAGGAAGGGTCTTTCTGTACAATGGACAAAGAGTACAGCCCTGAAAACACCCTGAGTCCAAGTTCCAGGCTACATACGGTGATAAAACTGATTTCTGTTCCTTAAAACCACGCACCTTGGGGCATCCTAGGGAACAAACACACCATCTCTGAGAAGTGGTTTTGGTTTAAAGTGTTCCTTCTGCTGCAGCAAAAGTAGGGTGCACTCATCCCGACACACCTTCCTCTCAGTGCTGCCCACAAGTCCACTAAAATCTACTAAAAACTACGCATACATTTCCCAAACATTCGTCATTCATGTCTCACCTTCATGAATTTTTGCACTCTTTCTGGACAGTGCAAGCATACCTTTTATATTTATGCCAATTCAAGCCTCTGCTTAAATATATATTTAATGAGATTTTAGAAAATATTGCCATTCATTAGAAAAGAATATTTCCCTAGTACACATTGGGAAAAACAATTACTAATTTTTTTTAATTAAAGAAAGGACGTTTAGTTACCCAGTGCTATATAGAATCTACCCAGGCCTCTGAGAGAGGAAGACATGGTCATCTGCTAAGGACACCCTATGGGATAGCCTCTGCTGTTACACAGACGCAATTCACGTTGGAAGCAAATGTGCAGCACCTAGCACCACTGCTGTAAATCTCACAAGAAAGCAAGAAATAAAGTATTTCGTTCCTTAAGATAGGGAGAAGTTCCTACCTGGGTAAAATGTACACACACACACACAGGGTGTATTGTATCCTAAGTGATTTAACAATATTATAACTGTCAGCTTTGTGTCAGGATCCGATCTGAGGTGGGCAGCAGGCAACTTCATGTTTGGTTGGGAGTAGTTTTGTCCTTGGTCAAATGGTGCAACTGGGATGTGAATTCTGATGGGAAATAGATGGATTTCCTTTCTGCCAACTATCTTATAAATAATGAAAGCCAAGACTTGGAAGAAGGATGGCCTGCAAATATGGGACGTTAACTTGTGCCTGTGTGCAAAGATATTCCACTTTCAATTGAATAAGAGGGCTTTGTAAAATTCATGAAAGATTATATGATCTTTCAAATCCATTTTTCCAAACTAAACAAACAAAACCAATTGAAGCCCCTTCACACAGAAGAACTTAATAGGCTATTGAAAGGAGCATTCCTATGAAAACCCTCATACGGCAAAATGGTGTCAAGTGAAGAAACAATTGCCTTTGATTTATATGATGGGAGATTTTTTTTTGGCATTCTCTAAACCCTAAAAGTACCCTTCCATGTCATGCGTAATAACACACAAAGCCTAAAGTAATATGAACACATACTGTTCGTCCTTGGACATGTTGTCAGGAGAGACCAGTCCCTGGAAAGTGACATCATGATTGGTAAAGTGGAGGGGAGTGAAAAAGAGGGAGACACTCAATGATACTGATCGATACAGTGACTGATGGACTGGGCAGTGTTTTGTTGTCTGTTACATAGAGTCTTTATGAGTGGTAACCGACTCAATGACACCTAACAACAATGACAACACAGTGTTCGTACACAAGACTCATGTCGAGAGGAAGCAGATGCTGAGATTGCAGTTCCCAGGGACAGCTTGGCAGCACCAGTCTCACTGCTGGGGGTGTGTGCAGTTCACTGCCAAACACATTCTAAATGCTAGTTTTACTTTCCCCCTTGATTCTTAAGAGAGAAAATTCTCTGCCAGTCCTTTTTAAAAAATATTTTATTAGGGACTCATACAACTCATCACAATCCATACATAAATCAATTGTGTAAAATACATCTGTACATTCCTTGCCCTCATCATTTTCTTTCTTTTTTTTTTCCCTCATCATTTTCAAAGCATTTCTCTGCCAGTCTTTTTAAACAGTTGCAAACATAAGTCTTTTATAAAAATGAAGAGGCGTAAAGTGAACTTTTGAGAAATAGGGGGAGCCCGTTCATGGCATCAGTTTTAGTTGTTTGGGATCTTCTGTCATCCTCTTACACAGCGAGCCTTGGTGGCACCTGGGCTGCTCACCGCAGAATTGGCGATCATGTCCACGAGTGGTTACATGGGAGAGAGATGGGATAGTCTAATTCCAGAAAAATTCACAGTCAAGGGAACCTGGCAGAAGTTCTACTCTGCCCTATAAGGTCTGTGTCAGTTGAAATCAACTTCATGGCTATGACTTGATTACTATTTTTAGCCATTTATTTGTGGTAGGCTCACTTTTCTTTGCTAACCATTCTAATGGCTTTGGGGTAGAAACTTCAGAAATATCCGTTTCACTGTGGTTTAGCATGCAGTTATGCACCTCATAGTGCCCCTTCATGCAATAGGTCTATGGTTCCTACCACTAGCCTGTTCTATTCAAGGTTTGAGGTACATACAGTGATTTGTAATAACCAGAGTACTGCTTTGGGAAGAATTAAAAAATTATTATGTTAAAGATTTTTGTTTCTGTATATCTGGAAACAATTGCTTTTTAATTTTTTTTGTTTTGCTGTTGGATATATTAATTTTTTAACTTTTTATTGTGAATTGAGTGAAAGTTTACTAAGCATATAAGTTTTCCATTTAACAATTCATATATTTTTTTTCATCTCATGGCTTGCAGTCCCTAAAATCCAATATCACTTATCCTACCTCCTCCTTTTGTTTCCCATTTGCTTCCACTTCCCCTTCTTTCCTTTTTTTAACTTCTATTTCTTTTTAAATGAAATCATTTTATTGGAGGCTTTTACAGCTCTTATCACAATCCATACATCTATGCATTGTGTCAAGGACATTTGTACATATGTTGCCATCATCGTTTTCAAAGCATTTCTTTCTACTTGAGCCCTTGATACCAGCTCCTCATTTTCCTCTCCCTCTTTCACCTTCCCTCCCTTATGAACCCTTGATAAATTATCCCCTTCTTTCTTAACCCTTTTGAACTTTGTTCTTGGGTAAATGATTCCCGTGTTAGGCCGAGTTGGCTAAAGAAACAAATCTAGAGACACTCTGTGTAAGAGAGTTTTAAATCAAAGAGCAATGTATATTGAGAAAACATCCCAGCCCAGTCCAGATCAAGTCCATAAGTCTGATATTAGTCCATATGCCCAATACTAGTCTATAAATTCCTCTTCAGTCTCATGTAACACATGCAATGGTGCGGAATGCAGGAAGATCACAGGTGGGTGAAAAGCTTAGTGGACCCAGTGATGGTGGAAGCATCTCAGGGCTGGTGTGGGTCTCCACGTGGATCCTCCAGCTCTCTGAGTATGGCACCTCAACATGAAGGTGAAGCAGAGAGAGCAAATGGCCAGCCTCCAGGAAGAAAGAGAGAAAGTTGCCAGAATCCTCATGAGAAATCCACGCCCACAGGAAGGCTGTGTGTGACCTGACTGACAGGCTTGCCTCCACCCCTTCACTCTTAATGTCCTCAAGATATTAGGCTGCTTGTTTCCAGACCTGAAGTGTGTCTAAGGGTGATACTTGCAGGTGTTCCATCATCCTCCATGTGACGAGTAAGCCTGGTATCTTTTATGATTTTGAGTTTTGTTCCACGTTTTTCTCTAACTATCTCCAGCATAGTGATGATCCCTTTCAGAATCGTTGCAAGTAGTAGCTGGGCACCATATAGATCTGTTGGTCTCAGCGTTGAGGGGCTTCATATTCCCATGGTCCATTAATCCACTGGATTAATTATTCTCATGGGTCTTCAATTTTGTTCACTCTTCTTTGCTATGGACATGGAGAGATTCATAGCTGCACCTTGTATCACCTCTCAGAAGCCTTTAGGACCACAATAGTCAGTCTCTATTTACCAAAGTGGGAGAGAGACCATTGTCTTTGTTAATCACATTATGCTCATTGATCTTGGTGACCTTGGCTTAGTACTGCAGCCTATTGACTCATTCTTTCCAGGGGTTGATTACATGTAAGAATTTTTCATAGATTTTCCTGTATGAATAGTCATGTATCCACACGCTTGGATATATTTGCGATGAACGCACAGATATGTTCTGTGTGCCCTGTATATCTGCGTGGCTTACTGCCACTCTCCCTCCCGTGCTACAAAACAGCACTCCCTTATGTTTCCTTGAACTCTTCCTCCTCCCCACGTGGAAAGTGTTTCTTTAATGACATTTTGTGCCTAGAAAGCTATACTATGCATGATGTATTAAGATGAACATTTGACTAGCTGAAGCTAAAAAGGAATCTTCTCTAATTGTTATGACGTGTAATTTGACTTAATGCCCGAGTTAAGAGTGTAACTGGTTCATAATCTGAGTGCTATGTGTACATAACATGGACTTTGCACAACATCCAAGTCACATGGTGTCCTATTTCACAAATTATACCGTTGGCATTAAGTGTCACCTGACTGTATGTATATAACTACCGTGTTACAGGATCCCTGAGTGACACAAATATTAGCCCAAAGGTTGGTTGGTAGTTGAAACTCACTTAGAGGCATCTCGGTGATTAGACCTGATGATTTGCTTCTGAAAGCCTTGAACCCCCATGGAGAAGTTCTACTCTGCACACATGGGGTCAGCAGGAACTGGAATTGACTCCATGCCAACTAACAACAACTACGATCATGTTTAAGAAGAAAGTAACTCCTAATATGTCCATAATGTTCAACATTTAGCATAGACGATCTCATGTAGTCATTAAAACAACCCTATAAAGTCAGCACTCCTATTTCCCCATGATTTTGTCCAAGGTCACAGAGCTGGCAGCTGGGAGAAAGGAGATTCAAACTCATAGCTCTTTAACCCAAATCCTACCTCCTTAATCCCTAAGGTTGGACGTGTCCTCTGGAGAAGCGCATCACACTTGGCAAAGCGGCGGGGCGGTGAAAATGAGGCAGACCCTTGGCAAGCTGCAAGGACACCGCGGCTGTCAGGATGGACTCCAACATGACAATTGTCAGCGTGCTGCAGGATCAGCTGGCGCTTCCTTCTGCTGCTCACAGTGTCACTGTGAGTCGGAGCTGAGTCGATGGGACCTAACACTAACAAGACTGCTCATAGAATTCTATATTTCTCCACATCACTCTGAAGGAGATTCCCAGGCCCAGCTCTGCCACTGGTCAGCTCTGAAGCTCCTCTTAGTCTTAGTATGAATAATTACGTTTCTCCTGACCCGGTGCATTAATGAAGCTCTCTAGCCAGAAGACTCTTTCACACCGGTTACCCTCCCCTTGGCACTGGCGCTGAGAAAGAACGAGCACACCGTGAGGCTGCTCTGCGGGGTTAGTGCTGTTCTAGGAGAGCAATGAAGAAGCTGCCAGAGCTGGGGAGCCCTGGGGGCTGAGGAGCTGCGCGTTGGGTTGCTAACCACTGAGTGAGTAGTCCGGAATCACCAGCTGCTCCTTGGGAAAAAGACGTGGCTTTCTACTCCTGTACAGCTTTGCCACTTTGGAAAAGGGTCGCTCTAGGGTCACCACGAGGTGGAGCAACCCGAGGGCAGGATGGAACGCGATATAGCTGCAGTCCGTCTAAGCACAGACTTGTCCCGACTCCTCAGACTTCCAATTGGAATCTGCGTCTCTTCACATCGAAAAGGCTTTCCCAACTAGTGCTGCTCTTCCTCACACGTTCCTTGAATCCACCCTTCAAGGCTCTAGTGAGTCTAAATATGCCATCGGACGAATTTTAGCTTTTCTCTTTACGTTTAAAAAATGAGGCAACTCTTCTTTTTGGATAATTTTATTTATTTTAGGTAACCTTATTTCACAAAGGATTCTGCAAATGAATATAGGAAATCATGTTACGACTCATCTGTACAATTACTCAGAAATAGGAAAAATGAGGGAAAAGCAAAATCCCGTATGCAGTGGATCAACCAAGTAGAACAACCTCCAGCCCCATTATGATACGGACGCAGAGACCTTCTGTGACAGTGTAGAACTGCCCACAGGTTCTTCAAGGCTATCATCTTCATAGTGGTAGGTGCCCCTGTTTTTTTTTAAGAACGTGGATGATGGGCTGACCGCACTGGCCATTCTGTTAGCAGTGCTTGACCACTGTGTGTCCAGGACCCCACAAGAAGAACAATCAGGATTCCTGAGTTCAAGTTCCTTTTTTTGCTGCTAGTGACCTAGCTAAAAGTCATCAGCCTGAGTCATAGCTTCCTCAAATCAGTCATTCAGGATCGCTTCCACTCAAAAATCTTATGACCCAGTAAGGTACAAAATGACAGGAATGCAAATTATATGCAAATTCAGATATCATCCTTAACAACTCTTACTAAGCACTTCCCAACACTAAACACTAAAACTTTCAGAAACATTAGATAGATTGGAATCCACAGGGTGCTGGAATAGTCTCACACCATGCGCTATGCTAAAAGCATAAAGGATGCTTTGTCATAAGCTATGAAGTTCCCAGGCTAAGATATATGGAATATTTTGTCTCCTTAAAACTTACAGGGCTGTCTGCATGCCTAGAGAAAAACGCGGAAGTGATCAAACCCTTTATTAGTAGAATCATTGATCGCCACATCTCTGAATAACTGTGGCAGTTCTTTTAAAAATCACCAATGCTACTTTTTAAGCAATGTTGGCTAAAAATAATATTTGAGTCCTGAGTTTTTCATTTGTTCACACGTTGTTCTTAGACATGAATTTCAAATCCCTAGAGACTTGAAAGAACTTTAATTAAAGGAGGGAAGATAACATTAGTTACAATACTACAATAGGTACAATGGTTGAAATTCTCAAAATTGTATTGAATGATTCTGGAATAAGATAGCCTTTCAGTCATATTCATTAGCAACAGTTAGCCAAGAATTACCAATCATATGTTTGCGATGATGAATTAATTTAGCAGTGCAGTGATATCTGTAGAGATTAATGTGAATGCTGACACTTTTATAGATGATATGGTTAGGAATGAGGGCATACCCAAATACATGGGTCCTCTGGGTTAGCCATTACCTTTTACCACCAAGTTTCCAGTACTGCTAGCGGTTCCAAAATGATTAGTGGCTATACAGGTATAACTCCCAGCATCTAACTTAGTGACGTTGACGATTCTGAGCCTTCCATCTTCCGAAATGATAATTCTGAAATCAAAATGAATTAAAAAAATAGTTAGTCAATTTCACATGTCTCATGGGAGACGATTTCTGGCATTGGTCCAATAGTAAGTCATGGCTGGATCACTTGAGAGTCACATCTTTATTTAGGGTAAACTAGTATAAATATAATTAGAATATACTCCTTGCTTAGCACTTTTAGTGCCATTTTTTTTCTTGCTGAAATGTTCTCAACATTCAGAGGGAGTAACTTTTAAAAACATTAGATAGGTTGGAGTCACTCTTTGAGCCAAATTATGCAAAGGCAGGCTTATTATGGACCACTGCCAACACTGCTAAGAAAGAATCCCCCGATTGACTGTGTTAGGCATTTCCACTGCAAGTGGTTTTTCTAGACGAGAGGTTCCAATTACATGAGGCATTATTAAGCATATCTGTGTTCTGAAATATGTCAACCCATACAGTTTTTAATGAGAGGCAAATCAACTTAAAAAATTAAAATATTCCATAACTTACTATGATGTTGGGCAAATAGCAAACATCAATGGTATATTTCTGGCCAACAGTGCCTGGGGGCACTTCTGGTGAGAAATACATAAGCTGGGACAGAAAGGATCTTAGACTTTGCTTTCAATATGACTGGCAAAAGAAAGGAGCCCCGGTACTATTCTGTGATTGAACCACTGGTGTGATCGAACCACTGCTAAACACGAAGTCAGTGGTTCAATCACACCAGCCACTCTTTAGGCGCAAGATGAGGCTGTCTGTACATATGTAAAAATTTACAGTCTGGGAAACATTTTATATGGCTGCTGTGGGTCAGAAACTACTTGATGGTAGAGAGTTTGGTTTTGGTAACAGAAGAGAGCAGAAACATACTGAGAGGAATATGTCATACAGTCTGGCTTAGAAACTGATAAAGAAACAAGCAATGCATATAGATAACTGATTCAAGGTAAATGTTGCCCCTTCACCACTTAACCTCTGTACCACCAAGGCTAAGAGGTTGATATTTGAATGCACCCAGAGGCATCTTAGAAGAAAAACAGGGCAACCTAGTTATTAAAAATCACCCATGGAAAATCCTTTGGATCATAGTTCTAATCTGACACGCCATGAATCACTGTGAATTGGAAATGACTCGTGGTCAACTGATTTCTCACCATCAGGTCTCAGCAGAGATGTAGGCCATTCCTAGAGACCTCTCCTGGCACATAGTCCTAACGTGGATCTCCCCACAATTCTGCTTCCTGGCAGCCCTTTTTTTGTTTACACTGAACACAAACTGAACTTTTTATCTGTGTGCTTTAAAATTGTTTCTTCAAATAGAATATTAATGTCTCTGAAATCAAGAACTAAGTTGGTCTAGTGGTTGATCCAGATCTAGTGGTGGACACGTGGTGGACAGACACACACAAATGTTTGTTAAGGGTCTGAGTAAATAAGTAAATGTCCTCAGAGAAAAACCGATGCTGAGTTGCAGCAATTTAGTATGATACAAGCACTCAGTATTAGAGCTAGCTTCACCAGAAGCCTTTACAAAAACAAATGAGGGGTCCAAGCAGGAAGAAGGAGCCTGGTGGCACCATGGTTAAGCTAACTGTAGAGCTACTAACAGACTGGTAGCTCTGTGGTAGTTACATAAATTCATGTCAACTTGATAAATAGGGGGTAGGGGTGGAGTCTAGCCTGTAAATCAGGTTACAGCCGCCTGATGATGCCTCCTTGTGGGTGTGGCCTTCTCATGAGGAGGGTGCTGGGAACTTTCCCTTTCTCCATGGAAGTGGGCCACACACTCTACTCACTCGCTGCCTTCACCATCCTGTTGACCAGCCACAGTGAGACCTGCGTGGGTCCTGGAGATGTGTCTACCACTATTTTATCCACAAGACGTTTCACTCACTGGTCTGTGATCTTCCTGCATTTTACATCATTGCTTGTGACTTTGTGATTCTGAAGAGGGACTTACGGACTAGTACTGGGCTTAAGGACTGGCCTGGGCTGGGATGTTTTATTGAGGCATAGTTACTTCTTGATAGAAAGCTCTCTCTTGCTCGTATATAAGTGTTCCTGGATTTGTTTCTCTAGTCAATCTGGTAAAACACAAGCTCCATGGAATGAAATACCTGGATATCTGCTCCCATAACGATTACAGTCTTGGAGACCCTATTGGGAAAGTCTGCTCTGTCATATGGGGTTGCTATGTGTTGAAATTGACATGGTGACACTAAGATGAATTTGGAGTTTTGGGGGCCCCTTTTCAAGTAGTCCTGGGGTACAGTGGTTAAGCTCTTAGCTGTGGAATAGAGGGTAGGCAGTTCAAACCCACTAGCTGCTCAGTGTAAGAAAAGACTTACTGATTTGCTCTCATAAAGGTTACAGGATGGGGAACCCTGTATGGCAGTTCCACTCTACCCTTTAGGGTAACTAGGAGTTGTAATCTACTCAATATCACATAGCAACAACATTAACAAGAGTTAAGATTGAAAAAACTTAAACTCTTATTCATTTGTAAAAAAAGGAGTAACAACTGGACAATCTCTTAACATACTTTTAAAAGTATCCTTCTTTTTGTAATTCAAACATCCTTTCTGACATTCTGAAGTCCATAGAAACATTAACGAAGTCATCCCAACTCACTGCAAAAGATATATTCAATGAAGCCCTTTGCACAGGCCCACCACAGATGGACACATAACAGTTGCTCAGTAAAGATCATCTAATGCTTCATTTGCCAAAGAGCAGATGTACTGACAAAAATAGAGTGGTGATCAAATGCTAATTGCCTCAATAATTATTCTAAACTTGAAAAATCTTTATACACCTAACAAAAATAGCTGTAAGAGAGCTAATCATATTCCTATTTATAAAATAATTCACTCGAAATTATGAAATGTTGATATATGAGAACTCAACAAGTAGGTGACATTCATGCTTTGAATGTGAGTCATTTCTTCCAGGCGATAGCATAGGCCTGGGGCACAATCAGTACTCTGGGGGTGGAGTTAACTCTTTGAAAGCATATTGTTGTTGGTGAGTAATATTTATTTTCAACTCCTAAGGAGCTCTGGTGGTATAGTGGTTATCAGTTGGGCTGCAATCTGCATGGTCAGCAGTTCCAAACCACAAGCAGCTCTACTGGTAAAAGACGGGGCTTTCTACTCCTGCAAACAGCTACAGTCTCTGAAACCCACAGGGGGTTGCTATGAATCCGCCTTAATTGTATGGCAGTGAGATTGTTATTTTAGCTATCCCATGTGACAGAGTAGAAACTCCTCATAATGTTTCCTAGGCTGAATCCTTTATTGGAGCAGACTGCCAGCTCTTTCTCACTAAGAGCCATTGGGTAGGCTTGTACATCCAACCCTTCTGTTGACAGCTAAGCATTTAACCACTGAGCCACCAGAGCTCCTTTTCAAAGCATTAAAAAGAGAAAGAAAGAAAGAAAGTCAAACCTGTCACCTTAGAGTAGATTACAACTCATAGCAACACTGTAGGAGGACAGAGTCGAACTGCCCCATGAGTTTCTAAAGACATAGTCTTCATGACAGCACAGCACCCCACCTGTGTGCCAAGCAACAGCTGGTGGGTTAGAACTGCTACCCTTCAGGTTCACAGCAGAGCTTAACACTGTGCTATCAGGGCTCCTTAGCATAACTACCTATCATAATGTATACCATTTAAAACACAATCTTTGTAAGTCCCTAAGCACACAGCTTATACCACACTTCAGGAAGCCAAGAATTTGAAGAAGGAAGCAAGTAAAGGATTTTTCACTGGATGACTTTGGTCCTGCTTCTTGACCTTGATACATATATATTTAATCATTTTATTTGGGGTTCACACATCCCTTATCACAATCCATATATACATCAGTTTGGTAAAGCACATTTGTACATTCATTGCCCTCATCATTCTCAAAACATTTGCTCTCCACAAGCCCCTGGCACCAGGTCCTCATTTTTACCCCTCCCTCCCCACTCCCCACTCCCTCATGAGCCCTTGATAATTTATAAACTATTATTTTGTCAGATATTTTAAAACTGTATGATGTTGACAAATTATTTTCTCTGCTGGATTTTTTTAAACCTTGGGAGGATGTGTAGCAGAAGCGCTGTCCCTATGCATTACATTCCAGCATTTCCCCTCAATCAACAACTGCTCCAAATATTACTAAGTGTCTGCTGGAGTGCACATTTTCTCCATTAAAAAATGCTTAGTCCCTGTGGTTAATGTGCTCAGAAGCTAAATGAAAGGTTGGGTGTTCAAATCTACCCAGAAACACCTTAGAAGAGCGAGTGATCTACTTCGGGAAAAAAAATTAGCGCTTAAAACATTTAAGTACCCATTAAAAGATGCTGAATATCATTATTCATCAGAGAGATAAAAGCAAAGCCACAGTGATATATCATTTCACTCCAATTATAAAAGCTAAAATAAAAACAAAACAAAACCAGAAATACATGTTGGAGAGGATGTGAGGAAAGCAAAACCCTCACCTGATGGGAAAGCAAAAGGGTATAGCTATGCTGAAAAGCAAAGTGGGGGTTACACACACAGACGACAATGATGATGATGATGAAACTTCAAAAAGTGGAGGAGAAGTACACATGGATTAGGCCTTTGGTGAATTCCCTCTGCCTATAGACAAGGATTGTGAATAGCCTGGATATCATGCAGAGTGCATTGGAAAGTGGATTATTATAGGTATTACAATTGGTTTTAAATTTAATACCTTGTCATTTGATCTCCCTCTGACTAATTTTTAATTTGTTCTAATTTTTAATATTTTCTGATTTCTTTTTCAATGTTTTCTGTTTTACTTTGTTATTTTTGTTGATTTTTTGGTATGTTTTTCTGTATATGAAATCCATGTTAGGTAAAACTATTGGGACACTAACTGGATTAATGGTTTCTTGGGAGATTGGGGGAAATATGGAGCTAATAACTAGTACAAGAAAGAAGAGAATTCTTTAAAATTGTGGTAATTATTGTACAACTCTTTTTAATATTATTGAGCTACTGAATTGCATACGTGAATTATATGCCAATAGAACTATTTTTAAAGTTAAAATTATCATAAAACACAGCAATTACAATGTATACCAAAAAGGATTGAAAGAAGAGACTCAAACGGGCACTTGCTCATTAATGTTCACTGTAGGCCTATTCACAATAGCCAAAAGGTGGAAACAACCTAAACGCCCATCAACAGATGAAGGGACAAAAATTTGTGGCACATCCGTTCAATGGAACACAACTCAACCAATAAGAAAAATGAAGTCCTGATACATGCTTCAGTGTGAATGGAGGTTGAAGCTATTAGGCTGAGAAGAATATGTCAATCACAGATATACAAACCTTTCATGACCTCACTTACAGGAAAAGGCAAGAAAGCCCAGTGTATACAGAGCAGAGTTTCCCAGAGGGAGTGGAAGCTAGTGGTAAAGTGGTGCGAACAGTGCTATTGCGATGGAGATCTGTGTGGCTTGTGTTGAGAGGAATGTCACCTAGATGAAGGGTGGTGTTGCGCAGCTGATCATTGCAAGTGCTGTCAATAAGTTGGACAGTAGTAAAAGGCTGAATTGCCAAAACATGTGTAATAAACTTATTTACAACCAGATAGAGACAGAAATAGAGATAGAGATAGAAAGAGATAGCTAGAATCTTTGGGCTGCTTATGTGCAACCAAATATCTTCATGGGATTTGGTTCCTTGGTTTAGAGGTTGAGGATCTTGGTTTCATGGTACATTCCAATTAATTGCCCTCCTAACGTGCTTGATGCTTTGTCTCTACCTTCTACTAATAGTTGCAGAGTAGTTTGTAGGGTATTAAAGGTTCTCCATGGCCCTCCCAGGCACAGCTGTTGGCCTCTATTCACCTGGAGCAACCGGAAGGAGACTAGGGAACAGGAAGAAGAAATGGAATGTGTGGCTAATTGTCCTCACAAACAGTTGAGTGCTTTGCCATGAGACTGGAATGTAATGTTCACTGGTTGCCATTAATAAACATTCTAATCAAACATTCTAAAGAAGACTCCTGGTCAAAAGGGAAAAATTTAAAACACAATAGAAAACCCTGAATTTCAAATCTCGACTTGCAGGAGATATGAAGGTTGGTTACACCTCTGAAACTATTATGCTGAGACATTCTTTAAACCTTAAATAAATAAATAGATAGATAAATAAATAAATGGATAAATAAATAAATAACCATCCCTGAAATCTTAGAACTACACAATAGTTTTGTTGGTTATTAACTAGTAAAGAATGTCTTCCTTGAGCATTATGTTCTTTTCAAAGCAATGTCTCTAAAGATCAACTGACAACAGCAATGGAAAGATTATATAGAAACTACAGGGAGCAATGAGTTTATGTGAATGGTGTTAGATGCTGGCAATAAGAATAGGTGAGTTAGAGTTATTTAAGTGAAAGGTCTGAAAGGACAGTTATTTCCCGTGCCATTTGTGATACGCAAAACCAAACTCACCGCATCCAGGTGATGTCAACTCATAATGATCCTATAGGCATGGGTAGAACTGTCCCTGTGAGTTTCTAAGACTGGAACTCTTCAAAGGAATCCCCTCGAAGCAGGCAGGGGTTTTGAATTTCTGACTTTACATATCCCAGCCAAATTGGTAAACACTGCACCACCAAGGCTCCTACTACCTGTGATAGTTAGGTTTGTGTCAATCTGGCTGGGACAGGATTCGCCCATGATGTCATTAAACGTAAAGTGGGCAACTCCAAGATGAAAACAGCCAAGAATTTGTGTGAAGAACACGGTGGAGTACCACCTCCTTCATCTGGCAAGTCTTGATACAACTCAGGAGCGGTGTCATTTGGGCAGCCTACTCTTGGCATTGAGGTAAAGCTAGCTCAGTTCTTCTGCTGGCTCTGGTTTGTGGAACTCTTGTCATACTGCCTACCGAACCCGGGAGCCATCAGCAGACTGCCAACCTTGGATTCATTAGGCTCTGCCTGTGTCTGCTCATGGCCTTCCTGCTTCATTTTCCTGCTTCTTGGTTCAGTGGCCCCTGGACCAACATAGATCAGGAGAGGTCACTAGCATAGAGCTGATCTATGAACTTGAGCCATGCTAAACTTACTTGCTTCCATAACAATGTGAAAGTTTCTTTATACAAATATTTTCTAAACACATACACATATAAGTGTCATAGATTTGGCTTCTTTAGAGAACTCAATATATCATACTATATACCTGTAAACATTGGCAGAGACCAAGGCCTAGCCATTTAGAAAAATCTGTTGTCCTGACTGTTGTAATGGCTCTATGAATAGGTATGCCAGCACACTCTCACAATATCACACACTGTGCCTGACCACTGACCAAAAGGTTAGTGGTTCAAGCTCACCCCGCGGTGCTGCGAAGAAAGGCATGGGAAGTCTTCCCTGAAGATAGAGTGCAGAAAACTACTTTCACTCTGTAACATCCAGGGTTATCATAAATGGGAGTTGAATCCACAGCCACAGGCTTGCATTTATTTATGTTTTTGTTCGCCACCATGCCCAGAGTTAATTGAAGAACAATCTCCTTCTGCTGGTATTGCTAAATTTGGATGGTGGGCATCTAAAGCTGCTGCCAGTCATCTGGCTTGGCATATAGAGAAAGTAGGTAGTTAGGTAACAAAGACAGAGCTCAAGAGAGAAAGAGGAGATGCAGAGAACTTAGGGAATCTTTGAAGTTATATTTCCATCCATGCCTAAAACCTACAAACACTCTTGATGCTCCAGTTATATGAGCCAATAATTAAAGACACGATGAATCGAGCTGGCAGCTCTTGCATCTGGAAGAGTTCATTCTCTCAGAGACATTCCTGAATGTGAGCAGTTGACAGCAGCGATGGCAGTGGAGAGGAGGGAATGACATCCGTGAATACTGGGCCATTCTATCTGGAGCACCTACTCATAGAAGTCAGATGCATCCTGTCTGTCATGGAGGAAAACATGTGGATTTTATGAAAAAAAAATCAACCAGATCTCTCTTCATACATAGCTGTTCCATAAGTTGCTGGTTATTAAGTTCTGCCTATAAAAATTATGTGTATATTTTGGCTTGTTACTTTTATTTTGTTTTATGGGATTTTTATAAGTAAGAACTAGCTCTAAAGCCAGCCATTGGCTTTGGCGTGTTAATCTGAATGAACTCAGGGCGTCTTGAAATACAATCACAAATTATAAAATATTAGACAGTTGCTTCCTATCACTTGTAAAGATGTATAACGAAGTCAATATATTCTAAGGCATTTTTTCATAATATAGCATCTGAATCCAGTTCAGGGAAAGTTTTATTTCTGATGATAACTTGTTTTCTGACGATATTTCAAAGTTTCTTTTGTACTCCATTTTTGTACCTTATTTTTCCAGCGATCAAAATGAACTGTAACTAGTAGCTTAATATTGAATTCTGAGCGCTTCCTAAAACTCATGATTAGTGATAGTGTTAGATAAAAAGAATTGAAAATGTAAATCCATCCCTGGCTTAGATTGGCCAGCAGTGACCTACCTGTGGGCTCTTTTAAAATCATTGATAGTATCAGAGAAAGTCAAAGATGATAAAGCAGCAAGTAGTAAAAAGGGTGGTGTGACACAGGACTTAATTTTCTCAACATGACAAGAGGTCATCTAATTCACAGCACAGTAAATTGCCTATAGCATAGGGAAGCCACCTGTTCCCCTGTCGTTGGGAGATTTCAGATCCATAGAGGACAGGAGCATATCTGCATTTATGAGAGAAATGGAATCTCTTGCTTAATCAAGGGTCTGGATTACAGCTACTGAAGCACTGACCTTGTCAGTCCTGTAACTCAGAACCTGGCTGGGGTCCTGGGACCTTTAAAAGCGCTGACATTTTCTTCAGGAGGTGCTTTAGCAACAGATGACAAAGGCTGCCAACTACCCAACTATCGGTCTCCTTATGATGAGAAGGGTTTGCCCCAAATGGAGAGCCACGGTTTCCGAGCAGTCCGGCGTGGAAACGGAACTGCTGGCCAGGAAGAGAACACATTCAAGCCTGCCTCTGATTCACATGGGAAGTTGTCCTTTATAAGGGCTTAGCGGTTGCAAGTTGGGCTATTAACTGCAAAGTCAGAAGTTTGAAACCACTAGCGGAGGCTTTCCATTCCCATCAACAAGTGGTTCTCAATATTCCTAATATTGTGACCCTTTAATACAGTTCCTCAAATTGTGGTGACCCCCCAACCATAAAATCATTTTCACTGCTACTTCATAACTGCAATTTTGCTACTGTGATGAATTGAGTGACCCCTATGAAAGCGTCATTCAACCCCCAAAGGGGCAACAAGCCCCAGGTTGAGAAGCGCTGCCATCAAGAGTTATGGTATCAGAAACCAACAGGAGCAGTTCTAGCCTGTCCCACTGGGTTGCTGTGAGCCAGACTGACTCACTGTCAAAGCCGAAGGAAATCACTTTAGAATACAGCTTAGAAAACACGTGTTCTTATGTGAAAAAGGGGGACTGAAAAGTAATCATTCCCTTATATAAATACCCCCTCACACACACACACAGAGGATATTTCAAACTATTCATTAATTAAATCTTTAAATTGTCACTGGCATTGTTGGACCAAGGATAATATAACTCATTCACACTTCTCCACTAAACCAAAAGCACTGTCCTCAAGCCAATCCCCACTCATACTGAGCCTACAGGACAGAGCAGAGCTGCCACCAGGGGTGGGGGGAGGGTGGGGGGGAAGGCTGTCATTAAAGAGCAGATAGCAGGATCAGACTCTTGCCAAGGGGCTGATTGTGTGGACCCTTGTAGTTAGCAGCTCAGTGTGTGACCCACTAAACCACCAGGACCCTCTCATTTAGGCCTCACAAAATAGCCTTGGAAAGAACAGTCTGCTCTCAGCCAAATGAATATTAAGGGTAGTAGAACTAATTTTAAGTATTCCTTGTGACCAGGACCTGTTTGCCAGCCTATCATGCTGTATTTCAGTAGAGTTTTCGGACTAAGGTAGGCTAGGAAGAAAGGCTTAGCCAGATGTTGGAACATTTACAAGATTTTACAAAAGGCCCCACCCACGCAAGAGTAGACCATTGGGCCCAATAGTTAAGTCCTAGAACTAGGGAACTTCAGACAGGAATCCTGAACCATGGTGCGGTACAAGGTGTCATCATGGAACCTGAGGAGAGACTGACTTAGCTACAGTATCTAGGTGAATAGCTCTCAAAGGAAAATCCTATCGATGGCAGGAACACAGTCTCATACAATGGAAGATGAGCATCCTAGATTAGAACTCCTTCACTGTCAATGGGTCTGTGATAGTTACATAATCATTTGCCAATTTGAGGATTAAGAGTGTAGATAGGGGTGGAGTCTAGCCTGTCAACCATATCATAGCCAATGAGGCCTCTGTGTGGGCATGGCCTTCTCCTGAGAATTCTGGAAAATCCAGTACTTCCTCCTTGGAGGTGGCAGACACTTCTTTCTCTCTGCTACTTCCTGGGAAACAGTGAAGTTGACAACACACAAGGAACTACTATAGTGCCCTGAACTGGAGAAGCCACATGGACCTACCCTAATGCCACTAGACCTCTGAAGCTGGAGAAGCCACTGAGATGCTCACAGTGCCACTGGATCCAAAGACTTTCTACCCACTGGCCTGTGATTGATTGTCCTGCATTGAGCATCATTGTATGTGTTTCATGAATCTGAAAGGGACTGTATAGCTTCGTATTGGACATTTGGGCTAATATCAGACTTAGGGGCTTGTCCTGGACTGGGTCGGGATGCTTCCTTAATGTACAATTACCCTTTATATAAAATGCTCTCTTAGACACATATGAGTGTCCATGGATTTGTTTCTCTAGTCTACTCGGACTAACACAGATGTATCCCAACTCATAGCAACCCTATAGCATAGAACTGCTCCTGCGTCTCTGAGGCCATAAATCATAATGAAGTAGAACGCCTTCTCTTTCTTGTAATGAGCAGATGGTGGTTTTGAACAGCTGATTCTTGGTTCACAGTTCAAGATATAATCCACACTCACAAAATATACAGTAGCTTCAACAATGAGCTCAAGCGGGATGATGGTGCAGGACTTGGCCATATCTTGTTCTGTTGCACATTAACTAGCAATAACAACAATTTTTGTGACGCAGTACATGAATGAATGGTAAAACTTTTGTAACTATATTTATCTGCAGACCAAAAGGAAAAACAACAACTCCAAAATCCCCATGAGTCGATTTTGACTCATAGCAATCCTATGAAACAGTGTCAAACTGCCCACATGGGTTTCCAAGATGGTAACTCCACAGATGCGGAAGTCCTCATCTTTCTCTCGAGGAATGACCGGTTGGCTTGAACTACCAACTTTACCGCTAGCAGTCCCACTCATATTCCACTATGCTGCCAAGGCTCTTAATTTATCTGCATAATTACCGTGTAATACTGGAAACACCACAGTTTGGGGAAATAAGCACAACAAAGAAAATGTTTTTGTCCAAAATTCAATTCTTAAAATGCTTCCTGCTATCGTTAGTTTATTCAGGAAATCTTCCGGTCCTCATTGAGGCAAGATGTATTATTTATTAATTTAATGGTATAATACCAATTTCTTTCTTCTGGGAATTTAAGACCTGAGATAATTTCTGTAGAAATCTAAAAGGCAATGTGAACATAAATGGGGTAGTGATAGGAAGGCAACTTTTATCAGTGAATCATAATAGCCAATATTAGCTTTATACTGAGAAAAAAAACTATTAAAATTAAGAGCACTCTGGAAATTTTAATATCTAACAACTTCTCAGGGCATTTGGATGATAGAAGCAGAGTTCAATACTCATGCACAGCTGCCTTTAGAAATAACTGGCAATAAAGAAGAAGGCTAGGGGTGACCAGAGGAATGACTATGAAGTTATTGAATGGTAGACTTGGAACGGTGCTCAGGAGGTTTCCAAGCACACACCATATACTCTCAGGTGCAGCTGGAAGCCAACATTCATGAGTCCATTCATCATCCACAATAATCCAAGGAGTTCTTGCTGTTAGGTGCCACCGAGTTGGTTCTGATCCATAACAGCCATATGTTTGACAGAATTCTACTCTGCTGGTCTGGCACCATCCTCACAATTGTTCCTATGTTTGAGCCCACTGCTGCCATCACTGGGTCAATCCATCTGGTTGTGGGTCCTCTTTTTCACTGTCCTTCTACATTACCAAGCATGACGTCCTTCTCCAGAAATTAATGCCTCCTGGTAACATTTCCAAAGTACACAAGATGAAGTCCTGCCACCCTTGCTTTTAAGCATTCTGTACTTCTTACAAGAGATGTATCTGTCCTTTTGGCAGTCGGTGGTGTTTCAATGTTCTTCACTAGCATCATAATCCAAATGCATTGATTCTTCTTTGGTCTTCCTAATTCAATATCCAACTTTCACACGTATATGAGGCAATTGAAAATATCATGTCTTGGGTCAGGTGTACCTTAGCCCTCAAAGTAACCTCTTTGTTTTTCAACACTTCAAAGAGGTCTTGTGGAGTAGATTTATTTACGTAATGTAAAGTACAGTTTGATCTCGTCACTGCTGCTTCCATGAGCATTGTTTGTGGACCTAAACTAAAACACAATCCTTTACAACTACTGTCACTTGCTCTAGCACACCTCAGTTCTCAAAGAATCTCCCTGATTTTCAATACTCTAAAGAGGTTTTCTAAAGAGCCCAGGTGGCACAATGATTACATTTTGGCCTTCTAACCACAAAGTCAGCAGTTCAAAACCACCAGCTGCTCCAGTGAAGCAAGATGAGGCTTTCTACTCTTGTACAGAGTTAAAGTCTCAGAGACCTATGGGGATAGTTCTACTTCTTTCTATAGCACTGCCATTGACTTAATGGCAAGGAGTTTGAGAAAGAGATCTTGTGTAGCAGATTTACACAATACAGCATGTCTTTTCATCTCTTAACTGCTGCTTCCATGGGCATTGATGGTGGATCCAAGCAAGATGAAATCCTTGATAACTTCAATCTTTTCTCCATTTATCATGATGTTATTAGACAAGTTGTGAGGATTTGGGTCTTTTTTACATTGAGTTGTAACCTATACTGAAGGCTACAATCCTCGACCTTCGCCAACAAGTGCTTCAAGCCCTCTTCACTTTCAGCAGAGGAGTATTTACTAAACCAATTTCTCAGTGGAGAATAATGAAACCAAGAGAAGTGAATTAAAATGTAGTTAATAAGGGTAAACTTAGGGTTTCCTACGTGGGTCTCTTTCCACCATGCCATCCTGCATCATTGGTGAGTGGAAGAAGGAACTGGAACAAAAAGCTAGGTTCAATATAACCACATTTAAGAGGTTTTCTTTAATTTTAATGGTTGTGAAATGCTAGCTTTTATAATATTGGGAAATTCAGGCTCCTACTAATATTTGAAGGCAAAAGCAAAGGAATGTTTCATTTTTAAAGAAAAAATAATTAATTTGAAATCAGAGATTCCTTTAATCTTAAGTAACAACACTGCCAGGAAGAAAATATTAACTATTAATTAGAAAAGGAAGCCCACTATATAGGATATGTAAATTAGGAAGGAAAAGTTTCTACAAAACACATAAATATAGACTGTTTGGTCATACTAGACAAATGCATGTTTAATTTTACTGTATACTTAATTCTCAACCCCTTGGTTGAGATTATGGTTAATATGTTTCAACTCCTCACAACAGATCTTTATAATATTTCTGTGGGAGGAAATCAAAGTGGAATTTCTTAGCTCATACATATTTTACAATAGTAACCACTGCCAAAGTTCAACTACTATCTTTGCTGGACTACAAAGGATCCCTGATGGTATAATATGTTACACCTTGGGCTGCTAACTGCAAGGTCAATAGTTTGAAACCACAAGCCATTTTGAGAGGGAAAGATGAGGCATTATGGTTCTGTAAACACTTACAGTTTCAGAAATCCACAAGGACAGTTCTACTCTGTCCTTTTGGGTTATATTAAGTCAAAATCCATTCCAGGGCAGTGAGCTGGGCAACTAGTCTGTGTTGCCCATTGTTGCCATCTCTAGAAGAATCCAAAATCAGGAAACTGTAGCAGTCACACAATCCAGGCTCTCACAAACTCTATACCATGTTCACAATTTCTGCTCGTCTATCGTGCTACCGACGGTTGGACTCCTCACCCCAGATCGGTGCACAGTAAATCTTGTAACCCATACTCTGCACTCTAGTTTGCGACGCGGCATTCTGGTAGTAAACAGCAGGGCAGCCCTGCTCCATCGGGTTTGGGAGAAGGTGAAAAGCAATCATCCCAGTGAACCATTTGGAACTGTGGATGGTGCTACAGGGAGCACCCAATTAATGTTAGTGCTATTTACTCTTTTGATTTATATTATTTTCAGCATCATTATCAGAAGTAATACTCCCTTGCTATTTTCTTTAAAGCAACTGAGGAAAGAAAAGTTGATATCACTACTATAATTAAGAACCAATTGTGATAGTTACAAAATCTGATATCAATTTGATGATTCAGAGTGTAGGGGTGGAGTCTAGCCTGTCAGTCATTGTATAGCCAATGAGTCCTCTGTGTGGGCATGACCTTCTCCTGAGTATTCTGGGAACTTCTTTATTTTCTCCTTTGAAGTGGAGACTCATTCTCTCTCTCTCTCTCTCTCTCTCTCTCTCTCTCTCTCTCTCTCTCTCTCTCTCTCTCCTCATTCCCCTAGAGAGATTCTCTACTGACAGACATATACATGGCAGTATACTGATAGAGCCCTTGCCCTGGGAGCTACAGAAGTAACATGGAGACCCCTGCCCATGCTGAGATGTTTACAACACCACTGGATCCACAAGACTTCCCACACATGGCCTGTGATCTTCCTGCATTCAGCATACTGCATGCATTTCAGGAGTCTGGAGAAGACTTTATAGATTGGTATTGGACATATGGGCTAATATGGGACTTATGGATTTGATCTGGACTGGGCTGGGATGTTTTGTCAATATTTAATTGCGCTTGTATATAAGCCTCTTTCTTATCCACATATGAGTGTCTATAAATTTGACACCAGTATCACTTGATGTAACTGGAAAGTGATCCTAAAAATTACAAAAGCATGATTATGATCTCAATAAAGTTAGGAATGGTTGCCAGCCAGTATTCTGATCCTGGAGACTTTTGTTTCCCCTTTGGTAAAGGGGAATTACTGAGGGCTGAAAAGGTGTTACGGCATCTATGTGATTCTGATTCATGGAGTTTCTGCATATCCGACGGCCACTGTAGATTTGGAGTCAGACAACTTACCTTATGGTTGGCAGTTTAAACCTACAACTTACCTATGGTTGGCAGTTTAAACTCAGGAGAAAATGAGTCTGTCTACTACTGTAAAGATTTACGATCTCAAGAATATTTAATGTAGTTAGTTTTGTTTGTTGGTTGGTTGCTTTTGTTGCTTTTAATGTCTTTCTATAGATGAAATCCAGGATGGGTAAATATATAGAGACAATAATCAGATTAATAGTAGTTGAGGGTATGGCAGAGGATATTGGAGGGAAATTGGGAGTTAATAATAACAACCAATACATCAACAAAGAAAATGTTCTAAATTTTGGTGATAATTGTACAAGTCTTCTTAATATAATTGAACTACTGAATAGCATGATATGGAATCATGCTGATAAAACTATATATATATAAAACAGGGTGTCTGAGTTGACTTGATGCCCGTGGGTTTGGTTTTTGGTTTAGTATATTGTGTACCGCGTAAGAACACCTGAGCACTTATTGGAGTGTAATTCTTATTCTTTGTGAAACACATTTTAGTCATTGTTCACATTAATTTCTGACCAAATAAGCCATAAACCTATATTGAACAGGTCTTCTTATTGCACAATCACAATTTCTGAAGGAGTCTATTCTACCCACTTGGTAATGAGAATACACAATGTTAATCAGCCCATTGATCTAAACATCTCCCATGACCCAGGACCCAGGTCTTTGCTTCATGTAATTCTTTACTGACAAACAAGTACCCAGTAATTATGTTGACTACTGGATTATAATTCATTCAGGGAACTTTAGAGATGGAAATGACAACTCTTGAAATTAGGACTCTGAATTCTTACTTTTAAAAGTGGTGGTAAGAGTAGGTTAGAAATCTCTTTAAGAATCTCAAGAAAATGGATTTTTTTTAAAGTCCTCAGTTGCAGGTCTCTTAGAATCCTTCTAAGGAGCCTTGTGGAACAGTCATGATAGCACTAAGCTCTACGCTGAAAGATCAGATGTTAGTACCCACCATGGGAGAAAGCTGTGCCAGTCTGTTTCCACAAAGACGCACACCATTACTGCTACATACATGACTGTGTCGTCATGGTGATCTATGAGTAGACACCTTGTTTAATGTGCAGGCTGAAAGGTGTGGAAGAGAGAGTGGCAGCACACCTACAGAGGTTTGACAAAGGATATTTGTACACACTTATTTATCTTGGCTACAAACATATCCATGGATGTGGTGGGGCACACAGGGGCAGAGTTATGAAAACTCAGACATAACCAAACACCTTGAGGAACTGAGTTATTGGGCTTATGGTCAGTTGGCATAACAGAGTCCACCAAGACAATGTTGTACCTCCACCTTTGGTGAGTAGGGATTGTGGTATTAAAAACTTGTGAGGTACAATAATTGGTCTGTTTATATCTCGAGGAAAGAAGAATGTTGAAAATCACAGCAACATGGAAATAATTCATGTTTCATATGTCCAAGGACTAACAGGTCACACAAACATCAGTCTTCAGGAACCTACAACAAGAAAGACTAGATGGTGCTGGCTACCACAATCCACCCTGAAAGGGTCACAATAGAAGGTCCTGCCTCCAGTGGAGAACAATGCGAATAAACTCAAAGTCATCAAAAAGACCATGCACACTGGTCCAATGGAAACAGATGTGTCCTCAAGACTACGGCCCTTAGTCACCTGTCAGATCCAGAAATGAACTCCCCCCCACCCCTCCACCCCCGGGTCCAACTTCTACCCAAACAATAGACAAATGTTTTAAGAGAAAAAAATGCATTAATGAGGTACTCAGCCCGTAGAGTAATTAATCATTTGAGATTTAAAGGGTGGCATTTACCCAAGGACAAAGGTCAGACCATTTGGAAAGAAGAAGAATGGAAAAAGAGGAAACAGGCAGGAAGAGGGATAAATGGTGTTACTATATTGCTGGCATTACAATCACTAAAGTGAAGCAAGATGTGTCTCAAATGTTTCATGGAAAATGGATCTGCTCTGTATGTAATTCACCCAATTCACAATAAAATACTAAAAAATGTTTCCAGTCTTAAAAACCCGATGGGGCTGTTCTACTCGTCCGAAAGGGTCACTATGAATCAGAATGCATTCGACAGCAGGAGGCTTTCAGTTAAAAGCCTCTCCAGAAACAAGCAACGGGTCAGGGCTAGAATCTTGCTACTAGGTTCCATTTCTGATCAGTGAACTTCAAGCACAACCACCTTCCATCTGTCAGTGGAGGCTTGCATGCTGCTCCGATGTGTCAGGTTTCAGTGGAACCTCCAGGCTAGGATGAACTGAAGAGAAAGGCATGCATGGTGACCGACATCTGAAAATCAGACAATGAAAACCTTAGGGATCACAAAGCTCTGGTCACTTCAAGTATCATTGTTCCCCAACTCAATGGTAGATAGCAGCAATCTCCTATGAAAGCCACGTCAAAACTGCAAAGATATTCAGAGACATTACCAAAATCTCTGCTTAAGGGGGGAGCGGGGAGAGAGGGGGAAAAAAAAAGAGGACCTGATGCAAAGGGCTTAAATGGAGAGCAAATGCTTTGAGAATGATTGGGGCAGGGAATGTATGGATGTGCTTTATACAATTGATGTATGTATATGTATGGATTGTGATAAGAGTTGTATGAGTCCCTAATAAAATGTAAAAAAAGAAAAGGGGAAAAAAAAAAAAGAAAGAAAGAAAAGAAAATGATTAGGGCAAAGAATGTACAGATGTGCTTTATACAATTGATGTATGTATATGTATGGACTGTGATAAGAGTTGTATGAGCCCCTAATAAAATGTTTAAAACAAACAAAAAAGAAAAGACCAATTCATGAATATTAAAAAAAATCTGCTTATGAATATATTTAAGTTATAGTTACTATTTTCTATAAAGCTCAGTAAACATTTCTATGTGCTGAAGTTAATACTTGGATGTTCTCTTCCTAGGAGAATTATTTTTAAATGCTCTGTTTTTTCACATGCCTATTTTGAAAAAGACATATTTCCATGATTGACATGAATGTTGTTTTCTCTGAACAAATACTTAACCAAATATCAAGTGAAAAAGGTAGACAGGGACCTGGTTGGTGTACTTATTTTCCCCTGTCCCCACTAATCCCACCACCAATGGCAAAGAAAGCCATTTATTTTCAAGGATGAGTCTTTATTCTTTTCAGACAAACCATCTAAAAGGAACTGTGAAGTCCTACATATAATGGAGTTCAATCAATCATTCTCTGTGGGAAACAGAAGGATTTCTCCCAAGTCGTCTCCCCCAAATATATGCCATACTTAGCTGCTTGCAAATGACAATACACTTGGAGGTCATCAGGAGTAGATCAGGGGTCATTCTCCCTAAGGGTTATCAACCATCTAGAACAAGCAGTCACCACTGTTTATCCCACACCAAGTAGGGCCCACTCCCTTCTGATAAGGATAGTAGTTGTCTGTTTCCTTGTAGGAGACCCCAGAGAGGCAAACCCGCCCCAGGATGACCCCTATTGCATGTATTTCCCTAGACAACCCGCTCTTATTACTGTATTACCTATAGCACAGCCCCTTCCTTTGACGAATGCCCTCACCTGTATTTAGGGGGCTTGCATGTCCCTAGAGAAGAGAAAAAGCCTGGGCTAGCATTAAAGATCTCTCTCTCTCTCTCCATGTGTACCACCAAGTGGGGCTGAGGTGAGCCTGGTACCATGAATTGTGTCTGACTCCATTTATTTTAATACTTCTCTTCTATCTCTCATGCTCTCAATAACTTTACTATGATCTTTACTTATTATCACTGTACAATTGCAGCCTACCGGACCCGTAATGATGTGTTAGGGGCTGGTTTCCCCTGGCAATTCTCATGATAACAGAACACTTAAGAACTTGATATATGGGTTTTCTCCTATTTAATAGCCAAAATCTGCATGAACCTTTTCCTAATTCCAAGGGGAAGCTGATGATAGCAAAAATAAAAGAGTTAAGAAAAGAGCAGGAACCTTTGATTACTAATAGTGTCTTGGTCCTGAGACAGAGGTGAGCAATTTAGATATGCCAGTGAAAAAGGGAATTTGATAAGGACTGCGATAGGGGGTAGGGGGTGGGGGTGTCAATTGGAAAAGAACCAATCATTGTGAACCTAACCCAGTTAAAAGAAAGAAAATCACTGGATAATATCTACACATATTTGTATTTTATAAACATAAAAGAGTTTCCAGTCAAATCCATTTCTAATAACCATCACATAGAATGTCTTAATCTAGTGCAGCAGTTCTCAACCTGTGGGTCGTGATCCCTTTGGGGGTCGAATGACCCTTTCACAGGTGTCACCCAATTCATAACAGTAGCAAAATTACCGTTATGAAGTAGCAACGAAATAGTTTTATAGTTAGGGGGGGGGGTGATCACCACAACATGAGGAACTGTATTAAAGGGTTGTGGCATTAGGAAGATTGAGAACCACTGAGCTAGTGTATGAGGCTTTGGTATAAATGTTAAATACAAGAGAATGATAAAAGAAATATTATGTTGTGGTATTAGTTGTGATCAAGTTGGTTCCGACACATACTGGCCCTATTTACCAAATATGTTCCATCTTGGCCCCCATTTCCCACTCCTATACCATCCTCCCAGTAGTTGCCCATCTTTCTCATTCTCCCAGGCCCTCTACAATACCAACCATGATGGCCAATTTTGATAACAAAGTACATGAGAAAAACCTTGCTATCTTGAGTCTAAGAAGCATTCTACCTGTATCTCTTTCAAGAAGTAGTTTCTTCTTGTAGTCTGTGTATATTCTTCACCAACGTCATAATTCAAGTGATCAATTCTTCTTGTCTTTCTTAAGCATTGTCCAGCTTGCACGTGCAGATGAAGCGATTTATGACATCATGGCTTGGGGGCAGATGTCCTTGGTCTGCAAGGTGCTATCTTTGGTCCTTTTTTTTTTTTTTTTAGCACTTTGAAGAGGTCTTTCCTCCATGCTATCCTCTATTTGACTTCCTGACTGCTTTGCCAAAGGGTACTGATTGTGAATCAAAATACAAGGAACTCCATGAGAACATTACACTTTTTATGTGTATCACGATGCTGCTGAAGTTGAGGATTTTGGTTTTCTTTATGTTGGTGTGTAATCCATAGTGAAAGCTGTAGTCTCTGATCTTTATCAGTAAACACGACAAATCCTCTTCACCTCCAGCAAGATTGTCTCAACTGCATAGCACAGGTTATTAATGAGTCTCCACTCCTGATATCATGTTATTCTTTATACAGGTCAGCTTCTCTGATTATTTTTCAGCAGACAGATTGAATAGCATAATTACCGTGATGATACAGCACCTTTCCTGGCTTTAAACCGTACTATATTCCTTTGTTTTGTTTGTATAACTGCTTGATATGTGTGTACAGGTTCTTCAGAATTGAGCACAATTAAATGTCTGAAATTCCAATTTTTCAAAAATCTTAACCATAATTTGTTATGATCCACAATAGTCAAATGCCTATTCAGAGTCAATAAAACACAGGTCAACATCTTTTTGGCACTCCCTGCTTTCAGGCAACTTGTGTCTGATCTCACCAGTGAAATCTCAGTGGTCTGGAGATCACTAATAACCTCAAGCACAAGGCAACTGTACTCCAGACACATTGCTAAAGAATCCACAGCAACCAAGCATTCCCATTGAATTCCTCAAGTCATGTTAAAGATTACATTGACACACTGTTCCAAACATGGCCTGCTTTGGAGATGTGTTCAGTATTTCAGATCAATTGGGAGAGAAGTATTAGCCATATTTTCCTTAGGTATACTATCTGAATCAGATAAGGAATTTATTAGAAACCTTTTGAGTGTGTGCGTACTCAAGCATGCTTGTGGCTAGGAGTGAAAGTATGTGTGTGGTAGTCCAGAAGGAAGGAGTTAAAATGATTATTATAATTTATGAGTTACAGGGATATATGGGAGAACTGATAGTCGTTGCAAATTTATTTTTTTTAAATGAGGTCACCTGAATAAGGATTAATTTAGGGTTACCTGCTTCGTAGTGGTCAAAGAGCAGAGGAAAACAAAGTTGAAAAGAACATAAAACATCAGGAGGCCTGCTCCGTATAATTAATCGGCAATCCTACAGTGTATACCATAAATGAGAGCTTCAATTACTCCACTGTGTTTGCAAGATAGGGAAGAGAACTTTTCAGTCAAACACTTAGGTTCATGTCTTAATATCCATCCCTAACACAATGTAAAGTGCACATGAGGGAATGTGGCCAAGAGAATTAAAGCTATCATCACTAGTCTTTACAACCCAATTTGAACATTTTTATGGCATTTCAACATCCAAATTGCAGTTAAGAGTAAGAAAAATGTGCCATTCTTAAAGTTCCTACCAAGAATGAAAACTTAAAAAGTTGCTAGAAAATCAAGTTTTTTTAATGCTAAAATCTGTGACAAACTACTTTTCTTTTATGAAATCAAATTTTAAATTTACTTCAAATTATAAATGGCCTTTTGCAATCTTCCACAATGATTCTTTCTTAAGAATACTGTGTTTTAAAAGAATCTGTTAGGTAGCTTAGCCTAGGGAATTGGGAAGTCCATTGACGCATGCCCAGGAGAGCCAGCAAAGGACAAAGCTGGATTTTCCCGCCGGTGGGTGCAGATGGGCGTTACACCTGGAGCAGCCCACCTGGGCCAGGTGACTGCAATTCAGCCAATGGGAGCGACCTGGGGTCGTTCACCACGCCTCCCCCAGGAACCCTTGAAAAGGCAGGGACCAAGAGGAAGAGATGTCCTGCTTGGTGGTCTGGTCGTCTTCGTGGGAGGAGAGATCCTTGCGTGACCAGGAGCAGTCTCTGCCAGGCCGCATGATCAAAGGAATCCTATGGGTGCCGCGTAAAACCTGAAGCTTCTTTTAATTCTCATTAAATTCACTTGGATCACAAGCCCGGTTTCCACGTGAAATCTTTCTTCTGCGGAGCCAACGACCGAGGTTGGAATCTAGTCCCACAGAGAGAGACCTTACAAATCCATACCTACTGAACTATTTATTACAAAATTTTAGAATTCCAGCTATTGTTTTTATAGTAAATACAAAACTTCGAATAGTTTAGAAAAAATATTTTGCAAATCTAAATTCCAACGGGTGAAGTTTCCTTGCAGTTTATGTTATGCCTCTGAATTAATTCCAGTTCATTCACAGTTTCACTATAACCGGGAAAGGGAATGAAGAAAAGCCAGAACAAAGAAATTTGTCTTGGAAATATATAGCCAGAATGCTTCCTAGAAGCAAGGATGGGGAGACTTTATCCCACACAGCTTGGACATGTCAATGTCCAATTGGACATGTCCAATCCCTAGAGAAGGACAGCATACTTTGTAGAAGAAAAGTTAGAATTGTAAAAAAAGGAAGCCCTTCAATGAGATGGCTTGATAGAGTGGCTTTAACAATGTATCAAACATCACAATAACTGAGGATGGTGCAGGAGCAGTGTTTTGTTCTATTGTACACAGGGTTGCTATGTGGTGGGACCCACTTGACAATACCTCACAACCACAGTTACACATATTGACAAAGGCCTACACACTAAAAGAGATAGTTTTAGCCAAACTGTGAGTTCCTACATGTGGGAACCTGAAAACTGGGGAAAGAGTGTATGCACAACTCTCAACTTTCATACGTTAAGGAGTCTCGGAGGCCAGGGCTCCCATGGAGAGAGAATTCACATTCATAAATTGAAGATGAATTTCAGTCACATTCTTCTAAGTAAAAGTAATTCTCCTCAATGTTCCCCCATAATAATGAGAAATTAAAGGTGCTGTTTGCAAACACATGGTCTACTATAGCTTGAAGGTCAGCTACTGGAAGGCTATCTGCCTCATGGTTGTCTGTCATCAACAGCAATCAGACCCTATTGTCTGTCCCACCCTAAGAATGTCCCACTCCCTTCTGATAAGGATCACAGATTATTTCCCTGGAGAAGAGTTCAAAGACATCTAAGGTCAAGCCAGCTCAGAGACAACCTAGGTTAGGCTGCCATCTCAACTGTAGAGCCTGCCCATCTTTTTAAATGTGTCTTCCTGTCACATGTGTGCCTCTAGTACCTCCCCTCCTTTTGTGTGTGTATGCTCCTAGCTTGTCCCTCTCCTGTTATGCATATGTCTCTAGTACAACCCCTTCCTCTTACATATGAGCTTACCATGGCTTGCTTGTCCAAGATTATATAAGTTTGTGAGACAATAAAGGACAGTCTCACTCTGGTTCCAGTCACCAAAAAAGAGGTGAGTCCTTGCATGCTTCATCTTGTCTGATGTTTCTTTAATGTAGCTCTCAATTTCACAACCACTCCCTTGGGCCCATTCAGTTGTGGAGGCTGGTACCGCACAGCTACACCCATTTCATTCATTTTTAGATGATCATGCATCCATGAGTTCTTTCGGATAAACAAAAAATGATCAGCTTTTTAAATTAGCTTTTATCCCTGAACTAACTACAAGCTTTTCTCTTGTGAACTGTTTTATTCTGTTCTTTGTCAGTGGTTTGTTTTTGTTGTTTTGTTGTCTGGTTGTATACTGTTGCTTTATTTTCCTCTGTCTAGTTTTCGTGCATGTTAGTGACTCCACAGGTCTGTCTGAATAGGACAGGCTGGATGAACTATCTGTATGAAAAACAACGGGACCGACAGTTCCGGGGGGACTTGGGGTGGGGGGGTAGGGGGGGTAAGGAAGTGGTGTTAACAAACCCAGGGACAAGGGAAAAACATGGGACCCCAAATGGTAGAGAAGGGGGAGTGACAGGCATGGTGGGAAATGATCAAGGGTAAGGTTGCTTAGAGAAGAGGTATACTCTAGCCCAGGTGGCGATGAAGCATGGTAGTAGGGCAGGAGGAAGGTCAAGGGAGATGGAGGAAAGAGCTAGGAGTCAAAGGGCATTCATGGAGGTCTAGACAAAGACATGTACATGCAAATATATATAGGAGGATGGCGAAATAGATCTATGTGTCTATATTTATAGGTCAAGTATTAAGGTGGCGGAAGGACCTTGGGCCTCTACTCAAACACTCCCTCAATGCATGAATACCTTCTTTTATTAAATTGGAACTCTATGATGCTCACTCTCCCAACACAACGGCTGGAGCCAAAGTGGGTGAACAAGTAAATGTGGTGAAGAAAGCTGATGGTGCCCGGCTATCAAAAGAGATAGTGACTGGGGTCTTAAAGGCTTGAAGATAAACAAGCGGCCATCTAGCTCAGAAGCAACAAAGTCCACATGGAAGAACACACCAGCCTGTGTGATCGAGTGGTCCCAAAGGGATCAGTTACCAGGCATCAAAGAACAAAAAATCATATCATTGACTGCACACCTCCATGATAGGATCGCTGAAGACAAATGGGTGCATAAGCAAATGTGGTGAAGAAAGCTGATGGTGCCCGGCTATCAAAAGAGATAGTGTCTGGGGTCTTAAAGGCTTGAAGGTGAACAAGCGGCCATCTAGCTCAGAAGCAAATAAGCCCACATGGAAGAAGCACACCGGCCAGTGCGATCACGAGGTGCCCAAGGGACCAGGTATAAGGCATCATGCAAAAAAAAAAAAAAGATATAAGTGTGTGTATGTATGTGTATATATGTGTATATGTATATATGTATATATATATCATATTAAATGAAGGGGGAAGTGCAGAGTGGAGAACCAAGACCCAAGTGTCGGCCAATGGAGATCCCCTCATAGAGAGGTTTAGGAGAGGAGATGGGTTAATTAGGGTGTGAGGTAGTATCGATGAAGAACACAGCTTTCCCCCAGATCCTGGATGCTTCCTCCCCCCAACTACCATGATCCGAATTCTACCTTGCAGGGCTGGAGAGGACAGAGGCTGTACACTGGTACATATGAGGGTTGGAGGTACAGGGAATCCAGGGTGGATGATACCTTCAGGACCAAGGGTGTGAGGGACGATGCTGGGAGAGTGGAGGGTGAGTGGGTTGGAAAGAGGGAACTGATTACAAGGATCCACATGTGACCTCTTCCCTGGGAGAGGGACAGCAGAGAAGGGGGGAAGGGAGACTCCGGATAGGACAAGATATGACAAAATAACGAGGTATAAATTACCAAGGGCATATGAGGGAGGGGGGAATGGGGAGGGAGGGGGGGGAAAGAGGACCTGATGCAAGGGGCTTAAGTGGAGAGCAAATGCCTTGAGAATGATTGGGGCAGGGAATGTATGGATGTGCTTTATACAATTGATGTATGTATATGTATGGATTGTGGTAAGAGTTGTATGAGTCCCTAATAAAATGTAAAAGAAGAAAAGAGAAAAAAATGATTAGGGCAAAGACTGTACAGATGTGCTTTATACAATTGATGTATGTATATGTATGAACTGTGAAAAGAATTGTATCAGCCCCAATAAATTAAAAAAAAAAAAAAAAAAGAAACACCTCTTAGTTTAGAGCAGCGGTTCTCATCCTGTGGATCGGGACCTATTTGGGGGTTGAGCTACCCATTCACAGGGGTCGGTCTCTTCTTCATAGTAGCAAAATTACAGTTATGAAGTAGCAACGAAAATAATTTTACGAATGGATGTTCACCACAACATCAGGAACTTCATTATAGTGCCAAGGAATTAGGAAGATTGAGAACCACTGGTTTAGAGCATAGGAAATCTGATGCAATACTGCATATTTTAACACACATGAAGTTGGAAAATAAAGGAAATTGGGAGAGGACAGTAGTATAAATTCCTATGAGTCAGAATTGTTCTATATCATAGAGTAGCTAAGACAATGAGAAGAAATGACAAAGTCAAAGAGCTGAAGAGAAAATTCCATAGGATACGTGGCAACAGCTTTATGCTCTTGTTAGACCCTCGGGGCCTCCTTATCTTTTGTTGGCTTTCTTAAGCCCATCCCCACCACTGTGAATAGTCTTCATTAAACTCTCTTTAATTAAAAAAAAATTAGCTTTTAATAATGATGGTCATCTACTTAATATTTTTTCTACTTAATTTTTATATTCTTCCAAAACAATAAAATAATAAGGAAACACAAAGTTCTTTGTTCTGAGTCTGCTCTGTTTTAGCCTGCTCAAAATCAAGTCATCGACATCTTAACACCTGCTCCCTATGAGGTAATGTGGTGATCGCTCAGCGAGGCCCTGTGTGTGCAGAGCAGAACTCTGCTCCAATGTGCTGTTCAATGACTTCCTTCCTAGGAACCTCTGAGCTGATGCAAATGACTGGTCTTCCAAGGCCTTAACCATTTGTGCCACATAGTGTCATGATAACCACTTCGGGGTACTCAAGAAGAAAGAAGTAGCATTGCTCTCATCAACTACTGTAGCTTGCTTGTTTTGCTTGCCCAGTACCCAAACCTCCATGTCTATTAGCAATAATAATAACAATAACCCTGTTATTCCTTATAACTTGGGTGGTGATACCACTATTACTTGGTTTCCAGCATGAGCATGTCATTCGAATCTAACCAAGGAGAGTATCACATGCTCTTCGTGAAAGTGCTTGATTTGTGGGTGGTCCTGGAACCCCGTGGGGGTCCCAGTACATGAGATCAAGGGATTCTCTTCGTAAGCCATTACTGAAGCAACTGAAGAAGTGAACTTCCTATGCAGTTGTTCAAAAGGTTGAGGATCTATTCCCCCAGGTTAAGAAATAGAGGACACTTGTTCCCAAATGCAGGGTATAGTCTGCCTGAGAATGAGACCAAGAGAAGCACACTTTGATGATACCTTCCTGATTCACAAAGCAAATGTGGTCTCTCAGATATGAGGCTGCAGAAAGTTAATAGAAGTATTCCAGGATCTTTAATTCCATTTTCCCATCAACTATTTGCTGCCTTCTAATACATAAGCCATCAAATTCCCGCATGATGGTGAAGAAAAAGCAGCACAACTCAATAAATTTACCAAATAAATAAATAATTTAATTTTATATTTTAAAAGGCGAGTTTTATGCTATTAGAATTATACCTCAGTACAGTTGTTTAGAAAAATTCCCTTTATGCCAGTTTGAGTTAAGTTTCGGTTTACAACCCTAAGAATCTGGTGAATTCGTAGTATCAACTGTGAGATAGGGCACACAGAGAATAAAAACATCTCCATCAGCCAATAAATGATAGAACAAGTGGGAGGAGTCCCCAAAGGAGGGGATCAATATGACTGCTTACACTGAGCATAGCCATTCCCATCCTGGTGTGCCTCCCACCTGCCTGGACACTCTGGGTAGACCAGTATAGTCATCTTCCTCTCTGTGCTTAAGATCTAGTGGCTGGAGTGTAAGAATGCCTCTGAGAAGGTTGGCAAGTTTGTTCCATGGTGGCAAGAGGGGCTGTGGTAGTGGGATTACTGAAACATGTTACCGGAAGCCTTAGACTCCCTCTGACTCACAGAGACACCCTGTAATCTCGGAGAAATGCTATGCTGACTCTGATCTTTATGGGGGAAGATTCTTAGGTGTTTCTTGTGACGCATGGCTTGGTGGGTGTGAACGACCATGCTCGTTTAGCAGCCAGCGGAGCAAGTGCTACACCATCCGGACTCCTTTGGGACCGAGTGAAACATGCCTTGAATTGTGAGGCACCAGAATAAATGTGTGATTTGAAACAAATGTATGGATTGAATTTGTTTCCCCTAGCATGCATGGGAATCATTCCCTCGCTCCCTATAAATGTAATGCCATTTGGTAAAATGCTGTCTTGGTTATGTGACTGAGGTGGCACCAGTGTATAATGTGTCATAGACCTAATCACTTATGAGTTACAAGGTGCAGTATAGGCCATAGGGCAAGCCAGCACATGTCACAGATGCGGACATGTGAGTGAAAGCAGAGTAATGCCACATGAGGCTTGCCAAAGAACGGAGCAACACTGGGGCCACAGAAGCGGAAGGAGATAGAGGGCTTTGGCTCTAGAACCGTGGCTCTGAATTTGGACTTCCAGTACCTGAATGGTGAGAAAATATACTTCTATTCCTTAAAGCCACCTAGTTGTGATAGTTCTGTTACAGCAGGACTACAAACTAATGCAGTGACCAAATATCAAAATACATTTCTTCCTTCTTTTACTTTAAACCCTAAAAATATGAAAACTGAACTCACTACCGTGGGGTGGATTCTGACTAAGCAGAGCTGCATCTGTGGGTTTGCAAGACTGTCAGTCTCAGAAAGCCTCATTTTGACCCCTGCAGACAAACTGGAGGATTTGAACCACTGACATTGTGGTTCAATGGATGGCCCGCTACACCACCTTTAGAGCTCATAAAAATTAATCAAATCAAAGCAGAGTCTTCAATACTATTTCTATTTCTCTGAAAATCCGGGCAAAAATTATTTGGGAGGCAGAAGTCTGAATTATCAAGTTCATCGACCAAAATGGGTAAGCTCTCTAGATATGTGCTAAGTTCCTCTCTGAACTTTGTCCACACGAAGCAAACCTAGTCCCTGGAGGATTCACCTTATGTGTGTTTATGTTGACTCTCCACAACTCCCACCTCAGTTTTCATACACTTATTTCATTGTTTCAGAATAAATTTCAAAGTACAGAACGACAGAATCTGATCCTTATCTTCCCTTTGAGGAAAAGAGGTCTAAAAGCATATTGTAATCAACTTCCAAGAAGCTTAAAAAGTTATTTTCTTGTGAGGAGAAACCTGTCCAGGCCCACAGATTCTGCCTCCAGTTCAGCTGCTGACAAACCAGTTTTGGAGCAGTGCTTGAGATTTAGCACAGAAAAACAGCAAATGCGCTCTCAGCTTATCGTTCCATTTGATACCATGTGAACAGAAGCCCAGAGGCCACGGCTTTGAGATAAGGCCAACTTCTCTAACTTTCAACTGAAGCTGGTCATGGTTCAAAGACAGACGACCCTCTCCACTTTCAACTGACCCTATGCCAAGTACAAAAGGCCGCCTGACTTTGTAAATCCTGTTTTAACCTAATGCTCATTAAATCAGTTGTCATGGTCTTTGGGTTGTTTTGTTTTCTGGTTGTTTGTTTTAGGAATTCATTTATCACAGGTTTTTATACAATGAAACATCTTTCCTACTTGACACTTTTTAAATGAATCTATGTTAAATTGAACTTGCTGCCTAATTATGGGAATGTTATACAGTTTTCCTCTGCACACTGATGGGCGGGGCGTGGTGTCTGCTACTTTTGGAAGCTCATGATTGTGTCATCAGTCAATACAGGCACAGATTCAGACATTTTAGCAAAAGGAACAAGGCTTTGGCTGAATAAAACACTGTAGAGAAAACGCAATGCCTTTTGAAACCAAAATGCCAGTTTTTAAAATAGAAAAGTACAACTTGGCCTTATACTAGCTGTTAAATGATAAGGACATGAAATTAATTGGAAAGTTGAGACACCTAAACAACAAACAGGCAAAAACTCTTAAAAGTCTTTATTGTCCCTTTAATTCTTTCTTCCTTTCTTTCCTCCCTCCTTCTTAACTTACTTTATTCAATATCTATTAGTGTTTATGGATCAAGTTATGTTTGGGGGCCCCAAAGACAAATAAGAAAATGTCTTAACAGCACAAGAACCCCATAATTTTGTTAAAAACAAACATGCAACAAGGGAACTCACTGTCTCCACCAGCAATGCTTGATAGATAAAACAATGTGTTCAACTAAATGTGCATAATTGTAGAACATTCTGGTGAAATAGTACAGACATAAATTGTCCAAGTTTGCCCAAGAAGGACTGAGTAATGAAGATTTTTTTCTGTGGTGATGAACTGGCTCTGAAAGGATCTCTAGGAGTCCGAGAAAGAAAAGGAAGCCAGGAGGGTATCATTCAGGCAAAGTGAGGATGGAAAGTCAGTATCTACTCTAAGAGTGTTAAGTATGAAGAGAAAAGAGCCTGGAAGACTGAGCATGGAACAGGCCACCGAGTTTCATCTGGGATGTTAGAAGTAAAGATGCTATCCTGGAGACAGACTTAAGGCATGGGAGAGGTATCACCCACTGCATTTTAGAAATGTCTCTCTGGTAGATGAGTGAGAAAAAGAAACCTGATTACAAAATGTATTTCCGAGAAAGCAGGCAATGGTTCAGGCACATACTGTCCCCATCGTAGCTACAAGGGAATCAGTGTGAATATTGAGAGGATCACTGGTCATGGATGAAGAAATGCTGCAAGATTTCCAGCTTTTGAGTCTTAGGCTCATCCTAGGTTTTATGACTCTTATTTTCCTCATTTATAATTGAAATATTGGACCCTTAGCCCCAAAGAATTTATAAACAAAAGCTATAAAGTCTACAGGGTATATCACTTACCTAAGACTGATGTCTATTATCATACTAAGGATTATTTAACTCACACTCCAAGTGTGGTCCATGCATCAGCCTGGCATACTTAGAACTTCTAAGAAATACAGAATCGTATGACCTAGAATCAGAATCTGTATTTTAACCAGATATTTAAGTGATGTGAATGCTTGTTAATATCTGAGAGGCACTGAACTAATAATTAAAAATTTGAACTCAAACCTACCATTCAAGACGTAGGTAAATTCATATAGGTAATAAGTGGAGAGTAAGTTAAACCAATTTTGTGGAAAAGAAATATAATTTGAAGTCGTTTTATAAGAGATACATATAACAAAGACACTAATTCTACAGAAATGATGGGTTTGTAGAATAAAGAATGGCATGTTGACTTTGGGATAATTATGAAAGTCTGGAGATTGCATGATAGAATTTTGCAAAACCAAGGACTTGCTCATAAAAAAATTACCTTTTTTAACAAGACAAAAGGCAACTGTGCACATGGACATCTCCAGATGGAATAAACAGAAATAAAACCGACTACATCTGTGGGAAGACTGATGAGAAGCTCCATCTAAGCAGCTAAAACCAGGCCAGGGACTGACTATGGAACAGACCATCAATTATTCATATGTAAATTTAGTAGGAGAAAGCTGAAAAAAGTTAAAACAAATTCAAGAGAACTAAAATATGATCTTGAGTCTATCCCTCCTGAATTTTAAGAACACAGTACAGATTTGATGGACTGAACACTCATGACAGAAGACTGAGGAGTGAACAAGGACATCCATAGCATCTTTCATGAAGAAAGCAAGAGATCACTAAAAAGGCAGGAAAGAAAGAGATCAAAGTGGATGCCAGGTGAGACTTGAAACTTGTTCATGATCAAAGAGTACCTAAAGCAAAGGGAAGAAATGATGATGTCACGAGCTGAAGAGAGAATTTCAAAGGGCAACCCGAGAAGACCAAAAGTAAAATGTTATAATGAAATATGCAAAGACCTAGAATTAGAAAACCAGTCGGGAAGAACACACTCAGCAGATCTGAAACTGAAAGAACTCAAGAAAAAATTCAAGCCTTGAGTTTTCAATTTTGAAAGATTCTATGGGCAAAATATTGAATGATGCAGAAATAATCAAAAGAAGATGGAAAGAATATACAGAGTCATTATACCAAAAGTAACTAGTTGACACTACACCATTTCAGGAGGTAGCAAATGAACAAAAAGAAATGGTGCTGAAGGAAGAAGTTCAAGCTGCACTGAAAGCATTAGTCAAAACAAGGCTCCTGGGATCAATGGACTTCAAAGTAAAATGTTTCAGCAAGCTGGTAAAGCACTTACTCATCAATGTCGGGAAACTTGGAAGACAACTACTTGGCCAACTGACTGGAAGAGATCCATATTTGTACTCATGAAAGGTGACCCAACAGAATGCTCAAAGTATAGAACAATATTATTGATATCACATGCAAGTAAATTTTTGCTAATGATAATTCAAAAATAGTTGCATCAGTACATTGACAGGGAACTGTCAGAGATTTAGGCCAGATTTAGGTGAAGACATGGAACAAGAGAAATCATTGCTGATATGAGATGGGTCTTGGTTCAAAGCAAAGACTATCAGAAAGATGTTTACTTGTGTTTTCTTCCAAGGCATTAGACTGCGTGGATCACAACAAACTATGGATAATTTTGAGAGGAGAAAATCCAGAACACTTCATTGTTCTCATGGGGAACTTGTACATGAATCCAGAGGCAGTGACTCAAACAGTACAAGGAGGTATTACATGACTAACATTAGGAGAGGTGTGCATCAGGGCTCGATCTTCCCCAAATCCTTAGTCAATCGGTGTGCTGAGCAATCGAGAAGCTGGATTACAGGAGGAAGAATGCGGCATCAGAATTGGAGGAAGGCTATGACATGCAGATGACACAACCTTGCTTGCTGAAAATGAGGACTTGATGAAAATCAAGAATTCCAGCCTTCCATTGAATTACAACTCAATATAAAGAGGACCAAAATATTCACAACTGGATCAATGGGTAACATCATGATAAGAGCTGCCAATGATTTTATCGTGCTTTTATCAACAATCAATACTTATAGAAGGAGCAGTCAAGAAACCAAAAGATATGTCGCATTAAGTAAATCTACTTCACAAGGCCTCTTTAGAGTATTGAAGAGTAAGGATGTGGCACCTTGAAGACGAAAGTGTGCCTGACTCAAGCCATGGAATTTCCTGTTGCTTCATATGCATGTGAAAGCTGGACACTGAATAAAGAATCAGTGCATTTGAGTTGCGGTGCTGGGGAAGAATATTGAGATTACGTGGTCTGCTGAAAGGTCTGTTGTGGAAGAAGGCCAGAGTGTTCCTTAGAGGCCAAGATGACAAGACTTAATCTTACATACTTGGGACATTTGAGGAAAGAAAGACTAATCCCTGGAAAAGGGCATCATGTTTGATTCAGTAGAAATGCAGTGAAAAAGAGAAAGGGCCTCAAGGAGATGGATTGACACCACGGCTACAATAATGGACTGTAGCATGGGAATAATTTTGAGATGGTGCGAGGTCTGCTTTTGTTGTGCACAAGGCCTGAATGGTTGGAATGGACGTCAGAGCTCCTAACAACAGGAACAAGAGAGGAACCAAAAATGTTGGGTCCAATGAGAAGAAGGATGAGACCCAAGCCCCTTAACATGAAAGCTGAAACTGTGATGCTGAACATTTGCTTGCCTATTTTTGGACTGCCCACTGTCCGTTCTCCCTTTATAATGTCACTCACATTTTCTTTTAAGGACAACTCTTCCATCACTGGATTTGATCTGGGGGAAGTTACCGCAGAGGTTTGGTCTCCTGCTGGTCAAAGGGTAACCTATAACCCAAACAAGAGCTTCTCCTTAGGACCGCAGGCCAAAGAGCATAAACATCATAAACATCTGTGATGTTTGTTTACCTGAGCAGTGGCACCCTGATCAAACTATTCTTGTAAAGAAATAGCTTCTGCAGTTCCTGCTTCCTTGCCCCAGAGAACCATTTTGAGTCCATTTAGTTTCAAACATGCTTCCTTCATGAGTTTTCTAAGTTCTAATATCCTTCCAATAAAATTCCCGTCTGCCTGAGTTAGCTAGAGTTATGTTTGCTAATTGAAACCAAAGAAGGCTGACACATTTTGTTTGGTGAATCAAGCGCGTAGGTGAACCTAGGGTATGGGCACTACTGTTTCAATATATTTGGGGAGCTGCATTAAGGCATAACTTTGGTGGCACAGTAGTTAGGTGCTGAGCTTCTAACTGAAAGGGAAGTGGTTCAAACACAGCAGCTGAAGAAAGGTGTGACCATCCTGACAACCCTAGGGGGCAATCCCATTCGTCCTTCAGGGTGGACAGTGAATTGAAGTTGATCCCTGGGCAGCAGTTTTTGTTTGTTTGTTTTTTTGTCATTGTGGTTACACTCCCTTTGGAAATGGGGTCTACCTGTTATATTAATATGCCATACTTAGTGAATGATGTTGTGAGATATTAAAGAGATTAAGAAAGCAAGAAGAGGTGAGGCAGGGAAGAAAGATGTCAAGTTACACCAAGATCTCAGGAGCCGAAAAGCTCAAAGAGCAAAGACTATCCTTTAGAGTCAGCAGAGAGAAAGTCTTCTCTCTAGAGTTGACACCCTGAATTCAGACTTATAGTATCCTAAGTTAAATCCAGTGTCGGGGAAAATGGATTTGTGCTTCTTAAAGCCATCACGTGTGGTGTTTCTGTTAGAGGAACACAGGATAACTAAGTTACTGCCATAGTAAAGAAAGATGGGTCCTTTGCTACATCTCGGGGTTGACCTAAGACTCAGTCATAAAAGACATTATTCGTGAGTTATCTTTGTACTCGAAAAACTCCTCAAAGGGCATGTTTTTTCATGAGAAGTCATGACTTTCCATGATTGAAAGAACCTTTAGAAGAAGAAAACTAGGCATGTTAAGGTTTTCTTAGAGAGGGCTAAAGCCACATCGAGTTGGCCTAAATTATTTTGAGATCCCAAGACTTTGTAATTCTCTGGGTTCAAATGACATCCTTTATATAACTTTAAAAACCCAGTGTAATTGTCTCTGGCATCCATTTGCAAGTATATTTTCCTCAATTTTAGGCAGACCTTGATGGGAAAAAAAAAAAGGTGATAAGTTTTATAGGAAGTGCCACTTAAACAAAAATGCTGCAAAAACCTCAAATATCAAATGGATTGAAGATTTAGGTCAGGATTCGCAGACCAATTTCTCCTTGATGGAAGGTCTCTCAAAGGGTACTCTGTGTGGATGGATTGTTTGCATCCCCAAAGCATGGCAGCCGGCTAAATCACAGTCTGGCAATTTCCTTCTCGGCAGGACCCATTTAAAGTGTTTAAGAGCAAAGAAAGCCTTTATTGGCCCAGCCATTAAACAGTGCTGCCATGCATGACTCAAAGGATGCTTTCTAAAGGCAAGGTGAATTGGTTCAGAGATGGGCATTTGATCTCAAGCAAGAATATGATTGCAAGTTATACAGTAGACCCTGAGGCAAATTCAAGGCAATTGTATTTGTAGGTAAGTTATGCTCTCATGTCTTGTATGAGTACTTATTAAAGAAAAAAGGTAATGAATAAATAAAACAAAACAACTATATACAAAAAGCACACACTTGAAGGCATGTGGAAGAATCAGAATTCTCATCCATTGTTAGCTGAAATGCAAAATGGTAGAGCTGTTTTGGAAAACAGTCTGTTGTTACCTAAAAAGCTGGAAGTAGATTTGCCAATATGACCCAACAATTCCACTCCTAGGTATATATTCCTAGAGATCTAGTAGAAGTGACACAGACATGCATAACTCTGTTCACTGCAGAGATATTCACAATATCAAAAACAAAGCAAGTGCATATAAATAGTTGAATGACTAAGTAAAATGTGTTATGTTCTCAATAATAAGGAAAAGTGAGTGCACATAACATCTTGAAACATGGATAAATCTGAGAGACATTATGTTGAACAAAATACCATAAGTCAATCTTGCACAGACACACACAAAAATATTGTATGTCCTCACTCATAAAATGACATGAACATATAAATACACAGAAATTAATGTCCGTTAGTTTCATTCATTATAGTCCATTGTGTGAACCATAACAAACAATAGTCCATTGTGTGAACCATAACACACTACAAATAGCCTTGAGAAGACTGGGAATTCCAGAAACTTAACTGTGCTCATGAAGAACCTGTACCTAGATGTAAAGGCAGATGTTCAGCTAAAACAAAGGAATACTGCATGGTTTAAAATCAAGAAAGGTGTGTGACAGGGCTGCAGCCTCTCACTATACGTATTCAATCTGCATGTTGAGCCAAGAATCAGAAAAGCTGAATTATATGATGAAGAATGCAGATGACACACCGTGCTTGCTGAAAGTGAAGAGGGGTTGAAGCACTTGCACGTGAAGATCAAGGATTGCAGCCTTCTATATAGATTACAACTCAATGTAAAGACACCAAATATCATCACAACTGGACCAATAGGAACACCATGATCAATGGGGAAGAGATTGACGCTGGCAAGGATTTTGTCTTGCTTGAGTCCGTAATCAATGCTCATGGAAGCAACAGTCAAGAAATCAAATAACATTTCATTGGTAAATCTGTGGAGTGAGACCTAAGTGGTAAAAAGATGCACCTGACCCAAGGGATGGTATTTTCAATCACTTCATATGCATTTCAAAGTTGGACATCGAAACAGAGGGAGAATTGATGCATTTGAATTATGGTACTTGTGGCAGTCATATGATTTCCTGTCAACTTTAGTGAAGGGATGGAGTCTGGTCTGTCAATCAGGCCATAGCCAATCAGGCCTCTGTGTGGGCATGGCCTTCTCCTGAGGATTATGGAAACCCGTCTCCCTCCCTAGAGGTGGGACACATTCTCTCTGTTCTACATTCCTCTTGACAAGCCTCATGTGGACACACTGATGGAGCCAGAGCCCTGGAGCTGGAGGAGACACACTGCCACTGGATCTACAAGACTTTCAACCCATTGGCCTGTGAGCTTCCTGCATTCAGCATCATTGCATGTCTGTGTGAGTGTAAAGACGAACTTATGGACTAGTATCAAATATATGGGCTACTATAGGACTTATGGACTTAATCTGGAATTGGCTGTGATGTTTCTTAATATACAGCTGTTCTTTGATATAAAGTTCTCTCTTACACACATATGGGTGTCTATGAATTTGTTTCTCTAGTCACCTGGACTAATACGTACTGGTAAAGAATACTGAAATGACCATGGATTGCCCAAACAAACAAACAAATCTATCTTGGGAGAAGTACAGCTAGAATGCTCCTTGGTTGCAAGGATGGGCCCAGTCTATGTAAATGGACATCATGTTTGGTAAAGTAGAGGAGCAGTGAAAAACAGGAACACCCTTGATGAGATGGACTGACACAGTGGCTGCAACAATGGCTCACACAGAAGAACATCGGTGAAGATGGCACAGGACCAACCAGGTTCTTTCTGCTTTGTATAAGGTAGCTGTGAACTGGAGCCAACTGGATGGCACCTAACAACAACAACAATGTTTATTAGCTGTAATAAAAGATAATATAGAATGAAGTTGAAGTATGCAAAGCTTGTTGAAGGCGAACACAGCTTGAGGATGGCAAATAGACATTAAAATAATACACAAAGGGAACAAAACCTGTTGGTAATAGCTAAGGCATATATAATTAATTTGATATTTCATAAAATCAGTTGAAATATGTATATGTAGGAATATATGCATGTCTGCAGGCCTATATATGTATAAACCAAACCAAATCCATACAGTTCTTACACTGAACGACCTAAAACAACCATTATTTTATTGCTCAGGAGTCATTGGCTCACTGATGTGTTTGGTGGGTGACAGGTGAACCAGGCTATGTCTCTACTCACCCTTTAGGCTTCCTGTACCCTGTTCATCTGCCAATGACAGGTTTCCAAGAGCAGCCAGGGCACATAAATAGTGTGCAAGTGCATTTAAAGACAATTGCTTGAATCAATTTTACTAATATTCTACTGGCCCAAATAGGCTACATATCCTACCCAGAATCAAAGTTGAAAATCCCTATGAAAAGGAGTATATTCAGGCAGGCATGGAAGAACAGACAGAAATCTACTAATGCAGGTGTTCTCAGCCTTCCTAATTCCACGACCCTTTCATGCAGTTCCTCATGTGGTGATGACCCCCCAAGAATAAAGTTATTTTCATTGCTACTTCATCACTGTGATTTTGCTACTATTATGTATCGGGAGACCCCTGTGAAAGTGTCATTTGACCCCAAAAGAGGTTGCAACCCACAGCTTGAGAACCACTAACTACTGGATCCAAGTCAGAAACTGTATTTATAATTTAATATGAGAAGAAAGTAGTAAAGAGTTGTCTTCAGTTGTCGAGTTTTGGTGACTCAGTGATTTCCTTTTGGCTTAGGATTCTGGGAAGCTCAAAATGGTAACATTACTAACTAACTTATTACTATTGTATGCTTTCTTTTCTTCAATTTCATTTAAATATTGGATCTAAAAGTCTTGCTGCATATTGCTTCTATTGTAGTCTTCTACACGTACTTGTTTATATATTTTTGTTTGAAGGGTTTGTTTTGCTGGCTTTTGCGAGAGAGTACATTACAAACCACAACTTGTCAGTTTGTTGTGCTAGGGTGATTTGTGTGTTGCTATGATACTGAAAATTATCCACTAGTATTTCAAATACTAACAGCGTCACACATGGGAGAGAGAGTTTGGTGGAGCTTCAGCAAGAAAGGTCTTGTGATCTATTTCTGAATATGACCCAGTAAGAACTCTAAGGATTACAACCTCTGTTAGTCCAGGTAGACTAGAGAAACAAATCCATAGAAATCCATATGCGTTTAAGAGAGAGTTCTATATGAAGGGTAATTGTACATTAAGAAAGCATCCTGACCCAGTCCAGTTCAAGCCCATAAGTCTGATATTAGATGATAAGTCCAAGACCAATCTATAAAGTCCTCTTCAGACTCACAAAACACATGCAATGACGCCAAATGCAGGGCAATCACAGGCCAGTCGATAGAAAGTCTTTGGATCCAGTGGCGTTGTAAGTATCTCAGCACAGGCAGGGGTCTCCACATGGCTTCTCCAGCTTCTGGGGCTGCATCAGAGTAGATCCATGTGGCTTTTTCAACTTCCAGTTCCCAGGGCATGGGGTCTATCAGCACAGTGACATCTGTCTTGTCAGTAGAGTGTCTCTCAGGGAGTGAGCAGAAAGAGAGGTGTCTCCCATCTCCAAGGAGGAAAAATAATACAATTCCCAGAATTCTCGGGAGAAAGCTAGGCCCACACAGAGGTCTCATTGGCTATCTCTGGATTGACAGGCTAGAAGCCACCCCTACACTCTTAATCCTCAAATTGACACCAGATTATGTAACTGCCACACAACCATGCATTACAGGACACAGTGCTGGAAGGTTTGCCGCTTAGGATGGAAAGCAATAAGAGGCTCAAGAATATCAAGGTTCATTAAGATGAGGTGGGACTGGGGAGCATTGTATCCTATGAAGCACTATGATTTGGAGCAGAGTAAGGTGACAGTGATTAGCAACAATAACATACTTTCAAATAAAAAACCTTGTATGCATCTAAAGTACAGCTTTTGCCTATGGGGAGTCTGTTAACATGAGAAATATTTGTGAAGAAGGCAGGTGAGAGGAGTTCTCCCCTTCCAGGGGGCGCTAGTCATCATCATTCTCTTGGCTCTACTGTAAGCCAAAATGACAACTGTACACTCGACAAAAGTTTCTTCAGGGAGTCACCTCAAACCAATTTTCCCTAGGGATAGAACCTTTTACCATTCCCACAGGTTCAAAAAGAAGGCTATTTAAAAAAAAAAAAAAAAAAAGGACATTTTAACATTCAGAACCCACATCTGTGAAGGTGACAGGTGTACAAAAAATGCAACTAAAAATGAAGCTCTTCATGCCATTTTGGAATATTTTCTTCTAAAGATATCATGAGACAGATTTTCAAAGGACTTTGAAGATATAGCTGCAGTGTTGCGTGTATATATGACTGAATCCAGGAAATATTACCTGAGTCTTGGCAGTTGAATTTGAAATGCTGACTAAATATTTTCACTGAACTTGTACTAAAGTTAATGGGAGCCAGGAAATTATTTCAGCTGATTTTAACACTTTCTTATGTATTTCCTCTCTCAAAGCTAGTGAGACAAAGAATTAGCAGGTATTCAGGGTCTTTGGGGGGAAATTTACCTCTGGGATAAACCAGAGGACTTTCATTGTCACAAATTACTTCTAACGAGTTGAAGAATTTTTTTCTTTTTTCTGGATAAAACAATCATTCATAAGAGTATAAGCCCAAAATCAAAGTATCAGCTCTTAGAATCAAATGTGAAACTATCTAGGAGGTCAAAGGAAAGGAAAGTGTTTATATTAAAATAATAATTTCATTAGATACAACTGCCCTAAAGTCAAGGGTATCATCTCGTTGACTTTCACATAGTCTGCAGAGAGGCATAGATGTGAAAAGGACTATCAAATCATGACTGAATCAAAGAATTCACATACAAACACCCGCGTGGACTTGAGTTTTTTTTATCTTATCACATTGAAATACGATTAGGTATTTATATCTAAAAATTGATTTTCATGGGCACATTTCAGGCATTATGGATACAACTGAAAATATATTGTCTTCTGAAAATTTGCTCTGAGAATATTATATGACCACTTCTTCTTAATATATTACCTGCTAGAAGCTTGACTTAAAAGATTTTCAAAGGATTACATTCTTTTCTTTACGGCAGGATGTTACCATAGTTTCCTGTAATGATATTTATTACTGTTCACAAAGGAATGGTTTATGGATAACCTTAAGGGCTTATATATTTTACTGAGCATGATCTGAGGAAAGGCTTTGTCATAGATACTGAGAGTTTTGATTTTAACTTCTGACTCAATGGTTTCCATTATGTTTTTGTCTTTGTGGCTCTATGATTTCAGACTTGAAATGTTTGGGGCTCTGCATGCTAATCATGCAAAGTATGGTACACAATGAAAAATAAATCCTCAAAATGCGTGCATTTACCTTGATTGCAAACATGTCCACGAATGTGGGGGAGCATACAGGTGGCAAAGTTATGATGACTTTTTAGACATAACCAAACTCCTTCAGGGATTGGATTACTGGGTCTGACTCTCAGGGTCATGGTCTCAGGGGACATCAAGGTCCATTGGCATACCGTTGTTTACAAAAGTAATGCTCAACCTTCTAGTTTGGTGAGTAGTGACTGTAGTCTTAAAAACTTGTGAAGGGCCATTTAAAGTACAGCTATTGGTCTTTCCTGGCCAGAAAAAAGGGAGAAGAATGAAAATCAAAGACACATGTGAACATCATCCTTCACCATCCTGATACCAGAAGAACTAAATGGTGTCCAGTACCACGACTACCTGCTCTGAAAGGAATCACATTTGAAAATCCTGGATAGAGTTGCAGAAAAACGTAACAACATTCAAAACCATTAAAAAAAAAAAAAGCCAAGCATAGGGGTCAAATCGAAACTCATGGAATGCTTAAAGTTATAACCCTTAGATATCCTTTCAATCTGGAACTGAACTCGTCACTGTAGATCAATATTTAACGAAGCAATTGGCAGGTCATAGGAGGGCAGTAACACTAGGGAGGTGTTAGGCAGAAAAGGGAACAGGTGGGGCGGGCAAATGGAGCAATAGCCTGGCGACAGTGCACAGCGCAATGGTGCTCACAACTCAGACGATGGCCCTTCAAGCCCTGACGCAGATGGACGGCAGCTCCAGATAAGCATTATTACCTCATTACGTTGTTACTGTGTTACTAACTGCCCACCTTGCAAAACAGCCAAACAACAATGGAAAATTTCTCAGTGCAGTACCACAAAATCCTTCCCCTCTGTCCCAGGCAGCCCGACTTCTCAGGCCCCAACTAGGGACCTGTAACCTGGCCTAGGAGCTCTGAAATACACCTTTAAAACTGCTTTCTGCCTTTGCCTGCTTTCTTTCTTTCCGTCGCCCAGACTACCTTACAAGAGGTACCCAATCTGTAGAATAATCCACCACTTGAGACCACAAGGGCGTTACGCAAGGACACCACTCAGCAGGGTTAGGAAAGACGGAATGGAAGCACGAAACACCAGGAGCGGTGAGGAAAGTGATCGCACACTATAGCAGCGGCAAGCCATGAGATGAGCCAAAATGTGTGTTGTGGAATAAAAAATTTCCTTGCTTTGTAAGCCTTTACACCATTAATAAAAAACTTCAAAATGAAGTAAAATAAATAAATTCTTAATTAATAAACACTAGAAGACCATCTCATTAAAGAAATACTGCCCTTAAAAATCTGTCAGGCAAGCCAAAATATAATCGAGAGATTATTGGGTAAGGTGGCATCAATGGATTAGAAAACTCTGAGACTAATTTCATATAGACTATTCTTAAATTGAATTAAATCCTGCAGGTCAGCAGTTCGGAACCACCAGCTTCTCTGGCAGGAAAGATGGTGGTTGGGGGCTCTCTTAAGAATTACAGACTGGGGGGTAGAAGAAAATGGTGACTACTAGTTAAGACTAACCTGTCCGGAGCTCCTGCTGCCAGACCAGGAAATTGGGAGTTGAGGTGAAGGAAACTGGGAGGTGGAGTCCTGAATTTAGAATTAGGGTACTAGGGTCTCTCCTGAACCCCTTTTTTGTGTGTGATTTCCAGTCACAAAGCAAACCAAGAATGTTCTAAATCGCTCTAAGTTTAGCGAGAGGGGCGTGCGGGCTCCAAGTAAAAAGCTCCTCCCAAAGAGAAAAGATTTCCCCAGGCTGACACCCTAAAGGGGACATAATCCCTGCCACAAGGAGGACCCCACACCAGAGCTCTCTATGCTGTCAGCTGCCTTGAGCTCATAGCTAAGGGGACTGGGGGTGGCGGGTATCCATAATTTGGAATAGAAGAAAAAGCAGAATTTTACCTAAGGCAGATCGTGGTGTGGAGAAAATAAGCAGATATTCGGAGTCCAGGGGGCAAATTCAGTTCCAATTGGCCAGAAGGAAACAAACCCCCTGATAAGCTGAACATTCCCCTCTGGGGGTCCGTGTGACAGCCCCCAAATCAGAGCACCTCACAAGCATAATATAAAAAAGAGTGAAATATATATTATTGGTAAAAACTCAAACCCCTGCCTTGTTGCTTAGATCCAAGGAGCACATAGAAGCGGTCCCTTAACATAAATCAGCATAAGAAGAAGCTCTCAGTAAGGAGAGCCATAGCTTAGCTCTGGGGCCTGTAGGATTTTGCATAACAAAGACCACTGAAGCAAGTGTAGGCTTCTAACAGCACAGAGCTGGAGCCTGGAGCCAGGGAAACAATTTAATTTGATTCTATTCTAGCTGGCCAGGAACACCCACCCCTGCAGTAGTGCTACAAGCAACACAAGGCAGGTATACCAGCGAACTCTAGGGCCAGCACTGAGGGAGGAACTGATGCCTGACTGTTGTTGCGATCTTGCCTTTGATAGTAATCCCACCCTGCATCTGTGGAATGCTACATGAAGTGGGCACACCACCCGCTACCTTGAGGCAGAGTTGGAACTCCTCCAGCCCCATGGACAGGTGATCAAGTCTCAGTTACTTCCTTACTTACCACTCTAATTCTCCTTTCTTTATTCGCTCACCGGCTTATCTTTCCCACCGCAGCTGATCTCAAAGAGCTCAGGTTTGTTTGGGGGTACTTTTCTCTTTTTCTTTCTTTTACCCTCTTCCCCCCACCCCCATTTTCCCTCTTTCTCCTCTTCTCTCCTTCTCTTTCCTATCATATGACATTACTGGCTGCTAGGCCACTGCCCTCTGCTCAGGCCAAATCTACCCAAACAGCAGGGGGATCTCCAGCCTGCCCTCTGTGGGAGTGCTGCACACCACATGAGGTGGCTGTGACAGACATCAACAGCACATGGCACTGCCGAGGAAACCTCCTTCAGGCCTCTAAGGCGATCTCGCCAACTAGGGCAATTCCACCCAGCACCACTGAGTCTCTGCACCAAAAGGGCACACCAACCTGCAATTGTGGGGCAGGGTGTAAATCCCTCTAGCCCTACATTCAGGCAATCAGGGATCAGCTATCTCTTTATTCTTTATCTCCTCCTTCTCCCTCTCTTCCCTCTTTACCATCAATCAGTGAGCACAGTCGAGTTTTTCCCCTTTCTTTCTCTTTCTTATCTTTTTCTTTCTTTCTTCTACATTTCTTTGTTCTCTTCTCCTCTCTCTCTTTCGGCTTTTATGATTCTGTCCTCTCCCTCTCTTTCCTTCCACATGCCACTGCTGGTTTCCAGAACCCTACCCTCTACCTAGGGAAACTCTGCCCACCCAGTTGGGAGCTACAGCCTGCCTCCTAAGACAGTGCTGCACACAGCACAAGACAGTGCTACACACGGCATGGCATGGGATTCAGCTATCTCTATCTATTTTTAAATTTTTCTCTCCTTTTTTATTCTTTGTCTGTCTTTTTGTTCTTCTTTCACTTTTCTTCCTTTCTCCTCTTCTTCTATCTCTTCTCTCTTTCCTGCCTCAGTCTCAGCAGATTCAGTTGTCTTTTCTTTTTTTTTTTTTTTTTTTTACTGTTTTCACATTTGTTTAGTCTGTGCATTTTGTGTGTGTGTGTGTGAGTGGGTGTTAGTTTGATTGGAATTGTTGCTTGAGTCTTTGTTTTCTTCTTTCTCTCTTTGTCTTCTCTCTTTCCTTTCACAAGCCACTAGCAGCCTCAAGACCACTATCCTCCACATAGGGAAACTCTGAAGGCCCAACTGGGGGAGCCCCTGCTCACATTTGTTGGCTTTATACACAGCTGGGGAAATCATGCCAATCCTCTTCCATATACTAAACATCAGAGAGTTCTTCCCTTCAAGCAGTGGGAAAACTCCAGCCAAAACCCTGAGGCCCTACAAGTGAGTGGGGGAAACTCCTGCCCACCAGTGGTGGGGCACCACACTCCTGCAGGAACATCCACACACCTTCCAAGGCAATCTCTCTGGCTACGGTAATTCTCGCTGCCAGCTACACTGCCTTACACAAAGGACGGTACACCCACATCCCCCCCTCCCCTCCCCGGGCACTCCAGTTGCAGCAGAAAACACCACAGTCCACCAAAGGTGCTCCAAGCACTGTGAGGATTACTTAGAGATCAGCCAGTGAAGCAATGCCTTAATGGGCCCACAACAACCCGACCAGCATCACATGAGAGGACTATCCCACTCACATTCCAAATAGCGGAATACTGGTCAGATAGGGTAAGAGTGAAACCACAGGAAGATATAGCAATAGCCTGACCCCTCAGTACAGCTACCAGCAGGTAGTTTGTAGAAGCACTCATACAAGTCCCCCAAGACTGAGCCCAGTGCTCTTCGCCTCTGTAAGATGGCTCCAGGCTCCTCTAAAACAACACGTAATCAGCAGCCAGTCTTAACAGCAGCAACAAAAAAGTAGAAGAAACAGAAGACAATTCCGGAAGAAGTCATGAACCTAAAGATGTGCTTAGAAGAAGCAGATACTGACCTGCCACAGAAAGAAATGTTCAGAATACTCCTTGGAGTCATACAGGATATGAGGGAAGCAATGCAAAAAAAAGGATGAAATGATAGAGGAGATAAAGGCAACGCACCGAAGGGAAATACAAGAGTTAAGGGATAAAATAACAAAATCCAGTGGCAAATTGACAGACTTTGACAATAGACTTGAGGAGTCAGAGAATCACACCAGTGACCTAGATGATAACCAAACAGATCTAAGCAAATGGGAAAAGCAGTCAAATAAGACAATCAGAGAGGCTAATGGAAACTTGAGAGCCATGTCTGGTGCTATGAAGAGGAACAATATTAAAATAATTGGACTACCAGAACAAAACACAATAAGGAAGTCAACAGCAAAAACAGTGAGGGAATTCTTAAAGGATAACTTCCCCAGCTTAATAAATGAAAATCAGGCAACCATCCGAGAGGCTGAAAGAACACCAGCCAGACTGAATTTCAAGAAGTCACCAAGACACATAATTGTCAAATTATCCAACTATGAGGTAAAAGAGAAGATCATAAATGCAGCTAGGGAAAAGCAAACAGTCACGTATAAAGTTACCCCAATAAGAGTATGTTCAGACCTATTAGTGGACATGATGAAGAAGAGGAAGGAATAGAGTAACATATTCCAAAAATTGAAGCAAACAGCGCAAACCCAAGAATACTTTACCCAGCCAATTTATCAATTAAGATAGATGGAAACATAAGAATCTTCTCAGAAAGGACAACCTCAAAGAATACATAAAAAGAAAGCCGTCCCTATAAAAAATCCTTGCCAATCCAGTATGGGCAGAAGATCAACACTCACCAAGGGCAAATAAGAGATCATCACATAGAATAACTCCACCCATAGGGCGACAAAGAGAAAATAGTCCCCGGGATAGCATTGGCTCATTAGTGGAAAGAAGGCAAACATAAACCACACACACACAACACAAGTGGAAAAGATAAGTAGGTAGGAAAACACCCAACACAAAAGGTACAAGATGGCATCACAGAGTCCACATATGGATGTAATAACATTGAAAATAAATGGCCTTAACTCAGGCATTAAAAGGCAGAGGCTAACAGATTAACTCAGAAAACATAACCCATTCATCTGCTGACAAACATCTTAAGCTTGCAGACAAAATCAGGTTGAGAATAAAAGACTGGAGGAAAACCTACCAAGGATATGTCAATGAAAAAAAGCAGGGTTGTGATCTTAATATCTGACAAAATTGACCTCAATATACAGGCCATAATAAGAGACAAGAAGGGGTCATACATATTGTTCAAGGTAACAGTAGACCTTGTATGGTTCAACATACGAGAGACCATCAGTAGTATTTGCCACATTGGCAGGAAAAATGATAAGAACCACATGATAATATTGATAGATGTGGAAAAAGCATTGAACAACATCCAAGACCAGTTCCTGTTTAAGACACTCAAGAAGATAGGAATAGAAGGAAAATTCCTTAATATTATACAAGCTATATATGAAAAACCAATAGCCACGGTGGTAGTTAATGGAGAAAAGACAAAAACAATTCCACTAGAAAAGGGGACCAGACAAGGATGCCCCTTATCCCACTCCTATTTAACATTGTATTGGAGGTCCTAGCTAACAACATATGAAAAGAAAAGACATGAAAGGAATTCATCTGGAGAAGGAAGAGGCAAAATTATTTGCAGATGATATGATTCTATATGTCGAAAATCCCCTAAACTCCACAAGTGGAGTGTTAGAAGCAATAGAGGAATATGGCAGAGTGGCAGGATATAATATCAACAAACAGAATTCTATCAGACTGCTCTACACATCAGACAAGATCACAGAAGAGACTATTAAAAAGGTAGTACCCTTTATAATATCCAAGCACAAATGAAAATATCTAGGGATTTATCTCACTAAAAAATGAAAGATTTGTGTGAGGAAAATTATAAAATATTACTACAAGAAACCAAGAGTGACCTCAAAAAATGGAAGCACATCCCATGCTCATGGGTTGGCAGACTCAATATAATAAAGATGTCAGTTCTGCCCAAGGGAAACATCTTTAGCAATGATATATCAGACAAAGGCTTTATTACTATAATCTATAACACTTTGTAAGCTTAAAATAAGAGAAAATCTAACTGCCTACTGAGGAGGTGGGCAAAGGACCTGAACAGAAGTTTCACAGAGTCTGAAATCCAAATGGCCAATAAACATATGAGAAAATGTTCCCTATCCTTAGCCATAAGAGAAATGCAAATGAAACATCTGAGGTACCACCCAACACCCTCAAAAATAGCCTACTTCAAAAAAATCAGAAAGCAACAAGTGTTAGAGGGACTGTGGTGAGATAGGAACTTTCATCCACTGCTGGTGGACCTGTAGGTATGTGCAGCCACTATGGAAATGCATTTGACAATTTCTAACACAGGTGGAAATTGAGCTACCATATGTTCCAGCACTCCCCCTACTGGGCATATACCTGGAAGAGGCAAGAAACAAACCACGGCCAGACATCTGTGCTCCAATGTTCATTGTGGCACAGTTCACAATCACAAGGAGTTGGAAACAACCCAAATTTCCATTAACAGATGGATGGATTAAAAACTGTGGTACATACATACAATGGAGTACTATGCATCACTAAAAAGCAGTGATGAATTCACAAAACATATCGCCGCATGGGAGGAAATTATGCTAAGGGAAGTAAGCCAAGCACAAAAGGACAAGTATAACATGAGTCTGCTGAGTTAAATTTATATATATGTATATATATATCAAGAAAAAGGGGCACAGGGAAAAAGCTACTGTATACCAACACTCCAGGGGTGAGGTCCAGGTAGGATGGCAGGGGCCAGAGCAAATCCAGGGGTAGCCAACTGAAAAAAGAATTGGGGTAGGAAAGGGGGAAAAAAAGAGAGAGATGTGTGACAGGGGACTAGGGAACTGACACACCCAAGGGGAGGGCATTGTTTTTGTCTCCAGAGCGAAAGAGGGATCAGATTTAAATCCAGTGTTCCGGGAAGCAAATGCAACGTGTTGGCATGGGGAGGGGAGCCAGTGGGGGCCCCAAGGGCTTGGCCCCATGCTACATGGACAACTCCCTCTCCCCCAGGAAGAACTTACTTTAGAGGATGGCAGTGAAGCTACAGCTATGGGAGAGGGATATGTTTGATCAGAGAACACGGGAGCAAATGAATGGGGAGGAAGAGAGAATGGAGCACATCCTGGCCCACCAGGTTTGGAGGATAATATCCTTGCTCTGAACGGCCAATGCACAGAGTGGATCATATGGCTGGTCCCACTATGAGACACAACGTCCCTCGATGACCCATGGCTCTAAGGGTGATGACACTGGAGACTCAGTATTGGGATTGGCCCGGTCTGATTCTACAACTCCGAGGCAAACACTAAAGGCATGCGGCAGAACAATATGGGGAGCAGAGCAGGGAGCTGCCGAGGGAGTGTAAAGGATAGACTTTGGGGCCAGAGTGTGGCACCCCATCAGACTTTACTGGAGGACATGTATAGAGGTCAAAAATCAGACCTTGATATAACTACAGGATTTTCTTTCTTTTTAAATCTTCAATTTTTTTTCTTTTTTAAGTTAACTTATTCTTTTCTGGGGAATTGGTTTTCTTTTTTGTTGTCATTGTTGTGATCTCTTTTGTTGCTTTGTCTTGCTATGCCTTGTTTTGTTTTTTGAGTGGATATTATTATCTCTAGATAAGATAGGCTGGATGAGAAAACAACAGAACTGAGGGTCCCAGGGGGACATGGGAGAGAGGGCGGTGGGGGAAAGGAGGTGGTGTTGACCAACCAGGGACAAGGGAGCAACAAGTGATCCAAAATTAGTGGCAAGGAGGGTGTGAGAGGCCTGGTAGAGATACAGCAATGGCAATGTAACTGAGAGAAATTACTGAAACCCAAATGAAGGTGGAGCATGATAGTGGGACAAAAGCAAAATAAAGGGAAATAAAGGAAAGAAGTAGGAGGCAAAAGGTATTTACAGAGGTCTAAATACAGGCATGTGCATATGTAAATATATTTATATAGCATGGTGGGGAAATAGATCTATGTGCACATATTTATAGACTTAGGATTAAGGCAGCAGGTGGACATTGGACCTCCACTCAAGTACTTACTCAATGCAAGAACACTTCATTCTATTAAATTGGCATTCCATGATGCACACCTTCCCAACATGATCACTGAAGACAAATGTGTGCATAAGCAAATGTGAGAAAGCTGATGGTCCCTGGCTATCAAAAGATACAGCATCTGGGGTCTTAAAGGCTTGCAGGTAAGCAAGCAGCCATTTAACTTAGGACCATCAGAGCCGACATGGTAAAAACACACCAGCCTGTGTGATCATGAGGTGTAGAAGGGACCAGGTATCAGACATCAAAGAACAAAAAATCATATTATTGGGTACCCACCTTCCCGATATGATCAATGAAGACTAAAGTATGCATAAGCAAATGTGGTGAAGAAAGCTGATGGTGCTCGGTCATCAAAAGATATAACACCTGGGGTCTTAAAAGACTGAAGATTAAAAAGCGGTCATCTAGCTCAGAAGCAACAAGCCCACGTGGAAGAAGCCCACCAGCCTGTGTGACCACGAGGTATCAAAGGGATCAGGTATCAGGCATCAAAGAACAAAAATATCATATCATTGTAAGTGAGAGTGAGTGCAAAGTAGAGACCCAATGCCCTTATGTAGTCAAGTGAACACCCCCTTACAGAAGGGTCACAGGGAGGAGACGAGCCAGTCAGGGTGCAGGGTAGAAACAATGAAACATGCAACTTTCCTCTAGTTCTTAAATGCTTCCTCTCCCCCCCCCCACCCCCACTATCATGATTCCAATTCTACCTTGCAAATCTGGCTATACCAGAGGATGTACATTTGTAAAGCTAGGAACCAGAAGGAATCCAGTACAGATGATCCCTTCAGAACTATTGGTGATAGTGGCGATAACGGGAGGGTGGAGGGAAGGTGGGGTCTGAAGGAGAATAAATTACAAGGATCTACACATAGCCTCCTTCCTGGGGGATAGAAAACTAAAAAGTGGGTGAAGGGAGATGTTGGGCAGTGTAAGATATGACAAAACAATAATTTATATATTATCGATGGCTCATGAGGGAGGGGGCAGAGTGGGAGGGGAAAATGAGGAGCTGATATTAAGGGCTCAAGTAGAAAGTAAATGTTTTGAGAATCATGATTCCAACACATGTACAAATGTGCTTGACACAATGTATGTATGTATAGATTGTGATAAGAATTGTAAGAACCCCCAATAAAATGATTAAAAAAAGAGTTACAGACAGGAAATTCACAGGTGTAGTTCTACCCTGTCCTACAGTGTTGTTATGAGTGGGCGTCATCTTGATGGCAGTGAGTTTGGTTTTGGTTTATCCTTGCGGAGGAAACACTTTTCCAGTGTAGATACAGTCTCCCATAAGTAATGTCATTATTTTATTAACTTAGATGTTTCATCCAGCTTCTCTGATTTTTCAATTATCCATTTGTACAGTGTTATTAACTGGTGCTGTTAGGGTCCTTTCTGGAGCCTGGTGGTGTGCTGGATTAGAGTCTTGGCTGCAAACCAGAGAACACACCCGCTTTTCTCCATGGGAGAAAGATGTGCCAGTAGGATTCTGTAAAGATTTACAAGCTTGGACCTCTATGAGGCAGTTCTACGCTCTCTTTCAGTGTACCATTTTGAGCTGGAAATGACTCAATGGCAGGGCAGTAGGCTTGGATTTGGTTTAGTTGTCCTTGCATGGCCTCAACAGTCATCTTTACGGTTCCTATCGGGTTTTCCTGGCTATAAGCAGGGTATTTTTCCAGTGAAGCCAGTAAGTGGGTTTGAATAATTAATTTTTTCTTCAGCAGCTGATAGAGGGTGGGCAGTTTGAAGCCATCAGCATTTACTGGATTTAATGTCTTATGGCCATACATGGTTTAAAGCAGGAATGAAGACCGTCTTGTCCATAGGCTGTATAAGGCCAGGGAACTCATTAATACCAGCTAACACCACATGTCTCATCAAAGAGAAGCGGTTCCAGCCATCACACTAGAATTGATATAACTAAATGTTTGGCCAAATATAGCAGGCTAATTTTTCAGGTGATACTTTTGTATTGTCCGTGAATGGTGTTATAGATATCCAAAATGGCCTTTACAGAATAAAGGTTGTCCAGCCTTGGTTTAAGGGATGCTGACAGGAGCCAGTTTGACCTTGTGAACTGCATAGAGAATTCTGGGACTTGCAGGGCAATGTGTCACACTTTTCCCTGCAGGAACCAGGTATCTGAAGATTCAGGGTCTGGATATTGTGGTCATGAGATGGAAACCTTTCTGAGATGGTTTTGAGTTGGGCACTTACATTCAGGAGAGGCCTAATGCACTCCTCTTGACTGACACATGCAAATGTCATTTGACTCCGCTGCTAGTCCAGACATGCTAATAAATAAGATTTATATGCATTTTAGCCTTGAGTCTGGGGGTATATTTAATCTTTAAGACTGATTTTGTATATAATCTTGCTCATTATGTGTGACTTTTAAAGTTCAACTCTCAGATTTTGGTGAGTACCTGGCTGTCTCCTCTGTCTACTATTTTTTTTAATGGTCCATTTAACTTTGGAATGTTTTATAGGACTTTTCATGGCAGGTTTGCCTTCCTGATTAGTTCTGCTTTAGCCAATATTAAAATGAAGCTGCACCGCTGGAGCACCTACCTGCTGTTATCTGCCACATATCATCTCAAAATATTCCAGGTGATATGTGTGTGGGGGAAGCAGGGCTGTGGTTTAAACATTAGCTGAACAACCTATATGGTGATGACAGTAGGAATTTTTAGAGGGAGAAAAAATGATTACAGAACAAAAGCCAAGATTTTAAAACCTAAACACAATTTGGAGATATAAAGTTAAACTTAATCCTAGGCAAAGAGGGTAAAAAGATGAGAAAACCCCACATGGTACTGCTGTAATTACTTACTAACTCAGATTTCCTAGCTATAAGACTATTGCATTCTAGAAACGAAGACACTAAATCAATAGGTCTTGTCCATTCATCTTAGGCATAAAAAGCTCTGACTCTTGGGCATGGACTGCCTTTGCCCATCGGTGCAAGGAGCAGGAAGCAGTCAGTGGTTGTGGCCCTATTGATTTGGATGACACATGTTCTCTGAATCACCCAAAGGGATTCTCGGTAGACTAAATGAAATCCAAAGGTCAGAGAAAAAAAAGTGATAAATATAATTGCAATTTCCTTGCAGCACATATTTGATGACAAAACATTTGACACGGCGACAGTTTAATATGTGGACAGTGGGAGAAAGACCCGACCTACTGTCCATCTGTAGTAATTGATCTTCTGTAAGTTCCCGACGGGCACTGGGGGACAACTCTCACAAATAGCTCCCTCATATAACCCCAGGGAAAAGGTAAGACCTTGCTCATTTTGGTGAAGTTTCCTCTTTCTCTCCTGAAGACAGCCTGACAAAATGGCATCAAACAGCGGGAATCAGAGAATGCTGCGTGGTGTCTAGGCACTCCAGATAAGGTTTCAGAATGAGATCTCAAACTGTCTTAGGCCAGGCTTACAAAACTTCAAATATATTAGATGACACCAAATAAATGCATCTCCATTTTTGGAGGATTATGCATATGATAGAAATAAGTGTGAATCTGGGAATGAGTGATTCACAAATTTACCCATTCATTGTGTTCTATAAAAACAAAATTGGACTATTAGGTTACCAAATTAATTGGGAATTGCTTACTGCTTCAATAACTGGCTATAGCATTTTTTCAAGTATCTTTGCATTGTAATTCACACGTCATGGCATGCCATGAAATAATATCTGAATGAATGTCTTGCTAAATGAATAGTGATGCAATTACTACAGGACTCCCTGTAGGTGACTTAAAGAGCAGATGCATTCCCAAACAAAAGCACCAGTCATACCTGGCCACTTCTGTTGGCTTCGCTGAGGAATGGCACTGCCTGTCCTCTGAGATGTTTCTGCAAATATTTATGTGTATGTTGAATAGATCATTAAATATGCTACTCAAGTTCTGAGGAAGCTTCAGCTGGAGAGAAAGACTCATTGGTATCAAATTGATTCCAACTCATGGTGATTCTATAGGACAGAAGAGAACTGCCCACGTGGGTTTCTGACACTGTAAATCTTTACAGCAGTAGGAAGCCTCAGCTTTCTCCCACAGGGTAGCTGGTTGTTTTACACTGCTGACCTTGTGGTTAGCAGTTGGTTAGCAGCTCAACTCATAACCAGAAGGTTGTCCACCACTGCAGCAGCAGCGCTGCCTCATGGCAATTCGGCCTCATGACAACCACATGTGTCAGAGTAGAACTGTGCTCTACAGGGTTTTCAATAGGTATTTTTCTGAAGTCAATTGCCAGGCTTTTCTTCTGAGTCACTCTGGGTAGACTTGGACTACTAATCCTTTGCTTAGCTGGTGAGCATATTAAATGTTGGCACTCTCAAAGGACTTAGAAGGCTATAGACTACATGAAATTTCCTGGAAAGAGGGGATTGATAGAGAAGTGACTCCAATAATGGGTCCTGGGTCAATTTAGAAATTTTTACAGGGAGGAGGATCCAATAAATATTAACTGAGACAAAGAAGAAGGAAAACAGTCAGGCTATAAGGTATCGAATGTCAAGCAAAGCAGGAGTTTTGGAAAAGAAGTGATCTACTCCCTTTGTTAAAGAATGAAAGCTGGCTTTCAGATATGAGAGTTGACAGGTTATTAATGAATAAGAATTGTTCAAGGTCAATTAAAATGGGGGCTCTAATTAGGGAAGCTTTTTTTGAAAATAAAATATATGGTAGGGTCACATTTGAGGAAAGGATGAGATGATATATACATAATCTGAATATGTTGGATTTGAGATCATGTGAATTCTTGGTATTTTGGTTAGGGTTTACATCATTTTGAAGAAAAAAAATCTACAGATGAACTCCGGTTTGCTTGTCTTCCTGTAGCTGATGTTAAGTAGGTGATGTTTCCTTTGACTCACCCATTTGTATACCTAGCAAAATGATCCAAGGCACATGTAGCTAGTTTTGAGGATAACAATCCAGCATCCCCAAATCAAACAGGATCTACATATAACCTCCTTCCTGGGGGATGGACAACAGAAAAGTGGGTGAAGGGAGACATCAGACAGGGCAAGATATGACAAAATAAAAACTTATAAATTATCAAGGGTTCATGAGGGAGGAGGGAGGGAGAAAATAGAGGTGCTGATGCCAGGGGCTTAAGTGGAGAGCAAATATTTTGAGAATGATGAGGGCAAAGAATGTACAAATGTGCTTTACACAATTGATGTATGTATGGATTGTGATAAGAGTTGTATGAGCCCCTAATAAATTGATTTTAAAAATAATGTCTTGAAGGTGGACTTATTAGATAGAGGAACACATTATCACATAGTTGACACTCACAAAAAAAATTCAATGAAAGTAAACAAATAGAA